>NC_135834.1:15383392-15999223 GCF_964213995.1 Mustelus asterias | reverse complement strand
TACACCCTACTTCACCCTCCTTCAACCACTTCCACCCTCTTTCACCCTCCTTCAACCTCTTACACCCTCTTTCACCCTCCTTCACCCTCCTTCACCCTCCTTCACCATCTTCCGCCCTTCTACAACCTCCTTCACCCTCCTTCACCATCTTACACCCTCTTACACCCTCCTTCACCCTCCTTCACCCTCCTTCACCCTCTTACACCCTCCTTCACCCTCCTTCACCCTCCTTCACCCTGTTACACCCCCGGTCACCCTCTTAGACCCTCTTTCACCCTCCTTCATCCTCCTTCAACCTCCTTCAACCTCCTTCACCCTCTTACACCCTCGTACACCATCTTACACCCTCCTTCACCCTCCTTCACCCTCCTTCACCCTCTTAGACCCTCTTTCACCCTCCATCATCCTCCTTCAACCTCCTTCAACCTCCTTCACCCTCTTACACCCTCGTACACCATCTTACACCCTCCTTCACCCTCCTTCACCCTCCTTCACCCTCTTACACCCTCTTTAACCCTCCTTCATTCTCCTTCACCCATCGTCACCCTCTTACACCCTCTCACATCCTCCTTCACCCTCTTAGACCCTCTTACACCCTCTTACACGCCCTTACACCCTCCTTAACCCTCCTTCACCCTTCTTCACCCTCTTAGACCCTCCTTCACCCTCTTACACCCTCTTTCACCCTCCTTCAATCTCCTTCACCCTCTTACACCCTTTTACATCCTCCTTCACCCTCTAACACCCTCTTTCACCCTCCTTCACCCTCTTTCACCCTCTTACACCCTCTTACACCCTCCTTCACCCAACTTCACCCGCTTACACCATTTTACACACTCCTTCACTCTCTTTCACCCTCCTTCACTCTCCTTCACCCTCTTACACCCTTTGCACCCTCTTACACCGTCTTACACCCTCCATCACCCTCTCAGACCCACTTACACACTCCTTCACCCTCCTGCACCCTCCTTCACCCTCTTACACCCTCTTACACCCTCTTTCATCCTCCTTCACCCTCCCTCACCCTCCTTCACCCTCCGTAACCCTCTTACACCCTCTTTCACCCTCCTTCACCCTCTTACACCGTCTTTCACCCTCCTTCACCCTCCTTCATCCTCCTTCACCCTCCTTCACCCTCCTTCACCCTCTTGCACCCTCCTTCACCCTCTTACACCCTCTTTCACCCTCCTTCACCCTCCTTCACCCTCTTACACCCTCCTTCACCCAGGTACACCCTCTTTCACCTTCCTTCACCCTCCTAGACCGTCTTTCACCTCCTCCTTCACCCTCCATCACCCTCCTTCACCCTATTACACCTTCTTACACCCTCCTTCACCCTCTTACACCCTCTTTCACCCTCCTTCACCCTCTTACTCCCTCCTTCAACCTCTTTCACCCTCCTTCACCCTCTTAGACCCTCCTTCACCCCCTTACACCCTCTTTCACCCTCCTTCAACCTCCGTCACCCTCCTTCACCCTCTTACAGCCTCTTACACCCTCCTTCATAAGAACATAAGAACATAAGAAATAGGAGCAGGAGTAGGCCATCTAGCCCCTCGTGTCTGCCCCGCCATTCAATAAGATCATGGCTGATCTGACGTGGATCAGTACCACTTACCCGCCTGATCCCCATAACCCTTAATTCCCTTACCGATCAGGAATCCATCCATCCGCGCTTTAAACATATTCAGCGAGGTAGCCTCCACCACCTCAGTGGGCAGAGAATTCCAGAGATTCACCACCCTCTGGGAGAAGAAGTTCCTCCTCAACTCTGTCTTAAACCGACCCCCCTTTATTTTGAGGCTGTGTCCTCTAGTTTTAACTTCCTTACTAAGTGGAAAGAATCTCTCCGCCTCCACCCTATCCAGCCCCCGCATTATCTTATAAGTCTCCATAAGATCCCCCCTCATCCTTCTAAACTCCAACGAGTACAAACCCAATCTCCTCAGCCTCTCCTCATAATCCAAACCCCTCATCTCCGGTATCAACCTGGTGAACCTTCTCTGCACTCCCTCCAATGCCAATATATCCTTCCTCATATAAGGGGACCAATACTGCACACAGTATTCCAGCTGCGGCCTCACCAATGCCCTGTACAGGTGCATCAAGACATCCCTGCTTTTATATTCTATCCCCCTCGCAATATAGGCCAACATCCCATTTGCCTTCTTGATCACCTGTTGTACCTGCAGACTGGGCTTTTGCGTCTCATGCACAAGGACCCCCAGGTCCCTTTGCACGGTAGCATGTTTTAATTTGTTTCCATTGAGATAGTAATCCCATTTGTTATTATTTCCTCCAAAGTGTATAACCTCGCATTTCTCAACGTTATACTCCATTTGCCATATCCTCGCCCACTCACTCAGCCTGTCCAAATCTCTCTGCAGATCTTCTCCGTCCTCCACACGATTCACTTTTCCACTTATCTTTGTGTCGTCTGCAAACTTCGTCACCCTACACTCCGTCCCCTCCTCCAGATCATCTATATAAATGGTAAACAGTTGCGGCCCGAGTACCGATCCCTGAGGCACGCCACTAGTTACCTTCCTCCAAATGGAAAAACACCCATTTATTCCGACTCTTTGCTTCCTGTCGGATAGCCAGTCCCCAATCCACTTTAACACACTACCCCCAACTCCGTGTGCCCTAATCTTCTTCAGCAGCCTTTTATGGGGCACCTTATCAAACGCCTTTTGGAAATCCAAAAACACCGCATCCACCGGTTCTCCTCCATCAACCGCCCTCGTCACATCTTCATAAAAATCCAACATGTTCGTCAAGCACGACTTTCCCCTCATGAATCCATGCTGCGTCTGATTGATCGAACCATTTCTATCCAGATGCCCTGCTAACTCCTCTTTTATAATGGATTCCAGCATTTTCCCTACTACAGACGTTCAGCTGACCGGCCTATAGTTACCCGCCTTTTGTCTCCTTCCTTTTTTAAACAGCGGCGTAACATTAGCCGTTTTCCAATCAACCGGCACTACCCCAGAATTCACCCTCCTTCACCCTCCTTCACACTCTTAACACCCTCCTTCACCCTCCTTCACCCTCTTGCACCCTCCTTCACCCTCTTTCACCCTACTTCACCCTCCTTCACCCTCCTTCAATATCTTACACCCTCTTACACCGACTTTCCCCTCCTACACCCTCCATTACCCTCCTTCACCCTCTTACAACCTCTTACACCCTCCTTCACCCTCCTTCACCCTCCTTCACCCTTCTTCACCCTCCTTCACCCTCTTACACCCTCCTTCAACCTCTTACACCCTCTTTCACCCTCCTTCAACCTCCTTCACCCAACTTCACCCTCTTACACACTCTTACACCCTCCATCACCCTCCTTCACTCTCCTTCACCCTCCTTCACCCTCCTTCACCCTCCTTCACCCTCTTACAACCTCCTTTCCACCCTCTTACAACCTCTTTCACCCTCCTTCACCCTCCTTCACCCTCTTACACCCTCTTTCATCCTCCTTCATTCTCCTCCACCCTCCTTCACCCTCCTTCAGCATCTTGCACCCTCTTACACTCACTTTCCCCCTCCTACACCCTCCTTCACCCTCTTACACACTCCTGCACCCTCCTTCACCCTCCTTCACTCTCTTACACCTTCCTTCACCCTTCTTCATCCTCTTACATCCTCTTACACCCTCCTTCACCCAGTTACACCCTCTTTCACCCTCTTTCACCCTCCTTCACCCTCCTGCACCCTCCTTCACCCTCCAGAACCCTCCTTCACCCTCTTACACCCTCTTTCGTCCTCCTTCATCCTCCTTCACCCTCTTACACCCTCTCAGGCCCTCTTTCACCCTCCTTCACCCTCCTGCACCCTACTTCACCCTCTTACACCCTCTTTCACCCTCCTTCACCCTCCGTCACCCTCCTTCACCCTCTTACACCCTCTTACATCCTCCTTCACCCTCTTACACCCTCTTTCACCCTCCTTCACCCTCTTACACCCTCTTACACCCTCTTACACCCTCCTTCACCCTCTTACACCCTCTTTCACCCTCCTTCAGCCTCCTTCACCCAACTTCACCCGCTTACACCCTCTTACATCCTCCTTCACCCTCTTACACCCTCTTTCACCCTCCTTCACCCTCTTACACCCTCTTACACCCTCTTACACCCTCCTTCACCCTCTTACACACTCTTACACCCTCTTTCACCCTCCTTCACCCGCCTTCACCCTCCTTCACCCTCCCTCACCCTCCTAGACCCTCTTTCCCCCTCCTTCACCCTCCTTCACCCTCTTACACCCTCTTTCACCCTCCATCACCCTCTTACACCCTCTTACACCCTCTTACACCCTCTTTCACCCTCTTACACCCTATTTCACCCTCCTTCAGCCTCCTTCACCCTCCTTCACCCTCTTACACCCTCTTACATCCTCCTTCACCCTCTTACGCCCTCCTTCACCCTCTTACACACTCTTACACCCTCCTTCATCCTCTCAGACCCACTTACACACTCCTTCACCCTCCAGCACCCTCCTTCACCCTCTTACACCCTCTTTCATCCTCCTTCATCCTTCTTCACCCTGCTTCACCCTCCTTCTCCATCTTGCACCCTCTTACACCCACTTTCCCCTCCTACACCCTCCTTCACCCTCTTACACCCTCTCAGACCCTCTTTCACCTCCTTCACCCTCCTGCACCCTACTTCACCCTCTTACACCCTCTTTCACCCTCCTTCACCCTCCGTCACCATCCTTCACTCTCTTACACACTCCTGCACCCTCCTTCACCCTCCTTCACTCTCTTACACCCTTCTTCACCCTCCTTCATCCTCTTACATCCTCTTACACCCTCCTTCACCCAGTTACACCCTCTTTCACCCTCTTTCACCCTCCTTCACCCGCCTTCACCCTCCTTCACCCTCCCTCACCCTCCAACACCCTCTTACCCCCTCCTTCACCCTCCTTCACACTCTGTCACCCCCCTTCACCCTCCTAGACCCTCTTTCCCCCTCCTTCACCCTCCTTCACCCTCTTACACCCTCTTTCACCCTTCTTCACCCTCTTACACCCTCTTACACCCTCCTTCACCCTCTTACACCCTCTTTCACCCTCCTTCAGCCTCCTTCACCCAACTTCACCCGCTTACACCCTCTTACATCCTCCTTCACCCTCTTACACCCTCTTTCACCCTCCTTCACCCTCTTACACCCTCTTACACCCTCTTACACCCTCCTTCACCCTCTTACAGCCTCTTACACCCTCCTTCACCCTCTCAGACCCACTTACACACTCCTTCACCCTCCTGCACCCTCCTTCACCCTCTTACACCCTCTTACACCCTCTTTCACCCTCCTTCACCCTCCCTCACCCTCCTTCACCCTCCGTCACCCTCTTACACCCTCTTTCACCCTCCTTCACCCTCCTTCACCCTTTTACACCCTCCTTCACCCTCCTTCACCCTCTTACACCCTCCTTCACCCTCTTACACCCTCTTTCACCCTCCTTCACCCTCCTGCACCCTCTTACACCCTCTTTCACCCTCCTGGACCCTCCTTCACCCTGCTTCACCCTGCATTGCCCTCCTTCACCATCTTACACCCTCTTAAAGCCACCTTCCCCCTCCTACACCCTCCTTCACCCTCCTTCACCCTCTTACACCCTCCTTCACCCTCCTTCACCCTGCTTCACCCTTCTTCACCCTCCTTCACCCTCTTACACCGTCTTTCACCCTCCTTCGCCCTCCTTCACCCTTTTACACCCTCCTTCACCCTCCTTCACCCTCCTTCACCCTCTTACACCCTCCTTCACCCTCTTACACCCTCTTTCACCCTCCTTCACCCTCCTTCACCCTCTTACACCCTCTTTCACCCTCCTGGACCCTCCTTCACCCTACTTCACCCTGCTTCGCCCTCCTTCACCATCTTACACCCTCTTACACCCACTTTCCCCTCCGACACCCTCCTTCACCCTCCTTCACCCTGTTACACCCTCCTTCACCTACTTCACCCTCCTTCACCTTCTTCACCCTCCTTCACCCTCTTACACCCTCCTTCATCCTCTTACACCCTCTTACACCCTCCTTCACCGTCTTACACCCTCTTCACCCTCCTTCACCTCTTACACCCTCCTTCAACCTCTTTCACCCTCCTTCACCTCTTAGACCCTCCTTAACCTCTTACACCCTCTTCCACACTCCTCACCTCGTCACCCTCCGCTTCACCCTCTACAGCCTCCTACACGCTCCTTCACCCTCCTTCAACCTCCTTCACCCTCTTAACACCCTCCTTCACCCTCCTTCACCCTCCTTCACCCTCTTGCACCCTCCTCCACCCTTCAAACTACTTCACCCTCCTTCACCCTCCTTCAGAAGATCTTACACCCTCTTACACCTACTTTCCCCCTCCTACACCCTCCATTACCCTCCTTCACCCTCTTACACCCTCTTACACCCTCCTTCACCCTCCTTCACCCTCCTTCACCCTTCTTCACCCTCCTTCACCCTCTTGCACCCTCCTTCACCCTCTTTCACCCTACTTCACCCTCCTTCACCCTCCTTCAATATCTTACACCCTCTTACACCTACTTTCCCCCTCCTACACCCTCCATTACCCTCCCTCACCCTCTTACACCCTCTTACACCCTCCTTCACCTTCCTTCACCCTCTTACACCCTCTTTCACCCTCCTTCACCCTCCTTCACCCTCCCTCACCCTCCTACACCCTCTTACACCGTCCTTCACCCGCTTCACCCTCCTTCACCCTCTTACACCCTCTTACACCCTCTTAAACCCGCTTTCACCCCCTTCACCCTCCTTCACCCTCCTTCACTCTCTTACACCCGCTTACACCCTCCTTCACCCTCTTACACCCTCTTTCACCCTCCTTCACCCACCTTCACCCTCCTTCACTCTCTTACACCCTCTTACACGCTCCTTCTCCCTCTTACACCGTCTTTCACCCTCCTTCTCCCTCCTTAACCCTCTTACACCTCTTACACCCTCTTAAACCCTCTTTCACCCTCCGTCACCCTCCTTCACTCTCTTACACCCTCTTACACCCTCCTTCTCCCTCTTCCACCGTCTTTCACCCTCCTTCACCCTCCTTAACCCTCTTACACCCTCTTACACCCTCTTAAACCCTCCTTCGCCCTCTTACACACTCTTACACTCTCTTTCACCCTCCTTCAACCTCCTTCACCCTCCTTCACCCCCTTACACCCTCTTCCACCCTCTTACACCCTCCTTCACCCTCTTTCACCCTCTTTCACCCTCCTTCAACCTCCTTCACCCTCCTTCACCTTCTTACACCCTCTTACACCCTCTTACACCCTCTGTCACCCTCCTTCACCCTCCGTAACCCTCTCACAGCCTCTTACACCCTCTTTCACCCTCCTTCACCCTCTTTCACCCTCTTTCACCCTCCTTCACCCTCCTTCGCTCTCCTTCACCCTCTTACACCCTCTTACACCCTCCTTCACCCTCCTTCACCCTCTTACACCCTCCTTCACCCTCCTTCACCCTCCTTCACCCTTTTACACCCTCTTACACCCTCCTTCACCCTCTTACACCCTCTTTCACCCTCCTTCACCCTCCTTCACCCTCTTACACCCTCTTTCACCCTCCTTCACCCTCCTTCACCCTCCCTCACCCTCCTACACCCTCTTACACCGTCCTTCACCCGCTTTCACCCTCCTTCACCCTCTTACACCCTCTTACACCCTCTTAAACCCTCTTTCACCCTCCTTCACCCTCCTTCACCCTCCTTCACTCTCTTACACCCGCTTACACCCTCCTTCACCCTCTTACACCCTCTTTCACCCTCCTTCACCCACCTTCACCCTCCTTCACTCTCTTACACCCTCTTACACGCTCCTTCTCCCTCTTACACCGTCTTTCACCCTCCTTCTCCCTCCTTAACCCTCTTACACCCTCTTACACCCTCTTAAACCCTCTTTCACCCTCCTTCACCCTCCTTCACCCTCCTTCACTCTCGTATACCCTCTTACACCCTCCTTCACCCTCTTACACCCTCCTTCACCCTCTTTCACCCTCCTTCACCCTCTTACACCCTGTTACACCCTCCCTCACTGTTGTAGGGAAAAATCCCTGTACCAGTGCATTCAAGGAAGTCGAGTCGCAAGGCAAGGTTCAAAGCATTTTTCTTTATTGTACAATTACTGGGAACCCAGGGAGACCCCTGTAACCAGCTTAGAAACAGTGGTTTGGCCATGTTGATCTCAATAGTTATACATTTGCTCTGGATATTTAAAGGAATCCAAATTCGAGCGGGAACATTTGCTCATACATTTTTACAATACTTATAAAGTGGCCTGTCTGGTCAGGAAGTTCCCTGGGAGGCTTGTCAATTTGCATCTGTATGGTGTGTGTCCGTGTTAATGGGACTGCCTGTTCTTGCCCCGGTGTTTTAATGTGTTTCCCATTATCCTCTCGATGTGTCCCCTTATCTAAATCGACCTCTGATGTTTTGTGTCTGTATTCTATGCTTGCGAGATTCGGTGTTAATGTCATTTTGTCCTGCTGTGTGTAGGGGGGTTTAATCTAATCTTTTATTCTTTTTATCCTGGTTTATTAAGTTTCTTTGCCTGCCTTGGCCATTTTATTCCCGTAATATTTTATTGACAGTACAGTTATGCCATATATCCCACTGCCAGGTCTTGACTCGCAGATATCGCGATCTTCTGGCCAAGGGCCGGTTTAAAATGCAGCTTCGTGCTGTTGCTGGGCAGAATAAGGATCTTTTGTCGGCTTTGAAATTAAAGGTCTCTCAGCTGTGCAGAGGGGGATTTAAACGAATGTCCATTTGGATGTTCCCCTCTGCATTGTGGGCACGTTGTGAATGGTGCCAATCAGTCCAATAAATGAATATGTTTAATGAGGTGAATATTGATGAGATAATAAAAATATGGCTTTTGGAAAATGGCCTACTTCAGTCCCTCCTCTCGTCCAGGGGGTCCCATTCATGGCTGACCCCCCATGGACGATCTTCAGGTGTAACTGGTGTAACCAGCAAGTTTGCGGATGACACGAAGATGGCTGGAATTGCGGATAGCGAAGAGCATTGTCGGGCAATACAGCAGGATATAGATAGGCTGGAAAATTGGGCGGAGAGGTGGCAGATGGAGTTTAATCCCGATAAATGCGAAGTGATGCATTTTGGAAGAAATAATGTAGAGAGGAGTTATACAATAAATGGCAGAGTCATCAGGAATATAGAAACACAGAGGGACCTAGGTGTGCAAGTCCACAAATACTTGAAGGTGGCAACACAGGTGGAGAAGGTGGTGAAGAAGGCATATGGTATGCTTGCCTTTATAGGACGGGGTATAGAGTATAAAAGCTGGAGTCTGATGATGCAGCTGTATAGAACGCTGGTGAGGCCACATTTGGAGTACTGCGTCCAGTTCTGGTCACCGCACTACCAAAAGGACGTGGAGGCATTGGAGAGAGTGCAGAGAAGGTTTACCAGGATGTTGCCTGGTATGGAGGGTCTTAGCTATGAGGAGAGATTGGGTAGACTGGGGTTGTTCTCCTTGGAAAGACGGAGAATGAGGGGAGATCTAATAGAGGTATACAAGATTATGAAGGGTATAGATAGGGTGAACAGTGGGAAGCTTTTTCCCAGGTCGGAGGTGACGATCACGAGGGGTCACGGGCTCAAGCTGAGAGGGGCGAAGTATAACTCAGACATCAGAGGGACGTTTTTTACACAGAGGGTGGTGGGGGCCTGGAATGCGCTGCCAAGTAAGGTGGTGGAGGCAGGCACGCTGACATCGTTTAAGACTTACCTGGATAGTCACATGAGCAGCCTGGGAATGGAGGGATACAAACGATTGGTCTAGTTGGACCAAGGAGCGGCACAGGCTTGGAGGGCCGAAGGGCCTGTTTCCTGTGCTGTACTGTTCTTTGTTCTCTTTGTTCTTTGTTCAGAGGTACAGTGACTTGTACAGATGTCGTCCTTGCCGTTGTTCCTCTTCCTCTGTGGTGTGGTTAAATTCTTGCATCTGGATACTGGCAGTGGGTAGCATTCTTGATGCAATATTTGCACATATCACTTTGATTCAGGTTGGGCCCAGGCAGAGTGTGAACAGGATGGCTACTACTAAAATTAATCCCTTCATAATGTATGCTCCCCAAACTGTGTTAAACAGCCACCCTAACCACCCATCAGTCCCTGTAAATCCCTGTTTAAAGCTATCCAATTGCTTTTGTATCCCGGACATGGCTGCTGTTATGTTTACTGTCTCGCGTGTACATATGTGATGCATTTTCCTTTGATGATGGTGCATACCCCTCCTTGTCTGGCTAGCTGATAGTCTACTGCATATCTCGTTTGTTGTGTGTATAGTCTGAGTTCTGCGAGTTCTTGGTCAATTGCACCCAGTGCTTGTAGGGTGTTGTTTCCTAAGATGGTCAGTCCACATATGAAGAAATTCCTATTACTGGCACTGATCACCCCTGCGGCGCCCCCTAGGGATAGTGTCCCCAGAAATCCATACCCCAAAGAAGACCCTAGTGTGACAGGGGCCTGCCAGTCGGCGCAGAATTCTGCACTGATGGCCCTGGTCACTATGCGTTTCTGGAGATGCCCTTCGCTTGGGCACGGAACCGTGAGAGGTCTGATTGTCCCTACGGAAAAGAACCTTGGAGGCCTGTCTGTGGCCGTCATATATACATTTTTGAATAAAAACACATAACCTTCTTTAACCCGATAACATGCACTACCCCGGGGTCGTTTGACCACATGGTCCCATGTTGTGGAACCTTCCCTCCCCCGGGACTGTCCACTTGATTGTACCCCTTGGTGAGAATCAAATGGGTATGTCCCCGAGGCTGAGCTTACGTGTGTGCCTTTACACTTGCCACACATAAGCTGCCTACCCGCGGTGACTGCAATGCATTTTTGTTGCTTGCAGTCACAAGTGAAGTGTCCTTCCCGGACCCGGCACTCCTGGAGAGCACAATGTGCCTCAGCGCACGAATCATTTTTAGGGACAAAGGCATGCACGCGCCCCCATCCCTCTCCCTTAAAACATTGTGGGTAGTTCCCATGTGTCTCCTCCGGTTGGGGTCCCATCCCCCTTAGAATTCCCGGCTCAGTGAGCTCTACACACCTTCCTTGTATCCCTTGTTTAAAGTACCCAATATGTTCCTTGTAGGGTGCCCCCGATGTGTCAATAGTGAATAACTCTTGTGGGAGCCACCCTGGTGTTGCGATGAATAGGGAGTTTACTGATCGCGCTGAAGGGTAGCAAGCGGTCCTATTCCCATAGATCTGGATGTGTGTTTTCAGGAATAGGTTTTCTTCCATGATTGGCGGTTCTGCTCCCCTAACCCCCATGTGTTGGAACGTATTTACAATGGTCATGGTTATTATCAAATATGTCCCTGTTCCCATATCGTTTTTTTTTACAGTATTTTTACAGTTATAGTATCACCAGCAGCCCCCACAACAGGCGAGTCACTGGCTGGAGTCATATCTGGCTCAAAGCAAGGTGGTTGTAGTGGTTGGAGCTCAAACATCTCAGTTCCAAACCATCACTGCAGGAGTTCCTCAGGGTCATATCCCATTTTCAGTTGCTTCATAAATGACCTTCCTTCCATCAGAAGGTCAGAAATGGGGATGTTCGCTGATGATTGTACAATGATTGCACCATCTGCGACTCCTCAGATACTGAAGCAGTCCATCTCCATACGCAGGAAAGCCTGGCCAATATCCAAGCTTGGGCTGACAAGTGGCAAGTAACATTCATGCCACACAAGTGCCAGGCAATGAGCATCTCCAACAATGAATCTAACCATCACCCTTTGATGTTCAGTGGCATTACCATCGCTGAATTCCCAACTATCAACATCCTGGGGGTTGCCATTGAAACTGAACTGGACTAGCCAAATAAATACTGTGGCTACAAGAGCAGGTCAGAGGCTGGGAATCCTGTGGTGAGTAACTCATCTCCTGACTTCCCAAAGCCTGTCCACCATCTACAAGGCACAAGTCAGAAGTGTGATGGAATACTCTCCACTTGCCTGGTTGAGTGCAGCTCCAACAACACTCAAGAAATTCAACACCATCCAGGACAAAGCAGCCCACTTGGTTGGCACCCCATCCACATTCACTCCCTCCACCACCGACACACTGCAGGAACTCCTTAAGGCTCCTTCGGCAACACCTTCCAAACCCACAACTTCTACCATCGAGAAGGACAAGGGCAGCAGACACATAAGAACACCACCACCTGGAGGTTCCCCTCCAAGTCATTCAGCATCCTGATTTGGAAATATATTCACCATTCCATCACTGTCGCTGGGACAAAATCCTGGAACTCCCTACCTAACAGCACTGTGGGTGTACCTACAGCTCAGGGACTGAGCGGTTCAAGAAGGCAGCTCACCACCACATTCTCAAGGGCAACTAGGGATGGGCAATAGATGCTCTGTTCCCTCACCACTGGTTTCATCTTCCTCCTTGACCACTACCTTCACCTGAACTAAATATTTCAAAACACAAACAGAAAATGCTGGAAAATCTCAGCAGGTTTGGCAGCATCTCATAGAAATCATAGAAACCCTACAGTGCAGAAGGAGGCCATTCGGCCCATCGAGTCTGCACCGACCACAATCCCACCCAGGCCCTACCCCCACATATTTACCCGCAAATCCCTCTAGCCTACGCATCTTAGGACTCTAAGGGGCAATTTTAGCATGGCCAATCAACCTAACCCGCATATCTTTGGACTGTGGGAGGAAACCGGAGCACCCAGAGGAAACCCACGCAGACACGAGGAGAATGTGCAAACTCCACACAGACAGTGGCCCAAGCCGGGAATCGAACCCGGGACCCTGGATCTGTGAAGCAGCAGTGCTAACCACTGTGCTACCGTGCCGCCCTGTGGAGAGAGAACAGAGCTAAAGTTTTGAGTCTAGATGATTCCTTGTCAGAACTAAAGAGAACCGGAAATAGGATGCAATTTATACTTTTGAAGGGGGATTGGTGGTGATGGTCCAATTTTAAAATGTTTATTTATTATAAACATTACAAAACTTTGGCTTACCTTCTGGCTCTGACGGAGCTTTCAACCTGTGCATCACGGGCGGCACGGTAGCACAGTGGTTAGCACTGCTGCTTCACAGCTCCAGGGACGTGGGTTCGAATCCTGGCTTGGGTCACTGTCTGTGTGGAGTTTGCACATTCTCCCTGTGTCTGCGTGGGTTTCCTCCAGGTGCTCCGGTTTCCTCCCACAGTCCAAAGATGTGCGGGTTAGGTTGATTGGCCATTCTAAATTGCCCCTTAGTGTCCCGGGATGCATGGGTTAGTGGGTAAATATGTAGGGATATGTGGATAGGGCCTGGGTGGGATTGTGGTTGGTGCAGACTCGATGGGCCGAATGCCCTCTTTCTGCACTGTAGGATTCTATGATCTCTATGATCCATTTCCATCACAAACACTGGCCACTTCCATGATTGGAACATATTTTGTCTCCAGCCCATCAGCCTCTTGAGGTGCTGATCCATGTCACATTCAGACTTGACTATTTCAGTGCTCTCCTGGCCAGTCTCTTACCTTTCACACTACTTTAACTTGAGCTTGTGCAAAGCTATGCTGTTCATGTTCTAACTTGTACCAAGTCCTGTTCATCCATCACCACTGTGCTTGCAAACCTCCATTGGCTCCTGGTCCAGCAACACAATTTCACAATTCTTATCCTTGTGTTCACATCCCTCCATGGCCTTGCCCCCTCCCGATCTCTTCAAGAATCTTTTACAAATTCTCCATTCCTCCAATTCTGGTCTTTTGTGCATCCCCCACTTCCTTCACCTTACCATTGGTGGCCGTGCCTTCTGTCATATAGGCCCTAAGCTCTGGAATTCCCTCCATAACCCTTTCCAATTCAGCTCCTTAATATCTACCTCTTTGACTAAACATGTGGTATCCTGTACTAATGTCTGCCCTAGCAGCCAGTGTCAATTTTTGTCTGTAAAGCACCATGGGATGTTTTTACTATGTTAAAGGCACTATATAAATGCAAATTGTATTGCTGGTGAGTCCTGCATGTAAAATTTCAGTCTCCCACCCGTGTCTCAGGATCGAGATCATGCATATCTTTATACTGTGCCAACATATCATAAGCTACCTTTGTCCTCTGTTCTTTCAACCTTGGCAAAAGCTGATAATGGATTAGAATGCTTTCCCAGCATTTCTAAAAGCTTTTGGAAATGTCCCCCTATTTTGACACTCCCTTTAATTACCCCCGTTCTGTTAAACTTCACTTGTGCACTATTTTCAGTTCCTACTTTAAGTGCACTTTCTGCATCTGAACTTGTGGAAATAACTGAAAAATTTGGAGGGAACCTTAGTGCTTACAAATGACACTCTGAAGGACTAGCTCTGACTGTCATTTCAAATGATATTACTTTTAATTCATCAGCACCATGTGGTCTATGATGTTGTCCACGTGTTTCATTTTGTAGGATTTTTTTTTAATCTATTGCAAAAGCCAGCAATCTGAAATAAAATTAGAAAACATTGGAAATACACAGCAGGGTTGTCAGACTAAAGTGGAGCTTATTTGTCAGTTTCTGATTGTTTGTTGTCTGATGTGCATTTCTGATCTCAAGTCATGCTATTGCAAGGAGTGAGGATTAACTCGTGGAGACCAAATATCTTCCAATCAATTACTTCCGTTACAGTTATCTGGCCTTTTCTGATATTTGCTATGGTTCACTGAGTGTGTGGCTTCTGTGTCACAGCAATGCAAAATGAGCAGCATGCAAACAAGTTATAGGGCCTGATTTTACCATCAAGTTGCGCCCGTTTTCAGGCGTGAAAACTTGGTAAAGCCGGGCGTGAGGCAAGTAGCGTGATCCATGCCCGTCTCCGCGCCGGTTCCCCCTTTACCAAGGCCCGAAAATGGCCGCTTGCATGCTTGCAAGCATTTAAATTGACTTAATGGGCTGCACATCCAACCTTACTGGCACTTCTCCCCCTTTACCACTGCGTTCGCCCATCCAGAATCAACGCGAAACAGACATGCTCCACAAAAGTCCGATTCGGGCACTCCAGTTAGTGAGGAGGTAAGTGCTGAGCGTCCGATGGCTCTCTGCTTGAGATCGTTGAGGGGGGGTGGTGGGGTGGGGAGGGGGGGCGGTGTTGGGGGGGGGGGAAGGTGGGTTCGACGGCTCTCTGCTTGAGATCAGTGGGGAGGAAGGGGGGGCTCCGGTGCCACTCTGTCTGAGATCAGTGGGGGGAAACAGGGAAGTTTGCTGCCACTCTGCCTGAGATTAGTGGGGGGGAAGTGGGGGGGGGGGGGGAGTAGGGGGAGGGGCCCATGATTGGTCTGGGTGGCAGAGGCGGTGGGGGGATAAGGGGGTCAGGAATGTTGTAGAGGTGGGGCAATGTCTGTGGGGGCCGGGGGGGGCATTATCCAGTCCAGGAGGGATGTGGCAGGGGAGCTGCATTCTATCATTTTTTTTTCTGCGCATGCGTAATTGGAGTCACCGATCGGAGCTGCAGGATTTCGGGCGCATTAAGCCCCACCCACAGGCTTCTGCAGCGTGATTCGGAATCGCTGATATTTTTGCAGGCAGAGTGCGTATGGGGGCTTGAGAACAGGTCTAAAAATCGGATCTGAAACACTAAGGGCGGCACGGTAGCACAGTGGTTAGCACTGCTGCTTCACAGCTCCAGGGACCTGGGTTCGATTCCCGGCTTGGGTCACTGTCTGTGTGGAGTTTGCACATTCTCTTCGTGTCTGCGTGGGTTTCCTCCGGGTGCTCTGGTTTCCTCCCACAGTCCAAAGATGTGCGGGTTAGGTTGATTGGCCATGCTAAAATTGCCCTTAGTGTCCTGGGATGCGTAGGTTAGACGGATTAGTGGGTAAATATGTAGGGATATGGGGGTAGGGCCTGGGTGGGATTGTGGTCGGTGCAGACTCGATGGGCTGAATGGCCTCTCTCTGTGCTGTAGGGTTTCTAAGATTCTAAGACTCCCAGGTTCAAGTCTGCCCAGCACTGAGAATCAAAATGGTAAAATAGGGCCCTTAGTGTCCGCTTTGGTTCAATTGATAGTACTATCTCCCCTGAGTCAGAAGGTCATGGGTTCAAGCCGCATTCCAGACAGTTGAGCACAATCCAGGCTGATACTCCCAGTGCAATACTGAGGGAGTGCCTTTCAGATGAGACATTAAACCAAGTCTCCATCAGCCCTCTCTGGAATGTGAAAGTTCCCATGAATTTTTTTGAAGAGCAGGAAAGCTCTCCCCAATGTCCTGGCCAACATTTATCTCAACCAACATCACACACATCACAAAAACAGATTATCTGGTCATTTATTTTATTACTATTTGTGGAAGCTTCTTGCACACAATATAGCTGCCTGTTTCCAATTCAGCACAGCGTGTTCACTTCAAAAGTACTTCATTGGCTGTAAAGTGCTTTAGGATATCCTGAGATTGCGCAAGAATCCATATAAATATCAGTCTTTTGTACAATTTTTACACATTTATTCTGGTACTCCCAAATTGTTCGAAGGGCAGCAGGTGTGGTACTGAGCCAGAGGCCAAGATTGGGATTGATTGTTGAACAACTCGCCGATCTCATGCCAGATTGTGGAATGAGTGAGGAAGCAAAAGCCACCTTCACTTATTGGGGTGCTTTTCAAACAACGGGACTGGGGCCATAGCACTAAATTCTAACTAAATAACTAATGCACTTGGAATATAGTGTTCAATTCTGGTCGCCGCACTACCAGAAGGATGTGGAGGCTTTGGAGAGGGTACAGAAAAGATTTACCAGGATGTTGCCTGGTATGGAGGGCATTAGCTATGAGGAGATTTGGAGAAACTTGGTTTGTTCTCACTGGAGTGACAGAGGTTGAGGGAAGACCTGATAGAAGTCTACAAGATTATGAGGGGCATGGACAGAGTGAAGAGTCAGAAGCTTTTTCCCAGGGTGGAAGAGTCAATTACTAGGGGGCATAAGTTTAAGGTGCGAGGGGCAAGGTTTAAAGGAGATGTTCGAGGCAGATTTTTTACACAGAGAGTAGTAGGTGCCTGGAACTCATTGCCGGGGGAGGTAGTGGAAGTGGATACGGTAGTGACTTTTAAGGGGCGCCTTGACAAGCACATGAATAGGATGGGAATAGAGGGATACAGTCCCCGGAAGGGTAGGGGGTTTTAGTTAAGTTGGGCAGCATGGTCGGTGCAGGCTTGGAGGGCCGAAGGGCCTGTTCCTGTGCTGTAATTCTCTTTGTTCTTTGTAAAGATTGTACTTCTGAGGAAACTAGTTCGGCATTTTTTTTAAAACTAATACTTGCAGGTCTCTCTCTGGTCCTGTTGTGGCTCACATTCTGATGTTTAATTGTTAACCAAGTCTGTGCCATTGAAGACACTGCTCAGAGTACTCCCTATGTGGAAGCAGTCAAAATGATGCTGGGAACGACCAGTACATTTCTGAGCCAAGTTCAAAAAATATTGCCCAATTGTTTTAATTTTCCCTGTCCGTAAAAAAGTGAGGCACTTTGGACATGTGTTAGATGTAACAGGAACAGAGGTCTGAAGTAGAAAGAGAAAATGCTGGAAATACTGAGCAGGTCAGACAGGGCTGTAGAGAGAAACCAAGTTATTGAGCTGATTTTAACTCAAAATGATGGGTTTTGAGTGAGTAAACAAGTGCTGCTGAGAAAACGAGTGCAAACCTGAGAAGTTGGTGAAGTGGGGGAAGAAGATGTTTGTTTCCATTTTCTTTTTCAACATTTCTCACCTTGTAGGAATTGATTCTTAGTCTACTACAGGGAAAGGAGCCAACTGCTGGTGAGTATCTGGTAAGTGGCTAAGGTCTATTCTGTTCCTAAGTTTTCAAATGGTATACAGATTGGTAAAGTTAATAAAATACAAAAAAAAGCAACATAAATCACTGCATAATATAATTAAGTAATTAATTAAAATACATTAAGGATGGCAGGACAAGTGGTGTCAAGGCTGCAGCATTCCTGGCTGCAGTTCCTAGATACCGTTGTGATCCAGGGCAAACACATTTTCGGTGGGAAGCTTCAGCTCAGAGTCATTGAGCTGGAGACTGAGCTGCAGATTCATCATCTGGGATGGGGAAAGTTACCAGGAGGCAGTCACACCATTTAGGACAGGGTCTTTAAATTTGGAAAGTGGTCGGGGCAAAAGGGGTGTGACTGCGAGTGAGGCATGTAAGGGGACCCAGAGGGCAGAACTGCAGGAATGTCAGCCTCTGCAGTTGTCCAACAGATCTAATGTTCTCTCAGCTAGTTTGGATGAGAATGGGGACTACAGGGTGGATGTACAGACAGACAGACGACATGTACAGACAGACAGATGACAGCACTGTGGTACAGAAAGCCATTCAAGCAGAGTGAGTAAAAATAAATGTTGTGTTAGTAGAGGACAGTCTAGTGACATTGTTCTCTGCAACAAAGAGCAAGAATGCAGGAGGCTATGTTCCTTGCCCAGTGCCAGGATTCAGGACATCTTCTCAGGGCTGGAGAGGTGCTTGCAGTGGGAGCAGAAGTGGGAGGATCCCACTGTCGTGGTTCATGTAGATAACAACAGTATAGGTAGAACTAGGAAACAGGCTCCCCTTTATCCACGGCACATGTTATTCCTTCAATGAACTTTAATAAATTGGTTAAACATGATTTCCCTTTCACAAAACCATGCTGACTCTTCCCAATTGACATCTGTTGTGGGGAAGATGTTAGAATCAATCACTAAAGAGGTTGTAGCCAGACACTTAGAGAAACTCAAGGTAATTGGGAAGAGTCAGCATGGTTTTGAGAAAGGGAAATCATTTTAACCAATTTATTAGAGTTCATTGAAGCAATAACATGTGCCGTGGATAAAGGGGGGCCTGTAGACATACTGTACCCGGAATTCCAGAAGGCATTTGATAAGATCATCAACGGTTATTGTGGAAAACAAAAGCTCGTGGTATCGAGGGTAGCATATTAGCATGGACTGAAGATTAGCTGGCTGACAGAAAACAGAGTCTGCATAAATAGGTCTTTATCTGATTGGCAGGGTGTGATGAGTGGAGTTCTGCAGGGATCACTGTTGGGACCTCAACTTTTTAAAATTTACATCAATGACTTAGATGAGGAAAGTGATGGCATGGTAGCTAAATCTACAGATGAAACAAAGATAGGTAGGAAAGTATGTTGTGAAGTAGACATGCGGAGTTTGCAGATGGATATAGATGAATGAGTGGGCAAAAATCTGGCAGATGGAGTAGAATGTAGGAAAATGAGAAGTTGTTCACTTTGGCAGGAAGAATAAAAGCAGAGTATGACTTAAACAGAGAACAACTGCAAAATTCCAAAGTGCAGAGGGATCTAGGCGTTCTAACGCATGAGTCACAAAAGTTAGTATGCAGGTACAGCATGCATTTAAGGAGGCTAATTTTAATGCTATCCTTTATTTTAAGAGGAAGTAAGGATGTTATGCTTCAGTTGTACGGTCATGATGTGGAGATGCCGGTGTTGCACTGGGGTGGACAAGATGAGAGGTCACACGACACCAGGTTATAGTCCAACAGGTTTATTTGAAATCACAAGCTTTTGGAGCGCTGCTCCTTCATCAGGTGAACCTATCAGTTATACGGGGCATTGATGAGACCACATCTTGAATACTGTGCGCAGTTTTAATCTCCTTAGTTAAGGAAGGATGTAAATATATTGGAGGCAGTTCAGAGGAGGTTTACTAGATTGATACCTGGAATGAGGAAAGGTTGGACAGGCTAGGCTCATTTCCACCGGAGTTTAGAAGAGTGAGGGGTGACTTGATTGAAGTTTATAAGATCCTGAACAGTATTGACAGGGTGGATGTGGGAAGGACGGTTCATCTCGTGGGTGAGCCCAGAACTAGGGGGCACTGTTTTAAAATGAGGGGTCGCCCTTCTAGGACAGAGATTAGATTTTCTCTGAGGGTTGTGTGACTTTGGAGCTCGGTCTTAGGAGATGGTGGTAATTTTAAGGTGGAGGTGGATGGATTCTTGCGAGGAAAGGGAATTAAAGCTTATTGTGGGTAGATGGAAATGTGGAACTCGAAACACAATCAGATGAGCCATGATCTTACTGAGTGGGGCAGCAGGCTCAGGGGGCCGAATGGCCTACTCCAGGTCCTAATTTATACGAGTTAAAACTGTCCTGTTAACGTTTCAGGTCGATGACCTTTTGTCAGCGATCTGATAACTTCGTCTTGTCACCCCCACCCCACCATGTAGAATCCCCTGTGAACTCTGGAACCACACCCATCTTCACAAGGGGAGTATAAAGAGGGAGGGTGGAATGGGGGGGAGTTGGGGTTTTTAAAGGGCCACTGTCATAAAAGATGCTTGGAAAAGTTGAGGAGACGATGGAGGGATTCTTTTCATCACGAATGAAAAAAAAACAAATTGCCCAGCGGCCTTTCCATCACTGTGAAGCGTTTCATTTTGTCCTTTGCTGATTCCATCCTGATAGTTTTCTATATATTTCATTTTTGTTTTGTTGTTGCTGTGGTAGACGTCTACAGACTTTTCATCATAGAAACCCTACAGTACAGAAAGAGGCCATTTGGCCCATCGAGTCTGCACCGACCACAATCCCACCCAGGCCCTACCCCCATATCCCAACATATTTTACCCACTAATCCCTCTAATCTACGCATCCCAGGACACTAAGGGGCAATTTTAGCATGGCCAGTCAACCTAACCCGCACATCCTTGGACTGTGGGAGGAAACCGGAGCACCCGGAGGAAACCCACGCAGACACGAGAAGAATGTGCAAACTCCACACAGACAGTGACCCGAGCCGGGAATCGAACCCAGGTCCCTGGAGCTGTGAAGCAGCAGTGCTAACCACTGTGCTACCGAATTTAGTACTTGAAGTTAATTTAATGATGTGTAAACAGCACCAAGCACACGGCACACCATCCACAAACTGATGTGAATAATGGTAAGATTCGTAGACGCGCAAATGGTGAATAAAACGCATCCCCGGCAGCAGCGCTGGGTCGGTACAGTATGCACAGCAGCTTCAGCTCGGCGGGTTGAGTGAACCTTCTCGGTTTGTGCACAAGTTCATGCAGAGTTTAAGCGTCGTAGGGGCAATGCAACTTTCTTTATATTTGATGCACTTTGCCAAACTTTGCAGCGAGGCAGTAGCAGACAGCCTGACGTCAGTGGAGCCAGTGTCAGGATCAGGTAGTGAAGCTGACACAGGTTGCGAGTTGCGGAAGTGACTGTGAACACGAGGTTGGAGCCGAGCACTACATTGCAGCCTCGCTAACAAGTGGAGAGGATTGAAAAAGTCGCTCGAGTTCAAACTTTTGTTGGTTTTATTTGGGCTGGGGAGGGGGGGAGCGGGCGGCCAGAAACAGTATGGGGGAGATGGGCGCCCCTGCAGGGACAAGTACAACGCACAGAGTGGCACAGCACAGGAGGAGAAGATGAATCCTCAAAAGCAGTTGACCCATTCCATAGCCATTCGTGGCGAAATCCAGAGGTTTGAGAGCGTCCAGCCCAATGTTTACAACATCTACAAGTTACTGCATCGTCTTCCCGATCCTTCGCTGCGGAACACTCTTGAGGAACTTGTTACGCACATTGAAGGTGAGAGCAGGTGCATCTTCCCGGGATTCTTGCTGAGAACACGGCACACATTGCCAGCTCCGGGGGGGGCGGGGGGGGTAGAGGGACATATTTCTACACGAGTCGTTTAACGGATCCCCCCAGTTTTTTTTTGAAATGGTCCGAACTGTGACGTGAATGTAGTTAGCTGACAAAGTTTCTTTTTCATTCTCTCCCAATTGCTGCAGCCGCCTCATTTCCACAGCGACTGCTGTGGATCCCACCGATCCAATACAATCCTGTAACCTGTCGGATAAACTTCATCCTGGAGACATTTTTAATTGTATTCCAGGCGGTCGGTTATGACAGTGTTTGAGATAAGACCACTTAATTAAAATTTTACTGTCCGTGATTTTAATTCATGTTTTTGTTTGCGTTTGAACGTGTTTTAATATATATATATATATATATATTTAAAATTGGATGTTCTCTTTTCACCAAATGCTGTCATGTGGTGACAGTTCTGTTCACTTTGCAATATTCATTTCGAGGTTACAGCACAGTGACAAATGGATTACCGGACAGGTGCCATTTGGCGCTGTAAGACTGTCTTTCGGTTGTACATCCATGCAACTGTTAAATTTCTCGGCACTGCAGGGTCTGTTTTAAAAAAACAAATCCAGAAGCTGGTTGTAGGATGCCCACGTGTTGTAGATAATTTCTGCTTGCTTGTATGATGTTTTATTTGCTTACATCTAAGTGTGTCACCAGAAGTGTTTTGTTTCTTTATCTAACCCCCGAACTGACCACTTAATTAAAATTTTACTGTCCGTGATTTTAATTCATGTTTTTGTTTGCGTTTGAACGTGTTTTAATATATATATATTTTTAAAATTGGATGTTCTCTTTTCACCGAATGCTGTCATGTGGTGACAGTTCTGTTTCTGTTATAGTTGGAGGAACGCGGGGCCTCCTTGTTTGTGTAATTAGCCGGGAAGTTACTGGACTTGTGCCAGGTCTCCTGAGGAGACTCACCTGAAGTTCTGAACACACAAATTTCGTGTTAACATTATGGAGCACAAAACAGGCAAAATAATTTTCAACGAAGTAATGGATAGAGGGAATAAGTTATAAGGAGCAGAAGCCAATCTTGACGAGTTTTTTTTTGGAAGAAAGATATGGTAAAATGATGAGATTGAGGAGGGGTGCGTAATTTCCTCAGGGTTTCTCTGCTGATCCCATCGCCATCACAGTTGAAATATCAGTGTCTCATGTGCAATAAATTACTTTGAAGGAATAATCACTGTTTTGTTGTCAGCCATTTTGCCCACAGCAAGAAGATGAATGACAATCACAATGTTTTTGATGGTCTTATTGAAGGGGGTGGGGAATGTTGCCCAGGACACTGGAACCACAACCCACTTTTTTGTTAAAATATTACAACCCAAAATTGGGTCTGGCTTGTTTCTAGACATTTCCCGGTTTCATTCATGTCACAAGAGCAGCGTCTCCTTCAAAGACCAGGAAGTTCAATAAATTCCAGGTCAGGAAAATGCCTTGACTGGAAACATAGCTGCTGCTTGTTATACACAGTGGAGGATCCGAGCTGTTAACTGGCCAACCTTACCTGCCGCATATATTAGTTTTATATTGGTAAATGTTATAACTTGTTGCAGTTTGACATTTGGATTGTGTAAAATCACTGAGGGAAGGAGTGGTCTCACACAAATTCAACCCCCAGCAAGGGTTTCCATGCTTTAGGGGAGAGGAGACGCCTGGTAGAACAAGAATGGGAGTGTAACTTGGTGCGACCATTGTAAAAACAGTATCTGTATCATAAATCTTGATTTCTCAATTCCAAACTTGTCAGCAAAATACCAACGAGGAAATGGACTACCGAGCTTGTTCCTATTAAATCACCAAATTCCAAACTTGTCATCAAACCAAGTGATAATAATCTGGGATTGCGGTTGTACTGACGACGAAGATATTAGCGCTCACCATTATCACAATCAGCAATTTCTAGTATCCGCATATACACAGTTAAAGGCGAATATCCGGAAGTTGTTAACAGTGCGACCTGCTCCCCCACTGTTGCAGTCTGATTTGACAAGTGTGGAGTGTCATCTTCTTGAATAACATTTTAAAATCAATTTTTAAGTATGATATTTCAGTTTCTACCTCAATCCCACGGCTGTGCCCCAATTTGTATTTAAATTTATGTAAAATTATTAAAAAGTTACATTATCTCTGTTTTACTAAAAATAAGGGCAAAACGGAAAATGCTAGAAAAACTCAGCAGGTCTGGCAGCATCAGTGGAAAAAGGAGTTAACTTTTAGAATTTGTATGGCTCATTTCAGAGCTGTTTAACTTCCTGGCTTGCTGTCAATGATAATTCTTCAGTCTGATTGGCTGCTCAGCCCGCTTGAATATGTCACTGTTCCTGAAATCCACAGATGCTGCCGGATTGAAAGTTACTTAGGAATAGAGGGAATTGACACGGTCGATTCGGCTAAATCTTTATGAGCAATTTTCTTCAAAGTCAGCACTTTTGCTGACCGCATAGACCGACCCAACCTGTGTCCCTGCACCCCCATGCTGTCTTATCTTTGTATGCATCGCTGACAGAAATAACATTCTTGCCTTGCTTGTATGTGAATCTGAGCTGTTACTATTGTGTCTGGGATGGAGAAATGCAACAGTCTAACACCGGACTTTGTCTTGGATTGCTGCTGCTGCCATTATCCTGGCACCTGCCACAGTTCTGTGCCTTAAATGAAGCAGAGCTTTAAGTCCCTGAGCAGCAGCAGACCAGGAATTGCCCCAGGTCACATCTTCAATCCCTGGTCCGCTGATGAAACTTATCTACCGCTGCCCTTCTGAAGAGTGATGTGGAGATGCCAGCGTTGGACTGGGGTAGGCACAGTAAGAAGTATCACAACACCAGATTAAAGTCCAACAGGTTTATTTGGTAGCACAAGCCACAAGCTTTCGGAGCACTGCCCCTTCGAAGGACTTTAACCTGGTGTTGTGAGACTACTTCCGAAGAGTGCCAGTGGTCGTGTCTCCCTTGTGCCAGGAAATGGAAATTCTGCCAGAGTTTCTGCTGCTGGCCACTATCTGATAACTGGATTTGCAGATAAATATATGTACATATGGTGAGGGCAGGATTGGGCTCACGTGATGTCCTTTGTTGTCAGATACCTTCCTGGAATGCACCAGCCACATTCACAAATGAATTTGAATTTAGAAACTGGCAATGGAAAACCATTGTTCCCCCACGAAGCCTGCTCTGGGAAATGGGAAGAATGAAGTTTCATTTAGAAACTGCCAATGGAAGTTTACATTCAAACTCAGTATCAAGTTAGGGTGAGGAGAGGGGATACACTAGGACTAACTACTTCTCATTAGAGAATGAAATAAAATTCTTCCAATGAAAAGTTGAGGTAGCTGTGTCAATGTTATACTCGAGTGCTTGCTGTTGACACTTCTTACTCTTCTGTGTTTAGTAAGGTGGCCCATTTGTTCATCCGCTTTTTTCTATGTTTCCATCCAGCAGATGGCTGTTCTGGGTTGCTTCCTTAACAGAGATCTTTTTTACACAGACATTTCATCAGCTTGGTCCCCCGACCCACTACTTGGATGTCTGGGTAGTGGGACTGTGGAGCGAGGGAGGTTACTTCACACGGATTGAATGCAAGTACCCCACTGGATGTCTACCTAGTTACTGTACTTGGAGGCGGGAGGTCTGATTTGCTTGCTGGGGTGGTTTTGGCAGATCACCAAACTTGGATGTGCTCCATTCTGTAGCTGTGACATCCTCCAGTTTGTCTGTGTGGTGTGAATGTTTAAAAGGGAAAAGTAAACTCCCTTGATGGATCTTTTTTTTCAACGTGAGACGTGCCCATTAGTTGGGCTCTCGCTTTCATTCGTGGTCTATACTGATCTCTGTCTAGAAAGGACTGTTAAAGTCAGCCTCTTTGTCTCCGGACTAAGGAAGCTTTAAAACATATTTTTTCTCCGGATGCAGTGATTTCCTGTTCGAAAATGTCCCTGTGTGGATATTGGGTAAAGACGAGTGCGCTCAGCTCTGATGCCCGTTGTTGTTGAATAGCCCGCGGACACGCTTTCTCTGACCAATGCCTGAGAGTTTGCAATGCCTGAGAAACAGAGACTTGGGCACCACACTGGAGGGTGTGGAATTCCCGTGGAATTGCGCAGTAACCCAACAACAAGCTAAGACTTGCACCAGACACGCAGTCGATGTGAAATATACTGTATTAGATGGCTGAATAACTCGCATCTTTCCAGCTGGTTGTGTTTTGGCAGGGGGCGAATTAACACTCAAACTTGTTGAGTCTGCATGCCCAGGGGCCCCAGTCAAACATAAGGCTTTTGCACAACTCGCCACAACAGAAACAAATTGCTGGAACAAAATAGTTAAAAATACTGTCAGGAGTGTGTGTGGGGCTGGGGGTGACTGGCAGATTTGTGTTTGAATGGTTCGGGGTGGTGGAGGAGGTGCAGAGGAATCCTACGAGCTTTTGGTATCCAAGGACTTTAAGAATTCTTAACCTGTGTTTTGGAGATTCTTTGCTGGTCAGTGTAGATATAGTATAAAGTGCGGGGTTCACACTGCTACGACGCGTGCGCTCGTTTTTATGGCACATACGAGTAAAAGTTAAGCTGGCTTTAGGGGCATTGAACAAAAAAAAACTCAGTTCAGATGCGAATTGTTACGAATATGACAGACTGCGGATGTGGGAGGTGGGCGGGAGCAGGAAACAGAACAGAAGGTTGCATTTCAAACTACATGGTTTTGTGGTCCATGAGCTTTTTATTTCTTCCGAAAGATAGGTTTCAACAGAAGGGAGGCAAAAAAAAACTATTTTCCGAAAGACTGAGCAGGGTAATGTGTTGGATTTATCACTGAAGGCGGCCAGATCTGTAAGCCTGCGTTATACTA
The DNA here is from genome assembly GCF_964213995.1 of Mustelus asterias. Taxonomy (NCBI): domain Eukaryota; kingdom Metazoa; phylum Chordata; class Chondrichthyes; order Carcharhiniformes; family Triakidae; genus Mustelus; species Mustelus asterias. Next base: position 15,972,705 of record NC_135834.1, on the reverse strand, counting down.
CCAGATCGGGAATCATGTTTTCCCTGAGAAACCCATATTCTGTAAATATTTAAGCCACGTGTTATTTTCTTGTCTAATTCTGGCATATGCCCAAAGTAAGGTGGCTTTATGTGCATGCAGTGTCGAATAGTACCCATCCGCTGTTTCAACATCAATGTCCCTATATGCACACTTAAATAGAAACCTCTGCCTTCCCCTCCAGCCCAGAGATATTGTGCTATCCCGGTTCAGATTGGCTAACCTGGCATAGATCCTCAAAGTAAGAAGTCTAACAACACCAGGTTAAAGTCCAACAGGTTTATTTGGTAGCAAAAGCCACTAGCTTTCGGAACAGGCTGTTCCGAAAGCTAGTGGCTTTTGCTACCAAATAAACCTGTTGGACTTTAACCTGGTGTTGTTAGACTTCTTACTGTGTTTACCCCAGTCCAACGCCGGCATCTCCACATCATAGATCCCCAAAGTCAGGATTGCCATGGTCTGTATGACTCTGTACCACACAAGTATGCGACAACTGATCCAGAAGAATTTGTTGTCATTGAGCAATTTAACAAAAACCATAAACAAATGTTGTATAATGCAATAAGTTTTTTTAAAAAGTTTATTTATTAGTGTCACAAGTAGGCTTACATTAACACTACAATGAAGTTACTATGAAAATCCCCCAGTCGCCACACTCCGGCGCCTGTTCGGGTGCATAGAACATAGAACAGTACAGCACAGAACAGGCCCTTCGGCCCACGATGTTGTGCCGAGCTTTATCTGAAACCAAGATCAAGCTATCCCACTCCCTATCATACCTAGTGTGCTCCATGTGCCTATCCAATAACCGCTTAAATGTTCCTAAAGTGTCTGACTCCACTATCACTGCAGGCAGTCCATTCCACACCCCAACCACTCTCCGCGTAAAGAACCTACCTCTGATATCCTTCCTATATCTCCCACCATGAACCCTATAGTTATGCCCCCTTGTAATAGCTCCATCCACCCGAGGAAATAGTCTTTGAACGTTCACTCTATCTATCCCCTTCATCATTTTATAATCCTCTATTAAGTCTCCCCTCAGCCTCCTCCGCTCCAGAGAGAACAGCCCTAGCTCCCTCAACCTTTCCTCATAAGACCTACCCTCCAGATTAGGCAGCATCCTGGTAAATCTCCTCTGCACTCTTTCCAGCGCTTCCACATCTTTCTTATAGTGAGGTGACCAGAACTGCACACAATATTCCAAATGCGGTCTCACCAAGGTCCTGTACAGTTGCAGCATAACCCCACGGCTCTTAAACTCCAACCCCCTGTTAATAAAAGCTAACACACTATAGGCCTTCTTCACAGCTCTATCCACTTGGGTGGCAACCTTTAGAGATCTGTGGATATGGACCCCAAGATCTCTCTGTTCCTCCACATTCCTCAGAACCCTACCTTTGACCCTGTAATCCACATTTAAATTAGTCCTACCAAAATGAATCACCTCACATTTATCAGGGTTAAACTCCATTTGCCATTTTTCAGCCCAGCTTTGCATCCTATCTATGTCTCTTTGCAGCCTACAACAGCCCTCCACCTCATCCACTACTCCACCAATCTTGGTGTCATCAGCAAATTTACTGATCCACCCTTCAGCCCCCTCCTCTAAGCCATTAATAAAAATCACAAAGAGCAGAGGACCAAGCACTGATCCCTGTGGCACTCCGCTAGCAACCTGCCTCCAGTCCGAAAATTTTCCATCCACCACCACCCTCTGTCTTCGATCAGATAGCCAGTTACCTATCCAATCGGCCAACTTTCCCTCTATCCCACACCTCCTTACTTTCATCATAAGCCGACCATGGGGGACCTTATCAAACGCCTTACTAAAATCCATGTATATGACATCAACTGCCCTACCTTCATCAACACACTAAGTTACCTCCTCAAAAAATTCTATCAAATTTGTGAGGCACGACTTGCCCTTCACGAATCCGTGCTGACTATCCCGGATTAATCCGCATCTTTCTAAATGGTCGTAAATCCCATCCCTAAGGACCTTTTCCATCAATTTACCAACCACCGAAGTAAGACTAACCGGTCTATAATTACCAGGGTCATTTCTATTCCCTTTCTTAAACAGAGGAACAACATTCGCCACTCTCCAGTCCTCTGGCACCATCCCCGTGGACAGTGAGGACCCAAAGATCAAAGCCAAAGGCTCTGCAATCTCATCCCTTGCCTCCCAAAGAATCCTAGGATACATTTCATTAGGCCCAGGGGACTTATCGACCTTCAGTTTATTCAAAACTGCCAGGACATCCTCCCTCCGAACATCTATTTCCTCCAGCCTATTAGCCTGTAACACCTTCTCTTCCTCAAAAACATGGCCCCTCTCCTTGGTGAACACTGAAGAAAAGTATTCATTCATCACCTTGCCTATCTCTACTGACTCCATACACAAGTTCCTACTACTGTCCTTGACCGGCCCTAACCTCACCCTGGTTATTCTTTTATTCCTCACATAAGAATAAAAAGCCTTGGGGTTTTCCTTGGTCCGACCCGCCAAGGACTTCTCATGTCCCCTCCTCGCTCTCCTAAGCCCCTTTTTCAGCTCATTCCTTGCTAACTTGTAACCCTCAATCGAGCCATCTGAACCTTGTTTCCTCATCCCTACATAAGCTTCCCTCTTCCTTTTCACAAGACATTCCACCTCTTTCGTGAACCATGGTTCCCTCACTCGGCCATTTCCTTCCTGCCTGACAGGGACATACCTATCAAGGACACCCAGTATTTGTTCCTTGAAAAAGTTCCACTTTTCATTAGTGCCTTTCCCTGACAGTTTCTGTTCCCATCTTATGCCCCCTAATTCTTGCCTAATCGCATCATACTTACCTCTCCCCCAATTGTAAACCTTGCCCTGCCATATGGCCCTATCCCTCTCCATTGCAATAACAAAAGACACCGAATTGTGGTCACTATCTCCAAAGTGCTCTCCCACAACCAAATCTAACACTTGGCCCGGTTCATTTCCCAGTACCAAATCCAATGTGGCCTCACCTCTTGTCGGCCTATCCACATATTGTGTCAGGAAACCCTCCTGCACACACTGCACAAAAACTGCCCCATCCGAACTATTTGACCTACAAAGGTTCCAATCAATATTTGGAAAGTTAAAGTCCCCCATGACAACTACCCTGTGACCCCCACACATATCCATAATCTGCTTAGCAATTTCTTCCTCCACATCTCTATTACTATTTGGGGGCCTATAGTAAACTCCTAACAACGTGACCGCTCCTTTCCTATTCCTAACCTCAGCCCATATTACCTCAGTGTGCAGATCCCCCTTGAAGTGCCTTTCCGCAGCCGCTAAACTATCCTTGATTAACAATGCTACCTCTTTTACCAGCTTCCCTACACTTACTGAAACATCTATACCCCGGAACGTCCAACAACCACTGAGGGAGAATTTACCATGGCCAATCCACCTAACCAGCATGTCTTTTGGAGTGTGGGAGGAAACCAGAGCACCCGGAAGAAACCCACGCAGACACGGGGAGAACATGCAGACTCAGCACAGACCCAAGCCGGGAATCGAACCCGGGTCCCTAGTGCTGTGAGGCAGCAGTGCTAACCACTGTGCCACTGTACCACTGAGGCATTACGTGGGTGGGGTGGAAATAGATGAAATCTAACCATTTTATTTTCATTGGTACAATTCATTGGCAGATATCCCCATGATTTGCTCACAATCATAGAATGGTCTCCTGTGCTGTAAGCATTCAGCCTGTCGAGCTCTCTGTAAGAGAAACTCAGCTTATTCCTTTCCCTGTAGTTCTGCAATTTTTCCCCTTCAGGTACTTATCCAATTCCCTTTTAAAAGTCTCGATTGAACCTGCCTCCACCACCCTCTTGGGCAGTGCATCCCAGATACTAACCAATCGCTGCATAAAAATAATTTTCCTTACATTGCCGTTGGTTCTTTAAATAACCATGTATCAGTGTCCTCTGACTCTTGACCCTGCTGCCAATGCAAACAGTTACTCTCTATCCAGACCTGTCAAGCGATTTTGAAACCTTCTATCCAGTCTTCTCTCAATCTTCTCTAAGGGAATAAATGAAACTTATCAGCCATGATTGAATGGTGGAGCAGCCTAAATGGGCCGAATGGCCTAATTCTGCTCCTATATCTTATGGTCTTGCCTCTTGTATTTTATTTTGTTAAATTCCACTCTTTGAACATCATGGCCCCTGTATGCTTTTTTGTCAAGATGGAGGTAAAGACATTCAGGGTGACTCCTATCTCTTTCTTGGTGCCTCTGTGCCATGAATCACTCAGATGGGTAACCCCCCGACTATATGCCAAGTCATAGACATAAAATAGTATTTCTGTTGCTCCATTGGTATCATGTGTGGGGTTCCAACCAGTGCCACCATGTTTTTTTTTATTCTGGACCTTCTGTGAAATCAACAATTGCAACCCACTTGTCCAATTCCACTCAGCAACCTTACAGCAGGTAAAAATGTGGCTGAGCATGGGAGAAATTCATTCTGAAAGTGCTTCGTGGCAGCAGTCATTTCACATCCTGTTTATTTAGCAGGGGAAATGGTAATGAAGCGGTGGAGGAAGCGATTAACTAGGGCTGTAGATAGGGCTTTAAACTAAAAAGGTGAGGGGAAATTTACAAAAGAGAAGTACAGGCCACAAAGACGTGTGGCGAGTGAGTGAAGGATAAGAAGTGTGACAGAAAGGGATAATTTAATGGTAGTAACACATCAGTAAATAAGGTCAGATCAGGGAAAGTGGTCAAAACTTAAAATGAATGATCCTTTTTACCTAAATGCAGAAAGCAATTGTAACAAGATAGATTGATTAATAGCAAAGATAAATAAGTTTGATCTAATAGCCAGTACAGAGACAGAGTTGCATGATGACCAAGATTGGGATCTAAATATTACAGGCTACTTGATGTTTCAAAAACACAATCTAGAAAAGGGGGAGTGGGTTCGGGGTACTTCAGGTCATTAAAGAAGAAATACGGACTGTGATAAGGAAGGATCTTGGTCTGCAGCAGGCAGAATTGTATGGGTGGAGATGAGAAATAACAGAGTAGCTATAATTTTGACAGAATATTGGTCAATAAATAAGAGGATCTTGTAACAAAAGTAATGCAATAATCGTGGGGGCTTGAATCTTCCTACAGTTAGACAAATCAAATTGACAAAAGTAGTTTGGAGCACAGGTTCATGAAATGCATTTGAGATTATTTTCCTAGAACAATACATCATGGAAAGAACCAGGTGAGAGGCAATTTTAGATCTTGTCTAATGTGACATGATCAATTTGTAACCTCAGAGTAAGGGTTTTTCTGAGGCAGATTGACCACAATATTCACATTGAGCTCGAGGGTGATGCGCTTAAGTTTGAAACGAGTGTATTAAACATAAAACCAATTACATCCGTATGGGGCAAATTGGATAAAAGGTATGATGGTAGATACGTCATGGCGAATGTTTGAAGAATGTATATTCAGCAAACGTTAAGAATGGGGGAGGGGGCTGAAGGGTGGGTCAGTAAATTTTCTGATGACACCAAGATTGGTGGAGTAGTGGATGAGGTGGAGGGCTGTTGTAGGCTGCAAAGAGACATAGATAGGTTGCAGAGCTGGGCCGAAAAATGGCAGATGGAGTTTAACCCTGATAAGTGCGAGGTGATTCATTTTGGTAGGACTAATTTAAATGCAGATTACAGGGTCAACGGCAGGGTTCTGAGGAATGTGGAGGAACAGAGAGATCTTGGGGTCCATATCCACAGATCTCTGAAGGTTACCACTCAAGTGGATAGAGCTGTGAAGAAGGCCTATAGTATGTTAGCGTTTATTAACAGGGGGTTTGAGTTTAAGAGCCATGGGGTTATGCTGCAACTGTACAGGACCTTGGTGAGACCACATTTGGAATATTGTGTGCAGTTCTGGTCACCTCACTATAAGAAGGACGTGGAAGCATTGGAAAGAGTGCAGAGGAGATTTACCAGAATGCTGCCTGGTTTGGAGGGTAGGTCTTATGAGGAAAGGTTGAGGGAGCTAGGGCTTTTCTCTTTAGAGCGGAGGAGGATGAGAGGTGACTTAATAGAGATTTATAAGATGATGAGGGGGATAGATAGAGTGGACATTCAGAGACTATTTCCTCGGGTGGATGTAGCTGTTACTAGGGGGTATAACTATAAGGTTCATGGTGGGAGATATAGGAGGGATGTCCGAGGTAGGTTCTTTACTCAGAGAGTGGTTGGGGTGTGGAATGGACTGCCTGCTGTGATAGTGGAGTCGGACACTTTCGGAACTTTCAAGCGGTTATTGGATAGGCACATGGAGCACACCAGCATGAAAGGGAGTGGGATAGCTTGATCTTGGTTTCGGACAAAGCTCAGCACAACATCGAGGGCTGAAGGCCTGTACTGTGCTGTACTGTTCTATCTGTGTGTGGTAAAGGTAAGAATTATTTTTTAATGAAAGAGAGGCTTGTAATGTTGGCAAGAAAAGTAGTAAGCTTGAGGATTGGGAGAGTCTTGGAAACCAGCAAAGGATGACCAAAAATTGGTAGAGAAAAATAGATTGCAAGAGCTGCCACAGATAGGTAGAAAGGAAGTGCTCTGAGGTGCAGAGGGATCTGAGGGTCCTAGTGCATGAATTACAAAAGGCTGGTATACAGGTACAGCAAGTAATTAGGAAAGCTAATGGAACATTATTTTGAGGGGAATTGTTTACAAAAGTAGGGAGGTTATGTTTCAGATGTACAGGGAATTGGTGAGACCACATCTGCAGCACTGTGTATAGTATTGGTCTCCTTATTTAAGGAAAGATGTAAATGTGTTAGAAGCAGCCCAGAGAAGGTTTACTAGACTAATACCAGGAATGGATGGATTGTCTTGGGAGGAAAGGTTGGCGAGGTTAGGTATGTATCCACTAGAGTTTAGAAGAATAAGAGACAACTTGGTCGAAACCTTTAAGATCCTGAGTGATATTGGCAGGGATTTTCCTCTCGTCTGAGAATCTAGAACTTGGGTCACTTTTTAAAAATAAGAGGTTGCTCATTTAAGACAGAGATGAGGAGAAATTCTTTCTCTCAGAGGGTGGTGAGTCTCTGGAACTCTCTTCCTCAAAGAAGCTCTTGCCTACACAGAGTAGAAATTAAATTAAGCAGCAGCCTGTGAAAAACCCTAATGACATCACCAAATCATGTGATCAGCTCTTAAAGCAGTTCTGCAATTTCTTAAATATATAACAGACTTGATGGTCCCTGGAGCTAATGGTCTACATCCTTGGCTTTTAAAAGAGGGGACTGCAGAGAGATAGTGGATAGATTGGTTGTGATTTTCCAAAATTCCCAAGATTCTAGAATGGTTGAAAAGGTAGAAGGTGTAGCACTACTATTCAGGAAAGGAGGGAGGGAGGAAGGACAGAACTACAGACCAGTTAGTCTGATGTCAAACATCAGGAAAATGCTAGGACCCATTATTACGGAAGAGGTAGCAGGATGCTTAGAAAATCATTATGTGATTTGGCAGAGATGGCATTGTTTTATGAAAGGGAAATCGTGCTTGACAAATGTTAGATTTTTGAGAATGTAATTATCATAGTCGGTAAACGGAAACCGGAGGATGTGTTATATTTGAATTTTCAAAAGGCATTCAATAATCTGGCACACAAAAGGTTTTTAGATATGGTGAGGGCTCGTGAGGTCAGGTAATATATCAGCATGGATAGAGGATTGGTTAAAGGACAGAAAATTAACAGGATGAAATTAGGAGTTAAAAGTCATTTTCAAGTTGGCAGGCTGTCACTAATGGGGTATCGCAAGAATTCGTGCTGAGGCCTCAGCGATTTGCAATCTATATTAGTGCCTTGAGTGAAGGGACTGAGTGTAATGAATGCATCCACGTTTCCTGATAGAAAGCTAGGTGGGAAAGTAGGCTTTAAGGAAGACCCAAAGAGACTGCAAAGGGATACAGACAGGTTAAGTGAATGGGCAAGAAAGTTGCAGGTGGAGAATATATGAGGAAACCTGAGGTTGTTCACTTTGGTAGGAAGAACTGGAGGACCCAATATTTTTTAAATAGTGAGGAATTATTAAAAGTTCTGAGAGATTTGTGTGTCCTTGTACATGAAACACAGGAAGCTAGCATGCAGGTACAAAAAGCAATTAAGAAAGCAAATAATATGTTGGCCTATATTGCAAGAGGGTTGGAGTACAAGAGTAAGGAAGTCTTGCTGCAATTGTACAGGGTTTTGGTGAGGCCACACTGAGTGTATTTTGTACATCCAGTTTTGTTCTCTGTATCTAAGGAAGAAAACATTTTATTTAGAGGGCGTGCGACAAAGCTAATTGGATTGATTCCTCAGATGATGGGGTGGTCCTGTGCAGAGAGATTGGGTAGAATGGGCCTGTGCTCTCTGGAGTTTAGAAGAATGAGAAAAGATTTAATTGAAACCTAAAAGATTCTGAGCCGGTTTGAGAGGGTGGACGCTCAGGCTGTTTCTCCCTGGCTGGAGAGTCTTGAACTCGGGGCGTAGTCTCGGGATAGGGAGTTGGCCATTTAGGACTAAGATGAGGAGAAATTTCTTCACTCAGAGCTATGGATGTTTATATGTTGAGTATATTCAAAATCTACTTCTGGTTTATCTATCCAAGTGAAGGTGTAATTGCCACCTTGTTCCTTGAGCTGGCCTTCCCCTGCCCATTAGGTTTTGCTTAAGGTAGTGATGTCAGTGTCAAAACACCCAAGACACCGGGCACGATAGCAGCACGCCATGCCAGTCTGTCATTGTTGGAGCTGTCCATGAGGGTCTTGATGTTCCAGGTCCCAAACTTCATTTTAAGGGGTGGAAGCTGCCCATGTGTGTGTTCTTATGATGTTGAGTGTGTTAGAGTACCAGAACAGAAACCCCAAAATATGTTATGAAGCCTGACTAGAGCCCAACAGTTTTGTTATTTTGACATTAGTGTGAGGATAAGGTGTTTCTCTCCAGGTGTGATTCTATTAACACACTAGGAAGCTTTTATCAAAACAAAATTTATTTAACAATACAGTTTAACTATAACAAATGAATTAGCTTAATCTTTACCAATTGAATTACTTAAACATGAGAAGTTACAATTCTTAACTGCTAACCCATCTGCATTAGTTCCAATTCAAGCAATATTCATCTTACAGACTTAAACTCCTCATCAAAATCAGTTAGCAAACCCCCAAGCTTACGTGCTTGTACTTAACAGTCTCAGAGCCTTTGAACATATCCAGGGAGAGAGAGACTAGAGAGACACCAGTTTTCAGGCAGTCCCAAACAGCAGCCTCCAGAGAGAGGGAGAGAAAGACATCTTGCTTCTTTTAGGATCAGACAGAAACTGACTGCTTTTTCCCTGTAAGCTTAACTCTGCCCATTCACGTGACTCTGCCTCTGTCAATTAACCTAATCATAGCCCTACCCTGAAACCCCAGGGAAAAAAACAAAATAAACAAAAATGCATTAACTCAGATTAAAACAAATATATCCCTAGCCAAAATCAATCATTAGCCTGCATTCTCAGCATGTGAGCTGCCTGGTGCAGACAAATTGGCATCTTGTGAAACAGAGCTGAATTTTAAATATATTCCTTACAAGAAACAATATAAATACATTTCTTAAAGGCACATTATCATCACAGGTGGCTGTTGCATACCAGATACCACATGGGCTTGACAGAGCAAGGCCTTGGTCCAGTGGCACAGGGGTCCAACATGACTGGAGACCAAGCTCCGCTGTATGGGCCTAGGACAAACAAGCACATATAATCCTAATATTTTCCTTTCTGCTTCCCACAGAACCTCTCTCCCTGGGATTCATAAAATGCAGTAGTAGGCTCATGGAGGTGGCACTGACCTCTTGCTGTTAATGCCCCCGCTGCTCCCCTCTTGCCGTTCATGGCCCCCTTTTTCAGGGTCCTCTTTTCACCTCTTCTAGTTTAAAAAAAAAAATCCTTTCTCAGTTACAAAGCCAATGCACAGAATGGACAGGGCAAGCCCTTTCTTGCTTGCTCCAAAAAACAATTTTAATTCAAATTGAATCCAATTCATGGTTCCCACAAAGGAGACATACTAGATCCAAACCAACAAGAACAGATATTACACCTGACCTCAAGCTTGATTCGACATTTGATCTTAACCAAAAGGCCAAGAAGTAACCCTTTTCATCCACTCTGGGTCCTCTTTTTGTCCACTGTAAACGTATCAATGGTACATTGAGTTAAGGCTTTAACTCCATTCCCACCTATTCCAAAAGAAATGTATTTCTAGCCCATCCCTTTCCCTCCAACAGTTACTACTGGCTTTTGCTCTCCATTTCCCTTTCCCAGCAAGTGGGCTCTGTGCCTGATGCACTTAGAAAGCAAATGGGCAGCTTTTCACATCTCCATCTCACACTCTCCAGCTTGGTCATAGTCGTATCATCCATCTCGCAACAGGAGTTTGGCATTGGCAGTTCAGAAAACTAGTCACATCGCTCTTTGCTGAGAGGCTGTGTGAATGGTAGTGGAAGAAGAGAAGGAGAATTCCACTTGCTCTGACAGCTGCCATTTCAGAACTCAAGAAAATGTCCTTTTTTATCTCGCTGTCTGAATCTTGCCACACTGCTGCCCTGTTTAGTTGGAAACTAAATGTAAACATCTTGGTACATTTCCCTGGGTTGAAGGGACAATGGAAAAAATGGCCTATTTTGTCCTTGTATGTATTCTTTCTGCCAGAGTTCTGTATATTAATATATGTAGCTTCCAGTACACAGACATCTTAAATTGGTTGTTAGCATAATTCTTAGCACACTGAGGATTATTTAGCAAATGTTGTCCACTTGCGCATCTAATGTTGGACACTGTGTTTTGAGCTTTGCAAGCACAGGCTAATTGGGGGCTGTAATAACTCAGGAAACCCAACTGGAAAGGAACATCATTTATTTACAGAGCATAAAGTAAAGCCGCAACTGTGGTGTACACACACTCATCCCTGCCTCGGACTGCAGTTATACATTCTATACTCAATTCCTGATATTTTAAGAGGGAATGTTTCAAATCCTCCACAGGGCACCCTTGTAGGCCATCACTTAGGACAACGTGATGTAGTTTCACCAACATGGGATCCTTTTGGGTCGATGTCTGGATCTGCGTGGCAGATACTGGCAGACTGTCCATGAAGCTCAGAGTCATTACGACTTTGTCCATCTTCGGAGGAGAAGGTAGGCTGGTGAGTAGCGGCAAGCGGTTCAAGGCATCCGTGTTGGTTATATGTCTCCCTGGGCGATGTTCTAAGGTATATTCATAGGCACCAAATAGCAGTGCCCATAATTGGACCCAAGCTGATGCGATGGGAAGAATCACCTTGTCTTCCTTGAAGAGGCTCAGCAGAGGTTTGTGATCAGTCTCTATGGTGAAGTGCTGACCGTGGACGTGGAACTTTTTCACCGCGACACCATGGCCAAATCTTCTTATTTGATCAGGGTATACTTCCTCTCTGCACCCACCAGGGTTTGTGTCCCATGTCTCAACAGTGCCATAGTCAAGCTGCTATCCCATAGGGGTAGGTATCGCAAGTTACAATGAGTGGTCTCAGGGGGTCATAATGGACCAGTATGTTTGTTGACAGAAATTGTTGTTTGACGTGTGCAAAGGCTTTCTCTTGTGGCATTTGCCATGACCAATTCTGATTTTCTTTTAGCAGTGATGTGGAGATGCCGGCGTTGGACTGGGGTGAACATAGTAAGAAGTCTCACAACACCAGGTTAAAGCTTTCGGAGCGCTGCCCCTTCGTCAGATGGAGTGGAAATGTCCACTCCATCTTCCATTTCCACTCCATCTGACGAAGGAGCAGCGCTCCGAAAGCTTATGGTATTTGCTACCAAATAAACCTGTTGGACTTTAACCTGGTGTTGTGAGACTTCTTTCTTTTAGCAGGACATGGAGGGATGTCAGCAGGGTCGCCAAGTTCAGTATCAATTTTCCGTAATAATTTATGAGACCTGGGAAAGACTTCAACTCCGTTGTGCTCCTTGGAGTCGGAACCCATTTTGTGGCCTTCACTTTCTCTTCAACAGGGTGTAATCCATCCTTGTCAACTCTGTACCCGAGATACATTACCTCAGTGATCTGGAACACACATTTTTCCCTTTTTAATCAGACACCAGCATCAGAAAAAAGCCAAAAGAGCTCCTCCAAACTCTCCAAATGTTCCTTTGCAGTAGCTCCTGAGATTAAAATGTCATCCAGATAGACTGCCACTCTGGGCACCCCTTGAAGGATGTTCTCCATCACCCTTTGACAAATGGTGCAAGCTGAAGACACCTCAAAGGGCAAATGAGCATACTCATACAATCCTTTGTGAGTATTTATGGTGACATACTTCCTGGATGACACCTCAAGCTCCAGTTGGAGATAGGCATCACTCATGTCTAATTTGGAAAATATATGACCCCCCCCAGCCAGCTTTGCATACAAGTCTTCTATGCATAGGGTATCTGTCTAAATGGGAGACTCTGTTAACTGTCAACTTATAATCCCCACAGAGACAGACCAAATTGTCAAGTTTTAAAACTGGGAATACTGGCGTGTCCCATTCAGCAAATTGTACTGGGCGTATAATGCCATGTTCCTCTAGACGTTCCAATTTGGCCTCTACTTTGGCGCATAGGAGACCGCTCGTGCCTTGCATTTAGGTCAGGGCTCTGGGCCCATGTCGATCTTGGCCCCAGTGCCTCCAATCTTTCCAAGGGTTTTTGGAACACTTTGGGATACTTTCCCAATGACTTTGTATAAATTGCCAGTATCCATTTTAAAGATCTGTTGCCAATCAAGGCAGATTTTCTGTAGCCAGTCCCTTCCCAAAAGGCTGGGCCCTGGTCCTTGTACCACTATTAGCGAGAGTCGGAGTGTCTGTTGTCCGTGTGTAACTGGGGCTACAGTGGTCCCAACAATGCGTAGGGGCTCTCCAGTGTATGTGGCCAATCTAGCCTTGGCGTCCCGCAGGCTTAAAGGCAAGATCGGAGTCATCTAAAGGGTGAGTTAAGTCTTATCTGTTGGAGCAGCAAACAAGCCTGTCCTATTTTAATCTGGGCCGAATAAATACTCTGCCAGGATTGAGTGGAATGGGCAGGAAATCGCTGCCAGCTTGCTGAAATTGAGCAGCCCACAAATGCCCATCAGTATGCAGGTGGCAGTGGGGAAGGAAATTCCAGGAGCATCTCACAGGAGGGAAATGGGGAGAATCCCAGGGCAGGGGAAGCTTAACTTTCCTTTTGAGGCCAGAAGGAGAACCTGTTCCAAAAAAAGGCACTTCTGGTTCTAGATTCTCTTCTCACTCAACTTGAACTTAAAGCCTCTCAGTTCAGAATTGTGATAAAATAACAATCACAACCACAATTTTGGATACGCCAATGAGGTTTTGGTGATGACATTTCCTTACATGTCAATCAAAAGGAGTGGGAAACCTGTCTGTTCTTATACATATTCTAATAGGCATCTTAAACTCCAGCACTGTTAAGATTGGAACATTGGATTGGAGTATACCATTCCACAATCACCTGGGGCTGTGATTCAGGTATTTTTGCATCATTCATTTCCTGAAGAGTCGAGGTCCAACTCAGTCATAGCAGATTGGCTCCAATTCTACATGTGCATCATGTATGTGTTCATGCATGTTCAAATAGAAACTAAAGTCTTGCACTGACATGGTCTCGATCTTAACCAACAGACTGTTCCTGAAAGCCGTGGAAAGTGAACCTGGCCAAAACCTGGCCTACTACAGAGATACCGCTCCCTTGACAAAAACAAAGCAATGTTTGTTTGTTCTATTTGAACTGTTACTGTTTGGAAAAGGAGAAATGTTGTTATGACAACAACACTATGTACAATAGTCAGTAGCTGTCACAACCCAGAATTTATCTGCAGGTTTTAATTGGGAAGGGCAATTGTAACTGGACTAAAGTTTCCCAGTAGAAGAACCAAATTTCAGTAGCAATCATGAAATGTCAGGCAGGGTATTTCATTGCGTCTTCCATTTTATCTTTTTGTTCTTCTTCCCTACCCCTCCCCTGCACCTCACCCAATCAGCAAATGAAAACGGGCTGGGTTGTTCACCCTGCTTCTGTCACTCTGGAGTTTGTTGCAAGGAACTGTACATAAATGGGGCAGATATACACTTTCTTCAAGTCAATGGAGTGATAAATCAGTCAGTGCCCACCCCCCCACCCCCAGGTGCATGGCCATGTAGCAACCCCGAAGCTCCCACCTTTGGGCCACGCACAAGTCAATTCCTTAAAGTTACACATGTGCACCTAAACAAATTGGACACGCACTGCAAAGGAAAATAAAGGACACTTTGGCTGGACGTGAAGCCGCTTCATTCTCACTGGACGGGATAAGTTAAAATGCCGGCGCATCCCACCCGCACCCCAAAGTGGGTTTCATTGTCTGAGTGGGGCCCTCTTGCAGTCCCCAGAAAAAGATAATGTCAGTCACTATCACAGGAAATATGAACATACAGAAACTGTGGAATGTAACCTCTCCCAGATGCCTTTGTGGATTCCCTGGGGCTGAGCGACACCAAGTTTAATGTCATCCAATGGAGCCCTATATTTCATACATCATGGTTTCATTTGCATTCTAATTGCCTCTAGTGGTCTGTGTAGATGGCTGCTGAAAGTTAAACTGATTTATCTTTTTGGCTGGTGGACATTTTTCATCAGGATTAAAATTCTCGTTTTCTAATGAATTTATTCTTCACCCACTGAATAAAAATACTCAACAGCTGTTGCTGTGGAGATGTGTTGATTCTTAACACACATAGCCCAGTGCATCCATAATGGCTGCACCTTTACTACAATTGGAGAAAAGGCTTGCATCCACAATGACAGTAAATGCCACTTTGCAGCCTCTTGGGGAGGCTCCCCTCTTGGCCCAGTGAGTAGCTGTGCCATACAGACGAGGAAGATCCTAGTCTCGCGCCCTGGTGTTAACTGAGTTAGCTGATCTCAGCTGGTTTGTACGATGGGTTAGAATTGGTCTCAGTTCCTGCTGTGGTGAAATAGATTCTGCTATCTTTCCCACATTTATATGAAGGCTGCCCATGTAGGAGAAATGCACCAGGGTGCTTGGCACATGTTGAACCATACCTTGGGCAGGGGAGAACATTGGTGAGATAAAGGAAACATTAAAGAAAAGTCATGGGTGGTTACAGCTTTTGAACCACTCAAATGTTTGTTGTAACATGCTGAGCTGTCTGTTGCCATTTTCACTCCGATATAACCTGCTGCTGTATTAACAGTAAGAACCTTAATTGTTGTACAGCACGAGTTTCTGTATCACAGCCAGGATCATGTGTGTTGTAAGCGTTGGCCAACAGGATCTGTTCATTTTAACCAGGATCTTCTGGATGACTCGTTACCGCTCAGTAATATTGGACTGTAGCCAATGGTTGTGACTTTTTTAAGAAGCATTACACAGGCCTATCTAAACATACCTGAGTCCTCCAGCAGGACTGTTCCAGGAATGTTGGCGTCCCTTTGTTACCCTCCGAAAGGACCCATTCTGGAAGCCGCCACATACCCATTCACCATTATTTAAATGAAAGCAACAAACCACTTATCAGAAACAGGTTATTGACGGTTAGAAAAAAAATCTAGGTTGGGGTCTTGGTTATCTATTTGGCTGTGGAAGGCACCAGTGATGAGCTTGATCCTGACTTGTCAGCACAGAAGTATACTTTGCAGCAGGGATCATTGGGTTTCTAGTGTTGTAGCCTTGACTTTATTGTGCTTGCTCCCACGTTCATGGATACATAGGGGGAAACAGTATGACCCATCACAGAGCAGGGACGCGCTGGCACCTTCCTGAGCTAAATGATTTGCGACTGCACCAAGCTTGTACATGGGGCAATTTGAACCCTACCTATGTGGCAGAAACCAGGTGGGTGGGCGGTTAAAATGCCATGAGTGACTTTCCTGCCTGTTTTGTGCCCGTCCTGATTTTAACCTACTTGTAATTAGGTGGCAAAGACATCTGCTCAAGCTGGCAAGATTCTTCTTCAAATGTGCAGATCGGAATTTGTAATCAGGCCCCGAGTCCAATTTGAAGTCTGGTCTGAGTGCAACTTTCCTGCTCGATGAAGAAAGCAGAAGAGGATCCAGGGCCAGAAGGAAGTCCTTTCCAAAACACTGCTCCCCACAACTGCCTCCTGCTACTGAAACTTCCACTGGCTACTTCTGTCTGTTTCAAATAGCATTGAGATTAACAGTTGTCTTTCAGACTGGAGGGAGGTATAGAGTGCGGTTCCCCAGGGGTCAGTATTAGGACTGCTGCTTTTCTTGATCTATATTAATAACCTTGACTTGGCGCAGAATTCCAAAATTTTCAGATGACATAAAACTTGGAAGTATTGTGAACTGTGAGGAGGGTAGTGATGGACTTCAGGAGGACACAGACAGGTTGATAGAAGGGGTGAAAAAATGGCAGATGAAATTTAATGCAGAGAAGTGTGAAGTGATCTATTTTGGTGGGAAGAAAGTATCACGTACCAACCGACTCAAGAACAGCTTCTTCCCTGCTGCCATCAGACTTTTGAATGGACCTACCTTATATTCAGTTGATCTTTCTCTGCAACCTAGCTATGACTGTAACACTACATTCTGCACCCACTCCTTTCCTTCTCTATAAATGGTATGCTTTGTATAGCGCGCAAGAAACAATACTTTTCACTGTATATTAATACATGTGACAATAATAAATCAAATAAAATAAAGGCTACAGGAGCAGAGGGACCTGGGGGTACATGTGCACAAATCATTGAAGGTGGCAGGACAGGTTGAGAACGTGGTCATTGAGGTGTAACGGGTCCTGGGGTTTCTAAATAGAGGCAGAGAGTAGAAACGCAAGAAAGTTATGGTGAACTTTTAGAGATTACATTATTCATGTAAATTGAGTCTGTGTCTTTATATGCCCTGTTTGTGAACAGAATTCCCACTCACCTGAAGAAGGGGCTTGGAGCTCCGAAAGCTCGTGTGGCTTTTGCTACCAAATAAACCTGTTGGACTTTAACCTGGTGTTGTTAGACTTCTTACTGTGTTTACCCCAGTCCAACGCCGGCATCTCCACATCAGAACTTTTAGAAAACAGTGGTTTGGCCTCAGCTGGAGTATTGTGTCTAATTCTAGGCATCAAACTTTAGGAAGGATGTGAAGGCATTAGAGAGGGTGCAGAAAAAATACAGGAATGGTT
Organism: Mustelus asterias; assembly: GCF_964213995.1. NCBI lineage: Eukaryota > Metazoa > Chordata > Chondrichthyes > Carcharhiniformes > Triakidae > Mustelus > Mustelus asterias. Next base: position 15,955,452 of record NC_135834.1, on the reverse strand, counting down.
CCAGGGAAGAGGGGCTTTAATTACACAAATCGAATGGAAAAGCTGGAATTGTTCTGCTTGGAGAGTGTTGAGAGGTGTTTACAATCATGAGAAATCTGGACAAGGTAACATGAGGAAAAATCTTTTTACGCAGTTTGTAGTTAGGATCTGGACTGCCTGAGTGTAATGGAGGTAGATTCAATCATTGCTTTTAAAAGAGATTTGGGTAGTTATCTGAATAGAAAAATAATTGTAGGGTTATGGGAAAAGGTGGAGAAGTGGGAACTAGCTGAGTTGTTCTTTTAGAGAGCTGGCATGGAGATGATGGGACAAAAGGCCACCTACTGTGCTGTATATAACCATTCTACGATTGTAGGTCCAGGAATTAAAATTGCTGAGCCTCAGGTTGCTGATGTCAGGCCTTTGCCTACATTCCCATCACCAAACCCACTCACTGGAACACACTCCATTTTATATTGCCCTAATATTTCTCACGTTGACTCATGACTAGAATCATCATATCCCTTAGAATTCCCAGAATTTACTGCTTCAGCATTGTGGTGGATTTGGACAATGAATGGCATTTCCCAGACTCTGAGAAAAGGACAGATGGTCCTGCATAGTGTTTTAAGTTGGGCAGTGCAGGAGGCAGGCAGCTGTACTGCTGGTACTTTCGCACGTCATCGAGAATCATCTTCACAAGGGTTAGCGGTGAGGCACAGCATGTTTTGCTTTAGGTCAGCCCGAAGCATCTGGAAATCCATCATCCAGCATCTCTGAACCAAGAGGAGGATCTTAAATATTGGATGTGGGTTCCCATGCATGTCAGATACCTGGCTGAGCAGACAGAAGCAGGCTGTGCTCCCCCCACACCCACTTGCTTCAACCAGTGCCAGGACCTGGCATGTGTCCACAGTTCTACCTCTGCTGAGTTGTCAACTATTGCTATGCCAGGACAGGGAGAGGTTAAATATGACGAAGGTCTGCCAGGGCTGGTGCGTACTAACAATTTGCCACTTGGGTCTATACCATGGAGTCCTGCACCACATTAAACACTGCATCAGCCATGGCTCAGTGGGCAGCACTCTTGCCTCTCAGTCAGAAGGTCATGAGTTCAAATGCCACTCCAGAGACTTGAGCACAAAATCTAGGCTGGCATTCCAGTGCTGTACTGAGGGAGTGTTGGACTGTAGGGCAGCACGGTGGCACAGCAGTTAGCACTGCTGCCTCACAGTGCCAGGGACCTGGGTCCAATTCCGGTCTCGGGTGAATGTGTGGAGGTTTGTACGTTCTTCCTGCGTCTGAGTGGTGCTCCAGTTTCTTCCCACAGTCCAAAAATGTGTAGGTTAGGTGGATTGGCCATGCTAAATTGCCCCTTAGTGTCCAGAGATGTGCAGGTTAGGGGGATTGGCCGTGCTAAATTGCCCCTTAGTGTCCAGAGATGTGCACGTTAGGGGGATTGGCCATGCTAAATTGCCCCTTAGTGTCCAGAGATGTGCAGGTTAGGGGGATTGGCCATGATCAATGTGCCAGGTTATGGGGCTGGGGTGAGGGAGTGGGCCTAAGTAGAGTGCTCTTTTGGAGGGTCAGTGCAGACTCGATGGGCCAAATGGCCTCCTTCTGCGCTGTAAAATTCTATGGATTGTAGGAGGGGCAATCTTTCAAATGAGTCATTAAGCCAAAGCCCCAGTCTGCCCTCTTGGGTGAATGTCAAAGATCCCTATTTTGTAGAAAAGCAGGACTGTTCTCCTGGTGTTGTGGCCAGTATTTAGTCCTTGAACCAACATCAGACAAATTATCTGGTCATTATCTCGTTGTTGTTTGTGGGAGCTTGTTGCACACAAATTGGCTGCAACATTCCCCTCCATTACAACAGTTTTCTCACTCTTCCTTCATTGGTGCCTTTAGGACTTCTCAGTTCTGTCGAAGGGGTCGTTGGATAGTTGGGTTTGTGGTCTGTGTTTGGCTCTTCGGCCATTGTTTGGATACTTCTATTGGGATCATTGGCTCACCTCTCACATGGGTAAATGCTGCATAATCCACTTGGAACTGCCTTCTCCAAATCAAGAGGGTCCTGGGAGGGAGTAGGACACCTGTGTACTGTCTCCATTAGAGCATGAGGGACCAAAGAGGAGAGAAATCCAGGAGAGGACAAATGTTTGTCTTTTCTGAGAATAACAAAGTTAGACAGTGAAAACAGTCGATATTTGAACAAATTAGCTTTGTCTTTCTGGGTTAACCTGCCCTCACAAGATTGTTTTCATTTCAATTGATCAACAGCACGTAGAGTTCTTGAGCAAGCAGCTCTCCTCGCCTTAAGTTAATATTAAATAGCACTGGGGAAGTAATATGAAACCATTGGAACAGAGATCCCATTCCTGCTGCAGACTATGGTAAGAAGTTTAACAACACCAGGTTAAAGTCCAACAGGTTTATTTGGTAGCAAAAGCCACACAAGCTTTCGAGGCTCTGAGCCCCTTCTTCAGGTGAGTGGGAATTCTGTTCACAAACAGAACTTATAAAGACACAGACTCAATTTACATGAATAATGGTTGGAATGCGAATACTTACAACTGTGTTTACCCCAGTCCAACGCCGGCATCTCCACAGCAGACTATGGTACCAACAGTGAGGGTTTGCCAAAGTCTGGTGCAGGCTGGGCTTTGCTCTCTCCTCATTGACTCCTCCTGGCGGGATACAGTTCCATGGCTGGTAGTCACCCTGTAGGATCTCGTTCAAGTGGCTGTTATTCGCATATGTGCCTTGTCCATGAATGAGTACTGTCTATATGACTATAGAGAGCATCCCAATCAACCCATTCACCATGCTTACTCAGAGGCAACATACACGTGCTTCAAAAAGGGAACACTATGATCTCCCAGTGCTCCCCTGGCTGCAACTTATCACAGACCGGGGGATCAAACCTGGGATCTTTTTTCTGGTCTGTGTGGCTCAGAGGATGCTACTGATTGTCACCCACTGTTGGAGAGTGTGCCTGTGTGTTTATGTATGTCTGAACGAGGATGCGAAACAAGTTGGGACTCTACTCATTGGAATTTAAAGAAATTAAAGGTGATTTCATTCAAACATATAGGATTCTTAAGGGGCTTGACAGGGTAAATGCTGAGAGGATGTTTCCCCTCATGAGAGAGTCTAGGACCAGAGTGCATCGTCTCAGAATAAAGGGGTGTCAATTTAAGACTGAGATGAGGAGGAATTTCTTAGAGTGTCGTGAGTCTTTGGAGCTCCTTGCCACAGAGAGCTGTGGGGGCAGAGTCCTTGTGTATATTTAAGGCTGAGATAGATTCTTGATCAGTAAGGGAATCAAGGGTTATGGGAAAGGGCAGGAAAGTGGACGTGAGGAATGTCGGATCAGCCATGATCCTACTGAATGGCGGAACAGACTCGAATGCTGAACAGTCTAGTCCTCTCCCTATTATGGTCTCATGGTTACACAGCTCCATCCCCACAAGCAGACAACCTTTGAACTGTCAATGGAGTCCATGCTTGAAGAATGGCTATTTGGCACAAAGTACCAGAGGGCTGGAGTGTTTGTACAGTTGTAAGAATTGGCACCTTCAAGATAAGAGGAAATTGGCAGAAGTGGGGTTGGGTGGTTTGGCATGGCAGGGGAGAGGGAGAAGACTTCAAAAAATGCTTTCTTGGATCATGTTTATCAGATCATAAGAATTAGGAGCAGGGTTAGACCATTTCAGCCCCTCAAGCCTGCTCTGCCTTTCAATATCATGGCTGATTTTCTGTCTCAATTCCATTTCCCCGTTCATTCCTCTTGATTCCTTTAGTGCCCAGGTTTGAATATACTTAAGGACTGAGTATCCATAACTCTCTGGGGTAGACAATTCGAAAGATTCACAACCCTTTGAGTGAAGCCATTTCTCCTCATCTCAGTCCTAAACGATCGGTTCCTTACCAATCAGAGACTGTGCTCCCGTGTTCTAGATTCCTCAGCCAGGGGAAAACAACCTGTCAGTGTCTACCCCTGTCAAACTCACTCAGAATCTTGTATGTTTTAATGAGATCACCTCTCATTCTTCTGAACTCCAAGCAGTGCCGGATTTAGGCATAAGCTAAACAAGCTACAGCTTAGGGCCTCAAAATTTCAGAATTTTTTTTGAGGTGTTTTAAAATTACACGTGGCTTTTTATGTGTTCTGTAGTTTTTGAAATGGCTTGTGTAGCAAATTTTTATGTGTAGTTTTAAAATGGCAAAATGATAAATATGTAATCAGTAAATGCATTCATTTGAAAATAATTTGTATTTTTCACTTTAAATACCTTGCTGTTAAATAATTAAAAGGCACAATTATGTTTTCAATTTTTTTGTGGCGACCCAAGGTCCTGTTTTGGTATGCACGTTTGTGAGACCTTTTGGTGTAACTTTTTAACAAGGGGCCTCCAAGCTTTATATCGCTTCGGGCCTCACCAAGTCTAAATCCAGCACTGACTCCAAGAGTATAGGCTCTATCTTGTATCTTATAATAAAGTACATTACAAAGGAACTTGAGGCAGTTTCACTATGTATGTGTCAGTTACTGGTCTTGAAGCATTGTCAGAGAGAGCAGTTAATGGTATATCTCATGTCACCTTTTGATTCCCAGCAAGTTTGGACTTTAAGTCACCATCCTATCTGGTATCACTAGACTGCCAGCTTCACAGAACTGAACACCTACACTTGTTCATGATTCTTCTTCAATTTATTTTTAAAGAGACTTTTCCCAACACATTATTGGTGTAAGCTGGCCCAGTTTACATATTTTTCCCAAAGCCATTAGCCTTTCGGATAAAGCATATTGATATTTTTGTTATTTTTCTGTTAACTGGGTCTTTATTTGTTGTAAATGCTTCCAGACACTCCCAAATGTGAACCCCTTTATTACATAAAACTCCTTGTTCTGATTCACTTGCCTCTTCCTGCTGTGCTGATACCATTATTACTTTGTCTTAGAGCCATTACGGCACAGAAGGATGCCTTTTGGCCCAATAAGTCCAGTGGGACTTCACTTGTAGAACCTCCAACTGTGCGCAGTGTTCCAATTGGATAGGCCCCCACTATCTCTCTCTTTTTCTCTTCACCCAGCACTCTCACCTTTGAAGGTTTTGTATTCCTCCTTTAAGGAAGAACAAGAACAAAGAGCAGTACAGCACAGGAAACAGGCCCTTCAGCCCTCCAAGCCTGTGCCGCTCCTTGGTCCAACTAGACCAATCGTTTGTATCCCTCCATTCCCAGGCTGCTCATGTGACTATCCAGGTAAGTCTTAAACGATGTCAGCGTGCCTGCCTCCACCACCCTACTTGGCAGCGCATTCCAGGCCCCCACCACCCTCTGTGTAAAAAACATCCCTCTGATATCTGAGTTATACTTCGCCCCTCTCACCTTGAGCCCGTGACCCCTCGTGATCGTCACCTCCGACCTGGGAAAAAGCTTCCCACTGTTCACCCTATCTATCCCCTTCATAATCTTGTACACCTCTATTAGATCTCCCCTCATTCTCCGTCTTTCCAGGGAGAACAACCCCAGTTTACCCAATCTCTCCTCATAGCTAAGACCCTCCATACCAGGCAACATCCTGGTAAACCTTCTCTGCACTCTCTCTAATGCCTCCACGTCCTTCTGGTAGTGCGGCGACCAGAACTGGACGCAGTACTCCAAATGTGGCCTCACCAGCGTTCTATACAGCTGCATCATCAGATTCCAGCTTTTATACTCTAGACCCCATCCTATAAAGGCAAGCATACCATATGCCTTCTTCACCACCTTCTCCACCTGTGTTGCCACCTTCAAGGATTTGTAGACTTGAACACCTAGGTCCCTCTGTGTTTCTATACTCCTGATGACTCTGCCATTTATTGTATAACTCCTCCCTACATTATTTCTTCCAAAATGCATCACTTCGCATTTATCCGGATTAAATTCCATCTGCCACCTCTCCGCCCAATTTTCCAGCCTATCTATATCCTGCTGTATTGCCCGACAATGCTCTTTGCTATCCGCAAGTCCAGCCATCTTCGTGTCATCCGCAAACTTGCTGATTACACCAGTTACACCTTCTTCCAAATCATTTATATATATCACAAATAGCAGAGGCCCCAGTACAGAGCCCTGCGGAACACCACTGGTCACAGACCTCCAGCCGGAAAGAGACCCTTCGACCACTACCCTCTGTCTCCTATGGCCAAGCCAGTTCTCCACACATCTAGCCACTTCTCCTTGTATCCCATGAGCCTTAACCTTCTTAACCAACCTGCCATGTGGGGCTTTGTCAAATGCCTTACTGAAATCCATATAGACGATATCCACGGCCCTTCCTTCATCAACCGTTTTTGTTACTTCCTCAAAAAACTCCACCAAATTTGTCAAGTTTGATCAATTTCCAATGAATCTGACATGAAACAGATAACCGTGATGGTGCAAGGAATTCTAAAGCCATCTCTGACTTTGGTGCTGGGAAAACAGCAACAACTTGAAGTTATATGGCATCTTGAAGGGAATGAGAAAGTTCTGGTCATACTGGGATGAAAGTGAAGAATTGAGCCCAATTGAGGGCTGTTCGATCTAGGCTGGGAGGGTTGGCACTAGCTTCTATGGGGCCATTCACCTCATGGACGTGCAGAAGGATGGATGAAAACTGCTTTGAGTTCACTGAGAGCTTGTGTCCAATTGGATTTCATATGACTGGGTGAACTGAGGCTTTTACATGTAAGATTCCTTTTGCTCAGGAAGCCTGCTTTGTGTCTGTCTGAAGTCAAGAGGAGTGTAGCCACCAAGATTACCCCGCTCTCACCACAAAGGATAAACCAGCTGCTCTGTTGACTTCCTGAATTCATTGTCAATTTCCTGACATTTGAAAATTGCTGAGTACTAGACGTTTTGAGATGCCGTTGTTTAACAGTTCAAATGGCGATGCCAGCAAAGGCTCTGGAACAGCAGTGAAATGGAGGCCAGCTGTTTCCAGATTACAAACCGCTTTGTTTAGAACTCTTTTCTGCAAAAGGCATTTGATACGGGGTTGACTGTTAATTTTAAATCTGAAATTGATAGATTTTTGCTAACGAAAGGTATGTGGTAAAGGCGAGTGTGGAGTTAGGCCCCAGATCACTGAATGGCAGAACAGGCTCAGCAGATGAATAGCTTGATCTTGGTTTCGGACAAAGCTCGGCACAACATTGAGGGCTGAAGGGCCTGTTCTGTGCTGTACTGTTCTATGTTCTATTCCTCTTGTCCCTGTGACTGAGGGTTCCATGGTTTATGGAAAGAATACAACAACCTGCATCTATTTTACTGCCTATAATGTTTTTAAAAATCCCAGGTGCTTCAGAGGAATAAATCAAAGAAGATATTCAGACTGGGGGCTTGTGACTGAAAGCTTGGTCAAAGGGGTGGGTTTTAAGGAGGTTCTTGGATGGACTGAGTGAGATACTACCACCAATGGAGGGCTAAAGGGAATGATAAGTTGAGGGCAGTGGACAGTACAAAGGTTATTGATCTTGATACCCTGGAGGCAGACAGGTAGAAAAGTAGTTCATTATTCTGGCATTTACACTTTGGACAAATGCTTTATCTCCACTCCAGCCATTACCACTCCCATTGTCTTTTTTTTCCCATGACATCTTTGTTATTTAACCTCTCCCGCCTCTACCACATCCCAGACTTCTCCTTTTGTTCTTCCCTCCCTCTTTCCCCCACCCACCACCCCCTCCACTTTCTACAGCATATTACAGCATATATCCCATCACATTCATACCCTCCTTCAGTTCTGAAGAAGAGTCATATGTGACTCGAAACATTGACTCTGTTTCTCTCTCTGTCGAACCTGCTGAGCATTTCCAGCACTTTGACTTTAATTCAATTGTTCAGCATCCGCGGTATTTCACTTTTATTGTAGGTAAATGAGTACACTGTATTGGGGAGGTTCAGAGAAGCAGTGACTGTAGTAATAGTAAAATAGGGAGAGACTGCAGATGAGTGAGGGATCGGGTGACAGTGTCTTGTACAGGACTATGCAAGGACGTTCTGTTACTCTGTCAAGCACCAGTGACTCTGGATTAGATTGTTAAACCTCAATGTGTAGATAGAAGAGTCATTGAGGCTCAGGTTCTTAAAGTAACTGGCATCAGGATTTCATTACACAAGCACAGGCTTTATCTCTTAGAGGAAATACCGTCAGCAATTTTGAGCTTGCATGCAAGAAAATACTGTATCCATACAATGTGGAAATAAGATAGTGATGGATCTATGAGTATGATGCAAATTTTTGCATGAGGTTTAAAATAATTTTTGAGTAGTTTCAAAAATACAATTGAGACTGCTATTGAAAACTTAAAGATTATAAATATTGGTGTGGATATTTATAACACTTTTTTCTATGAGCTGGTAATTTAAAAATAATTCTTTCACAGCTCTATATTTTGCTCTAATGGTTTGACATTCTGCAGGAGAACCTCACGAAACAGACGGTTGGAACGACCTAAACATGTTGGATTAGATAAGAGTGAAATGGTTACCATGGCAACAACTACTGGCATGATTAATTTTTTTGAAGTGGCAGAGGTCCCTTGACTGGCGCCAAGTCATAGATAAACAATTGTGGGTTTTGACTTTAACGCTTCAAAAAAGACTTGCATTTATGTAGCAACTTTCACAACCAGCAGACATCTCAAAGGCACTTAACAGCCAATGAATTACTTATGACATGTAGTCACAGTTACAACATAGGAAATACAGCAACCAATTTTGCACATCAAGCTCCCACAAACAGCAACGTGATTATAAGCGGATCATCTGTTTTTCGTGATGTTGGTTGAGGAATAAATATTGGCCAGGAGACTGGGGATAGCTCCTCTGATCTTAAGTTCCATGGGATCTTTTATGTGCACCTGAGAGGGCAGACAGGCCTGGTTTAACATCTCATCTAAAAGGCATTCCCTCAGTACTACACTGGTGTGTTTGCCTTGGTTTTTGTGCTCAAGTCCTGGATGGGACTTGAACCTGAACCTTCTGGCTCAGAGGCAAGTGTGCTACCCACTGAGCTACATCTAACACATGCACTGTTCTGAGCAGTGAATTTTGAACACTTCAAATTGAAATTTCAGAATGATCTGCCTGAAGCTTCCTTGCACCCTCTGCACACTCACACCTTCTGCAAGTCTCTATCCTCTTCTGAAGTACAGGTTCCACAAGAGCTTGCGTAGTTTTTTGTGTGAGCCTATATAAATCAATGTTGGCAGGCTATTCAGCCATGTTGGCCATTATAACACAGTCAAGTTCTCTTCTGTGCATACAGGAACAGAAGAAGGCCATCAAACCTATTCCACCATTCGATTAGATCATGGCTGATCTTTACCTGAACTCCATTTATCCACCTTTGTTCCATATCTCTTGCTACCTATCTTCCTATCAAGCATTATACTTTTCAGTAGCATGTCATGAAACAGTGCGAAAGAATGCAAATGATTCCTTTCATAGCAAACAACTTGCAACTCCTTTAACACAGTAAAATGTCCAAAGATACTTCATAGAGGCCATGATCAAACAAAATTTGACATGGATCCATGTAAGGGAATATTATGGACTTTAACCTGATGTTGTTAAACTTCTTACAGGGAATATTACGACAGGGGGTGGCACAGTAGCACAGTGCTTAGCACTGCTGCTTCACAGCGCCATGGACCTGGGTTCAATGCCTGGCTTGGGTCACTGCCTATGTGGAGCTTGCACATTCTCCCCATGTCTGTGTGGGTTTCCTCCGGGTGCTCCGGTTTCCTCCCACATTCTGAAAGACGTGTTGGTTGGGTGCATTAACCCAAACAGGTGCCGGACTGTGGCGACTTGGGGAATTTCACAGTAACTTCATTGCAGTGTTAATATAAGCCTTGCTTGTGACAAATAAATTAACTTTAACTTTTAAGGTAACCAAAAGCTTGATTGAAGAGGCGGGTCTTAAGGAGCATCTTAAAGAGGAAAGGTTTAGGGAAGGAATTCCAAAGCTTTGATTTGATTTATTATTGTCATATGTATTAGCATACAGTGAAAAGTATTGTTTCTTGCGCGTTATACAGACAAAGCATATTGTTCATAGAGAAGGAAAGGAGAGAGTGCAGAATGTAGTGTTACAGTCATAGCTAGGGTGTAGAGAAAGATCAACTTAATGTGAGGTAGGTCCATTCAAAAATCTGACAGCAGCAGGGAAGAAGCTGTTCTTGAGTCGGTTGGTACGTGACCTCAGACTTTTGTATCTTTTTCCGGATGGAAGAAGGTGAAGTATGTCCGGGGTCCGTGGGGTCCTTAATTATGCTGGCTGCTTTTCCCCGAGGCAGCGGGAAGTGTAGACAGTGTCAATGGATGGGAGGTTGGGTTGTGTGATGGATTGGGCTACATTCACGACCTTTTGTAGTTTCTTGCGGTCTTGGTCAGAACAGGAGCCATACCAAGCTGTGATACAACCAGAAAGAATACTTTCTATGGTGCATCTGTAAAAGTTGGTGAGAGTCGTAGCTGACATGCCAAATTTCCTTAGTCTTCTGAGAAAGTAGAGGCGTTGGTGGCCTTTCGTAACTATAGTGTTGGCATGGGGAACCAGGACAGGTTGTTGATGATCTGGACACCTAAAAACATGAAGCTTTCAACCATTTCTACTTTACCCCCGTTGATGTAGACAGGGGCATGTTCTCCTTTACGCTTCCTGAAGTCAATGACAATCTCCTTCATTTTGTTGACATTGAGGGAGAAATTATTGTTGCCGCACCAGTTCACCAGATTCTCTATCTCATTCCTGTACTCTGTCTCATCATTGTTTGAGGCCCAACCCACTACGGTGGTGTCATCAGCAAACTTGAAAATCAAGTTGGAGGGGAATTTGGCCACACAGTGATAGGTGTATAAGGAGTATAGTAGGGGGCTGAGAACACAGCCTTGTGGGGCACCGGTGTTGAGGATGATCGTGGAGGAAATGTTGTTGCCTAAGGTTAGGATCCAGGCAGCTGAATGCATTTCTGTCGATGGTGGAGCGATGGAAGTCAGGGATTCACGAGAGACCAGAATTGGAGCAGTACCAAAATATGTGTTGTGGGGCTGGAAGAGGTTACAGAGTTAGCGGTGCTGAGGCTAACTGGGCACCCTGGCTGATGCGAGCAAACGCCACAAAGACCAGTGACTGAATTGGGACCTTTCTGAACTTTGTGTTATGGTGCCACATTGGACAATACACTGAACACTAAAGTCCATCGTAAAATTTACAGCCTTGAACTTGGGGAAATTTAAGATGGTGAAAGCCTCTGAACATCTGGTGATTTCCAGCCAAAGAACAAATGGGTGTCTGTCCAGCCAAGCTGCTTATTGGAGCCTGACGCAGAACATACTGATCTGTCGGGTGGTGATTCTTGGCAAAATCTGGAGCCCAAATTCACTGGAGGAAGAGGAGAAGGCAAAACGATGACTGGGCGGTGAAGGGAGAAGACTAGGACAAATGCCGCTGCTTTCCATATTGGAGTTTGTTTCAAAAACAAGTTTTGGCTGAATTTTACTTCAAGCTACAAAACCTGTATTGCTCCATTTTTATTTTCAGTCCTTGATTGAGTGTAATTTGTTTTTATGAAATGTTTTTATCCTGGGCCTCAGGCTGACTCTCTAAGACTCTCCCAATATGGAACAATGTACAGTTGGCCTAACAAGTGCCTGCAGGGCCTTTACCAAAGACCAAGTGACTCACTCTAACCCTGCATGTGCAGGGCGCTTGTGTTCTCCGATACCCATGCAGCGCCTCTTATTTGCAGTTTTGCTGAGGTTTCCATGTGATACTGCTTATTCTGCACGCTCCCCTCAACAAAGTGGACTCCTCTTGAAAGAGTCCAGTCCACCATGCTCGGAAAGTTTGAATGCTTCAGAACCTGCTACTACATGTTTCCAACATTTTTGGGTTTAATTTTTGGAATAACAGTTTTCAAAGTGTTTCTGCAAGTGTGTCACTGGTGGGAATTTGCTTTGTCTGCTCTGCAGTCTTGACTGTTCCAGGAACATAAAAAATGGGATCAGGAGAAGGAGTCTGTTCCACAGGGTAAGAGGGAGGAAATATTTTTCTTCCAGTCTTTAGTGCCACTTGAGATGGGTTAACTTTTTAATTGTGGATCATTTAAGTTCTGTGCTCACCGTCTAAATCTTTGCCTCTGAGAATTGTAGAGGAGATTGAAGTCTGCACCATGTCTGATGCCATGACATGCAAGAGTGTCGTGGTGTTCAGTTTGTCAAATGTGTGGCTGCGAGCCAGAAAATGGGCAGGACCGATGGTTGTTGGGAGCTGTATCTGCAAATCAGTCTGAGTTCTGTGAATCTTCCTCTTGGTGACTGTGCTGCACATTTGAGGTTGAGCGAGGTCGGGCCTTGCATGTCTTGAGGCACTGATAACATCACGGAACCACTGCCTTCTGGCTCTCTCCATGTCATCTAGTGACTTCCTTTAGACGTTTAAAAAAAACAGATGTAGCTGAAGATAATGAACCAGAAAGTGGTCATGTTTTCTTTTAAATTCTTTCTTCTTCACCCATCCGAGGGATGGGTGAAGAAAGTGAGACGTGTTTGATCATTAGAATTGATTTTTAATGATCGGGCTGGCGAGTTAAACTAAAAAAATCATTCTGTTTGCAGCAGCAGGATGGTAACTGAATGTTGCTATGCTTGGCCTGGGACCCTTGTTGCATGGTGTCTGCACTTACTGGAGGAACTCTGGAACACTGAGCCCCACTCCAGCATGGACTGGCATCTTCAGAAGAGGAAGAGGAGAAATTGGAGGGGAAAATTAACAGGAAATATAAGAAAGTGACTGCACAGTCAAGGACTGAACACAGCTGTGAAATTCCTGTTTAAAAAAACCACACACACACACACGCTCTCAATCTCACACACACTCTCTCAATCTCACACACACTCAATCTCACACACACTCAATCTCACACACACTCTCTCAATCTCACACACACTCTCTCAATCTCACACACACGCTCTCAATCTCTCACACACACTCTCTCAATCTCACACACACTCTCTCAATCTCACACACTCTCAATCTCACACACACTCTCAATCTCACACACACTCTCTCAATCTCACACACACACACTCTCAATCTCACACACACTCTCTCAATCTCACACACACACTCTCAATCTCACACACACACTCTCAATCTCACACACACATTCAATCTCACACACACACTCTCAATCTCACACACACTCTCAATCTCACACACACACACACACTCAATCTCACACACACTCTCAATCTCACACACACACTCTCAATCTCACGCACACTCTCTCAATCTCACACACACTCTCAATCTCACGCACACTCTCTCAATCTCACACACACACTCTCAATCTCACACACACACTCTCAATCTCACACACACTCTCTCAATCTCACACACACTCTCTCAATCTCACACACACTCTCTCAATCTCACACACACTCTCTCAATCTCACACACACTCTCTCAATCTCACGCACACTCTCTCAATCTCACACACACACTCTCAATCTCACACACAGTCTCTCAATCTCACACACACACACACTCAATCTCACACACACGCTCTCAATCTCACACACACACACACTCTCAATCTCACACACTCTCTCAATCTCACACACACTCTCTCAATCTCACACACACACACTCAATCTCACTCACACTCTCAATCTCACACACACACTCTCAATCTCACACACTCTCTCAATCTCACACACACTCTCTCAATCTCACACACACACACTCAATCTCACTCACACTCTCAATCTCACACACACACTCTCAATCTCACACACACTCTCAATCTCACACACACACACTCAATCTCACACACTCTCTCAATCTCACACACACTCTCTCAATCTCACACACACTCAATCTCACACACACTCTCTCAATCTCACACGCACTCTCTCAATCTCACACACACTCAATCTCACACACACACACTCAATCTCACACACACTCTCTCAATCTCACACACACACTCAATCTCACACACACTCTCTCAATCTCACACACACTCTCAATCTCACACACACTCTCTCAATCTCACACACTCTCTCAATCTCACACACACACTCTTAATCTCACACACACACTCACTCAATCTCACACACACTCAATCTCACACACACTCTCAATCTCACACACACTCTCTCAATCTCACACACACACTCTCTCAATCTCACACACACACTCTCAATCTCACACACACTCTCTCAATCTCACACACACTCTCAATCTCACACACACTCTCTCAATCTCATACACACTCTCAATCTCACACACACACACTCACTCAATCTCACACACACTCTCTCAATCTCACACACACACTCTCAATCTCACACACACACACTCAATCTCACACACTCTCAATCTCACACACACACACACTCAATCTCACACACACACACTCTCTCAATCTCACACACACACTCAATCTCACACACACACACACTCAATCTCACACACACACACTCAATCTCACACACACACTCTCAATCTCACACACCCTCTCTCAATCTCACACACACACTCTCAATCTCACACACACACTCAACCTCACACAAACTCTCTCAATCTCACACACACACTCTCTCAATCTCACACACACTCTCTCAATCTCACACACACTCTCAATCTCACACACACTCTCTCAATCTCACACACACTCTCAATCTCACACACACTCTCTCAATCTCACACACACACACACACACACACACACACACACACTCTCAATCTCACACACACTCTCAATCACACACACTCACACATTCTCAATCTCACACACACTCTCTCAATCTCACACACACATACACACAAAATCTCACACACACTCTCTCCCACACACACACTCAATCTCACACACACACTCAATCTCACACACACTCTCCCCCACACACACACTCAATCTCACACACACACTCAATCTCACACACACACTCTCCCACACACGCACACACTCTCTGCCACACACACACTCTCTCCCACACACACACACTCTCAATCTCTCACACACACACACACACTCTCAATCTCACACACACTCTCTCAATCTCACACACATTCTCAATCTCACACACACTCTCTCAATCTCACACACACACACAAAATCTCACACACACTCTCTGCCACACACACACACACTCTCCCACACACACACACACTCTCTCCCTCCCACACACACTCACTCTCTCCCACACACACACACACACACTCTCAATCTCACACACACACATTCTCAATCTCCCACACACACACTCAATCTCACACATACTCTCTCCCAAACTCACACACACTCTCCCACACACACACTGTTGTGGTTTGCAGTATCGTAACCCTCTGTGTGTTGCATGCTGCCCTTGGCCTTCAACTGTAACTTTTCCTGTGTATGTAGTGATCAGACTGTCAGGTATTTGTTGTGATGGATGGAAGTTTATAGGTTTTGATCTGCCCTTTTAAAGACTGACTAGTCAGGGAGGATAGAGAATGAGTGTCCCAGGGGATCGGCTATAACAATAAAAATTTCTATCTGTGCACTCGCCACTTAACAAGGGAAATGGGAGCCTTGAGAACTATAACCATAAAAAATACAGGCCCTCATAAAACCACAACCATATTAAGAGGGCGAAATATTCTTCATTGCTTAAACACAGACAATTTAATTGAAAATGTCTTCATCTGGTTTCAATTAAATAGAAATATCTGATTTGAAAGGTTCAATTATATTCTGATTGTAGGCCTTTACTGTGAAATAATTTTCAGTAATTTTATTCCGCGGATAACTGACATACAGCAGCCACATTTTTGTATTCCTAATTCCCTCCTTAAACCTCTCTGCTTCTCAACTTCATCTCTCTCCTTTTAAAATGCTCCTTAAAACCTGGCTTTGACCAAGCCTTTGGTCATCTGTTCTAATATCTTCTTATGTGGCTCGGTGTCAGATTGTGTTTGATAACACTCCTCTAAAGCGCTACATAAATGCAAGTTTTTGTTTCTTCACATAGTCCTTCCTTGGCTTTGTCACTGATTTCACCCTCCCTTACCCTCTTCCCTGGAGTTGCTAGTTCTTATTGGAGTATCGTCCCAAGGGTACAGGAACACCACTGGTACTTCACCCATATAGACAGCTAGCTTTCTAACAGGCTAGCTATCTTCCTTCTGAATCCTCAGGATGCTGAGGCTAATTGTAACGCTGTCCTGCGAAGTTTAACAAACTCCCTCAAGATAATGAATCATACCATAGAACTGTAGAATCCCTACAGTGCATCTAATCTCCCATCGAGTTTGAACCCACTCTCCGAAAGAGCATCCAACCCAGGCGCTCCCCTCCGCCTTATCCCCGTAACCCCACGCATTTATCATGGCTAATCCACCTAACATACAGATCTTTGGACACTAAGAGGCAATTTAGCATGGCCAATCCACCTAACCTACACATCTTGGACACTAAGGCACAATTTAGCATGGCCAATCCACCTAACCTACACATCTTTGGACACTAAGGCACAATTTAGCATGGCCAATCCGCCTAACCTGCACATCTTTGGGCATACAGGCTAAGAAATGTGCGACCGGGAAACTCCCCATTGCAATTCAGTCTCTTGCTACAGTTCTGAGGTAACTAGTTGTGTGTTTTTTTTTAAATAATCTATCTCCTGTTACCCTCCCCATCACCTGTATTTATCGGAGGGCCTTGGGAATATTATATTTTCCGATGTGGGGAGGAAGCAATGTATCCGTATTTACAGGGAGGTCTTTCAGGAATTAGTCCATTTGTAGTGGGGCCCTGCCAGTGTATCAGTTTTCACGGGGGGGAGGGTTGTGGGTGGTGGTGTTCCCATGCATCTGCTGCCATTGTCCTTCTCGGTGGTAGGGGTCATGGGTTTGGAAGGTGCTGTCGAAGGAGCCTTGGTGAATTGCTACAGTGCATCTTGTAGGTTGTACACACTGCTGACACTGCATCAGTGGTGGAAGAGTGAATGCTGCAGGTGGTGGATGGGGTGCCAATAAAGTGGGCTGTTTTGTTTGGATGGTGACAAATCTCTTAATAGTATTGTTGGAGCAGCAATTATCCAGGCAAGTGGAGAGTATTCCATCAGGCAGTTGTGGTGGGACTGGCACTGGGTTAGTAATCCAGTGAGCCAGGGTAATGCTCTAGGAACCTGGATTTGAATCCCACTATAGCAGATGGTGAAATTTGAATTCAATGAAAATCTGGCATTAAAATTCTAATGATGACCAGTTGTTGGAATAACCCATCTGGTTCACTAATGTCCTTTAGGAAAGGAAATCTGTCGTCCTTACCTGGTCTGGCCTACATGTGACTTCAGATCCACGGCTTAAGTGCCCTTTGGAATGGCCAAGCAAGCCACTCAATTCAAGGGCAATGAGGGATGGCCAATAAGTGCTTTGTAAATGGTGGATGGGCTTTGGGGAGTCAGGGAGATGAGTTACTTGCTGCAGGATTCTCAGTCTCTGATCTGTTCTTGTACATATATGGCTGGTCCAGTTAGGTTTCTGGTCAATGGTAACCTCAGGATGTTGATAGGGATTTACAGGGAGTTTCCTGGAAGTGCGTCAGTACATAGTTATTAGGGATGGGCAATAAATGGGGCGGTACAGTGGCGCAGTGGTTAGCACTGTTGCCTCACAGCGCCAGAGACCCGGGTTCAATTCCGGCCTCAGGTCACTATCTGTGTGGAGTTTGCACATTCTCCCCGTGTCTGTGTGGGTTTCCTCCGGGTGCTCCGGTTTCCTCCCGGAGGCTGGCGGGGGGATGGAGGATAGTTTCCGGGAGTGTGTTAGTATTGGCTGCTCTGAACTAGTTGTGCATATTAAATGCTGAGCTGGAGACTTTGAGGTCTTATCAACTGTATCATTGTGGAGTATGCGTATCCCACTCATTTTAACTTCCTGTGTGCAGGAACTTACAATTGTCCATGTTAAATTTAATTTAGTGTTTTGCCCACTTACAGATCAAAAGTAAGGATTCGGCTATCTGTTGAAGGCCAGATCTGGGTTCAAATTGGTTCCCCCAAAGTGGCTATTTTAGGCTCCTAGAAGCTTTGAATTCTCATTTTATTCTATATTGATACAAAACCTAGAAAAAAAATAGAGGAAAAATTCTGTATGTTTAAACAATCAGTGGTAATTTAGACATGAGTGTGCTGACTTCAACGACAGTAGAGATCTGGGATGAGAAAACTGGGCTGCATGGAGAAAAAAAACACTACCATTCCATCAAGCATTGAAACCCTGCAGAAATGTCCATTGTATCATAGAATCATAGAATCCCTACAGTGCAGAAAGAGGCCATTCGGCCCATCGCTTCTGCACCGACCACAATCCCACCCAGGCCCTATTCCCATAACCCCACATATTTACCCTGCTAATCCCCCGACTCTAGGTCAATTTAGCGCGGCCAATCAACCTAACCCGCACATCTTTGGACCGGAGCACCCGGAGGAAACCCACGCAGACATAGGGAGAATGTGCAGACTCCACACAGGCAGTAACCCAAGTCGGGAATTTGAACCCGGGTCTCTGGTGCTGTGAGGGAGCAGTGCTAGCCACTATGCCACCGTGCCGCCCAGTGGAGAAGGAAGCTCTGTGAACTCCAACTCAAAATATTGTATCATAAATTGTTGTAAAAGACACAAACATGGAATTGGCCCAAACCAAAAGCAATCATTGACTTCCTGCCTTGTTGAGGCACAAAAATTGCTTTTAGACGGGAAAAAGTCCCTAGATTTTGATAAATGTTTTGAGAGCATTTTATTGGGGATTTAGCACATGAACCAGTGAAGCAATTTGACACATTGCGATTAAAAGAGGCGTAAAGACAAATAACTTTATCAAACCTTTCTGTGTAGTTTATGTCTCTTTAATAAAGCCTCATTGAGTACAGAGTTTTAAGACATTACAAAAGCAGACTTTTCCCTGGTATCATGGTCATTATTGGCACTGAGTTGCACTGAAATCCGCTGCCACACTTCCACTCTGCACAGATGGAAAAGCTGAAGTTTAAAGGTGCTCACTGCAGAAAGCCTTAAATTAAAGGTTGCTTGTTGCTGGTGGCTTGTTGGGGAGCTTTTCCCAGAATAGCTTAGGATGAGGAGGCACTATTTTGGGGAAAGTCACCCTGTGGTCAATTTTCAATTTGCTATCCTTTTTACTCGACCACAGCCCAGAGCTGCTCCTTTCTTTCTATTTTATGTTTCAGAACTTTGGATTGTCACAGGCACTTCATTCATTTTCTTAATACAAAATCTCCCAGTAAACTAATTCGAGATCAAATGTTATGGATATTGAACAGCTGGAGTGATTGCACAGAAATAAGGGGCGGGTTGGAGGTTGGTAGAAGTATTTTCAATTTGTCTTGGCATGTGTGTGTCTGGTGCTTTATGAACTTTACTGCTCATGCTCTACTGAACCAGTATCCTGCCCTCAGTCAGGTGGTTACCTTTTGGCAAATCTGAAGGTGGAAACTGTGAGCTAAGAAGAAATACTTGCATTTCTATGTCCCAAAATGCTTTTCAACCAATGAAGTACTTTTGTCAGGTAGTTGCTATTGTGATGTTGGTATCGTGGCAGCAAACCTGCAAACAGCAAGCCCCGCACACAACAATATGATAATGAGCAGATAATTTATTTCAGTGATATTGATCGAGAGGTAAATATTGGACACTGGGTTTAACTCCCTTGCTGTTATTGAAAATTGTCAGAGAAGTTTTCACATTTGTCAAGAGGGCAGACAGTGCCTCTCCTCAGTTTAACCCCTCATCCGATAGACCAATGCTTCCAGCAGTGCAGTGCCAAGCACTGCGATTTCAGTTTCTATATTTGATTTTGTTGCTGGTGACAATTCCATTGTGAATCTTAATTAATATCTCCATCATAAGCCACTGGTTTAGGAAAAAGAGTTGATGCCAGGTTTACATTTTGGACATTTCCAGACGGCTCTCCTCAAGTGGAAATTTCAGTTGCAAATTATTCAGCCAGTACAATCCTGTGTTATCAAACCTACAAAAAAAGACTTATTTTAAGTGACATCCAAGACCCTGTTTAATAACAAATAGGGAAGCAAGTACAAAAGAAACTGATGAGAAGGCCTACTAATCCCAGCATGAGGAGCTGCAGTAAAGCTGGCATTACTGTCTCAGCTTCAAACCGGAGATTTGCATTGTGGAGCAAGGAATCTGCAATTTGTATATTGGTGGAGTGTGCAAAGTGGAACACGCCCACTGGCAGTCCCAATGATGATGAAACCATGAGGTTGTAATGCATTTCCTTGCAGTTCTGTTGCCCTTTGCACTCCCATTGTTTTTTTTCCGGCAAATGATAAATTGCCAGGAAAATTACCACATAGTCAAATCACCTCAAAGTGGTCTTAAAAGCAAACAACAAACAAAAAGCCCCTTTCAAAACTAAATTGAACTATCAATCTCAAAATAAGCTTCTCTGAATTATAACCTGAATTCAGGGCTTCTAGAAATCTTTGCAATTCACCTTTCATCCCACATTATCATACAATGTGGCCCTCTGGTGTTAGTCTAAAGTATATTTCAGAAATGTCATTCCCCCCCCCCACCAACCCCAACCCCTTCAATTAATTTCTTGTCCTCTTTGCTATAATTATTAAAACATATAAAAAATGTAACTGTTCTCTTTTCAATTTAAAAACCCTTGTGGTAGATACAATTACAAGCATCCAGTCACAGTATGATAGATTTACTGTAGGGCACGGCACCTACATCGGGAATTAGGTATTTGAGAATAGTCTTGTCTTTTTCCTTTTCTCTCCTCCAAACCCACAAACAAATTTACCAATGCCAGTCCAAAGATGTGCAGGTTAGGTGCATTGGCCATGCTAAATTGCCCCTTAGTGTCCCGGGATGTGTAGGTTAGAGGGATTAGCAGGGTAAATATGTGGGGTAATGGGGATGGGACCTGGGTGGGCCTGAGTTGGTGCAGACTCGCTGGAATGAGAATGTCCTCCTTCTGCACTGTAGGGACTCTATAATTCTATGATTCAAATTTCATCTGAAACTATTCATAAATTATTAATGCTTTAAGATGAATTTTCAGCACAGACTCCTAACATCACAAACGTCTCTGTTTGGCACATTGCTTACCTGATATAAATTATGCCTTTTCTGGCATTGGTGTGGTCAGTGATTGATACTTTTATGTTCATACACTTCTCTGTCTGGTTTTTGTTTGGGGAAGTAGAATGCGATATTATGAAGATACTGAATTACATTTGCATTGTGGCTGAAAAGGTGTACAATGACAATAATGGGAAGAAAGACTTGTCCTGACATAGTGCCTTTTGTTAATGTCCTGTCAATTACATTGGTACGGTTTGTTAATTACATTGTAACAGTAAAGAGAAACAGGTGATGGGTATTAATTGTCTTTGAGCATATTTAAATAGGGACAGTTTGGACAATGGGTGGAGTGGGAGGAGAGCTGTGAGACAATAAACTCTCTTGGTAAAGAGAAGTTCTATGTCTTGGTTTCAGCTGGCTTGGATCCTGTTGACGCCTTTCATGACCTCAGGATGTCCCAAAAAGCTTTATAGCCAACAAAGTATTATATTTGAGTTGTAGCCACTATTATAATGCAGAAAACATGGCAGCCAATTTGCATACAGCAAGCTCCCACAAACACCAATGCGCTAATGATCAGATCACCTGTTTTTTTTAGTGACTATACCAATGTCAACAGATCAGCTGTCAACAGATGGGTTTACTGTAAGGCTAGCATTTCCTTGTAATGTCCTTTTGATTTTTATTTACACTGGCATCTGACTATGTTCAGGCTGTGGGAAAATGGCAATGATTAGCACTGCTGCCTCACAGCGCCAGGGACCCAGGTTTGATTCTGGCCTTGGGTGACTGTGTGAAGTTTGCACGTTTTCCCCATGTCTAGCGCGGGTTTTCTTCGGGTGCTGCAGTTCCTTCCCACAGTCTGAAGATGTGTAGGTTAGGTGGATTAACCGTGGTAAAATGTGCGGAGTTCCGGGATAGGGTGGGTTGGTCTGGGTAAGGTATTCTTTCGGAAAGTTGGTGCAGATTTGATGGGCCAAATGGTCTCCTGCACTATAGGGATTCTATGATAAGCTGTTTCCTCAAGTTTGATCCTGATCCCAATATACACCCACAGAATAACCTGGGTCCATGATTCTACCATCAGGACAAGTATCGATGTGGATGCTAGCATATAAACATTATTCTCTCGCAATCTGAACCAAGCAGGCATGAGTATAAAAATGCTGCCTGTCCATTTGTGTCCTTCTGATGACTTCTGTTGAATAACCTTATTTGAACAATTGCTGCCAATAATCTATTTGAGGCAACCAGTTTGAAAGAGTTATTGAGCCTGCCAGTACAAAGGAGCTGAATGAAGCTAGACTTCAACTGAAGCACCACTGGACCAAACACTATTTCTGCTGATGTTGCAGTGCTCATTTCTGAACAATGATTCACACTTTGTAACACACTTATTCTGTTACTTCGTTCTCTGTTAGTTTTTTTTAATCAAACCAAATAAATGAGTTTGTGATGACTTACTTCTGGAGTAGAAGGTCATGGGGTCAAGTCCAACTCCCAGAGGCTTGGGCACATCATCCAGGCTGACACTTCAGTCCAATAGTGAGGGAGTATCACACTATTGGAAGGGCAGTAGGGACGGAACACCAGACTTAGAAGGTCAGTACTGAGAGGGTGCTGCACTGTTGGAAGGCCAGTACCGCAGGGATGTTGCACTGTCGGAAAGGCACTACCTAGTTTTTTTTATTCATTCATGAGATGTGGGCATTGCTGGCTACACCAGCATTTATTGCCCATCCCTAATTGCCCCTGAGAAGGTGGTGCGCTTCCTTCTTGAATCGCTGCAGCCCATGTGATGTAGGTACTCCCACAGTGCTTTTAGGGAGGGGGTTCCAGGATTTTTACCCTGTGGCAGTGAAGGAATGGCTGATATATTTCCAAGCCAGGATGGCGTGCGGCTTGGAAGGGAATTTCCAGTTGGTGGTGTTCCTAAGTGTTTGCTGCCCTGGATGGCAGCAGTCATGGGTCTGGAAGGTGCTGCCTAAGGAAGCTTGGCAGGTTCCAGCAGTGCATCTTGTAGATGGTACACATGGCTGCTACTGTGCATCAGTGGTGGAGGGAGTAAATGTTTGTGGATGTGGTACCAATCAAGTGGGGCTGCTTTGTCCTGGATGGTGTTGAGCTTCTTGAGTGTTGTTGGAGCTGCACCCATCCAGGCAAGTGGGGAGTATTCCAGCACACTCCTGACTTGTGCCTTGTAGATACTAGACAGGCTTTGGTAAGACAGGTTACTTGCTGCAGGATTCCTGGCCTCTGACCTGCTCTTTGTAGCCACAATATTTATATGACTAGTCCAGTTCAGTTTATGGTCAACGGTAATCCCCAGGATATTGATAGTGGGGGATTCAGCAATGGTAATACATTGAATGGCAAGGGGTGATGGTTAGATTCTGTCTTGTTGGAGATGGTCATTCCAATATATATCCCTTAACTAGTATTTGCAAAACAGATTATTTGATTGTCATCTTGTTCCTGTTTCTTGCTGTATGCAAATTGGAGACCACATTTTCCACATTACAATCGTGACTACGGCTGCAATATCCCAAAAGCGCTGAATTGGTGGGAAAACCATTCTAAATCCCGACTGTTTTGTCAGTTCGGCTTCTCACCTGAATCTCCGCACTCTGTGCACTGCAGAGGTCCCAATCGTGAATCTCATTAAAAACCCAGGGGGGGGGGGGGGGGGCCTATTCGTGCCAGAGTTTGACAGTTCTGGAACTCTGCGCATTCGCAGTGGTCCCAATCTGTCAGCCTCCCCATTTGCTGGCCAGCCCGGGACCCCCGCAGTGCTGCCCCTCCAGCCCCCCCCCCCTCCACGGCCCTATCGCAGTCCCCACAACAATTCCGGGGCCAGCCCTGACCCCCCCAGCAGTGGCAATTCCCCCCACCCCCTTCACCCCGGCAGCCCCCAGCCCCGCTGACCCCCCTGGCAGCCCCCCCCCCCCCCCCGGCAGACCACCCCTCCTCCCCCCAGCCCGCCCCAATTGCTGCCCTTCCTTCATCCCAGACCGATCCTATCTGCAGAGTGGCAGCGGGACTCCCACCCCTACCGATTGCCCCTAGGCCCTGCCCACAATAGGCCCCGCCCACGATAGGCCCCACCCCCTTGGCACTGCCCGATGCCCGATGGACAGTACCAAGGTGCCCCCAGGCGTGGGCATTTTGCCCCTTGGGCATTGCCAGGGTGCCCATGCCCAGGGGGCACCACCCCCCGTCACCCGACCCCCTGGTGGGCCGCGATTGCCCCTGCTTCATTCCGGCGGGGTCTCCTGCTAGTTCCCCGAACGTGGGGAGCTAGTGTAAACCCCGCTGGAATGAAGTACTCCTGGCGGGGTGAGGGATTCAATCGGGACCAGTAAGTTCCCGATAATCACATTTAAAAGACATTTAAAACATAATAAAAACAGATTCAAATTACTTACCTGCCTTCCCGCCAGTTCCAGCATGGTCTGACCAGTGACTGTTCTCCAGCAAGTTAGGATCCAAGGTTGCTAATTCTCCTACTTTTAGCTGAAGTCTTCTATGCTATCCTGATCCATGCTCTTTTGACTACAATTCCGCATCTTTCCTATGTCGGCAAATCTGGGCTTTCCTGTTTCCTTTCATAGAATCATAGAATCCCTACAGTACTGAAAGAGGCCATTCGGCCCATCGAGTCTGCACCGACCACAATCCCACCCAAGCCCTATCCCTGTAACCCATGTATTTACCCTGCTAGTCTGCCTGAGACTTAAGGGGCAATTTAGCATGGCCAATCCACCTAACCAGCACGTCTTTCGGACTGTGGGAGGAAACCGGAGCACCCGGAGGAAACCCACGCAGACACGGGGAGAACGTGCAGGCTCCACACAGACAGTGACCCAAGCCGGGAATTGAACCCGGGTCCCTGGAGCTGTGAGACAGCAGTGCTAACCACTGTGCTACCGTGCTGCCCCTTTCTTTTTATGGTTGGGGCTGTGGAGGGAGGGCTTTTCTAGCATTCTTTGCAGCAGTGAAATCCTGCTATTAAAGCTGCTGCAATTTAGGATGGTGTCCTTAGCACAGGCCTCAACCAGACTGGAAAGGGCCAAAAAAAATCTGATTCTTCCCCGGATTAGCAAAAAAGATAATGTATTCAGGACTCTATGGGTTACTTAGCTTGTAACCATAGAAATTCGCCTTCTGGTTGCAAGTTGTTTGGCCAGGCTTCGATTCTTTCACCATCCTGGCACCCTGTGCTTCACTCCAGCTGTTTCAGGAAAAGGAGTCCAGTAGCTGAAGCCATTTAAGAAGTATTCTTTCAGCAAAATAACATTACAAGTTGGGGACATTTTGACTTGTGTGCTTTGAATAGTGCTGCACATATTATTAAAAATTAGAATGAATCGCAGTTGGCAAATTCACTACTTTCATGTGCTTTTTACACCTTTCCATGACAGCCCCAATCTACTTATCCTTTTTTTCAATCTGTTGTTTCTTCACCTTTTGGTCGGAGCAAGTTGCTCTCTCTCTCTCTCTCTCACTCTCTCTCATTTAAGCCTCAGGGCTTAAGGAATTCTGGGTAACAGTACATACTTTTATTGTAGCACCTTTTACTGTAGTGAGAAGTCTAAAAGCGCCTTGACTTGCATGATAAATGATATCCTCTGCACAAAACTGGTTTGCTAAGCAATTCTCTGTGGAGAGAATGCCCCTTTATTTTAGCTACCTCATTGTGTCAGACTCCATAGGATTGAAATTATTTAACAATGTTATTGTACGAATGCTTAACGCATTTGTATCAAGTTGCTGTTATTTTGACAGCTGCTTAACACCTCCATTTAAAATAGCGGAAGGAGTGCTTTCATACAAAGACATTAAGCATTCGTCCGATGATGTCACTGTAATTTTTAGTATCTCCTCTCTGAGATTGTCCCAATATTGTCAGTACCACACCCAAGTTTAAGCTTTAAGAAAGGCAAATGGGCAGGAGGGGGGTGGTGGGGAGGGCACTGGTACAAGGGCTGGTCCTCACTCCCTCAGTGCACAAGGCACCAGCAATGGCCTGGC
This sequence comes from Mustelus asterias, assembly GCF_964213995.1. Taxonomy (NCBI): domain Eukaryota; kingdom Metazoa; phylum Chordata; class Chondrichthyes; order Carcharhiniformes; family Triakidae; genus Mustelus; species Mustelus asterias. The sequence continues at coordinate 15,929,277 of NC_135834.1, read as the reverse complement.
TACAGGCAGCGTCTTATAATTAGCTGCAATCACATCAGCTATACAAAAAAAAGGGATAAAATGATGGCAAAATGTGTAAAATAATTTGCTGAAGATCAAATGTGTCATAATTTTTACACAATTATTCAATAGCAATAAAATTGGCATTTAAAAGCGAGATTGTTTTGACAAATATAGACACACAAATCTAATGGGGGAGCCCAGCACATCAGTGCAAAAGATAAGGCTGAAGATTTGCTACAATCCTCAAACAGAAGCACCGAGTAAATAATCCATCTCCACCTTCTTCGGAGGTTCCCAACATCACAGATGTCAGTCTTCAGCCAATTCGACTCACTCCACATGCTATCAAAAAATGACTGAAGGCCCTGGATACTGCAAAGGCTTTGGGTCCTGACTGTATTCCAGTGGCACGACTGCCTCACAGCCCCAGGAACCTGCATTCAATTCCGGCCTCGGGTCACTGTCTGTGTGGAGTTTGCATGTTCTCCTCGTGTCTGCGTGGGTTTCCTCCAGGTGCTCCGGTTCCCTCCCACAGTCCAAAGATGCGTGGGTCAGGCTGATTGGCCATGCTAAATTGACAGTGCCAGGGAGATTAGCAGGGTAAATATGTGGGGTTACAGGGTTAGAGCCTGGGTGGGATTGTTATCGGTGCAGACTCGATGGGCTGAATGGCCACTTTCTGCACTGTAGGGATTCTATGATTCTGATATTCCAGAACTTGCTGTGCCCCTAGCCAAGCTGTTCCAGTACAGCTACAACGCTGGCATCTATCTGGCAATGTGGAAAATTGCCCATGTATGCCCTGTACACAAAAAGCAGGACAAATCCAACCTAGCCAACCAGTCTGCTCTCAATCATCAACAAAGTGATGGAAAGAGCCATTAACAGTGCTATCACTGGGCAATAACCTGCTCATTGAGTTCTGCCAGGGTCACTCAACTCCTGACCTCATTACAGCCTTGGTCCAATCATGGACAAAAGAGCTGGACTCCAGAGGTGAGGTGAGAGTGACTGCCTTTGACATCAAGATTGCATTTGACCAAGTATGGCATCAAGGAGCCCTAGCAAAACAAGTTGATGAGAATTGGGGGAAAACGCTCTGCAGGTTGGAACCATACCTGGCGCAAAGGAATATAGTTGGAGGTCAATCATCTCAGCTCCAGGATATCACTGCAGGAGTCCCTCAGGCCCAACAGTCTTCGGCTGCTTCATCAATGACCTTCCTTCCATCATAAGGTCAGAAGTGGGGATGTTCGCTGACGATCGCACAATGTTCAGCACCATTCGCGACTCCTCAAATACTGAAGCAGTCCATGTCCAAATGCAGCAAGACCTAGACAATATCCAAGATTGGGCTGGTCAAAGTGGCAAGTAACATTTGCGCCACACAAGTCCCAGGCAATGACCATCTCCAACAAAAGGGAATCGAACCATTGCCCCTTGACATCCAATGGCATTGCCATTGCCGAAACCCCCACTAGCAACATCATGGGGGTTACCATTACATAGAACATGGAACAGTACAGCACAGAACAGGCCCTTCGGCCCACGATGTTGTGCCGAGCTTTATCTGAAACCAAGATCAAGCTATCCCACTCCCTATCATCCTGGTGTGCTCCATGTGCCTATCCAATAACCGCTTAAATGTTCTAAAGTGTCTGACTCCACTATCACTGCAGGCAGCCCATTCCACACCCCAACCACTCTCTGCATAAAGAACCTACCTCTGATATCCTTCCTATATCTCCCACCATGAACCCTATAGTTATGCCCCCTTGTAATAGCTCCATCCACCCGAGGAAATAGTCTTTGAACGTTCACTCTATCTATCCCCTTCATCATTTTATAAACCTCTATTAAGTCTCCCCTCAGCCTCCTCCGCTCCAGAGAGAACAGCCCTAGCTCCCTCAACCTATCCTCATAAGACCTACCCTCCAAACCAGGCAGCATCCTGGTAAATCTCCTCTGCACTCTTTCCAGCGCTTCCACATCCTTCTTACAGTGAGGTGAGCAGAACTGCACACAATATTCCAAATGTGGTCTCACCAAGGTCCTGTACAGTTGCAGCATAACCCCACGGCTCTTAAACTCCAACCCCCTGTTAATAAAAGCTAACACACTATAGGCCTTCTTCACAGCTCTATCCACTTGAGTGGCAACCTTCAGAGATCTGTGGATATGGACCCCAAGATCTCACTGTTCCTCCACAGTCTTCAGAACCCTACCTTTGACCCTGTAATCCACATTTAAATTAGTCCTACCAAAATGAATCACCTCACATTTCTCAGGGTTAAACTCCATTTGCCATTTTTCAGCCCAGCTTTGCATCCTATCTATGTCTCTTTGCAGCCCACAACAGCCCTCCACCTCATCCACTACTCCACCAATCTTGGTGTCATCAGCAAATTTACTGATCCACCCTTCAACCCCCTCCTCTAAGTCATTAATAAAAATCACAAAGAGCAGAGGACCAAACACTGATCCCTGCGGCACTCCGCTAGCAACCTGCCTCCAATCCGAAAATTTTCCATCCACCACCACCCTCTGTCTTCGATCAGATAGCCAGTTACCTATCCAATCGGCCAACTTTCCCTCTATCCCACACCTCCTTACTTACATCATAAGCCGACCATGGGGGACCTTATCAAACACCTTACTAAAATCCATGCATATGACATCAACTGCCCTACCTTCATCAACACACTTAGTTACCTCCTCAAAAAATTCAATCAAATTTGTGAGGCACGACTTGCCCTTCACGAATCCGTGCTGACTATCCCGGATTAATCCGCATCTTTCTAAATGGTCGTAAATCCCATCCCTAAGGACCTTTTCCATCAATTTACCAACCACCGAAGTAAGACTGACCGGTCTATAATTACCAGGGTCATTTCTATTCCCTTTCTTAAACAGAGGAACTACATTCGCCACTCTCCAGTCCTCTGGCACCATCGCAGAGACTTAACTGGACTCGCCACATAAACACACTGGCTACAAAAGCAGGTCAGAGGCTAGGAATCCTGCGGCATTTAACTCACCTTCTGACTCCCCAAAGCCTATCCACCATCTACAAGGCACAAGTCAGAAGTGTGATGGAATACTCTCCCCTTGCATGGATGGGTGCAGCTCCAATGACATTCATAAGAACACAAGAACATAAGAAATAGGAGCAGGAGTAGGCCATCTAGCCCCTCGAGCCTGCCCCGCCATTCAATAAGATCATGGCTGATCTGATAGTGGCTTAGTTCCACTTACCCGCCCGCTCCCCATAACCCTTAATTCCCTTATTGATCAGAAATCTATCTACCTGTGACTTAAACATATTTAATGAGGTAGCCTCCACTGCTTCAATGGGCAGAGAATTCCAGAGATTCACTACCCTCTGAGAGAAGAAGTTCCTCCTCAACTCTGTCCTAAACTGACTCCCCCTTATTTTGAGGCTGTGTCCTCTAGTTCTTGTTCAAAAAGCTTGACGCCATCCAGGACAAAGCAGCCCGCTTGCTTGGCACCCATCCACAAACATTCACTCCCTCCACCACTGATGTACAATGGCAACAGTGTGTACCAACTACAAGATGCATGGCAGCAACTCACCAAGGCTTTTTCCCATGGTGGAAGAGTCAATTACTAGGGGACATAGGTTTAAGGTGCGAGGGGCAAGGTTTAAAAGAGATGTATGAGGCAGATTTTTTACACAGAGTGTGGTGGGTGCCTGGAACTCGTTGCCTGGGGAGGTAGTGGAAGCAGATACGGTGGTGACTTTTAAGGGGCGTCTTGACAAGTACATGAATGAGATGGGAATAGAGGGATATGCTCCCCGGAAGGGTAGGGGGTTTTAGTTAAGTCGGGCAGCATGGTCGGTGCAGGCTTGGAGGGCCAAAGGGCCTGTTCCTGTGCTGTAATTTTCTTTGTTCTTTGTTCTTCTTCGACAACATCTTCTAAACCATGACCACTACCATCTAGAAGAACAAAGGCAGTAGACACATGGGAATACCACCACCTGGAAGTTCCCCTCTAAACTACTCACCCTCCTGACTTGGAAATATTTCACTGTTCTTTCACTGTCGCTGGGTCAAGGTCTTGGAACTTCCTCCCTAACAGCACGGTGGGTGTACCTATGCCACATCAACTGCACAGTAGCAGAGTGGTTAGCACTGCTGCCTCACAGTGCCAGGGACCCGGGTTCGATTCCTGGCTTGGGTCACTGTCTGTGTGGAGTTTGCACGTTCTCCCCGTGTCTGTGTGGGTTTCCTCCCACAGTCCAAAGGTGTGTGGGTTCAGTTGATTAGCCTTGCTAATTTGCCCCTTAGTATTGGGGGGACTAGCAGGGTAAATACATGGGGTTACGGGGACAGGGCCTGGGTGGGATTGTTGTTGGTGCACTCGATGGACCGAATGGGCTCTTCCTGCACTATAGGGATTCTATGATGCAGCGGTTCAAAAAGGCAGCTCACAACCATCTTCTCGAGGGCAATTAGTGATGGGCAATAAATGCATAAATGCTGGCCCAGCCAGTGATGCCCATATTGATTGAATTAATAAAATATATATAATTGGAGGGCCTGAATTAACCAAACTATTTATGACCCCGGAATTGTTGTTTGGATTTTTCCAGCTGGCTACAAGCATCTTTGAAAGTCTTGGTGTTTTGAGTCATACAATCAAAAATAATAATTTATATCGTCCACTTCAAAATTGAAATATTCAATTCAGGCCAGAGATTTTACATTTGCTTCTCAATAAGAGATATTGTGAGTTCCACTGGGTCAGAGGAAAGGGGAAGAGATTTATTTACTTTTTGCTGATTTTGCCGGCAGTGCAGTATTATTAAATTGGAGAAATAACATTTTCCTGTGAATATGGTCAGTAGATGATTATTATTGATAATATCTGCAGTTTAGATATTTTCCCTTGTTGGGATATAGTTGAGGGACATTATAGCCACGCTTTGGCTGGGCTGGGATGCCACTGCCCTGTCGTCTCCCTCTGATCCTGAGCAGAGTTCCCAGTACGGATTGCTGAATAGGAATCAGGATGAAGCACCCGAGCTGTTTTCTGCCCAATCCAGGGGTACAGAGGCCCATAGTGATGACCCAGTTGTCATCCTGGCTGAGATCAGCTAAATCGGCACAGGCTATTGAAGCTCATTACAACACCAGGCAGTTTGTGAACCTCATGAGGTAACTCTTGGTAATCTCAATATTTATTCCAGTGAACATCTGTTTTGGCTTTTCTGCTAACAAACACATCTGAAATGAATTCTTGTGTATACATTGTATGCATGCTGCAAATACCTTTCTATTACTTTACTCCAGTGTCAGAATGTTACTGTATGAATAGTGCCATGGGATCTTTTATGTCCACCAGACATCCCCAAAGCTGAGTGATTGATTGCCGTCAGACAATCCATCTCCCCACTCTTCAAGCAGCACCTGCTCCACATGTGGCAGAGTCAGTAGATCACACATTGGATTCTGAGATGGCTGATAATGTCCATCGAACCAGAGTGGAAGCAAGTTATCGTCGATCCTGAGGGACTGCCAAATAAGAAGGAAGCTGCAGAGCAGCAAGGATATATGGTTACCCTCTCAAGAAACGTTGTGTGGTATGAATGGTGGACTGGCTGTATGGGAAACTAGGCCTGTGCCCTTGTGAATGGTTTTATAGCATTGTATTATTGATACTGGCACCAGCCATCCCACCCCTGCCCTGTTTTCAGTGAGAGGCTTGCAACCTCACCTATTTTTCTATAACTCTTGGTGCAAAAGAGAACAAGGGATATGGGGGGAAGTGGGGGGACCAGGATATTGAATTTGATGATCAGCCATAATCGAAACGAATGCGGAGCAGGCTTGAAGGGCCGAATGGCCTACTCCTGCTTTTAGTTTCTGCGTTAACCTTTCAGGGAAGCCTGTCCGCACACCTGACAAAGTCTATAAAGCTTTTTCTCATGTAAAACTGGACAGGGTCTGTGCATCCTCCTCAAGGGTGTAACCAGAAGCTTGCAATCCATGAGGCCTGAAGCAAAGATGGCACTTGTCAGTTAACGAGGTGTCCCAGAGTCAAACAACTGTAATCCTTCTTTTAATTCCCTCTGTGTAGTTTACATGAGGCAAAGGTAAAAAGAACAGTCAGGTACAAAAGTGTCTGAACCTGGCATGTTCTCATATCATATCTGTTATTTATTTAAAATATAGACTGGAGTGCTTCAGCAGCGAGCCCGATTTGTCTGACCTTGCCTTTATATTCACCCACGGATCTCACGCAATTGGCTGAAAATTGAAAGTAAAGTTTCCAGGATTTGCTGGCTGTTGAGAAGGTTCATGTGTGGGATTCGTGAATTACCCTTTTTATGTCAACAAACCTCCCAAATTCCTTTAAGGACCTCGCGCCTCCTTTTCTCTGTAACCTCTTCCAGCTCTACAACTCCATCTGAACTTTGTCTTCCTCCAACCCTAGCATCTTGTGCTTCCCAGCCATCGGTGGCCATGCCTACAGCTGTGCAAGCCCCACGCTCTGCAGCTTTCTCTAAACCTCCTCCATTTCCAATTCTCCTCCTTTAAGGCTCTCCTTAGAACCCACTTGTTTGATCAATCTTTTAATAGCTCCTTCTTTGGCTCAGTTGGAGCAAATTACAAAGCTATATTCTTGCATCTGAAAATGCTTCCAAAAAAAGCTTTCAAATAAATCCTTCCTGTTCTCCCTGCGTGGACAGCCACTATTGGCTGAACCAGCTGCTTCCTTATTGGATGACCTAACCCACATGCATGTACCAGAGTAACACATTAAAAATAAATGTATCTGCTGTAAAATATCTATTATCACCTCTATATGAATAACTGATAGGTAAGGACCCTCTAACCAATCCACATAATTGTGATACCTTGCGTATTATGCTACATAGTAAGAAGTTTAACAACACCAGGTTAAAGTCCAACAGGTTTATTTGGTAGCAAAAGCCACACAAGCTTTCGGAGCTGCAAGCCCCTTCTTCAGGTGAGTGGGAATTCTGTTCACAAACAGAGCATATAAAGACACAAACTCAATTTACATGAATAATGGTTGGAATGCGAATACTTACAACTAATCAAGTCTTTAAGAAACAAAACAACGTGAGTGGAGAGAGCATCAAGACAGGCTAAAAAGATGTGTATTGTCTCCAGACAAGACAGCCAGTGAAACTCTGTGGGGGTTACAAATAGTATGCCATGAACCCAATATCCCGGTTGAGGCCGTCCTCGTGTGTGCGGAACTTGGCTATCAGTTTCTGCTCAGCGACTCTGCGCCGTCGTGTGTCGCGAAGGCCGCCTTGGAGAACGCTTACCCGAATATCAGAGGCCGAATGCCCGTGACCGCTGAAGTGCTCCCCAACAGGAAGAGAACAGTCTTGCCTGGTGATTGTCGAGCGGTGTTCATTCATCCGTTGTCGCAGTGTCTGCTACATGTTATGCTACATGTCATACTACCCATAAAATGTAAAGATTTCAATTATAAATTATCAGTTTTACTCAGTATTTTCATTGCAGAATCTTGAAGTAATTTAATTGAACAAATAGACATACGGAACAAAAGACATTTAGTGAACTTTTAATACAAACATGCAATTTGCAATACTGCAGCACTCTTTACGCAGGAACGCATGTCAAAATATTGTTGAAAAAAGAGATGCTGTCAAAGCTTTTCATCTTGCACTCATCAGGACAGATTTGCAAGAATAACAACTGTAAAGGGAACAACACTTTATACTGCATGAGAAGAGAATGCTGATTGGTTGGAAAGTGGACTCTGGTAGAGGCATTGACATTGAGAATGCACACAGAGAGAGCATTACATTGACGAGTGCAAAACCACGGATGCTCAGCAGGAAGGGAAAGTTGAAAAATGAAGAGTAGATTGGAAATGGAAGGCACAATATAGAGAAGCGATTCAGTGAGTTTTTGTTTTAAAGCAAAGAGGCTGGAAAGAACTAATTGGAGAGGGCAAGTGGTTAAATTGGTAAATTTAACCACTTGCCCTCTCCAATTAGCTGCAAAGAGACATAGATAGGATGCAAAGCTGGGCTGAAAAATGGCAAATGGAGTTTAACCCTGAGAAATGTGAGGTGATTCATTTTGGTAGGACTAATTTAAATGTGGATTACAGGGTCAAAGGTAGGGTTCTGAAGACTGTGGAGGAACAGAGAGATCTTGGGGTTCATATCCACAGATCTCTAAAGGTTGCCACTCAAGTGGATAGAGCTGTGAAGAAGGCCTGTAGTGTGTTAGCTTTTATTAACAGGGGGTTGGAGTTTAAGAGCCGTGGGGTTATGCTGCAACTGTACAGGACCTTGGTGAGACCGCATTTGGAATATTGTGTGCAGTTCTGGTCACCTCACTATAAGAAGGATGTGGAAGCGCTGGAAAGAGTGCAGAGGAGATTTACCAGGATGCTGCCTGGTTTGGAGGGTAGGTCTTATGAGGAAAGGTTGAGGGAGCTAGGGCTGTTCTCTCTGGAGCAGAGGAGGCTGAGGGGAGACTTAATAGAGGTTTATAAAATGATGAAGGGGATAGATAGAGTGAACGTTCAAAGACTATTTCCTCGGGTGGATGGAGCTATTACAAGGGGGCATAACTATAGGGTTCGTGGTGGGAGATACAGGAAGGATATCAGAGGTAGGTTCTTTACGCAGAGAGTGGTTGGGGTGTGGAATGGACTGCCTGCAGTGATAGTGGAGTCAGACACTTTAGGAACATTTAAGCGGTTATTGGATAGGCACATGGAGCACACCAGGATGGTAGAGAGTGGGATAGCTTGATCTTGGTTTCAGATAAAGCTCGGCACAACATCGTGGGCTGAAGGGCCTGTTCTGTGCTGTACTGTTCTATGTTCTATGTTCTAAATGAAGGGCCATCAATCGTGAAGAAGTGAAAAGCACGAAAGATGCTTGGTGTTAGAGGAACGCTGGGCAAGGACATCCAGGAATTTGAAAATTAGGCCAAAACTTTACATTAATAGGCTAGGACATCTATAGTGCCTGAGCTGAGAGAGAGAAACATGGCTAGCACCGCAAACCTGCCCCCTCACCACCCTCAAATGTCATCCTTTTCAGCCTTCCCCCTGTAGGATAGTTACCTTCTTTAACAGTGCTGAGTGTTTTGTAGGAAACGGTTGGGAGCTGAGCACAATATGAAAAAAGAAACCAGCGGCAGCTTCAGGGACTTGCAGTGCTACTATCTATAACCTGCTTGGAAAGCTCAACTGTCAGGATTGGAAAGCAAATTTCATTTGCTGATGGCTGTTCTTATGCACTTCCATCATCATAGGCACTGAAGCAATGCATTTCTGAAAGAATTAAGTAGATCTTAAATTGGAATATATTGTCACTCCTGAGGCCTTTGCTTCAGCTCTCAATATTATCGCCAGAAGTTGGTTCAACCTTCAGTAATAAATTGTTCAGTTAAACACATTCATATTTAATTCATTCATCCTATCCAATGCGCAAAATCTTTAAAGAGATAATGTGTCCTTTCATGAGCCGATATGATATATTGAGCCCAAACTGTCAAAAGTGCAACCTGAATTAGATCTATTTTGAAAGATCTTTCTATCAAAGTTTATGCAGTCAATTCAGTCCAAAAATAATCACTGATATTCTGTTAACTCAAAACATGGAAAAGTAGAAATTCCAGGACTGTTTTGAAAACAGCCAACAGACACGAGAACAAAAAAGCGAAATGCGATAGAGCAAGGTTTGTCAACTAGCAGATCATCAGCAACCTGGTCCCAACCAGGCTACTCGAGGAGATGTTTGCAGCAAAAAAAGTCCAACGGTTTCATAGCCCTCACGCCTGAGGCTGAATACGACTGTGATCACAAGTGATGCGATTTCTCTTTTTGAGAATTGGCACATCTGCATCCTAGACCAAAAATATCCAATTTTACTCCTCCCCTGCATGAAGAAATAAACATGGTACGAAGTCTCACAACACCAGGTTAAAGTCCAACAGGTTTATTTAGATTCACGAGCTTTCAGAGCGCTGCCCCTTCACCACTCACCTGAGGAAGGAGCAGCACTCCGAAAGCTCGTGATTCCAAAAAAACTTGTTGGACTTTAACCTGGTGTTGTGAGACTTCTTACTGTGCCCACCCCAGTCCAACGCCGGCATCTCCACATCATGAAATAAATATGTGCAGTTTCTGGCTGAATAAGAAACACGGGTGAAAATGGGATTTGGTTGGAGGCCTCAGTCTTGCTAGCAAACAATCCTGTAGCTAAACAAGGAGAAATAAGTGAATGCTAGTAATACCTTGGGCTCGGAAGCTGCAAATGAAAGACCAAGGATAAGCCACTCTATTCCACTAAAAGACACCAGGCATGGCTTAGAGATAGAGCTGTGCTGCCTCAAACATCTGTTCATTGTTCACTGTAAGAAGTCTAACAACACCAGGTTAAAGTCCAACAGGTTTATTTAGTGACAAAAGCCACTAGCTTTCGGAACAGGCTGTTCCTTCGTCAGCTGGGTGGGAGTTCTGATCACAAACAGGGCACAAAAACACAAACTCAATTTACATGAATAATGATTGGAATGTGAGTCTTTACAGCTAATCAAGTCTTAAAGGTACAGACAATGTGAGTGGAGGGAGCATTAAGCACAGGTTAAAGAGATGTGTATTGTCTCCAGACAGGACAGCTGGTGAGGTGTTGCACATCCAGGCAGGTTGTGGGGTTACAGATAGTGTGACATGAATCCAATATCCCGGGTGAGGCCGTCCTCATGTGTGCGGAACCTGGCTATCAGTCTCTGCTCAGCGACTCTGCGCCGTCGTGTGTCGTGAAGGCCGCCTTGGAGAACGCTTACCCGGAGATCAGAGGCTGAATGCCCGTGACCGCTGAAGTGTTCCCCAACAGGAAGAGAACAGTCTGGTAGGGAGTGGGATAGCTTGATCTTGGTTTCAGATGAAGGTCGGCACAACATCGTGGGCCGAAGGGCCTGTTCTGTGCTGTACTGTTCTATAATACACATCTCTTTAACCTGTGCTTAATGCTCTCTCCGCTCACAGTATCTGTACCGTTAAGACTTGATTACCTGTAAAGACTCGCATTCCAATCATTATTCATGTAAATTGAGTTTGTGTCTTTGTGCCGTGTTTGTGATCAGAACTCCCACCCACCTGACGAAGGGACAGCCTGTTCCGAAAGCTAGTGGCTTTTGCTACCAAATAAACCTGTTGGACTTTAACCTGTTGTTAGACTTCTCACTGTGTTTACCCCAGTCCAACGCCGGCGTCTCCACATCATTGTTCACTGTGCCATTGAGACAATCTGGAGGTCAGATTTCTGGACTGGAGAAGCAGTAGATTTCTCTACAGTTAATTGATTATTAAAAAAGAAAAACCCAGCCATGTTCAATTGCAAGCAGAGGTTTATTAACTCATTCACCTGCAATAAAACCAAAAAACAACGCTTTACAAAATGAAGTTGCTTTGAAGGGTTGTTACAGAGACAGGCAAGGCCGGTGGTTTGCACCAGCAACACCTCATAAACAGCAACAAGATGATTTGATCAGTCAATCCATTTTTGATTATGTTGGTTTGAGGGTGGAATTTTGATGAAGTTAATGTGCGTCACGGTGACACAGTGGTTAGCACTGCTGCCTCACAGCACCAGGGACCTGGGTTCAATTCCAGCCTTGTGTCACTGTGTGGATTCTCTCCATGTCTGCGTGGGTTTCCTCCGGGTGCTCCGCTTTCCAAAAATGTGTGGCTCCAGGTTGATTGGCCATGATAAATTGCCCCTTAGTGTCAGGGGGATCAGCAGGGTAAATAGGTGGGGTTACGGGGATAGGGCCTGGGTGGGATTATTGTTGGTGCAGACTCGATGAGCCAAATGGCCTCCTTCGGCACTGTAGGGATTGAACTCTCTCTTTGTTTCAGTTGGGTAAAGAAAGGTGCGTATTTCTGTACTGCCTTTCACAACCCCTAGTTCCAGGACATTCCAGAGCTCTTCACAGCCAGTGAAGTACCTCAAAGTGTCGTTGCTGTTGTAATATAGGAAACACAGCACAGCAAGATCCCACAAACAGCAATGAAATAAACGACTAGGTGATCTGTTTTAGTGGTGTTCATTGAGGGATAAATGTTGGTCATGACAACTCCCCTGCTACTCTTTGAATAGTGCTGTAGAATGTTTTACACTGGGGAGGGCAGACGGTCTCAGTTTTAACGTCTCATCCAAAGGCAGCACTCCCTCGCTAGACACTGGATGTGTCAGCCTGGATTATGTGCTGAAGTCTCTGGACTTGGGCTTGAATCTATGACCTTATGACTTGAAAAAAAAAGTGCTCCCCACTGAGCCAGTGTTGCTACAGGATATGATAAAACCAGAAATACACTGACAATCATTCGGATTGAAAACAGCACTGAAAATGTTCGACTCCTCCAGTACTCCAATGAAGCCTCAGAGTATAAACGCAAACCTTGATATGGAGCTCAAATTTCTAACCATCTGACTCTAAAGCAAGAGGCTGAGAGTGAGTTTCGGTCAAGGCAGCACACGGGGCGAAGGTTACACGTGGGAATCACATTCGGCCTCTGCACATCTGAACACTGGGGGCAAGTATCAGCCAGAGTCTCGTGCTCCTCAGCAAGAGTGGCATTTATTAACAAAGAGTTTCTGCAACTTCTGACTCATCTTCCTTTTAACGTTGCCCTTACCCTTAAGAATTTGCTTCTTGATCTACCAGCAGGAACTTGCTGTATTCCTTATGTAATTTACAAGAACAGTCTGATATAATCTGAGAAAAGTGACGCATTAATTTACAAGTATATTTCCCTTTTTAAAAAAAAATGCTTGTTTAGCATATTTAGTACTTCTGATGCTACACTCCTGAAACTCATTTGCAATCCTGCGTTTGGCTCTTGCAGGTTGTCTCACTGTGAATTGCACAGATTGCCATGACTTTAGAACAAAAATTCACCCTGCAATTCTGTCCAATTGGATTGAACCCACCAGAGACAGAAGGCTGAGGCTGTCAATGGAAGGGGGCGGGGTGGAGGAGGGTAATGAATTGAGATTGCCAAGAACAGCATGGATAAAAGCAATGTGAAGGCCAGTTGGCGACTGCGATGATAATTGCCTCTACCTGCACTTGTTGACAGCAAAAGGTAGAAATGCAGGTGACAAAAATTATTTTCATATTTCCCTGATATTCAACTAATTAATAATTTTGAACTGGGAGTCTTGTGAAAAACATCACTATCAGCAGTCAGTCATACAAGTACCAGGAAAATGGACTGGATCATCCTCAACTACTTGAACACCCTGCTCTCCTGTGACCTTTGCTTGAAAGCTGGTGGACATTTGGTGAAGAGATGAGTGGGTTTGGCTGTGATTCCCTTTGTAGTTGAATAACCGGCCAGCACTTGCAGTCTATCCTCAGAGATAAATTAGACCCTTTCCCAGAATTGGCCTGTTGGGAGGAGCCAAAATCCCATCTTTCACCTTCAGGATTGGTGCAACTTAAAAGCACTGAGCCAGTTCCAGACTGCCACAATGTTATTCCTAGTGGACACTTGAGTCTATTTGCTGAGGTTAGACTGTGAATCCCAATCCCAGTGTGCAGATCCGGTGCCTGATTGCAAGAGCTCCCAGGCTGAAGTGTCATTCATTTTTAATTCACTACCAGAATTTGAAAAGTGTCATTTGCTTTCAAGTTTCTCGAGTCCTGCTCGTTTTTCCATATGTCAATGCCTTCATGTAACTTGAGATACAGATTTCATCTATTGCAGTGAGCCAGTCTTCAGTTTTTTAATCACATTTAAAAATGGTACTTTTTATTTAATTACTTGCAAGTCTAAAGTTCAACAAGGTGGTTCTGGAATATTTCCTTTTTTGGCTGGATGCCGAATTTTATCTGATCATGTTTTTGTGAAGCACCTTGGGAATTTTTCTCACTAAAGGCATAATTGTAAGTTTTTGCAATTGCTGTGGTGTTAGAGCAGCATGACCCTTAATCCTCGGTAATAGAAGTTGAAGTTTGAAATTAGTGATATGGATGAGACTCTTGCTCTTTGTGTCTCCCTCTCAGTTTCTGCAGAATGTTACCTTTGTTCTGTTTTGCCGATTCTACAATAGTTTGAAGATGATTCTATTTCTAGTTGAATTTTTTTACTCCTTCAGCCAGCTTTTCTTTGTCCTCTTCAGTCTGTGTCCTCAGCAACCTTCCTGTGACACAAAAATCTACAGTGTCTGCCCGTGTTTCCTTCTACAATGAGCTCATGGTTTGGATTGTCCATGCAAAGCACCAAGAGTTTTGCCCAGTGTGGTCAACGTTGAGCTTGGCTTGGTTGTGTGCTACCAGCGCACACGCTCCAGTGCCTCAAAGAAGTCAGCATTATTCAAACATGAATGGCGACAGTGGGTGATCACCATTCATCAAACTATATACAGAAGAGAAATGGAGAGAGACGGAAAAGGAGAGCCAGAGCCAGAGTGAAGAAAGAGGAAGCCAATGTTCCTGGGAACCACTTCAAAGGTAAAACAGATGTGGAATCTCCACTGCAGATGAGAGGAGATAGTGAGGATCAGAATGTGAGCAGATGAACCAAGAATTGAGTCACCAGAGGCATATTTAATCAGTCTCTTGTTAACTTGACAGATTCATAGAATAATGCGGGACAGACAGAGGCCATTTGGCCCACTGTGCCTTGGCTATCTCCCGTTTATCAGCAGTGTGTTGTAGATAGTCTCATTCCGGGATGGGGAGGATTGGATGATTCTTTTAGTTTGGTGTGCTAGACTTGACAGGAAGATTATTGGAAGCATGCAGGAAATCAAACAGGAAGTGGGTTTGGGTTTTTCAGACAGTTGAATCATAAATTGAGCCGCACTATTTATAGTAATTGTGTGTAAATCAAATGCCATCTGGATGCTACACGTTAGAAAAATTGTTAGCCTCCTGAGAGTCTCAATACTGCAGTGTACAGGAGGTTAAAAAGTAAAATGTCATACACTCCACCAGATGCTTCATTAATTTAACCACACCTACCTAGCGAGCTTTGATTATCCAAAAAGTCTGTGCAGTGAGGTATTTTGCATGTTACTTAACCATGGTGCCTGTCATTAATTCAAAATCAGCCCTCACCTTAAAGGGGGTACAATTATATAATTTTGGCCCGAGTTAGTTATTCCCCCACTCCCCACATTCCTCCACTCTTATGTTAAAAGTGTTGATTCTTAGCCAGCCAGTACCTCTCCTCAAGTGACTAGTCTTCATGTGTGAGCTTTGACATTGACATAGGAACAAGGGCATTGCAATCTTGTCTAGACCTCTCAGCCAGTATTCATAAACACATACTTGGTTGCAGGGCAAAGAAGTTGCATTTATATGGCACCTTCATGACCTGAGGATATCCCAAAGCACTTCACAGCCAATGAGATGCTTTTGAAGTGTAGGAAATGCAACAACCAGTTTGCACAGTAAACTCTCTCAAACAGCAGTGTGATTACTACCAGATAAGCTATTTTAGTGGTGTTGATTGAGGGATAAATCTTGGCCAGAACATACTTCAGTCGACACAAAACACAAAGTAATGGATGTTGTTGTATTTACTGAATTATGAGCAAAGTGGGATTTCCCTCATCGTGTTAACACGATAATAGAATAGTTAAATGAGCGCTGACGCTTGCAGCCAGTGCTTTGATGTGATGTTAGCTTCAGCCAGGTTGATTCTGTTAGGAATCCTCCCAATGTTTAATATTGCTTGCAAGTGCTACTTCATTGCACGGAAAATTTGCCAGTACCCGCATCGATAACTAAATAACCCGTGTGTTTTGAATGTTACTAAGACTGTAGTGTTAACCATTTGACATCTTCTGCTAGTGTGTCTAGTTCTTGCACCATTTGAAAGGCATTCACTCTCAGTATAGGGTCTGCTGCGTCAGATAGGGGACCGGGATGCTCCAGCCAATAGACTTCTCCATGGCAATAGTGAATGCTGCTGTATGATTGGCAAACTAGGGGTGTCGTTTAAGATATCCAAGCAGCAGCTTGGAGTCTGATCCTGTGAATGTGTGACTCACTGTGTTTGTCTGGTTGTGCTGTGGGTTAGGAGGGGAGATGGTACTTTTACATTAGTGCTGTGCTGTGGGCAACAGGCATTCAGTGTTCATGTTACTGATAAATTACCAAAGTAAATGACCTAAACTCCAATTTCTACTGGTGTCCAACATTTTACACGCCCCAAGAAAGGTCCAGAAAATCCTCTTTCACTTGCTATATCTGCCACTAACGCACTGTGAAACGGATACAGATAGCAGCATGAATAAATAAATCAGGGACTTGCTCTTAAATACTTCAACACAAAATATAAAAAAATCCCAAGGCATGAACTGTGGAGGCAGCATCACATCCATTTGGAACAATTTAGAGCCTTTGGATTCAGGACATCTGTTCTGGGGATCTGAATCTGATCTTCAGACTTGATTTTTGAATCCGAACACCAGATTGCTCTGAGGTGTAATTCCGAGGTCCTAATGGATCCTCGGGAACACAGGAATAGGATGAAATTTTGTGCAGCACTGAGTATTCCCCAGAGGCGGCTGAATACCGACAAAGAGAATCATCTCCTGCTTCCAGGTCATATTGCACGAAATTACCTGGCCCCACTGTATTCGCTCCGTCTGAAATCACAACATTGTATTTCCCGATCATTGTAAGGGAATTAAAAGGATTTTAGCCGGCTCAACATTCGCCTGGCCGAGTGATCCATTGAGGAAATACGCCAGGTTTTATTCCTTTTTTGCTCGGGTTCACCCCCCTGAAAGATGCACACGCACACATTTAGTAAGGCATTCTGACCGACCTCTCATTTCATACCCGCACCCACCCACGATGTCCTTCAGCGATTTGGATAACCCCTACAAAACGCTCGTCCCAAGAGTAAATCTTGAGCCTCCAAATCGCCATGTCCATTTCCTCCCAACTGTGCCCCTTACTGTCCAGCCTGTGTTCCTCTGACTTCCTAGCCTGGTGCCTGTATCCCTCCTGTTTTGTTGTTGACGCTTTAGCATTTTTTGTTTTGACATCTTTGGCAAAACAAACAGTCCCCCAGCCCTCATTAAAATAAAAGCAAAACGCTGCGGATGCTGGAAATTTGAACTAAAAACAGAAATGCTGGGTAGCATCTGTGGAGAGAGAAACAGAGTTAACGTTTCGAGTCCAATATCTCCAGAGCCAGACCCTTACCAGTATTTTCTGTTTTTACCCCAGCCCTCACTGGTACTACTGTGCGCCGCAGCAAGACTGACACACACGCTTATTTTTTATGAACTGCTCATGTCTCTAAATTTGTACTTGTTAAACCTCCTTGTATTTGTGCTTTGTTGCAGTAAAGTAATTTCAGTGATTTGTGTTCAACGACCAGATGGCAAATGTCACGCGAGACACAATAGAGGCCCCAATCACTTAATCCCCGCCCTTGCATATTATAACCCAAGTAGGCAGCAGTCCTGTGCATTGTGACGGAGGGGTTTTTTTTGCGTTGTTTCATGATCCTTACTTTGGGAAGGGAAACATGTCTGCTTTTCATTTTTTTTCTGCACAGTATAATTGGAAATTTGCTTCTTTTATGGTGGGCCACATACTGCGTTGTTTAACTGTGATCTGAATAGGCTCTTTCTTGTCTGATTTCTGCTCGCTTTCCAGTAGCTTTGTGGTGTGCAATGCAGTCTGCTCTCTTTGTGATGGATGTGCAGTGTTTTTATTGCTATCTGCCCATCACAGGCTCCGTCAAGCCCCACGACGAATTTTCTTTAGTTTCTTTCGAATGTGTATTTTATTTTTGTCATGTAAAGTTTGCAAAAGCAGCTTAATTTTTGTCCTCAGTTTTCTCCCTGCTTCACCCAAGGGCATCGAACCCCACTCCCCCCTGCAACACGCCACCAAGCAGAGTGAACCTCCACCATCAGGATTCAGGAGTGAGCCTTGACGATTCGATTGGGGGGGGTGGTCACATCACCATAAGACTATAAGACATAGGAGCAGAATTAGGCCACTCGGCCCATCGAGTCTGCTCCGCCATTCAATCATGGCTGATATTTTTCTCATCCCCATTCTCCTGCCTTTTCCCCATAACCCCTGATCCCTTGTTAATCACACTATAGTTCAATCCTGTTCTCACTCTGATATTCACTGGTCTACAGGGGTGAGCAGGAACAGTAAAATTGGTTGATTTTCCTCTTTCTCTCACTCCCAGACTGAAGTCAGCACTGACACAGGAATAGGAAGAGGCCATTTGGCCCCTTGAGCCTTAAAATTTATTTATTGTTGTCACAAGTAGGCTTACATTAACACTGCAATGAAGTTACTGTGAAAATCTCCTGGTGGCCACACTCCGACACCTGTTCGGGTACACTGAGGGAGAATTTAGCACGGCCAATGCACTTAACCTGCACATCTTTGGACTGTGGGAGGAAACCAGAGCACCCGGAGGAAACCCACGCAGACACAGGGAGAACATGCAAACTCCACACAGACAGTGACCCAAGCCGGGAATCGAACCCGGGTCTCTGGCGCTGTGAGGCAGCAGTGCTAACCACTGGGCCACCGTGCCTTCTCAGTCATTCAGTCAGATCATTTTATCTCCATCTACCCACTTTGGTTCTGTAACCCTCAGTCTCCTTACCAAACAAAAATCGATCAATGTCCATTTTGAAATGTTCACTTGCCCCCTAGGCTCAACAGTTTGGGTGGGGGGGGGGGGGGGGGGGGGGCGGGTGGAGGTTCCAGATTTCCACTATCCCTTTGTGTGAGGAAGACCTTCCTGACATCACCCCTGAAGGGCCTGGCTCTAAGTTTGTGGTTTTATGACCCCTACTCTCCCACACCAGAGAAAGTAGTTTCAATCTCCTGCCTACCTCATCAAATGATTTAGCCGCCTAAATCAATTAGATCACTCCTTAATCTTCTATATTCATGGAATAAAAGTGCAACCTGTGCAACCTGTTTTCCTAATTTAACCCTTTTAGCCCCAGGAGCTGAGGCCTTCCAAGTCTTTATTGCTCAGATGCTCTGCGTTCAATTTGGAGTCATTACAGAGCAGTGGTGCCATTTATTAAGTAATAGAAAATTTCTATGTGGGTTATTAGTTTTGGAGAAGGCATTAGCAGCAGAGTCCAGACATATTTGTTCCATGAGGGACAGCACTCCAGATAAATGGCAAAGCAGAGTACAACAGTAAAGTGCTGTGAATAGCAAGTTACTTGCTAAGTGCGTCTTCCTTTCTTTACTGCTCTCACTGGTAAACATCGTCCACATGCTACTTAAAGCAAACATTTTCATTGAAGCTTGCTTAATCAAAGCTTTTCAGTGTGATTACTGCAGACTTGTTTCAGTAACACCCACGAGAATGTGCCAATACCTGCAGTGGTTTGGAACTTCATTTATGTGCTGTGTTTTAAGTGAACAATAATGCTGACTTTTTAGTGCCAACTGCTGAAGGTGCTGGATACTTTGCAGCAGAGATTTACAGGTCAAGTTGAATTTCCCTTTCTTCCCTAATCCTGCAACTAACCCTTGTTTCTCTAGTCCCTGACTGAGGCCAACGCAGACCAGGATTGAACATGGATTCTTTCCGGTCTGAAATTAGCTAAAGGTGAAGCAAAGGAGATCTAGCAAGTGGACTCCATGTGCACACCCAATGCGGAGAGCAGCAATTGGCCAAAACCAGTTGAACATTGAACAACAAAGAACAAGGAACGGTACAGCACAGGCCCGTTGGCCCACCAAGTCTGTGCCGACACAGATGCCTCTCTAATATTTGCTTTGCCTCTACATGGTCCATAAGCCTCTATTCCCTCTTATTGAACAAGTTGGAAGGTGTCATTGTTAATAGGATGCAAGGCAGTAGGTGAAGCCAAAACTGGGCTTTTCTTTATTGAGAGAGTTTACTGGCTCGTTTAGTCTGTCCGTCCACTTAACCCAGTGTCCCAGCTATCCCCTATTTATATGCTCTTTTAAGTATAACCAATAAAAAATAAAGTAAACGAATAAAAGGGAAATTGTTCTTGAGTCCAATGCTGCTCTGCTGAAGTACTGCCAAGTGCAGTGCACTTGACTGGTGAGAAACCCAAGGGAATCCCCTATTTATAGTCTCTTTTGATAAAACAAAAAGCAATAAATTAAACAAAAGATCAAAAAAAAAGAGGGTGTGACAGCCCCTGGTGGGACATTGTAACAAAAAATCAAAAGTTCAAAGGAAACTTACAAAATCAAATTAAAATATAATTCCCAGGAGAGTCCCTATTTATATGTGCGCAAAGAAAATTAATACCCATCACCTCTCTCTTAACATTAACAATGTAATTAACAAACCTTAACATAATGTAATTAAACCTTAACAATGTAATTGACAAGACATTAACTGCTCCCTCTTCTTTAAATTAAAACTTATGAAAACACAAAACAATCTTTGAAAAAATAGTCAAAAAGAAACAAAATTATATTATTTTTCACCTTCTATGTCTCGTGTTATAGTACAACCAACCATTAACAGTCACACCAGGCTCTTCCTGGACCTAAAGATGCATGAGGCAGGAGGAGAATGTGCTTATATCTGTTTCCATAGCTGGTTACCTGGAACAGCTAGCCTGTCGGCAGAGGTTATAACTTGAAGGGCATCAAGCATGGCTGACCAGGAGATTCTCCTGCTTGGAAGGATTTACAGGTTGGTTAATCACCTGTTTGGTCACGTTATGAAGGCATCCTCCAATGTCATTCAGCCCTGGCATTGGACTTGATCACTGGTTGAGAGACAGGGCGCTACCCACTGCGCCACAAGACCTCCCCTTCTCAGACCACAGCTTGAGTATTATATCCAGTTGAGGTCACAGACACTGAGGATATATTTGTGAATTGGAGGCAATGCAGGGACGGATCACCCGGTGATCTCTAGGGTCTGAATTATTAGGAAAGACTGGAGAGACCAGGGTTCTGAGATTCCTCTATTCGTAGTTCTCCAGGGGCACTGACCAGACTGAAACTTGCCAGCTCAGTGGGAGGATGGGCACCTCATTTTACAGGGGTCAGGAAGATACAGGTGCCACTCAGGCACATTCTGGCACTCGCCTATCCATGACTGTTGGAAGCCGCTCGGCAGGGGAGGTTGCCAAGGTGTTGCTCCCTCAAGCTCACAAATGGTCTTTTCGGCCCCCTGAGCTAGGGAGTTGATTTGCACTTTTAAAAAATAAAGCAAGAATTATTTGGGGTGAAATGAGGGGTTGTTTGGAGGCTACTTACATCCCTGCACACACCGGTTACCTCCAGTATTGGTGTACTAGTCACCACTATCACATCAGGTCCAACTGAAGCCTGAAAAGTGGGCAGTCTTGGTTTGGGGAGGGCTTACCCTTGGCTATCACTTACCTTGCAAGGGGTGGACGGACATTCCGCCCTTGCAGGTCAAAGAGGAAAGTTTAGTCAGTGTAAACAGATTCTTTGGAACCTTTGTTCTAACGAAAGGTCAACCTCAATATTAACTCTGTTTCTCTCGCCACAGATGCTGCCAGATCTGCTGAATATTTCCACTATTTTATGTTTTCATTTCAGATTTCCAGCATTCGCAGTATTTTGACTTTGTGCCTGGGATCTCTTGCTGTGTTTACGTTACATATAGTCAGAGACCTGCAGATCTCCTGTGGAATTTATTTTTGGCTTAACAACACAGAGAGAAGCCCTTTGTGGGTGATTTTACACAGATATGCAAAATAGTGACTGGTACAGCAAAGGGTTAATCTGGAATATTACTTAAATTAAATTGAGGCAAGATGATAAAGGGCACACACAGGAAGAAACTAGTAAAAGGAAAATTTAGGACTGATATCAGGAAATGCTTCTACACTTAGACGAGTGACCAACACTTTGGAATGGGTGTGCCAGTGGAGTGGTTGGAGGTGAAAATCCGAACCACCAAGGAGCTTCATTTTCATTTTAAAAACATGTTCAACTATTTATTTTGGTCGATATTAGCACTATTTGCTGGCTGCTGTCATCTGACATTAGGCAGACTATTGAAAAAAATATTTTTTAACCCACTGGTCACTACTTAATTGACTTTTATTTTATTTTTATTTGGTGCATTGCAGACGCCATCTCTCTTCATTTCTGAGATGTAGACAGCCGATTAACTTGTTAGATTTGATGTTGAAGATTTTATATTCCTGTCAACAGTGTGATTTACTTGAATTGTTATTGAGATCGACAGTTATAGTCTTTCCAGGATTTTAGGAGGTTTTGTCTTGCGCGTGCTCTCTTTTGCTGTCTCTCTCCTGTCCGTCAACTGAGTATCCACCCATTTTCTGACTGAAATTCTGAGTGTATTTTTTTTGTTGTAAATTGTAGCTCACACAAACAGCTTGCTGGCTTTCGTCCCGTTAATGTGGGATGTGTCATCTTGCATCCATATTGCTTCGCCCGCAGTAATTGCCTTACTGACAAATGAGGGATGGATTTCTATACAAACGATTAACACTGTGCAACTTATCCCCCCCTCCACCTCTCTTACATGTTAGTCGGCAATTCTGCCACTCTTAAATAATGACCGAATACTTAATATAGGTGTTTTAGTGAGGGAGGGGTGGCTAAAATGGGAGGAGGTAACCATTAAACATAAGACATTGTTTCCTTGGAGCTGGATGGGGATGGGTATTCCAGTCCACATTTTCCAGAAGACCCCCACTGAGCTTTTCAGGTCTGAATCAATGTGAATTCTCAATGTATACTCTGGTGTCTTCATTATCTCATCAAGCTGTTTTGATCCAAGAGTGTTGAAAGGATTTCAGTGGTTTCCTCCTCAGAATTAGAGCTTGCTTCATTTTTTTTCATCCTTGAAATGTTTTTGTATCCTTTTTCTCCCGTGCAGTATTTCCTCCCCTTGCTTTTGGCACCTGATATGCAAATAGGAATATGTCCGGAAACCTTGGAAAGAGAGCTGCAGCTGTGGTAAGGGAGGGGTAGGGGGGGTGTCTGTATTGTGTAATGAGGATGCTTGATGCTTCGGATGATCTCTGTTCTATAGCGCAAAGCATGTATCCTTTTGTATTGCATCGTGGATTCCAAGAAGCCTAATACATAGAATTGTTGTCCGGATGGGTGGTCTGTGATGGGAAGGGGCCATGAGCCTTTCAGAGCCCCGTGCTACCTTCGTACTCTGAACCCATGAACAGAGGAGCAATCTTGCAACGAAGGACTACTTTTCATATCTCTCTCACGCTCGTGAAATTAGAGCCTCTGAGCGATGGAGGCAGTGGGAGTGAGACTTGTCAGAGGAACAAAGCCACCTCATCGGAAGAGGAGCCTGGCACCAAGGCTGCAGAGAAGATCTCTTTATTGCACGGCAAAGAAGGTGCTTCTGGCCAGGGACTTCAAGGTCCCCAAAATTTGAGGTTAAAAGCTATAAATAATGTTGAGCCAAATCAACCTGGAACAATTGACGATCAAAGCAGCTTCAGTGTTAGAAATGAAGAATTAGATGATGGTGCCAGATCAGCTTGGGCTAAAGTGGATGAATTTCTGAGCAAAACCCATGCCGAACAGTCGCTAAAATCCGGAAATAAATCTGAAAATGTAGGATTGTTGCCTTTTTCTACACCCCATGCCAAGTTCACAGGCCAGTGCAGACATACTGATGTTAATGGTGCCAATGAGAGGAATCATGATGGTCAAATTCAACCATGCCAGTTGTGTGCCATTGCCAAGATCGAGGAGAATCTTGCCAGTCTTTTGGTTTCTGAGAAAAGTCATGGAAAAACACAGACTGAAGGCGAAGATCCAAGAAGATCTGAGACAGAAGGAGTCTTGAAAGATCAAACTGAGAGAGCCATGAGCCCTTGCATCCCAGCAGAGCAGACATTAAAAAACAAATATCTCGATATTTCAGTTGAGAAGAAAGCTCAGGTTGAAAGGGATCTGCCACTAGACAAAGCTGTGTCTCCCTCTCAACATGCAGAGAAAGGCTATGTAAAACCGAAGCCCCTATCCTTGCCTGTGATTGCTGAGAAGAGCCCAGGTATGATGAGAAGTTCCAGTGGCAACCAGGGTAAAACTGAAACAATAAAAACCTCAGGGAAAAAGGAGAAGAATCTTCGCCATACTAACTGCCTGTCTTGGCAAGAGAGTGAAATGAGGATGAAAATTCAAGTGAGCAACAAAAAATATTCCCGAGTAGAAAGCTTGAGGAACACTGGGGAGATGTTCCACAGGAGAGTTACGCAGGCAGTAACTGAACAAGGGAAAGGAAAGAGCAGAACATTGGATAACAGTGACATTCATACCCTTGCTGAAGAACTTGAGCAAGGCCGAGACATCCCAACACCAGAGAGAACCAAGTCCAATGCACGGGATCGAAAGATGTTAAAATTTATCAGTGGAATTTTCACCAAGAGCGTGGGTGCTGTGTCTGTCTCGCCTGCAAGTAGTGGATTAAATCAGAAGGAATTTGCTGCTGGAGCCAAAGGTCCTTCCTCAAGTCAAAGTAAGCACAAAATTAACACAACTTACTCTGTTAAATCGGTTTACTAATGTTTGTCCCTGGCTTCAAAGAAGATTATCTGCTTCTTTTGAAGGAAAAATGTCCCTGACCCAATTTCCTCCCCTCGCCTACTGAAAGTGTTGAATCCTAATGGGCTATTCTGGGTTCCCTCCAGTACTCCAGCCAAATGACCATTCTACATGCATGCGTCTAGGCAGTCAAGAGTTGGTTCAATCCTAGGAGGCATCAAAGACAAACCTGTTATTGTCCTCACCAGTCATGTACTAGTGCATGCACCCTAGCTGGAGTCACAGGAAAACAGTTTGGAATGGGAACTCTGGCTATAGTGACTATGTACATGTTGACTGGGATCATTAGCTAACTAAGCACAATCAAAGATTAAAACAGAGATTTCACTCACAAGTGGTGTTTAACCAGCCATCATTGGGGCTCAGGGTTTCACCCTACCTGCTCTGTCTGGCAGGTGGCTCCAGTCCTACACAATGTGGTTGACTCTTAATGCCTCCAGGGCTATTAGAGAAGGGGAATAAAAGTTGCTTTATTAGTGTCCCCCACAAAAAAGACAATGCTTCTAACCTGAAAAATTGAGCCATTTCACTTAGAACAGGAGAGGTTAGGGGTTGGTTTGATCGCGGTGTTTAACATTTTGAAGGATGGGAGAGAGTGGATAAACAGACTGCTTCCAAAGATTGAAGAGCCATAAATAAGAGGGCGTAAATGTAAGATTGCATGATTTAGAAGCAAGAGCAGAATAAACTTTTTTACACAGGATTGCGAGATTGTGGAATGCACTGCTGGAGTTAGTGATTGAAACAGGAACCATGTTAAATACAAGAATGATTGAAGGATAGGATGGCTCACAGAATATGGAAACGGAGTACACATAGGATGACGATGACTGCTTGTGTGGAGGATAAACACCAATGTGTACTGGTTGGGCCAAATGGCCATCTTCCATGTTGTAGTTCCTATATTAATGTGTAAATCATAAATTTTTATTTATGTAGGTTTGTAGTATGTTAGTGTTCTCTGTTGTGCCAGAAGCTGGTAGGATACATGTACCATGTTCTTGGTCTCAGTCATGCAATTGGGAGTGGGTGGCCAGGATGAGGCACTTTATTTGCAAGAGCAAGCTCCTGAGCATCTCTTTAGTTATCAATTAAAGCTGGAATCGGCAGAGGGCTGGGAGCAGGTTGGCTGCCCTTCTCTCCCATATGGTGAGTGAGTTGGGAACAATTTAGGAGAGTATGTGTTAAATGGAACAGTCATGTAGCTCATCACAAAAGACAGATAAACATTACAGTGGATAAATCTTATGACACTGTCAACACCATGCTTAGCAGTGCTGAGAAAGGGAATGACTGGACTTAAATGGAACAAGCATCTCTCGGCCTGATGGACTTTTCTTGTCCTAGATTTTTTTTCACCCAAAGCTACGAACACAGACTGTGCTGCAGAGAGATTGAGTAAAGAAAGAAATTGCAATTATTTATTGCCTTTCATTACCTCAGGATATCCCAAAGTACTTTATAGCCAATTAAGTACTTTTAAACTGTTGTGATAGAGTCATTTGCTGGAATTTTACAGCCTCGCCCACCTGAAGCTCGTAAGATCGCGCCCGAGGTCAACGGAAAATGCCATTCTGCGAGCCTCGGCCGCCCTGATTCCGAGGCGGGCGTGCCGATAAAATTCCGGCAGTAGAGTCATAGAGTTTTACACCGTGGAAACAGGCCCTTTGGCCCAACCTGTCCATGTGACCCAGTTTTTACCACTAAGCAAGTTCCAATTGCCCGCATTTGGCCCATATCCCTCTATGCCCATCTTACCCATGTAACTGTCTAAACGCTTTTTAAAAGACAAAATTGTACCCGCCTCTACTACTGCCTCTGGCAGCTTGTTCCAGACACTCACCACCCTCTGTGTGCTGTAGTCACTGTTGTAATGTAGGAGATGTTACAGCCACAAACAGAAGTGAGATAATGACCACAGATAATTTACTCTTTTGTGTAATGTTGGTTGAGGGATAAATATAAGCCAGATCACCAGGGAGAACTCCCCTGCTCCTCTTCATGTGGTGCCATGGGATCTCACATGTTTACCTGAGAGGGCACACAGGGCCTCAATTTAACCTCTCATCTGAAAGATGGCACTGGTGATAATTTGATTTGATTTATTATTGTCACATGTATTAACATACAGTGAAAAGTATTGTTTCTTGCACGCTATACAGACAAAACATACTGTTCATAGAGAAGGAAAGGAGTGCAGAATGTAGTGTTACAGTCATAGCTAGGGTGTAGAGAAAGATCAACTTAATGCAAGGTAGGTCCATTTAAAAGACTGACAGCAGCAGGGAAGAAGCTGTTCTTGAGTCTGTTGGTACGTGACCTCAGACTTTTGTATCTTTTTCCTGACTGAAGAAGGTGAAAGAGAGAATGTCCAGAGTGCGTGGGGTCCTTAATTATGCTGGCAGCTTTGCCGAGGCAGCAGGAAGTGTAGACAGAGTCACTGGATGGGAGGCTGGTTTGCGTGATGGATTGGGCTACATTCACAACCTTTTGTAGTTCCTTGCGGTCTTGGGCAGAGCAGGAGCCATACCAAGCTGTGATACAACCAGAAAGAATGCTTGATGCAGTGCTCCCTCAATCCTGCACTGGAATATCAACCTGGATTATGGAGATTATGGGCGGAATTTTTCGGCCTCGCTCGTCCCGAAACCGTAAAATCCCACCCGAGGTCAACAAACTTTTCCACGGTCTGCCCCTCGCCCGCTACAATTCCCGCGGCGGGCGGGACAGTAAAATTCCGGCCTATGGGTTCAAGTCCTGGAGTAGAACTTGAATCCATAACCTTATGAGCCGAAGGTGAGAGTGTAAAGGTGAACACTAATACAACTCTAAAGAGGGTGCATCCTTTTTGTATAAGGTAATGCTCAAGAATCCATCT
The DNA here is from genome assembly GCF_964213995.1 of Mustelus asterias. Taxonomy (NCBI): domain Eukaryota; kingdom Metazoa; phylum Chordata; class Chondrichthyes; order Carcharhiniformes; family Triakidae; genus Mustelus; species Mustelus asterias. The sequence goes on along the minus strand of NC_135834.1, from coordinate 15,901,803 downwards.
GTGGGACTGTGGGCAGTTCTGGACATCTAATCACAGGAACAATTTTACTCCAGATATCAGGAGTCTCGCTCTAATAAGGAAAGCTTAAACAAGTTGGCCTTGTTTACTTGGAGAAAGAGAAGAGTTTCAGGTGATGGAGTTGAAGTTAAGTTAATGCGGAGACTTGATAAAGTTGATCCAGACAATTGGTTCACAATGAACATAGAACATAGAACAGTACAGCGCAGAACAGGCCCTTCGGACCACGATGTTGTGCCGAGCTTTATCTGAAACCAAGATCAAGCTATTCCACTCCCTATCATCCTGGTGTGCTCCATGTGCCTATCCAATAACCGCTTAAATGTTCCGAAAGTGTCTGACTCCACTATCACTGCAGGCAGTCCATTCCACACCCCAACCACTCTCTGCGTAAAGAACCTACCTCCGATATCCTTCCTGTATCTCCCACCACGAACCCTATAGTTATGCCCCCTTGTAATAGCTCCATCCACCCGAGGAAATAGTCTTTGAACGTTCACTCTATCTATCCCCTTCATCATTTTATAAACCTCTATTAAGTCTCCCCTCAGCCTCCTCCGCTCCAGAGAGAACAGCCCTAGCTCCCTCAACCTTTCCTCATAAGACCTACCCTCCAAACCAGGCAGCATCCTGGTAAATCTCCTCTGCACTCTTTCCAGCGCTTCCACATCCTTCTTATAGTGAGGTGACCAGAACTGCACACAATGTGGTGAAAGATTCTGATATTGGGGGCAACAGTTAAACATTCAAAAGTTGGTAAATAGCAAGTGAAGTCAGTCCGAATTTCTGTTCCCTAAAAACTAAGTGAATAGAGCAATATGTTACAAGGGAAAGGCGCGGAACAGAAAATCCTGAATGGGGATAAAAGAGAATTGAATATATTGCATCAGAAAAAGGGATACAGTGAGAGAGCAGGTAACTGGGGCTGGCCCCATTAAGAAGGGATAGGATTGTTGGGCTGAGAAACAAACTAACCTTTCAGAAAAAATGCAGTGTCTCTGTGATTTTCATTTCTTCTGTTTGTGTGTAATGCAGGGGACATTGCTTTTACTGATGGCAATTCATCTTGTAATCACTTTTATAATGTCTGTTCAGTACCATTTGTTTAAAGCACGAATGGTGCAGTGGATTAGTTCTGAGGTGAGGGATAAAATCTAGCCAGACAGATGGATGAAAATCTCATGTCTTTGACTGTAAGGGAGCCACATGCTAGACACAGTTCCTAGTGAGCCCACAGCACAAAACTACCCCTAATTGGCCATCGAACTCAGGCCGCAGGATTGCCGTGTGGGAAATTGAATCTTTATCGTCGTTTAAAGCGACAGTGATAATTTGTTTTGGTAAACACTTCCATGTGAAATAATTTTCATGAAACCAACACTCATTTCTTCTGACTTTAAAGCATAAATTCTAGTGCATTCAATTACCTTCCTTGTCAGTTAATTTACGATCTCTCATCATCGCTCTTAAACACTCCATGTATCAGTTACGATCCATTCACTACCAGTTCATCTGGGAGTCCCTTCTTTAGAAATCAAATCTATTCTCTTTCAATTTAATTTCTCTTCATCCTTCCAAAGAGTTTTCTGTTGTTTTAAAACAAAGTTATACCTGACAGGACAGGACACTCCATACCCAAGCACTCCCTTTGTCCCTGCTGCAGTCCAAAGGCTGAACAACAGATTCCAGCTGCATGCTAGCCTTTGAAAGGCAGGAAGAACTGACATTTATACACTACCTTTCGTCACCGTCGGACATTCCAAGGCACTTTACAGCCAATGAAGTACTTTTGAAGTGTAGACACTGTTGTAGGAAATGCAGCAGCCAATTGGCACACAGCAATCTTCCACAAACAGCAATGTGATGATGACCAGATAATTTGTTTTTAGTGATATTGATTTGAGGGATAAGACCATAAGATGGAAGAGCAGAAGTAGGCCATTTGGCCTATCAAGACTGCTCTGCCATTCAATGAGATCATAACTGATAAACATTGGCTAGGACACCAGGGAGAAGTCCCCTGATTGATGGTACCTCAGTGCAGCACTCCCTCAGTGCTGGCTGAAACATCTTCAGCATGACTTGAACCCACAACTTTCTGACTCAGGAGTGGGCAAGCATGCTAGAAAAGAAGCCATGACTGACACTGTTTGCAGGACAAGTTTCCTGGGAAGAGACATCCAGCTCTGAACTGGCTCAGAGTATGCTGCTGCCACCTCCATACTTGTGTGCTCATGATCAAAGTGATGGCTGAGCTGGGAAGTATATTGCCTGGTGTTAGACTGAGCCACACAGAGCAGGAAGGCCCCAGTTTCTGTTCCCCAAGCCAGCAATGAGTTCGCTGATCTCAGCATGGATGGCACCGCAATTGGCCTCAATGCCCTTGAAGTGAAGAGAGGAAAACTCATGCAGTGTTTCCACTCTTTGAGCCTGATTTGAACTGTGTAAGTGAATGGGTTTTGTGTGTGGACTACAGGCTTGGGCTCAGCTGTGATGCCCTCCAGAGTACAATAGCATGCCAATGCTAACTAAATTGTCACAGAAAGCAAGATTAATTGGGCAAGGTACTGGTATCCATAGAACTGTACAGCAGCAAGACTTCAGGCCTGGAGGGGAGAAAACAGGAATAAAAATAATGGCTTTTCTAACCATAACCAAGATTTTCAGGAGAGCCATGGAAACTGTCAGCAAAATATATTAATGCAAAATCTAGCACTGCTTTTTTCAAATCTCATCCATTTCAGTGTTGGTGTTTATGAATCACTGAATGAACAGTTAAACAGGTTATAGGACAGAGATTCGCAAACTGGTTTGTATAGCCAGTGGCTGAGAAAATCCTTCCCTAAGCAATGTATTTCTCAATAGAGCAGCTGAACATCTCATTTGGATTTGCCTGAGTTTTTTTTAAATATTCCTCTCAGCTGAACAGAAATCTGCAGGTGACCTCTCGTCTCAAAGTCTAATGTATGTTTCTGCGGTACAATAACTTAAATTCTCCTTCCAGTATTTATCCGATTCCCCCTTTGTGAAAGTTCCTATTGAATCTGCTTCCATCACCCTCTCCGGCAGCGCCTTCCAGATTGCAACAACTCGCTGCGTAAAAAGAAATTATCCTCATCTCTCCACTGTGGTTCTCTTGCAGATTCTCTTCAATATATGTCCCTGTGGCTAATGACCCTACTGCCACTGGGAAGCAGTTTCTCTCCCTCTCCTCTATCCAAAACCCACTTTGTGATTTCAAACACCTCGATTAAATCTCCCCCTTAACCTTCTCTGCTCTGAGGAGAACAATCCCAGTTTCTCCAGACTCTCCAAATGCACTGAAGTCATTCACCTGGCACCATTCTGGTCAATTTCCTCCACACCCTCTCCATCCTTCCTAAATTGCCTTCTCAATCCTTCCTAAACTGTGGCGCCAAAAATTGGATGCAATACTCGAGCTGAGGCCTAACCAGTGTTTTTATTAATCAGTGATTTAAAATCTGTGTGGAAGGGATAGTTACAGAATCTTTACACACTTTCAATAATTCCTACCTAGTCACATGAAAGCTTTTTTTCTCCCTCACAGGCTATCCCAGGGTTCGCTGTGTTAATGTAATTTTGAGATATATTTCTGGTTCTTGTAATTGAGTCCAACAGACCCCAGAAAAGGCTGTACAACATCCACATGTGTGTGACTGTGTGCTTCTTTTGGTTAGCCAAATAAATTAAATCAACAAATTGAGGGATAAATTAAAATGCAGCTCCTAAAGGTATACCTCATCAAAGTAAAAAGCATCTCAAAGAAAACATAGCCATGGAAGAGGGGCAGACAGTCGGGACGGATGACCGTCTTGACTGCCTAGACCTATTAATGGCCAGCTTGGCTAGGCCCAGGTATGTATCAGTGTGTGTGTGGATCAGGGATGTGAAGCTTAAATGATTAATCAGGGCTTGGCTGTTTAATGCTCGGCCGAGGCCACTGCACAGTGATGTAGGGCGGGAACCCTGGTTAATGTATCCATCCCATGTCCCCGGTTAGCCTCACAAGACTGTAGTATTTCTACCACTTTTGAGATCTCTGCCTGCGATCAGTTGATTTGGGTACAGACTAGCAATCTAACCTGGAGCCTTCCTGGGTCTCACTGCCATTGACCAGCCTTTGAAAGCAGCGAGCGAGCTATGGCAAACTGTGCATTTGAACTTCTCTATATATGGGCTAGAGTTCTCAATGTAGGAGGGTGTTCCACAGGCAGGAGAAAGTGGGGTGTGAAGCTTGACATCTGCTTATTTCATGCAGATATTTTTCTTTGATACAGAATGTGAGATGCAGATTGCACAGTTCAGGGAGGCAGGAGATTAATATTTCTCTCGGCACCTGTCCAAACAATGTTTTCACTCCCTGTTGTTACTAAGGGGAAACAAGACCCAAGACATCATTGAAATGTTTAATGACTGCAGTCTGTAAATAAACATTCCATCTTTTTTTAACGCATTTGATTTAAACCTTCCCAGCAGTGTTACTATCTGTACTGATCTGAGGACCTTCACTGAGGGTAGTCAGATTTCAGCAGGGTAACATCACTTTGTGTGCCTGGGTTAAATATTATCTACTAACCTCGTTTGCGTTGATTCTGTAAAACGCTTTAACTTGTCTGTCTCTCCATCTCCAAGTGATTGCTGCACTATTTTTCTTTCTCCCAATTTCCCCCCAACTTCCCTAAAGGTGATGGTTCTTGTTGGGGTTATATGAATGCCAGCCTTTCCTGTGATGTGACAAGCACTGACTTGAGGACAGGATTGAACTCGGCTGAACAAGCTGGCATGTTCTTGGGCAAAATGCCAAAGTGCCAGAGGGCAACTGGTGCCTGTGCAACTGTGCCTAATGCAAGGCACCACTATATGGAGAGAGAGAGGGGGAGAAACAAATGTGTTAGAATGAGTCAGACTCCACCTCTTGGCTCTGAAATGTTCTGTCTGTTCTCAACGCAGCTGCCAATGGGAACTTGCTGCTGAGGAATTTCGGGCAGAAAGCTCTCTCTATGCCATTCTAACGCACCGTCGACGTTTGAAAATGTGATAACTCCTTTTTCAGCTATTTCTATGCACTTTGGCAGTTTCAGCTCCTTCCATAATTCCAAAATCATCATCGAATCCCTACAGTACAGAAAGAGGCCATTCGGCCCATCGAGTCTGCACCGACCACAATCCCACCCAGGCCCTACCCCCATTTTACCCACTAATCCCTCTAACCTACGCATCTCAGGACACTAAGGGGCAATTTAGCATGGCCAATCAACCTAACCCGCACATCTTTGGACTGTGGGAGGAAACCGGAGCACCCGGAGGAAACCCACGCAGACACGGGGAGAAGGTGCAAACTCCACACAGACAGTGACCCAAGCCGGGAATCAAACCCAGGTCCCTGGAGCTGTGAAGCAGCAATGCTAACCACTGTGCTACCGTGCCCCCAACTATCTCCCAAAAATCTCCCAACTATTCCCTCTGAGTTAGCTGCTCACTGATATCCACACCAAGGTCTTCTGGGGGTAATTCTCCTGACATTTGTCTGTCCTGTCCCTCCCTTGCAGAATGGACCGTTATTAGTGTGCGATGAACGGCCAGCCCTGAGTTTGCACAGAGGCAGGGATAATGCAGTGATTAGCGAAGCTGGAATTCTTGGTGTAAAGAGGCAGAGAAATGAACAAATGGTTGCAAATGTCAATCACTGCTTTGCAAGGACAGACACAGCCCTGCCAGCTTTGCATTTTTCTACCAAATCTAAATTGCAGATACGAAGAGAGTCTGGGCAAACCCCTCTAGTCGGGAGTGGAAAGGGAGTCTTGCTTCCTGAAAAGACAGCTCCGATCATCAATTGTTTGAAGCTGCCGTGTTAGCAGCTGGATGAGGATTTGCTGCAGTCCAGGTTGCAAACAGCGAGGACAGTGCAAGCTGCCTGGGAGAGGCTCGCTGAGGCAGACAGCGTGAGGAAACTGAAGGAAAGTAGCCACTCGCCTTGATGATGAATGATATCTCTGCTTCCAGTTTAGTTTTTCCGCCCTGCAGGGAAGCTCATGACATTCCTCCCTGCCACCAAATCAGTCATTCTCCAGCCCCCTTCCCCTCGTGGAATGAAAGCGCCCTGTAAAGATGAGTGTCAATAGACAGTGGAGAAAAGAAAGGGGCGTTGAATGCTGTTGAAGCTGTGCAGACAGAAATGTGCTTTTTGTTCAATTGAGCTATACGTACAATTAGGCATTTATTAATGAATTATCATAACTTATTGAAACTAAAATTGAGTGCTTTAAATAAAAGCACAAAACGTACAAATCTGATGGTTTTGTTGCTTGAATAGACTCCCTTTTCTCTCCTAAGTAGAGGAATATCCTTCATTATGTTTACAGCATTACAAAAAAAAGGATTGGCGAAACAAAACTGCTGAACTTGCTTTGCCACTAACTATTATTTCAAACGGGAAAGGACTGTTGCATTACTTTAGGAAGAGTGTGAAGGATGATTGATCAGTGCGTGGACTTGGCTTGAGAAAGAAGTATGTGTAAATTCAGGGATTGTGTGCGCCCAGTGGGGAGCCAGTCTTGGAGGGAACATTAGTTGCTCACAGCTCTGTAGTGTGGATCCTCGAACCTGTGCTCCCTTTGAGTGAGAGAAGCTGCTGAATTTCCCTGATGATTGTCTCTGAAGCGACTGGGGGCCCACATCCAGCTCTCTCCGCTTCAGACAGCCAATTAGAAAGGAGTATTAGCAAACTGTCAGCTCCCTTCAGCTGCAATGAGAGTTTCTGACTCCATAGCAACACAGCAGGCCTCGGTAAACCAAGAGCCAGGCCTTAACTTGCCTCCACGGCTGACGCGCATTTTCCCAACGCACGTTAGGAGGAAAGGACTCTGAAAACCGACACCTTTCAGCCATTGTTAACCCATGATGCAGGAGAAATTTATTGAAGAGCTATCACTTCTAAATTGCAGGAGACGAGATCTAAATTATGGAAACTGCTGTGAAACAATTGAAAGGAAGAAGTTGGTTCTATAAGAATCCAGCAGTGTAACTGATGGGCTTTTACTGCGTGTTGTGTAATATCACAAGAAAAACGAATCTAGGAGATTTAAGTAAGTTTCTTCAATGTAAAATTGCATTGTGTGGGCATATATTATAAATGGACTGAGCACTATGTGCCACTTATTCAAGTTCTTGCAGCTGTCGTTACCCAGAAAGAAGGGGTTGGGAAAATAGACCTTTTCTTCACAAGGGTGTATTTGTATGTTTCTTTAAAATCCATTCAGAACAAAGTAATGTGAAATAGATTATGTTGGTCATCTATCTCCACAGTAAGACTGAATGGAGCAATTGTAGTGTCAGCCCTTTTGTGTGTAGTTAAAAATCAGATGTCCCCTCTCTTTTACGTTGGTTGTGACGGGCAGGGTGGTTGGGACGGTATTGAGTATTGTCATGTTGCTCAGGGTGGTAATTTAAAAGGTATTATGTTGCGTGAACCAGGAGTCAGCAGCTGGGTTCCGGCTCCTCCTGTAGCCTGTAATGTGATCAATCATTAAATAAACTTGAGCTTCTGCTCTCGCAACCAGAGGTTATCTCTGTATTGTAGTTTGTTGGCAGTTGCTATCTTTTGCTTTTGAAGTCTTTCAACCCTTTTATATATGTGACTGTAACCGAATTGATTAAAAAGCAAGCGATCACTTGGTTCTGCCCAGCGCCGATGAGGCTGGCGGTTCTGATCTGAAGCAGAAATCTGGCAAGAAGACCATCCGTGATAATTAAGAAAACAATGTGAGCAAGCATAGTTGTCTATATTGGTCATATTTAAACAAAAATGCGTTGAAACTCTCCATACTCCTCTGACTTGTGCTTTGGTGTAGTTCCATGGATCACTCAAATGTCTATTTTTCGTGTGTGATCCCAGACAGTGACTTTTCAGACTATTTGACTGTGGAGGCATCACCCACAAGATACTCAGAAGCAGAAATACTGGCTGATGTTTTTCCCATGCACCTTATTTTTGAGGGATTAAATCCCAGTTTTTAACTGTTTTTGGGATGTGGGCAACCGTGTTTAGTGACTCTCCCTGGTTGTCCATCTCATGTAGGCCGATAGACTGATATGTGGATGTTCTCTTCCACTAATTAAAACCTTTGGTTTCTTGCAGCAATTTTGTAGCTTTCGTTGTCAATTTGTTTTCTGATTTAAGTTTGCAACTGATCAGCTTTATTGAATTAATTTCACAACTCTCCGTGGTCAGATTTAAGCTCCTACTTCGGCCATTCTTGTTCTCTATGGGTTGGATTTGCATTAGGTGCTGACCTAACCAAGGCAGCCAGATTATTCCTTGTGTGTTGGGTGAGTCCGGAGTTGCCCTCTTTTTAGGTCAAACCAAATAAACAAACTCAGATTAAGTCAGGACAAAGTAAAAGGGGCAGCTCCCCAAAAAGGAGGGGGAACAGCCCGAACAGAAATCAAAGTACAAAGGAAGAGTCCGGAGTTGCAGACAGCACAAGTTCAGAACATCTTTTTTTAAAATTCATTTATGGGACATGGGTGTCGCTGACTGGCCAGCATTTATTGCCCATCCCTAGTTGCCCTTGAGAAGGTGATAGTGAAGTGCCTTCTTAAACCGCTGCAGTCCCTGAGCTGTAGGTACATCCACATTGTGCAGTACTATTTCCTCTGCTTTTGTAGGATCTGTAGCCCCAGCTGGGATCTCGGACTCTTGAGTTCCTGCAGATCCCCAGTAGTGTTGTAGGGTTCTTGAATTTAAGGAGTCAGTGTTGAAAAAATTGGTGCAGTTAATAATATTTGCTCAATGTGCTGGTGACGGAGCAGGCTAATACAAATGTATATTCCACTGGCAGGGTGCACAGTCTAAATGTCTGTGATCCTGCAGTGCTGAACTGGAAGCCAGGTCACTCTTCCTGGAACCAGGATAGCCTGCAGAATGTGCCTGAAGATGAGTGCGATTGATTTTTAACCCAAGTCCCCATAACACCCTTATGTGTCAACTGTGGCTCAGTAGGTAGCACCCTTATCTAAGAATATACAAAGTAGGAACCAGGACTAATAGAGCCTGCTCTGCCATTCAGCCCCCTGAACCTGCTCTGCCATTCAGTATGATTGTGGCTGATCTTTGACTTCAGTTGCACTTTCCTACCCACTCGCACTATCCTTTGATTCCCTGGAATCTGTCTGCCATGGCGCCCAGAATATTGTAACATTTTAACATTCCACGCTTTCCTGAAGAGATGAAGATTCTTCGAAAACATTGCAAACAAAGAAAAAGAACTGTCTGTCTGCCTCTTGAGGCGGAAGGTTGTGGGTTCAACCATAGACATGAGCACAAAATCCAGGTTGGCACTCAGCGAAGTATTGAAGGTGTTCTGAGTTGGAGGTGCCATCTTTTGAATGAGATGTTAAACGAAGGCCCTCAAGTGGACATAAAAGATCACATGACACTATTTGAAAGAAGGGGAGGGCAGTTCTCCCTGGTGTCCTGGTCAATAATTAGCCCTTAATCAACAGCACTAGAAACGAGTATTTCACCATCACTGTGTGCAAAAGAACGAAGGATGTTGGTTAGCTCAATTGATTAGATGACTAGTGTGTGGTGCAAAATGATGCCAACAGTATGGGTTCAATCCCTGTACCAGCCATGGCAGTTTGTGGATCCCTGTCGTTTGTGGATCCCTGTCTCCTTACCTTGCCCTACACTTGATGTGGAGTGTGTTTCATTGTGTGGTTAGGGTCTTGATGCGCGTCAATTGAACACGAGGCACGAAGCTTCGGTAACAGAAGGCTTTTATTGTCTAACAATGGAACTTAATAGAACTTTAACACACTATCCCAGACTGACGAGGTCCCGCCCGAGCAGGGGGTCTTATACCTCTCCCAGGAGGCGGAGCCCGACTGGGATGTGCCAAAACAGTAACAACCACAGGTGTATCAAACCCACCCTAGCCCAACAACAACATTAGGACAATCCCACAGTGGGAACCAACGATGGTTCACCACAGGTCTAGATGGGGGTTTTGAGGACTGTCAATTCTTCCAAAGTCTGTAGTTTGACTGTTCCTGCATTAAAACAATAATTACACTTTATTGGCTGTAAATCCCTTTGAGACGCACAGCTGTGAAAGGTGCAATATAAATGCAATTTCTGTTTAAAGCAAATCTGCTCTCTGTTTTATGCCTTTATTTTGAAAGCTTGGGGTGATCTCCATTAGTAGACAAATACATTCCCCCAAAATGAGTGATCTGCTGCCTGCTGACTGATTGGATATTAATGAGTGTTGAAATTTCTAGAATGAAGCTAGAGGTCAAAAGCAGTGCAGTCCAAGGTTATAGAAGTGGCTAAATTGGCTTCTGCTTTGGCCTATTAGTCTATGAATGATCGTTCCCTTGTTGTTTATGAAGAGACAGCGGCCCTGGAATAGATTCCAAGCTTTCAGTTGTACACTGTGCTTTAGTTGGCTTTCATTTTGTATGAAAATATTGAAATAAGAATTGACTGAAAATCCTTTGATTTCTGTTGTGTTCTTTTTCTTTGTTTGCAATGTTTTCGAAGAATCTTCATCTCTTCAGGAAAGCGTGGAATGTTAAAATGTTACAATATTCTGGGCGCCATGGCAACATGGTATGAGCACTGAATGCTGTCTTGGCCATTGTAACCTACGTTGCCGTTCTTTACATACAAACATATGAATGACGGAGCAGGAGGAGGCCACTTGGCCTCTCGGGCCTGCTCCACCGTTCAATAAGATTGTGGCTGATCTGATTGTAACCTCAACCCCACATTCCTGCCAACCCCCAATAACCTTTCACCCCCTTGTTAATCAATAATCTATCTAGCTCTGCCTTTAAAAAATTCAAAGATTCTGCTTCCACCGCCTTTTGAGGAAGAGAGTTCCAATGACCCTCTGAGAGAGAAAATAATTCTCCTAATGACCCCTAGTTCTAGATTCTCCCACAAGAGGAAACATCCTCTCCACATCCACCCTGTCAAATGTTTCAATCAAGTCGCCTCTTACTCTTTTACACTCCACCGGATACAAGCATAGTGTGTCTAAGCTTTCCTCATAAGACAACCTGTTCATTCCATAATCTAGTAAAGCTTCACTGAACTACTTTTAATGCATTTACATCCTTCCTTAAACAAGGAGACCAATATTGTGCACAGTACTCCAGCTGTAGTCTCACTAATGCCCTCTATAACTTGAAGCATACCCTCCCTGTTTTCATATTCAATTCCCTTCACAATAAACAATAGCATCATATTAGCTTTCCTAATTACTTGCTGTACCTGCATATTAACCTTTTCCAATTCATACATTAGATCACCTAAATTCCTCTGCATCTCACTGCTCTGCAATCTCTCACCATTTAAATAATATGATTCTTTGTATTTTTCTTGCTAAAATGAGCGATTTCACATATTGCATTTCACATTATACTCCATTTACCAGGTCTTTGCCCACTTACTCAACCTGTCTAAATTCCTTTATTTCCTCTTTATATCTTACTTTCCTTCCTACCTACCTTTGTGTCTTTATCAACAAATTTAGCAACCATACATTTGGTTCCCTTCATCCAATTTATTTACATAAATTGTAAAAAGTTGAGACCCCAGCACTGATCCCTGTGGCACACCACTCGTTACATCTTGCCAACCAGAAAATGACCCATTTGTGCCTACTCTGTTTCGTGTTACTTCACCAATCTTCTTTCCAAACCAATATGTTACCTCCTATTTTTTGCAATAAGCTTTGATGTGGCATATTATCAAATGCCTTCTGGAAATCTTAGCACAAAACATCCTCCAGTTCCCCTTTATCCACAGTACATGTTACTTCTTCAAAGAACTCCAATAAATTGATTAAACATGATTTCTCTTTCACAAAACTACATTGACCCTGCCTGATTATTTTGAAATTTTCCAAGTGCCTTGCTATAGCGCATTTTTCTTCTGACAGATGTTAAGTAAACTGGCTCATAGTTTTCTGCTTTCTGTTTGAATAAAGGAGTTACATTGGCCATTTTCCAATCATATGGAACATTCCCTGAAAATAGGGAATTTTGGTTAATTAAGACCAATGCACCAACTATCTCCCTAGCCTCTTCTTTAAAGACCAGAGGATGAAGTCCATCAGAACCTGGGATTTGTCAACCCACAGCCCCAACAAACTTTTCAGTATCACTTGTTTGCTGCTTGCAATTTTCCTGAGTTCCTCCCTTCTTTCCATTTCCTGATTTACAGCAATTTCTGGGAAGTTACTTGTCTCATCTATAATGAAGACTGATGCAAAATACCTGTTCAATGCATTTGCCATCTCTTTATTTTCGCACTAAGTTGATCTTTCTCTACATCCTAGCTATGACTGTAACAGTACATTCTGCACTCTCTCCTTTCCTTCCCTATGTACGGTATGTTTTTGTCTGTGTAGCGTGCAAGAAACAATACTCTTCACTGTGTACTAATACATGTGACAATAATAAAATCAAATTTTAATTCTCCAGACTCACTTTCTATAGGGACAACACTCACTTTGTTAACTCTTTTTTTCCTTATCTATAGAAACTCTTACTGTCTTTATATTTCTAGCTGGTCTTCTCTTGTCCTCAAATTTTTCCTTTCTTTTTAATCTTTCAGTCATTCTGTGTTGATTTTTATATTCTGCCCTGCTGTGACATCTAGCATGGCAAAAATTGGCATTCTCTGATCCTTTCAGTCATTGTCGTCAGGTGAATGGGAATTGTCGGGATTCGTACAGTTCAATTTTCCTTTTAAAGCCCTCTCTTTTTCCTCCCCTCCCCCCTTTAAATACTAGACAGATACTGTTGTGTTTTGTTAGTGGGATAAATGGGTTACATCATTTATTGTGAAAACCCAGGAACACATCCTGTCCTGTGCCCTCTATATAGGTCATTCATTATTGCTAAGCAAGCACTGCTACAAATTGGTTGCTCCGCATCGCCAAGCAAGCAATGTGATAACAGTTCCCATCTCTTTAATTTGTGCTGACGACTGAAATACTGACCTGATGTTCGATTGTAATGAGAATTGGAGGATGAGGCTTCTTCATTTGCTTGGTCTTGAGTTAAGCGTCTTATCTGAGCACTTTAGTATGTAGTTCTCTTCTTTAATATAACCAGTCCAGCGTTCAGGGTACTGACTCCAAACACTTGTAGGCCTATACAGCCTGGCACCATACTAAATGCTTCAAAGGTGTCTTTGATGTTGTGTTGGTGCTTTGGGCTCCTGACACACTGGGCTCGAACAGCCAGGGGCAATAGCAGATCTGCCAAGGCTAGCGGTTGGGAAAACTGTGGCTCTCAAATGAAGAATGGTCATTTTGTTGGGATATCTCAAGACAGCTGTCACAGAACTATATCTCAGCACAAGCTGGAGTACATGCATTTAAAATAATTGGCAAAAGAACCAGAGGGTGAGATGAAGAGCATTTATTTTACGCAGTGAGTTGTTGTGATCTGGAAGGCATTGCCTGAAAGGGTGATGGATGGAAGCAGATTCAATAGGAATTTTCAAAAAGGAGGAATTAGATAAATACTGGAAAAGGAGAAATCTGCAGGGCTATGGGGGAAGAGCAGGGAAGTGGGCCTAACTGGATGGCTCTTTTTGTAAGGGCTGACACAGAAATGACGGGATAAATGGCCTCTTTCAGTGCCGTATGATTCTCTGATTTGAATCTACTTTCCGAACAATCACAGTGAACTGATTGAACTAAGTCAAGGGTAAAAAGAGCATAATTTTGTGCATAATGCTGAGCAGCTGAACAAGATGCCTCAGAGACAGTTCCATTCATGTGTGTTGAACACATTCCTTGGGCATTTCATGGAGCTGCACTTTTCTCTTCAGGTGAAGAAGGCTACATGAGCTGGAAGGTTGAGAGTGTGCTATTCTTTTCAAAGCAATGCTATTTTCAGGTTAAAAAGAGTGTGGGGTAAATTTGTAAATTGATATAACCATGAAATCTAAGCACTGGTTTCTCTGAATAACCTTGGCTCCCTGGTGCACCATCACTTTGAGTCAGAAGGTTGTGGGTTAAATCTCCACTCCTGAAACATGAATACATAATCCCTGGGTTTATACTTTGTTGCAGTATGGAAGGTGTGCTGCACTGTCGAAGGTGCTATCTGCCTCTTCAGGGTGTCCCATACCTGTTCCCGAAGAGTTCATCTGCTGTCCTGGCCAACACTTCTCTTTCTCTTTCAACCTCAAGTACAAAACTGGTGAGATTAAATGGGCGAGTAGAGGCTAGGACATCATTGAGTATATACGGGCTGTGGGAGGAATACCATTGAGGAGTTGAATGGCCTTTTCACATTGTATGTTCTCCTACACACGGGGTCACCCTGATTTATTCTTGCCCACTTTCTGGTGACCGAGGATCAAGTCACATGCCCGGCCCGTGTTCCAGAATGGGGCATTGCACTGAGGGAGAATCGAGTTAAAAATAGATCTCCTTTTGTTTGGAAGAAGCATGATTTCAGCTTTCCTCGCTCACACTCTTCCTCTGATGCTCCCCAGTAAAAGCACACCACTTTCACAGCGGCAGTTGCTCATTAATTTTCATGAGCGTGTGGGAAGGTGGACAGCACACTGCAGGGAACTGAAAATGATGATTTTTATATCGAGAAACCTTGATGTGACTCATTGTAGGAACGGGGAGGGAAAACCTTTTAACTTTTTAAAGGAGACTTACAGATGCGTTTGCATTTTGAAAAAAATTGAAAACTAAATTATTGATATTTAATTTTTATATTTGCATGCACGCTAAACTTTAGTCTCAATGTAAAAATAACATCTTTTCTGTTCTGTACTCTGGCTCTTGTGTTGTGCATTATCACCATTATACATACACCCTTTTGTCATGTGAATGTAATGAGACCAATTACTCCCAGATCTCTCTCAGTGCTCATCTGTGACCTCGGCAAAATCATGAAAATCCACTGGGCAGGATAGATGCACCAACATCAGTGTTCTTACTCAGGCCTGCTGGGTGAGCCACACGGCCCACATGCCTCACACGAGATTCCCGAAACCGGCGCTCTACTCAGAGCTTCAAGATAGCAAGCAATCCCCAGGAAAGCAGAGGAAGTGCTTCAAGGACACCATCAAAGACTCCTTGAAAATGTGCAACATCCCCACCGACTCCTGGGAATCCCTGGCCCAAGACCGCCCGAAGTGGAGAAAAAATATCCGGGAAGGAGCTGAATATCCCGAGTTTCGTCGCCGAAAGCAAACTGGAGCCAAGCGTTGATAGTGAATAGAGGGCATGGTAACAGAGACACCCTACCACCCACTCCTCCAACCACTATCTGCCCCACCTGCGACAGAGACTGTAGGTCAGAGACTGACAGTGACCTGAGTACTCATTTTTAATGTGGAAGCAAGTAATTTGCAACCCTGAGGGACTGCCTAAGATTGAGATTCTATGACCCTGCACTGGTAGGGTGCATGGGAGTAGCTCGAGATGACCCCCCTGCCCCTGTGATGCTGCCTGACCTTCTCTCAGTATCATCCGTACGGCTGTGAACGGATTGCGTGGCGAGTTAGATTAGATTAGATACCCTACAGTGCAGAAAGAGGCCATTTGGCCCATCGAGTCTGCACCGACCACAATCCCACCCAGGCCTTACCCCCCATCCCTACATATTTACCCTCTAACTCACACATCTCAGGACACTAAGGGACAATTTTAGCATGGCCAATCAACCTAACCCGCACATCTTTGGACTGTGGGAGGAAACCGGAGCACCCAGAGGAAACCCACGCAGACACGAGGAGAACGTGCAAACTCCACACAGACAGTGACCCAAGCCGGGAATCGAACCCAGGTCCCTGGAACTGTGAAGCAGCAGTGCTAACCACTGTGCTACCGTGCCGCCCCGTTGTTGGGGATTGAAAACGAGTTGCACCAAGCAATTGCTTCCCCCTCCCCCAGCAGCAAAATGTTTTCCTGCCCTTTCTCTCACTTGATCCCATCCTCGTCCAGCCCACACCTACCCGCTATCGGGAGCGTGATCAGAAGCAAGAACTTTGGCTGGATTTCTCCAAGGGAGGATTTGGGGCAAGTTGTTTTCCCTCTGCCCCAAGCTGGGATCCGTTAACTTAGTATGGAGTGGGGAGTGAACCTACGACTTGCTGGTTTCTGTGACTCGGCTACTTGCTGTTTGAACTTATTCAGGGTGGAATTTCTTTTCTGCACACACATGTATGAAGAAAGGGTTTTTGGCTGTGGCAGTTTGGGAGCTTGAATATTTACACTGCCTCCATTAAATAGGTGAACAGTGATGCCTTTTGAAATGAATATTTTTGCTGAAACGTAGGTTAGAGGGATTAGCGGGTAAAATATGTGGGGGTAGGGCCTGGGTGGGATTGTGGTCGGTGCAGACTCGATGGGCCGAATGCCCTCCTTCTGCACTGTTTCTATGATTTCTATGAAAGCCACTAAAGGGAAGTCAAATTTATACCAGTTGAGAAGAGTGCCCAATCTGCACTCTTCTCGTACAGTATACATTTGTTGATTTCCCTTCTATTGTGTTCTTGTGAATATCCTAATGAGTTCATAGAATAGAATCATAGAACCCCTACAGTACAGAAGGAGGCCATTCGTCCCATTGAGTCTGTACCGACTACAATCCCACCCAGGTCCTTTTCCCGTAACCCCACACGTTTACCCTGCTAATCCCCCTGACACGATTTAACATGGTTAATCAACCTAACCCGCGCATCTTTGGACTGTGGGAGGAAACTGGAAACCCACGCAGACACGGGGAGAAAGTGCAAACTCCACACAGACAACTACCCAAAGCCGGAACTGAACCCAGGTCCAGCAAGTCACAGGTTTTGTCCCTCGGTTAGCAGATCTCAGCTTGGGGAAGTGGGAAGTGTGCTTCTCAGTGGTAGAAGGGCTGCGAGCTACTATCAGAGTAAACTTGGTAACAGGAAGGGGAAGAAATGTGATGGTTTGAAGGAGCCATCGATTGGAATTTAAATGGGAGGGAGTTCATAAATTCTCGTTAGTGCTCAGCATTAAGTAGCTCTCGAAAAAATAGAACATTATGGGGTTGAGAGGAGGGGGGGAGCAGTAAAATAAAATTAGGAATGTGAAAATGAAAACGAGTAAAATTAATAGGTATGTGGAGCAGAACCTGTGCTCTTTCAAAGGGCTGACACAGGCACGATAGGCCAAATGGCCTCCTCCTGTGCTGTGTGATCCTGTGATTTTTTTATTCTGTGCACTACAGAGCCTGAGCCAGTGACGTTTGAAGATGTAACTAGCAATTCTCTCTGCAGAGCAATGCTGGATCAGTGACCAAGAACCATATACCTGACCTCATTGTAATTGTGGATCTGCCTGCCAGCCTCATCATTGGGAATGAGCTGTAGGAATCTGTGATGGAGGCTGGGTTGAAACGAACCCCGAAAATGATTGTAGTTTTGTAAATTGAATAAATCCCACTGACTTGTTCAGGAGTGTCCAAGGCACTGCTCATTCTTTCTGTATGCGGTTCAATGCTTCTCCTTTTGATAAGGTGACTAGACTTGTCTGATGCTGATTGTATCTCATTAGTAGAAGATCCTATTAACTTTATAGGCTTTCAGGTGGATAACATGAGTTTAGGTCGAGCGCTACAGATGAGCAAGCCCTAGTGCGCACACTTCTGTGTTATTAGAACTGTCATTCGAATTTAAAGTGAAGCAGTTTCTGTGTTGCCTCAAGAAAGAGAATATATTTGAATCTACAATGTGATGATGTGAATGTTTTTGTTGTCTTGCCTTGTGAATCCAAGGTGTAATCTTTGCGAGAAGTTGCTGATATAAAATCAAAGATGCTTTTTAGTGTGGGACTGATTTCCAAAGCATATGTTGACCGCGTTTCTCAGTGGACAAATAACAAAATCTTGCACTTATATAGTGCCTTTAACGTAATAAAACACTCAAAAGTGCTTCACAAGAGCTTTAGGGAAGAAAAATTTGGCACCCAGCCACAAAATGAGAGAAGGACAGATAACCAAACACTAAGGTTTTGAGGAGTGAGAGCAGTTTAGAAAGGGAATTCCAGATCCTGGGGCCTCAGCAACTGAGGGCAACAGCCACCAATGGTGGAGCGATTTAAAATCCGGGATGCTCAAGTGACCAATAGGTCATCCCACCTACATTGTTCTGAGGATAATGAGCTTTCTCTCACTCACTGGATAGCAGTCAGTAGCAACAATAACAGTAGCTGATCCCCCTACCTCCACTGCCTGTGATATTTTGTATGTGAACCGAGACAGGGTGGAGATATTTCCTCTGCGATTTTCTTATCAAGAAATGGAGTATATTGAATGAATTGGATTTTGCTGCTTGCACAGAGGAAGCCTTCTACCTGTTTTAAGGCCTGCATACTGGTGCCATCAAAATATTTGCTTCATAATGTTTTAAATAACTGCAATCCTGAATTTGCAACCACACTCACACTGGGGACATGTCGCAGTCCTTTCTTTCTCATAAAGAAAGCAAATATTTGTTTCCAGGTTAACTGCATTCAAATTGATGACTTCTGTGCTTAGAGCAATTGTGCACATCTGAAGGCTGCATATTGAACAGAAGCCAGGTCATCAAAGAGTGAAACACCTTGGCAGGGAAATTAATATCAAGCACAGTGGACACACTAAATGCACATTGTTTTGTGTGCGAGTTCTGAAGGTATTGTCCATTTTGAGGGAGCTATCACCACTCAAGGTCCACATCAAGCACTCTCAATTTCTTTGTCCTTTCCTGGGATATAGGCAAGGTTAGCATTTGTTGCCCATTCCTGATAGTCCTAGAACTGAGTGGTTTGCTGGGCCATTACAGAGAGCAGTTAAGTGTCAGCCACATTGCCATGGATCTGGAATCGATGTAGGCCAGATCAGATAAGAACAGCAGATTTCCTCAAAAGATATTAGTGAACCAGATGGATCTTTACACAATCGACGATAGTTTTGTGGTCACCATTACTGAGATTAGTTCGACTTCAGATCTTATTAATTGAATTTAAATTCCACCATCTGCCGTGGTGGAATCTGAACCTGTGTCACCAAAGCATTAGCCTGGGCCTCTGGATTACTAGTCCAGTGACATTACCAGTACACCACCGTCTCCCTATCAGATATAGTGTCGGTTGGATGTAGAGCACTGTTCCCCAGAGTCTGTCCCAATTTCTAAAGCGTTTCCTCCACTGCACCCAATTTCTGGGGAGATTTTCTTTCTGCATGATTTCTATGTCTTACAGATTCTTTCCTCCCAACAGACTTGGCTTGTCTGGGACTCCAGGTACCAGTTAAAAGAATAGGATTCAACTGCCCTGCCATACTCTGTTCCCTAAAGATTATGAAATACAATCATGGAGTTCACTCACGCATGCTCGAGTTGTACTGAATGCTTTCAAATTTTGATTGATTTATTTGCAACTGAAAAAAAATCCTTGTTTCTGCTCATAATGCAATTACTAGCCACTTAGTGGAAATACAAGCACTTCATCCTATTGTCTGATACCTGAGGAGTTACTGGAACATATCTCCCTGATCAATGGAGTACTTCCAGTTGGAAAGCATAAATATATTTTACTATTGACTAAATTTCACAATTATCTAGCTCCAATTGTACAG
This sequence comes from Mustelus asterias, assembly GCF_964213995.1. Lineage (NCBI taxonomy): Eukaryota > Metazoa > Chordata > Chondrichthyes > Carcharhiniformes > Triakidae > Mustelus > Mustelus asterias. Next base: position 15,882,126 of record NC_135834.1, on the reverse strand, counting down.
GGTTTTGATGAGACTACACCTGGAATACTATGTGCAGATTTGGTCTCCACATTTAAGAAAGGATATCTTTGCATTGGAGGTGGTACAGCAAAGGTTCACTAGATTGGTTCCTAGGATGAGGAGGGAGTTGTCCTATGATGAGAGGCTGAGTAAATTGGGCTTATGTTCTCTGGAGTTTAGAAGAATGAGAGGTGATCCCATTGAAACCTATAAAATTCAGAAGAGGCTTGATAGGGTAGACACTGAGAGGTTGTTTCCCCCTGGCTGGGGAATCTAAAACATGGGGACACAGTCTCAGGGTAAGGGGCCAATCATTTAAGATCGAGATGAGAAGAAATTGCTTTACCCAAAGGGTTGCGACTCTTTGGAATTCTCTACCTCAGAGGGTTGTGGATGCTCCATAGTTGAAGACTGGGATAGACACACTTTGGTGTCTCAAGGAATTAAGGGATATGGGGAGCGGGTGGGTAAATGGAGCTGAAGCCCAAGATCAGCCATGATTGTATTGAATGGTGGAGCAGGCTTGACTGGCTGTATGGTCTACTCCTGCTCCTATTTCTTGTGTTATTGTCTCCTCTTGGTTTGGGGCTGAGCTGAGGTGGTGGAGTAGGAGAATCCTTGATTCTAGTTCAGTCATAAGAACATAAGAAATAGGAGCAGGAGTAGGCCATCTAGCCCCTCGAGCCTGCCCCGCCATTCAATAAGATCATGGCTGATCTGACGTGGATCAGTACCACTTACCCGCCTGATCCCCATAACCCTTAATTCCCTTACCGATCAGGAATCCATCCATCCGCGCTTTAAACATATTCAGCGAGGTAGCCTCCACCACCTCAGTGGGCAGAGAATTCCAGAGATTCACCACCCTCTGGGAGAAGAAGTTCCTCCTCAACTCTGTCTTAAACCGACCCCCCTTTATTTTGAGGCTGTGTCCTCTAGTTTTAACTTCCTTACTAAGTGGAAAGAATCTCTCCGCCTCCACCCTATCCAGCCCCCGCATTATCTTATAAGTCTCCATAAGATCCCCCCTCATCCTTCTAAACTCCAACGAGTACAAACCCAATCTCCTCAGCCTCTCCTCATAATCCAAACCCCTCATCTCCGGTATCAACCTGGTGAACCTTCCCTGCACTCCCTCCAATGCCAATATATCCTTCCTCATATAAGGGGACCAATACTGCACACAGTATTCCAGCTGCGGCCTCACCAATGCCCTGTACAGGTGCATCAAGACATCCCTGCTTTTATATTCTATCCCCCTCGCAATATAGGCCAACATCCCATTTGCCTTCTTGATCACCTGTTGTACCTGCAGACTGGGCTTTTGCGTCTCATGCACAAGGACCCCCAGGTCCCTTTGCACGGTAGCATGTTTTAATTTGTTTCCATTGAGATAGTAATCCCATTTGTTATTATTTCCTCCAAAGTGTATAACCTCGCATTTCTCAACGTTATACTCCATTTGCCATATCCTCGCCCACTCACTCAGCCTGTCCAAATCTCTCTGCAGATCTTCTCCGTCCTCCACACGATTCACTTTTCCACTTATCTTTGTGTCGTCTGCAAACTTCGTTACCCTACACTCCGTCCCCTCCTCCAGATCATCTATATAAATGGTAAACAGTTGCGGCCCGAGTACCGATCCCTGCGGCACGCCACTAGTTACCTTCCTCCAACCGGAAAAACACCCATTTATTCCGACTCTTTGCTTCCTGTTGGATAGCCAGTCCCCAATCCACTTTAACACACTACCCCCAACTCCGTGTGCCCTAATCATCTTCAGCAGCCTTTTATGGGGCACCTTATCAAACGCCTTTTGGAAATCCAAAAACACCGCATCCACCGGTTCTCCTCCATCAACCGCCCTAGTCACATCTTCATAAAAATCCAACATGTTCGTCAAGCACGACTTTCCCCTCATGAATCCATGCTGCGTCTGATTGATCGAACCATTTCTATCCAGATGCCCTGCTATCTCCTCTTTAATAATGGATTCCAGCATTTTCCCTACTACAGACGTTAAGCTGACCGGCCTATAGTTACCCACCTTTTGTCTCCTTCCTTTTTTAAACAGCGGCGTAACATTAGCCGTTTTCCAATCAACCGGCACTACCCCAGAATGCAACGAGTTTTGATAAATAATCACTAACGCATCCACTATTACCTCTGACATTTCTTTCAATACCCTGGGATGCATTCCATCCGGACCCGGGGACTTGTCCACCTTCAGTCCCATTAGTCTACCCAGCACTGCCTCTCTGGTAACATTAATAGTATTAAGTATTTCTCCTGCTGCCAACCCTCTATCGTTAATATTTGGCATACTATTTGTGTCCTCCACTGTGAAGACCGACACAAAAAACTTATTTAAAGACTCAGCCATATCCTCATTTCCCACTATTAACTCCCCCCTCTCGTCCTCCAAGGGTCCAACATTCACTCTAGCCACTCTATTCCTTTTTATATATTTATAAAAACTTTTACTATCATTTTTTATATTAATTGCTAGCCTAGCTTCATAGTCTATCCTTCCTTTCTTTATCGCTTTCTTAGTCTCTCTTTGTTGTCTTTAAATTGCTGTTTCTGTTTCTCAAGATATCATGAGCTTCATTCCAAATTCACATTGGGCAAGATCTGACACCCTAGTTGAATAAAGTTCCACAGGCCTCACCATTCCTTGTGTTGAATAATGTTCAGTGCATAACACTCTCACCTTTGAGTCTGAATTTCGTGGGTTCAAGTTTCATTCCGGAGATGTGAGCACATAATCCATCTGACATTCCAGTGCAGTACTGAGGGAATGCTGCAATGTCAAAGGTGCCGACTTTCAGATGAGATGTTAAACAGAGTCCCCATCGGCCCCCTCTGGTGGATTTAAAAGATCCCACAGCCACTAGTTGACGAAGGAAGGGCCGTGGATGTTGTCTATATGGACTTTAGTAAAGCGTTTGACAAAGTCCCTCATGGTAGGCTAGTGAAAAAGGTTGGATCTCATGGGATAAAGGGGGAGGTGGCTAGATGGGTGGAGAACTGGCTTGGTCATAGAAGACAGAGGGTGGTAGTGGAAGGGTCTTTTTCCGGCTGGAGGCCTGTGACTAGTGGTGTTCCGCAGGGCTCTGTATTGGGACCTCTGCTGTTTGTGATTTATATAAATGATCTGGAGGAAGGAGTAACTGGGGTGATCAGTAAGTTTGCGGACGACACAAAACTGGCAGGACTTGCAGATAGTGAGGAACATTGTCAGAGGCTACAGAAGGATATAGATAGGCTGGAAATTTGGGCAAAGAAATGGCAGATGGAGTTCAATCCTGATAAATGCGACGTGATGCATTTTGGTGGGAATAATGTAGGGAGGAGCTACACGATAAATGGAAGAACCATAAAGGGTGTAGAGACGCAGAGGGACCTGGGTGTGCAAGTCCACAGATCCTTGAAGGTGACGTCACAGGTGGAGAAGGTGGTGAAGAAGGCATATGGCATGCTTGCCTTTATAGGACGGGGCATAGAGTATAAAAGTTGGGGTCTGATGTTGCAGATGTATAGAACGTTGGTTCGGCCGCATTTGGAATACTGTGTCCAGTTCTGGTCGCCACACTACCAGAAGGACGTGGAGGCTTTGGAGAGAGTACAGAGGAGGTTTACCAGGATGTTGCCTGGTATGGGGGGGCTTGGTTATGAGGAGAGATTGGGGAAACTGGGGTTGTTCTCCTTGGAAAGACGGAGGATGAGGGGAGACTTAATAGAGGTGAAGAATATGAAAGGCATAGATAGGGTGAACGGTGGGAAGCTTTTCCCCGGGTCGGTGGTGACGTTCACGAGGGGTCATAGGTTCAAGGTGAAGGGGGGGAGGTTTAACACAGATATCAGAAGGACATATTTTACACAGAGGGTCGTGGGGGCCTGGAATGTGTTGCCGGGCAAGGTGGTGGAGGCGGACACACTGGGAACGTTTAAGACTTATCTAGACAGCTATATGAACGGAGTGGGAATGGAGGGATACAAAAGAGTGGTCTAGTTTGGACCAGGGAGCGGCGCGGGCTAATTGTTCTTTGTTTCTCGTTTCAAGGCTTCATTCTATGATCATCTTGCTGGTGCCAGTACAGAGCGAGACTGCGGATAGTTGGGAACCTGTCTCGGGGGCAGGGAATTCAGATGGTGTTCGTAAAGCAGAAGTGGAAATGAATAGGGTGGGAAGCATTTTCTGATCAGGGCCAGTGTGATCTCCTGGACTCGTTTCGATCGCCTCAGGGGGTCGGAGAGGAATTTCCCAGATTTTCTTTTCCCCATATTGGCCCTGGGGTTTTCACTCTGGGTTTTCGCCTCTCCCTGGAGATCACATGGTCTGGAATGGGGGGGTGGGGGTGAGTTAATAGGTTGTGATGAACAAAACATCGTAGCTGTGAGGGACAGCTCGGTGGATAGGATATTCGGATGTAGATAGGCTGGAAAATTGGGCGGGGATCCTGGATTCAGGATTCAATCCTGGACCGGGGAGCGGCGCGGGCTTGGAGGGCCGAAGGGCCTGTTCCTGTGCTGTATTGTTCTTTGTTCTTTGTTCTTTGTTCACTACCTTTAAGAGCAAGGATGTTCTCTCCAGTGTCCTGGTCAACATCTACCCCTCATCCAACAACACTAAAATGGATTATCTGGTCATTTATCTCATTGCTGTTTGTGGGAACTTGCAATGTGAAAATTGGATGCCATGTTTCCTTCATTGCAACAGTAACCACATTTTATGATCCTGTGCTTATCTAATGTAAACATTCTGGCAGAAGCCACTGACTAGGAATCAGGAGGAGAGAACTGGGCAGAGAATATTGTTACAATTAAATTTTTCTAAATCCAGGACTGCACTGAAATTAAAAGACTTAGTAAAATTTCTCAAAGCCTATTCCAAGATGTGTAGTCAAGCATTGAAGACTGAGCCTACTGGCCAGATCTTGGCAGTGCACAGGGCAGCTGCTCTAATGTTACATTTAGGTTCTAATGAACAGTGCATGTTTCTTCTGGAAACAGAAGGAGAGAGCAAAAATTAATCTAAAAGGCCTGCCAGCAACTTAATACCTGCTCAACATGCAGCACTGGCCTCGATACAGATGATGTGGAGATGCCGGCGTTGGACTGGGGTAAACACAGTAAGAAGTTTAACAACACCAGGTTAAAGTCCAACAGGTTTATTTGGTAGCAAAAGCCACAAGCTTTCGGAGCCTTATGCCCCTTCCTCAGGTGAATGGGAATTCTGTTCACAAACAGGGCATCTAAAGACACAAACTCAATTTACAGAATAATGGTTGGAATGCGAATACTTACAACTAATCAAGTCTTTAAGATACAAACAATGTGAGTGGCTGTCCTGTCTGGAGACAATACACATCTCTTTAGCCTGTCTTGATGCTCTCTCCACTTACATTGTTTGTATCTTAAAGACTTGATTAGCTGTAAGTATTCGCATTCCAACCATTATTCTGTAAATTGAGTTTGTGTCTTTAGATGCCCTGTTTGTGAACAGAATTCCCACTCACCTGAGGAAGGGGCTTAAGGCTCCGAAAGCTTGTGGCTTTTGCTACCAAATAAACCTGTTGGACTTTAACCTGGTGTTGTTAAACTTCTTACTCGATACAGATTGACACTCGATGTTTCTTTTTGGTTTGAAAGAATGAATGTGAGCGAGAAGGTAGTCCACTTTCGAATGGGTACAAGAGAGAAGCTATTAGCATTGCATCAGAGTGGGTAAAGCAGAGCTTTTACAACCTATAAGCAGGGCTAAACCAACAGAGAACAGCAATAATGTATAGTCATATTTTAAAAGTTCTTCTCGAACAAACACCTGTAATGATTGAGGTTGCACAATGCTAGGAACTATTATTCTAACACCAGTCACTGCCTGTGATATTTTGTATGTGAACAGAGACAGTGGGTTTCCTCTGCGATCTCTTTATAAAGAAATGAAGTAGATAGAATGAATTGGATTTTTCTGCTCACAAAGTGGAAGCCTTCTACCTGTTTCAAGGCCTGCATACTGGTGCCATCAAAATATTTGCTTCATAATGTTTGAGGTCTGTCAATGGTATGGATTGAGATTTAGATACATATTCTCTGCTAAGTTTATGCTGGAGGGAACCTTTAAACCTCATGGACTTTGAACGTGTAAACACTGCACAATTTCACTTGTGAATTACATCTCCATCTGTGTCATTGCCCTGATGTAACCAAGCGGAGACTTCAACACTGATGCAGTCAGGAAATCGTGATAACATGAAAAATCAAGGAAATCCAGTCATTTGGAATGTGTTCTGCTGGTTATATGTTTTTTTAAAAATATTTTAAAATGGAAGCTGTGTATTGGCAGGGACAGTTTGGCTAAATTAATGAGATTAGTGCTTTTGATATGTTAGTGAGCCTAGCAATCCTGTAAACAGATGTTTACCTCAGGCAAGTTGGTAACAATGGAGAACAGGACATCAAGGGTTTGAGTGAGATGTTAGAGGTTCAAAAGAAGAGATGAGGCGTTAACTTTGCAATTACATTCTAAAAGGTGGACTCAAAATGAAGGTAATTAAGTGTGACTTCTAAGGAGGTTAGCTCAGATAAGGGAAGATCGAAAGGGGAAATGGCGTATCATGAGCAATTTCAACCTATGCAGATCAGCTGTTTTAAAACGCTATAGGATGTTATTTGGGGAGGAATAGCTCTGAGATTAGAGAAATAAAGGGGTTTAGAACTTGGTAAATTCAGGGACACTGTGTATAGCCATTGAGTTAGTTAACTGTATTTCGAGTTGACTTGTTGTGTATTTCATTATTTCATAGACTCATAGAAACCCTACAGTGCAGAAGGAGGCCATTTGGCCCATCGAGTCTGCACTGACAACAATCCCACCTGGGCCCTATTCCCGTAACCCACATATTTACCCCACTAATCCCTCTAACCTACGCATCCCGGGACACTAAGGGGCAATTTAGAATGGCCAATCAACCTAACCCGCACATCTTCAATGTTTCATTAACGTTTATTTTATTTAAAATCAAAGATGTTTGGGCCATCATTCTCTGGTTTTCAAATCTTTCTTCACATAATACCAAAGTACAATTGAGGGCAAGTATCTGAGGTTTCCTTTCTGGAATTTGGAATAGTCTGGCATTTACCATCAGTTGTGCTCTTAACAAGTGCTATTGTGTGAGTGATTAGTTTAGGGAAAGTCATTCCAGCTCACCACATATGACCAATCTCACATGCTGTTAGATTCTGACTCATCATACTTGTATGGAGTCTGGCATCACACCAAAATGGCAGTGGAGTTACCCATGCTCCTTTTGTGTTGGTGCAGTTGCCCAATACTACTAAACAGATCAGTGTATCGCTTGAACACGTGATCAAAATGTGTCATTCATGACTTTACACACTAGATTGTTCTCGGACTCATTGTGAAGTTAATCTGCAAAATAAAGCTGTCATGTTTTTACAGTTGTGGAGATGCCGGCGTTGGACTGGGGTAAGCACAGTAAGAAGTCTCACAACACCAGGTTAAAGTCCAACAGGTTTATTTGGTAGCAAATACCATAAGCTTTCGGAGCGCTGCTCCTTTGTCAGATGGAGTGGATATCTGTTCTCAAACAGGGCAAACAGACACAGAAATCAAATTACAGAGTCGCTGAGCAGAAACTGATAGCCAAGTTCCGCACACATGAGGACGGCCTAAACCGGGATGTTGGATTTATGTCACATTATCAGTAACCCCCACAGCTTGCCTCCTGGACTTGCAGAATTTCACTAGCTGTTCTGTCTGGAGATAATACACATCTCTTTAACCTGTGTTGAATGCTCCCTCCACCCACATTGTCTGTACATTTAAGACCTGGCTGGCTGTAGAGATTTGCATTCTAATCAGTATTCTGTAATTTGATTTCTGTGTCTGTGCACTGTTTGAGAGCAGAGACCACTCCATGTATAAAATGATGAAGGGGATAGATAGAGTGAACGTTCAAAGACTATTTCCTCGGGTGGATGGAGCTATTACAAGGGGGCATAACTATAGGGTTCGTGGTGGGAAATACAGGACGGATATCAGAGGTAGGTTCTTTACGCAGAGAGTGGTTGGGGTGTGGAATGGACTGCCTGCAGTGATAGTGGAGTCAGACACTTTAGAAACATTTAAGCGGTTATTGGATAGGCACATGGAGCACACCAGGATGATAGGGAGTGGGATAGCTTGATCTTGGTTTCAGATAAAGCTCGGCACAACATCGTGGGCCGAAGGGCCTGTTCTGTGCTGTACTGTTCTATGTTCTATCTATCTGACGAAGGAGCAGCGCTCCGAAAGCTTATGGTATTTGCTACCAAATAAACCTGTTGGACTTTAACCTGGTGTTGTGAGACTTCTTACTAATGTTTTTACAGGACATTGTTGAAAAGTGGCAAGGGAAGAATTAAAGGAAACTATGGAAATGATTTGGAGGTAAATTCCCCAATCCCATATTCTGGAGCAAGGTCATACTCTAGGATATGGGCTGGGCTAATCCTTTTAAATGCAGTTCCCGACATGAGCAGGAGACATCTCTCCCCTCCCCTGCTGCATGTTAAATTGAATATTTCTCTACATTTTCATTGCTGACTTCCTCCTTTATCTTAATTTCTTCTCAGAGGCCTTTGTGAACAGCCAAGAGTGGACGCTAAGCCGCTCAGTCCCAGAGCTCCGGTTGGTAAGTTTGCCTATTTGTTGCTTCTGTCATGAGCACAACAACTGTAATTTTCACTGTCACTGTGGTACCTGGTTTATGCCCTTGTTTCTGAGACATATCTACTGTGAAATACAGAGTGTGCTAAACACAGAGTAAGAAATGGCTGATTGAACATTACAATCTGAGTTCATGTGTCACCTATGAAACTTGAAATCGAGGCTTGCGTAGTTTATATAATCATTCTAATGGCAGGAACTTGTACCTTAACCATATCCCAAAGAACAAACAAAGAACAATACAGCACAGGAACAGGCCCTTCGGCCCTCCAAGCCCGCGCCGCTCCCCGGTCCATTCTTTTGTATCCCTCCATTCCCACTCCGTTCATGTGGCTATCTAGATAAGTCTTAAACGTTCCCAGTGTGTCCGCCTCCACCACCTTGCCTGGCAGCGCATTCCAGGCCCCCACCACCCTCTGTGTAAAATATGTCCTTCTGATATCTGTGTTAAACCTCTCCCCTCCCCCCCCTTCACCTTGAACCTATGACCCCTCGTGAACGTCACCACCGACCTGGGGAAAAGCTTCCCACCGTTCACCCTATCTATGCCTTTCATAATTTTATACACCTCTATTAAGTCTCCCCTCATCCTCCGTCTTTCCAGGGAGAACAACCCCAGTTTACCCAATCTCTCCTCATAACTAAGTCCCTCCATACCAGGCACGGTAGCACAGTGGTTAGCACTGCTGCTTCACAGCTCCAGGGTCCCGGGTTCGATTCCTGGCTCGGGTCACTGTCTGTGTGGAGTTTGCACATTCTTCTCGTGTCTGCGTGGGTTTCCTCCGGGTGCTCCGGTTTCCTCCCACAGTCCAAAGATGTGCGGGTTAGGTTGATTGGCCAGGTTAAAAATTGCCCCTTAGAGTTCTGAGATGCGTAGGTTAGAGGGATTAGCGGGTAAAATATGTGGGGGTAGGGCCTGGGTGGGATTGTGGTCGGTGCAGACTCAATGGGCCGAATGGCCTCCTTCTGCACTGTAGGGTTTCTATGATTTCTATGACATCCTGGTAAACCTCCTCTGTACTCTCTCCAAAGCCTCCACGTCCTTCTGGTAGTGTGGCGACCAGAACTGGACGCAGTATTCCAAATGCGGCCGAACCAACGTTCTATACATCCCCCTGGACATATATTACTTCCTGCGCCAATGCAACAAACAGTATTTTGTCATGATGATTTATTTTTGTCATTGTTCTCTTTGGTTTATTTACTACAGCCAGTATGACAATATGGCAGTAAATCAAGATGATCAGATGTATCTATAGATGAAAAGGGATGTATAATCTGTAAATCTGTCCACAAGTGTTACAAAGCTCAGAAAGCTTGGTCACATCGTGCTAAAATTGTACAGAGCATTGGTGAGATCACACCTCAGTACCGTGTACAGTTTTTGGTCTCCTTACTTAAAAAGAAACATACTTGCATTGGGAGCAGTTCAGACAGTTTCACTGGGCTGATTCCTAAGATGAGGGATTTGTCTTCTCAGGAAGGATTGAGCAGGTTGGGCCGAAACTCATTGGAGTTTAGAAGAAAGAGAAGCGGTCTAATTGAAACATACAAGATTCTGAGTGGGCTGGGGGTTGGTGGGTGGGCGGAGGGCTTGACAGGATAGATGTTGAGAGGATGTTCCCCTAGTGGGGAAGTCAATGTACTACTTACTGATCAGAGTGTGCAACTACCACTTTTTTTGGCCAACCAAATAAACTAAACCAAATTAACAAAGGGACAAATTAAAATGGGCAGCTCCCAAAAGGAGGGGAACCGCCCAAAACAAAGGACAAAGTGGAAAGGAAACTTAAAACATCAAATCAAAATGTGATTAAAGAGGGTCAGTAATGCACCCCAGTCCCTGCGGTGCCCAGTGGGCACGGAAGGCGTTAACAGTGCGTGCAACTACCTTGTTAAGAGAATTGCTAGTAAAACCTGTGACATTGATTGTGTTACAAATAGAAACAGCTGCAACACTTTGCTAGTTTAAGCTCCTTGTCGGCTAACAGCTCGGAGGAAGAGACTTGCAATAAAATAGCTTGAACCTAAAAGACCAGTGTGAAGTGATTCTTCCACTTCAACCGCTTATCCTGAGTAACAGGGGGATCTAAAACTAGGGGGACAATTTCAGAATAAGGGATTTCATATTGAAGATGGAGATGAGGAGGAATTTCTTTTGAGGGTGGTTAGTCTGAGGAATTCTCTTCCCCAGAGAGCAGTGGAGGTTGGTTCATTGAATATATTGAAGCTTGAGTCACATCACAAGGCAGGCAGGCAGGAAAGTCGAGTTAAGACCACAATCAAATCAGCCATGATTTTATTGAATGGTGGAGCGGGGCCGAGTAGTCTACTCCTGCTCCTATTTCTTATCTTATGAGCAATCTCTCTGTCCCTAGTGTGTATGACACAAAACAGCCTACACATTGGGGCGGCACGGTAGCACAGTGGTTAGCACTGCTGCTTCACAGCTCCAGGGTCCTGGGTTCAATTCCCGGCTCGGGTCACTGTCTGTGTGGAGTTTGCACATTCTCCTCGTGTTTGCGTGGGTTTCCTCCGGGTGCTCCGGTTTCCTCCCACAGTCCAAAGATGTGCGGGTTAGGTTGATTGGCTAGGTTAAAATTGCCCCTGAGATGTGTAGGTTAGAGGGATTAGCGGGTAAATATGTGGGGGTAGGGCCTGGGTGGGATTGTGGTCGGTGCAGACTCGATGGGCCGAATGGCCTCCTTCTGCACTGTAGGGTTTCTATGATGACAGAGAGTTGAGAGAGTTCAGCAGGATGTGACCAAGCTCTCTGTCTTTGAGCAGATCTCCCTCTATACTGCAGCATTCACAGACACTCTCCATTGAAATAGCTGTTTCTCTCTTCTTGCCAAAGTGGACGACCTCACGTTTTCCCACATATGCCATCTGCCAAATTTTTGCCCATTCAATCTATCCTTTGCAGATCCTGTATCTCCTCATAAGCTGCTTTCCGATCTATCTTTGTATTGTCAGCAAATTTGGCCACAATGCAGTCTATCCCTTCATCCAAGTCATTAATACAGATTGTAAAAAGTTGCTCACACGCCATTTTGAGCCTGATGCTGATTCTTGTTTCTGTTGACAATCAGGAGACACTGCATGCTCCTGTTTGCCCCCACACTCAATAAGGCATGATATCATTTCAGAAGATTGAACCATGCCAGGATTTGAACCCAGTAGGTTTTGCTTTGAGTCGAGTTTAACTGACTGAGCGAGCCAATCTTGGACAAGAGTCTGTGTAGAGATACGTGGCTGTATAGTTTTAGCAGTTATGACATTAATGCTGTCTGCTGGAGTCAACACCCTGTTTTCAGGTGGCTCAGCAATGTATCCCAGAGGATGGCCATGCTGACTGAGCTTTGCTTTGTTCTTAGTCAGGCCACTAGATAGTGCATGATGGTGATGTTTACAACTTAGACTAGAAGGATAAAACTGATATCCCCAGCTGGTCTCACCAATTGTGACCCCTCTGGTGGCCTGATATGGTATTTATGGTCTGCACCTGAGATTTGAACCAAAACCTCCGGGCTGGTAGAGATCCTTAACAAGGTCTGCAGTGGACACAGTGAAGAAAGAAGATAGAAACCAGATCACACTGTTACATAGAGTCCACAACACAGAAACAGGCCGTTTGGACCAACTGGTTTATGCTCCACATGAGCCTCCCCCAACCCCTTATTACCACATCCTTCTATTCCTTCCTCGTGTTTATCCAGCTTCCCCCTTAAATGCATCAACGCTATTCACCTTGGTAGCGAGTTTCACATTCTCGCTACTTTCTAGGTAAAGAGGTTTCTCCTGAATTCCCTATTAGATTTATTAGTCCTAAATTTGCGGCCCCCTCGTTCTGGTCTCCGCCACCCCTCAAGTAGAAACATCTTCACAACATTGACTCCATCAAACCCTTTTGTATTTTTAAAGTCCTCAACCAGATCACCCAGCTTAGCCTTTTCTATTCTAGAGAAAAAAAGCTCCAGTGTGTTTGATGTTTCTTCCTAGTTATGTGCTGTCTGATCTAGTTGCATTCTTGTGAATCAAACAAATGTGAACTGATGTCTTGGTTTCTTTGAAGGGATTGGTTGGCAGTCTGCGCAGTGGGAAGTCTGCACTCATACATCGATATCTGACTGGCACCTATGTCCGGGATGAGTCTCCAGAAGGTGAGCACTATAGTTCCTTAAGGTTCCTCATGAGTTCTAGTACTTCATGTGAACTAAGGCTGCAATTCAGGGCACAGCTGTAAATATAGGCCACTTCTGGGATATTCTGTATTAAAATGGGCAGGCCATATGTGTTATGAATGATGCAAAACATAATTACTGCTTTCATTCAAAAGAAGTTTTACATTGTAAAATTTGCTCAGTAGCAAATGGGTCAAAATACAAGTCATGCCGCTTGTTTCTATTTTCCGAGTGTATCGAGTGAGATCAGAGATTAAAAGAAATTCTACCACACTCATTGATCTGTGGAGGACACTTTCGACCACAGTTATCAAAGTGAATCTGATGAACTCCTGCAAAAATGAACTGGATAATATCTCGTTTGCAACAACGGATTATTGGCCTAGATATAGATTGAGATGATGAAGTACCTGTATTGGACTTAGTGGCTCCCTCACTGCTGGAGATGAAGGAATCAGCATAATAGAGAAGTTGGAATTGCTGAATCTTCTGGACTTTATTCCAATACCTTAAGGTTCATTGTGGAATATTAATGGGACATTTTCTCAGCAAAGTGAAGGAGTGGAAAAGAGTTCATAGTGTGGAAGGGAGTGAACTTGATGAGCTGAATAGCCATTCCCAGTGTTTCCACTGCATGCCTGTGTAGCAACCTGAAAGGTACCATGCAGGCCTTGTTCTGTGTTAAGTATCCCACATGTGCAGTTGCACAAAGAAATCTAAAGATATCATCCATAGGAAAAACTGGCTGTGCGCAACAATGAAATTTTACAAGGAGCATTGGCTGAATTGCGCATCCCATGGTTTGTGTGCTCCTGCCCTGTTGGCCAGTTGTGGACCTTCCTTGGCGAGTCTAACGGGAAGATTTATGTGGTACAATACTCCTGTCGTAAACCAGCTGATCCTCCAACTCAACCTGAACAATGCCACAAGAGATCCTCTAGTAATTGAGCAAAATAAACCTGTCAGTCTGAACATTTTAGAGTTCTATTCAGGGGAAGCCTCAAATGAGAGGGATTCAAATCACACCAAAAAAAAAGCTCAGGATTTGAGTTATTTTCTGTTCTCAATCTGTGGGCAGTTGATTTTCTGAACAAAATTTTAAAGTTGCCCATTCCTGGAACTTTCATCCCTCATGTCCTGCTTTGGCCAGTCCCATCACCAATATTTTTCTCACTAAAAAACAAAAGTGTTCAAAGAAACACAAATATTTTCGAATACCCGTCTGATTGGTCTCTGGGGTTGCTCACTGCAGTGTCCAGTAAAAGAATCTTTCATTCCGGAGCCTCCACGACAATCCTGGAGGTTTACCAACTCTAATTCACACAGTTGTCCTGAAATCTGTTTCCCCTTCAGATGTTAACAAGAACTAAAAAAGATGCCGTTTTAAAAGAATAACACAATGAGGTAATAATGCTCCGTCATACCGAGGAGGAAGTTTGGAGAATTAGAATCAGCTGCCCTCCTCTCCTCCACAGAGGGGAAGGAAATTGGGAAGATTTAACAGTTGGGCGATGCAGCACCAGGATGCCAGTTTTGTGGTGGGCAGGTGGAGCTTGTAGCATCCTCAAACAGGGGCCAGGGGAACACCCCAGACTTGTGAGTCTTGATGGCTGAGGGTTTTCTGAAGCCACATTGCACCCAGAGAGTCCCGTTGGACTGAGGCGTTGGAATCACTTTATCATAGAATGATGTAGCACAGAAAAGGCCAATCTGTTAACACTGGTCAATAACTAATCAAATTTGATGCTTAATCAATTCAGCTTTAGTATTCTTCATGAGGCTATTCCTCGGTTAGCTGGGCTCAAATGGCACCTGCTCATATTTCAAACATACCAATGGATCCTTCCACCAAATGCATTTTTATTGAATGCTTGTTCCCTGAAGGCTTCCAGATCTTAAAATATGGAAGTAATTAAAGCTTAATAGATTACTAATGGTCTGTGTATGATGTTTCTGTTTAATCCACAATAGAACTTTTGAAATGAATGGTCTTCCTAAAGATTGTTGAAGCTCACACTCGCTTTATAGTTCATGGCCCATTTAGTGAGAGTTAGCTCTGACAACACTGAGGCAATCTGGAAAAGCACTCAGTGGCATTGCCATGGGAGGTAGCCATGTTAGGCTAAGCAAAGGAGACTTTCTGTGACGATAAAGCCCCTTTCATGCCAGAGAATTACTTGTTGATTGCATTTAACAATTGGATTTGTATTTATGTTTCATCCCCCCTCCCCCACTGTAAATAAATATCTGACGCATGTAAAAGGCATGCCTCGTGCATTATCAACAGGAGGTACAATAGAGTAGCTAGGATTAATATCTCTCAATATTCCTTCCCTCCGTACGATTGGGAACTTGCCCTGTGAAACATCATGGCTGCATACCCACATCCTGGCACGTGGTGGCACAGGATGTGGCAACAGGGCTGCTCACAGCTCGCGAAGAAGCATTAGCTTCCATTTATCTTTAACTTGGTGCGTTTTCACTTTGTAATTCTCAGTGCAAGATCACATTGTTCACAAATGGTCCATAATGGAATAAACGGACCAATAAATGGAGTTTAATTTACACAAATGCGAGGTGATGCATTTTGGTAGATTGAACCAGGGCAGGACTTACTCAGTTAATGGTAGGGCGCTGGGGAGAGTTACAGAACAAAGAGATCTAGGGGTACAGGTTCATAGCTCCTTGAAAGTGGAGTCACAGGTGGACAGAGTGGTGAAGAAGGCATTCGGCATGCTTGGTTTCATCGGTCAGAACATTGAATACAGGAGTTGGGACGTCTTGTTGAAGTTGTACAAGACATTGGTAAGGCCACACTTGGAATACTGTATGCAATTCTGGTCACCCTATTATGGAAAGGATATTATTAAACTAGAAAGAGTGCAGAAAAGATTTACTAGGATGCTACCGGGATTTGATGGATTGAGTTATAAGGAGAGGCTGAATAGACTGGGACTTTTTTCTCTGGAGCGTAGGAGGCTGAGGAGTGACCTTATAGAGGTCTATAACATAACGAGGGGCATAGACAAGGTAGATAGTCAATATCTTTTCCCAAAGGTAGGGGAGTCTAAAACTAGAGGGCATAGGTTTAAGGTGAGAGGGGAGAGATACAAAAGTGTCCAGAGGGGCAGTTTTTTCACACAGAGGGTGGTGAGTGTCTGGAACAAGCTGCCAGAGGCAGTAGTAGAGGCGGGTACAATTTTGTCTTTTAAAAAGCATTTAGATAGTTACATGGGTACGATGGGTATAGAGGGATATGGGCCAAATGCGGGCAATTGGGATTAGTTTAGGGGTTTTTAAAAAAAGGGCGGCATGGACAAGTTGGGCCGAAGGGCCTGTTTCCATGCTGTAAACCTCTATGACTCTATGGAGACATTCTCAGCGTCTCTCAAATCCCTGCTGCTGGCTAAATTGATTCCTAAAAGTCACTGACAGCTAATGGGCTAATAGGCTGCAGGAATATAGAACCATCCAAATAAGTTCTTAGCATAAGATACCAGGAGCAGCCAATGGATAATTTCCCTGCAAAAATGCATTTCATTTCAACAAAGATTTTTTTCTTTTTATTGCCATTTCCAGGGACATAGCTGTACAGCTAGTGAATAAGTTAAATTCTGTTTCTTTTCAAATGGGGTTCTGGAATTTTAGCCTGTGTTTTGGGAATTGATTCTAGCTATTTATGTGAAAACTGCAAATCAAAATGTCTTGCCCATATAATGGGAGAAAGATTTGGATTGGGTGCCATGTCATAAATTCACTCAATAGGTGTGTTTGTGATCTCACTGTCCATGGCAAGCAGAGCTCTTTTCCTGCAGTGCGGTACAGAGCCATATAGGCCAGATATATCTCTGAATTGAGTCTTGATCTATATCAAGTTACGAAACCTCTGATGGGTAGTGGGTCACAAACTTCAATGAGTTGCATGACCAGATTATTAGTCTGCCCCCTCTGGTGGAGGGGAGTTCTCCTTGGTATCCTGGCCAATATTTATCCCTCAATCAACACCTAAAAACAGATTACCTGGCCATTATCATATTGAAGTTTGTGGGATCTTGCTGTGTACAAATTGGCTGCCGTGTTTCCTACATTACAACAGTGACTGTGCTTCAAAAGTACTTCATTGACTAAAACACATTGGGACATCCTGACTTGGTGAAAGGTGCTGAATAAATGCAAGTCCTTTTGTTTTAATATGGAAACAAGGTCAGGGCACTTAAAACCTTCTAAGCCCTTTGCTCCAGGGCATGGAAAGGCATCGGACAGTCTGCTGGTCGCCTGGAGTTAAATATCAGGCTCCTGATTCCAATTTGGTTGTCCTGTTTTAAATTCTGAAAAAAATAACCGGACAGAAGACTCAGACAAACCACTGTGGGTTAAATTAAATGGCATCAGGCTTTTGCCTCCTATAGATAGCCATTACAATTACAATTGATTCATCAGTGGCAGCAAAAGAACATTGCTGAAATAACTCTGTCACTGCAAAACTCAGGCCCATCTATTTTAAACACAGCTGATTGGAAGTGTCAAATGTTAAATTAGCAAAAAAGTTAATCTATCTTGTTATTGAAGGAAGTGATTAATGTGGCAGTACACTATGTCATGCATAATGAGATGTGAACCTTTGCAATTTTGATGGGAGAAAGCACAGAAAATTTGGTTCAATAGTTGCAAATATTTTTGGAACCAAACAAAAAGAAAGTGCCTTTCACAACCTCAGGATGTCTCAAAGCACTTTCCAGCCAATTAAGTCCTTTTTGAAGTATAGTCACTGTTGTAATGTAGGAAACAAGATAGCCAATTTGTGCACAGCAAGCTTCCACAAACCTCAAATGTGAGAATGACCAGATAATTGTTGGTCGAGGGATACATATTGACTCGGACATTGCAGAGAACTCCCTGCTTTCTTCTTTGTCCACCTGAGAGGGCTAATGGGACCTTGGTTTAACACCACATTTGAACAGTGTAGCACTCTTTCAGTACTGCACAAGGAGTGTCAACCTAGATTATTGTGCTCAAATCTCTGTATTGGGACTCAAAACCATGATCTTCTGTCTCCGAGGCATGAGTGCAACCCACTGTGCCATTGCCTACACAAAATCAGGAAGCTGCCTTCGTTAAACTCGCATTCAAATTTGCAACAACAGAAAATGGAAATTTGTGCCCATAATTGCTCACCCGGGACCCTGGTGCCTTTTGGCTTTGGGAGGGGGAAGATCAGCCCGGTTTGCCATTCAGTGATTCCTGCTGGAAACTAGGTGTATGTGAACATTAGAGGAGATCAGGATTTGACTTGTCATGATTGATTGTTAGCTGGTTATTTAAGTATGGAGACTAACACCCCCCCTACCCCCACCACCACAACTTTTACCATTGAAGTTCTCCCTGCAGCACACACCATTTCCGATCTTCCTCGGCTCTGTCACTCAGTATCACAGGGCTTGCCAATTCGGGTGGGATGTATCCCTGGAGTTTTTATTGCACAACCTCCCACCTTCAACCATCTGACCCAGTCGAACAGCCTTTGCTTCATATCTTCCGTGTTTTTCTATAACTGATAAATGGTAGTGTTTTTTTTAAATTGAGAACACCATTATTTCCAATGCCCTGGTGATCTTTGCCCTGGGTCCATTCACCAGCATCCAGGGGAATTCATCTTGAATTTTTGGAGACTCCAGGACAGGTTGGCAGTTTTGTGTCCCATATTTAATGGGACTAAAAAAATACATTTTTGTTCACAGCTGAGGGCAGTTCCAGAGCACCAGAAATGAAAGTAGAAAGAACAATTATTTAAAGTGATCCTGAGTAATATAAAGGCTCTATTAAATATGATCAACAGAGGATATTTTAAAAGGCATCTTCATGGTTGGAAGTAGAGGTCATAGGTAACTGTGTGTGTGTGTTTCTTTTTTCAATTATATTTTTCTGGAAGGACCGAGTGAAATATTCCCCGTTTATAAAGTGAACATTGATTTTTCAGAAAGACAGCTTCACTTCCACAGGATGCGGTTAAACACGCCTGTGCCGTGCTCTTAACAGGATGTGGTCTCACCACAGCAGTCGTTTGTAGCCCAGCTCTTTGAGACATACCTAGTTGTTTCAGGGCTGTATTTTTGGCGTGGCCTGCATGGATCCTTTCCATCAAATGGTGACAGTTTTAACATCTTGTGTAATTACCGCAAAATGCAATTTGATGTGTAACTAAGACACTCCAGGCGCTTGTGATTGTGTTAATCTATTGTGTGACAAAAAGATCAATTTTTTATTTGATTTAAGCATTGGTGATGATTTTCATTATTTTCTGGGGGCAGGGGTTCAAAATAATGAGTTACTGGATTCCCA
Organism: Mustelus asterias; assembly: GCF_964213995.1. Taxonomy (NCBI): domain Eukaryota; kingdom Metazoa; phylum Chordata; class Chondrichthyes; order Carcharhiniformes; family Triakidae; genus Mustelus; species Mustelus asterias. The sequence goes on along the minus strand of NC_135834.1, from coordinate 15,862,869 downwards.
CTTGTTAGCTGCTGAGTCTTTGGCCCTCTCCCTCCCCCATGTGCTGCCCCTTGGCTACATCAACTGCAGATGTGGGGTCAACTTCCACACACGCAAACAATACCCAACTCTCCCTTTCCATCACTTCTCTGTCTCTGTGTTCTTAGGCTCCTTGTCTGGTGCCCAGTCTTGTGTGAACTCCAGGTTCCTCCAGCTAAACTATTGGATGACTGCAGTCAGTGTCTTTGATTCCCACCACAAACTCCATACTCTTGCCAGCAATTCCAGACTCCAGTTGAGCAGACTGTTTGCAATATCAATGGCCTATTCAACCCTGAGCTCAACTTCTGACCACATATCCTTTCCATCACAAAGTCCTACTTCTACCTCCATAATATCACCTAGCTCCAACCCAGCCTTAGCCTATCTATCACTGAAATTCTCATCTATACCATTGTCGTTTAAAGATTTGACTCAATTCTCTCCTGGCTGGCCTTCTATCCTCCACCCTGCATAAATTTCCACATCCTAAATTTTTCTCCTATATCCTATTCCCTCACCCATCCTGGCCTCTGCTCCCCCAATCCTCATTGAAGCATTTAAATTTCAACATGGCCTCGCCCTCTCTATCTCTCTAACCACCTCTCACCCATACAACCTGTCATACAAACTCACCATTCCTCTGCCTCTGGCCTCTCGTGCATCCCTCCCTTTGCTCCACCATTGGTGGCCCTGCCTTCAGCTGCCTGGGCCATGCAAACTGAAATTCCCTACCTAATCCCTTCTTCCTCTCCACTTCCTCACCCTCTTTAAGACCATCTTTCAAAGCGGTCTTATTGACCAAGCTTTTGGTTAACTGTGCCTAAATATCTCCTTGGCTTGATGACCATTCTTTGGATAATATTTCCATGAAACACTTTGGAAAGTGAAGCTTTTCTTCATTAAATGTACCGTGTAAATATCAGTTGCTATTTTCAGAGAGCAGTGTTTGTTAATTGGCTCTGATTGTGAGACGGAGAATGTCAATATGACTGTTTCAAAAAGGAAAACTCTGCAGTTTGTTTGTAAACCTCTATGTTTTGATACTGCAGATAATTTCACAGTCATTTAATGGAAACTATTAATATAAAATTGTACATCAGAGTGAGGTTGCGGGCCTAGCTTGGTGGGTAAATGTACCGCTTTGTGTGATATTTAGCTATACCAAACAGGATGGACCCAGGTTGGTATGTGCTGTGCTTACTGGACCTTGAGTGATGCGGTACAATTATTGTCAGTGGAGAGGGCAACAATGAGTCAGGGACAAAAACAGAAAATGCTGGAAAATCTCAGCCGGTCTGACAGCATCTGTGGGAAGAGAATAGAGACAACGTTTCGAGTCTAGATGACCGATAACCCTTTGTCAGAGCTGCTAATAGTCAGGGATCTCAGCCCTGACTGCAGCGGCAAAATCTTCATATGCTTATGTTCAATGAGGGGAGGAATGGGCATGTTCCCCAGGGTCAAACAGCTTCCCAAGACTGGCTTTCGAAATTTACATGTCAAGGCTGGCCACTTGAGCAAGGTAGCAGAGGGCTGTTGGAGCCTATACCCAAGCAAGAGACAGCCCCTTAAGGAGACAAGCGAAGTTGAAGGATAAATGTTGGCTTGGACACGGGAAAACTCCTTCTGCTATTCAAACAGTGACACAGGATCTTTTCTGTCCACCCAAAGTGTCAGATAGAGCCTTAATTTAATGTCTCATCTGAAAGATGGCACCTCCGGCAGTGCAGCACTCCTTCATTACAACCCCCCCCCCCCCCCCCGCTCACCCCCCCAGTACAGCACCCCCTCAGTACTGCACTGGGAGCATCAGCCTGCATTCTGAGCTCAAAGCCTGGTGCTTTTTAAAAATGACATTATTATGGGCACTGCTGGACAACTTGGTATTTATTACCCATGCAAAGGTGGTGGTGAGCTGATTGGCTTGATGGGCCATTTTGGAGGGCAGTTAAGAGTCAGCTGTGAATCTGAAGTCACGTATAGGCTAGATTACCTTCCTCAAAAGGGCATGAGAAAACCAGATGGGTTTTTATGATTAGATTTACTTAATTGAATTTAAATGCCCTAGCTGTTGTGATAGGATTTGAACTTGTGTCTCTGGATCAGTAGGTCGGAGCTCCCTGGTACTAATCTACTAACATAACCACTATGGTATCCTGCCCCTACGTGGAACCCACAATCACTTGATTCGATGGTGAGAGTGCTGTCCACTGGCTGACACCATTACAGGGCTGAAAGCTGAAAGACTCGAAGGTTACACAGTGACTAGTTTCAGGAGCTATCTAACCTATGTTCTTGAGTATAACTAGTGGACTTAGACTGTAAGCCATTGGACCAGGTGTTCCATGCTTATTAGATAAAAAACTTGAAACATTAAAATGTTTATTTGTCTTAATTGCTAACGTCCCCCATTGTGTTTCTGCCAGGTGGTCGGTACAAGAAGGAAATCAATGTCAATGGTCAGAGCCACTTGCTGCTGATCAGGGATGAAGGAGGTCCTCCAGATGCACAGGTAAATGTTTAACTGAGGCATATTGATCTACAGGAAGGTGGGATGAACCATCCTATAATCTGCATCCCATGAAAACGGCATAATTCTGACATAAATAGGGTTGCCTGGAGTCATTATACACACAACAGTTTTAATCACTAAGCTTCTGAGGCTGTCTGAGAGTTTCCATTTCAAAAGCAAATTGTCTCCCATTTTCACTTAGATGCAGAGCTTAATTTGCATTGCCATGACAACGTGAGACAAGCTGTAAAAATCAACCCGACAATAAGGATTATCAGACTTTTAAATTTGTATCGTGATGTCTATGATGTAAAGCTGAGCAGAATGTCCTGGCACACAGTCACTATTTATCTTTGCAGTACCTGCTATGGCTCAGTTGGTAGCAGTCTTGTCTTTAAGTCACAAGGTTCTGGGTTCAAGTCTGACTCCAGGACTTGAGCACAAAAATCAAGATTAACATGCCAATGTTGTGCTGAGGGAATGCTGCACTGTTGGAGGTGTCTCTTTCAGATGAGACATTAAACTATTTATTATTTCAGTTCTCCCCAGTGCCCTGGCAAATATTTATCCCTCAACCACCAAAACAACAAACAGATTTTCCAATCATTATTGCATTTCTGTTTGTGGGAGTTTGTTGCTGCCTATAATACAACAGTGACCACAGTTCACTTCAGAAGTACTTCATTGCTTGTACAACGCTTTGAGATGTCCGGTGGTTGTGAAAAAATGCTTTAGAAATGCAAGTATTTTTTAATCAATGGTTACTCTCAGCCAGAAGGCAGTTTTGAAGGAGTGATGATTCGTCTCAGCAAGGGCCGTCACAAGATCCTCTGCTGGAAATTCTGTACTTGCTGGATGGCCGGAAAGAACAGAGTCCTCGGGTGGGATTTTACCACCTCGCTCGAGCGAGACCGGGAATTCCCACCCGAGGACAACAGACATTTCCATTGTCCGCCCCTCGCCCGCTCCGATTCAGTGGCGGGTGGGGAGGTAGAATTCTGGTGCATGTCTTGCCTGTGATCCAGTGCTGTTGAATAGCCTGCTACACTCCCTTTCTAAGTTCACACATGAGAAATGGCCACTTGGACATGGTACCAAGTAGTGCTGGTGCCTGTTCTTCGAAACCCAAGTCCTGTCCGTGTGGAGTTTGCACATTCTCCCATGTCTGCGTGGGTTTCCTCTGGGTGCTCTGGTTTTCTACCACAGTCCAAAAGATGTGCAGGTTAGGTACGTTAGCCATGCTAAATTGTCCCCGAGTGTCCCAAGATGTGTAGGTTAAGTGGGATGCTCTGCCAGAGAGTCGGTGCAGATTCAATGGGCCAAATGGCCTCCTTCTACACTGTAGGTATTCTAGGAGGGCAGAAAATTACAGGCAGGGGAGTTGAGTGGAATACGAGACGTTGAACTGAATCAAATTGTAAAGAGTAGTTTTCGAACACACTGGAGGACAAATGAGCCTCACAAATCCCAACATAAAATGGGTGGTTGGAGGGAGGCATGATTCAAACACAAGTGTCAGCCTGAATCGTCATGGAAATTAGCCCTCATGCTTCATTTGCATTCATCAGAGAAGCTGCGGCAGCCAATCAGTGGGTCCTGTTGCAGCTTGTAGGTCAGAGCCTGCCCAATCCTGGTTGGATTCAGCTCTGAGTTGTCGAGCTGGTCCTGGAAGTCATTGGGAGTGGGGGTGGTGCCAGGCTGGAGAAGGCCTCGAGCCAGGAGGAGCAGGACTGGGGGTAGTTGAATTCTCCAATGTTGTTGCTGGCACATTTATAGGATCTAAATATCATTTCCCGACCCCATGATAATTTAAAGCAGAAACATCCCGATGAATTTCTCGCCCACCGTGTTTCTCTGTCTCTGGGAAGAAAACATTTTATTCTAAACTATTTCAAACCTTTTTTCTCTTCAGTTTGAATAGAGGAAGTATTAAAATTTTAAATGCCATTAAACATTTGAACTTGTCTGCCTCTAAATTCCCACGGGCATAATAAGCTGTTACATTAATATAGTGCTGATTTGATGGGCTGTGTGCCACTTTTACAATATATCCATTTTCCACAATAAAAGCACTCTGCCATTGAACAATTGACAAAATATCATAGCATAGCGTAATAGTTAAAAAATCAGTTATTGCACATCATTATTACTTATGTACGACAATTTGATTTATTATATTATGAGCAGTGTGGAGACCTTCCTATGCATGGTAAATTTCAGAGATAGCCTGAAACTGAAGCTCACTTTGCTCAACCCCAATCTGTCATGGTGCCAACAAATGATTGAGACTGATCGACCAAAGGATTTCGTCAAATAGCAATTGCTTCCTGCTCATCTGCTTTTTACAGCAGCAGCACCAAATAGGAGAGTCACTGAAGTTGAGTCATTCTCCCTCTGATCCCTTTGTTCCTCCATCCCTGCCATCTCCATTATAGAATACTACAGTAGGGAGGCCATTGGGCCCATTGGAAAGCTGCTGTTCACTCTGTTTTCACCTCCCTATCCAACATTACAAAGCCAACTGTCGCCTAGCACCAGTTGGAACACCGTAAGGTATGGGTCGCCATACCTATGCTTACAGCAGCACTATTCAAACAGTCTCTCCACTCCAGTACACCATCAACATTCCTGACCTCCCTCCAGCACAACAGCAGATTTGAAACAACTACTCGCCACTTTCCTCTTCTTGCTTCAGTTTCCCCTCTTTCGGTGGCACAGTGGTTAGCACTGCTGCCTCACAGCGCCAGGGACCCAGGTTCGATTCTGGCCTTAGGTAACTGTCTGTGTGGAGTTTGCACGTTCTCCCTGTGTCTGCATGGATTTCCTCCAGGTGCTCTGGTTTCCTCCCACAGTCCAAAGATGTGCTGGTTGATGGATTGGCCGTGCTAAATTGCCCTTTGGTGTCCAAAGATGTGCAGGTTAGGTGGATTAGCCATGCTAAATTGCGCCTTAGTGTACAAAGATGTGCAGGTTAGATGGAGGTTGGGGGTGTGTGAGTGGGGCTGGGGGCTGGGTAAGATGCTCTTTCAGAGAGTCCGTGCAGACTCAATGGGCTGAATAGCTTCCATCTGCACTGTAGGAGTTCTTTGGTTCTATAGTTTTATGTTTAAGTAAATTATCAGTGTTTCTTTCAGAGACTGATTCTGTGACTTGTTCCTGCCATTGCCCCCTATGTATTTCTATCCAGTTATAGCAACACTGGCCACAAGCATGTTCTACACACACAAATAACAGAATGCATTTTCCCTCATCCATAGCTTCCAGTCACCCATGAACGTGTTATCCTTTTCCATTTATTCTGCCCTGGGAGACAGTTCAATGGGTATTCACTAACTTATCAGAAGTGCCTTGCTTCACATGTCCATAAACAGACTATTTGACCACACGGGGCATCGTAGCTAAGCTGGAGCATATTTTCACCCGACATGCACATATGTATGCTTCCATTGGTCATTATGGACTCGCGATCAGGAGGTGGAAACCTGTCCAACTTTACACTCATTAGTTTATTTCACAGAAATCACAACTGAAAAGAAGCACATTTGGCTCATTACACTTTTGCTGGTGCTAGCTCATTCGCTGGAGCAATCAACATTAATCCCACTTGCCAACCCTTTCCGTATTTTTTTTTACATTCTTTTTCAAGCATTGAATGGAATCAAAGAAATGTGCTCATTTTAATAACCGCTCTCCCCCCACCACCAGCATCATCCATTTTCAAGTTAACTATTTGCCTTGGTTTGAAGGTCAGCTGATATATTTACCTTATTCCATCTTTTCCCTTACAGTTCTCAACGTGGGTAGATGCTGTTATATTTGTCTTCAGCCTGGAAAATGAGAAGAGCTTTGAAACCATTTTCAATTATTACACCAGGCTCACGAGCTATCGGAATGCAGCTGAGATTGCTGTGATAGTGGTGGGGTCACAGGGTAAGTGAGATGGCCAGCACTATTCCATACCTCCCAACTCTTCAAGCTGACTGAGAGTGGTTTTTGTGTCTCCGTGCTGCTGGTTGCTATTTATTGAAATTAGGGTGAGGGGGGAAGTTCCTGTACTGATGGTGGACTGGCTGGGAGAAGCAAGAGATGTCTCCCACCTCAACACACAAAATCAAACATTTCAAAGTCTTGTGTTCCTGCTCCCAAAGCCAGTAGGGTCCTCACTGGATTGCAATAGAACCATAGAAAATTACAGCTCAGAAACAGGCCTTTTGGCCCTTCTTGTCTGTGCCGAACCATTTTTTGCCTAGTCCCACTGACCTGCACTTGGACCATATCCCTCCACACCCCTCTCATCCATGAACCCGTCCAAGTTTTTCTTAAATGTTAAAAGTGACCCCGCATTTACCACTATATCCGGCAGCTCATTCCACACTCCCACCACTCTCTGCGTGAAGAAGCCCCCCCTAATATTCCCTTTAAACTTTTCTCCTTTCACCCTCTGGTTTTTTTCTCCCCTAGCCTCAGCGGAAAAAGCCTGCTTGCATTCACTCTATCTATACCCATCAAAATCTTATACACCTCTATCAAATCTCCCCTCAATCTTCTACGCTCCAGGGGATAAAGTCCCAACCTATTCAATCTCTCTCTGTAACTCAGCTTCTCAAGTCCCGGCAACATCCTTGTGAACCTTCTCTGCACTCTTTCAACCTTATTTACATCCTTCCTGTAACTAGGACTACACAATTGACCAAAAATGTACACAATCTATATCTGTCAATTATATCATTAGGTCCTGACTGCTATTTTAATATTCAATTTTCTGAGCTGGGAGGCCACTGCAGTTTTGCCATCAAGGAAAGTTGAGTGAGAAAGGATCTGGGACCAGAAGAGGCTATTTTAAGACAAGTTTATTTTAATTTGTGTGTTTAATTCGTTAATTTGTGTGACCAGGCACAGCGAGAGTCCAGGCCCTGCATCAAAAGCTCCCCTGGCCTCTGCCCTCCCACAAGACTGCCTCTCAAAGTCTCAATCCTCTTCACCTACCTGCATGCGGACAGCTCCCTCCCACTTATCTGGGTGGGGAGTGAACCGACAACGTGTTAATGAGTTAAAATGAGGCCTGCTTTCTGCTGTGGTGAGTGCAAAAGCAAAATACTGTGGCTGCTGGAAACATTTAGCAGCTCAGGCAGCCTCTGTGGACAAAGAAACAAGAGTTAATGCTTCAAGTCAATGACTTTTGACCTCACTCAATAGATAGTGCCTGACCTGCTGAATATATCCAGCACTTTTGAATGAACCCACCCACTCACCTGTCCATACACAAAATCGGGACTGAGATATCTGTGACTTGAGTGCTTTGTTCACACTTGTAGTTTTGCTTATTATATCACATTCCGCGAGAGTCTAAAAATACTGGCAACCTGACAATAGACATTTTCTCAGCCAAACGGACTGTTCGATTGAGATACATGCTATGGTTCGGCAATGCAAGCCCAGCAAGGGGAATCTCGAGATGGAGCAGTAGACCAAAAAAAAAGATTTTGGCCTATTTTCTCTCTCCTTTGTTTAGCAGCCTCTTCAAGGCATTGGCTGTTTGCCTGCAAGACTGTCCTCTGCCATACAGTGCTCCACTTAAGTGGTCATTTGTCACATGCCAGTCTGCACAATGAGTGTTGGCACCACAGCCAAGTCCAATTCTGCCCTTGCCTGACACAGACACTCAGCCATTCTGAAATTCCACTCCAATGCCTGCGCATTTGTCAGCATGCATTTAACTTGCATTTACGTAGTGCCTTTCACCACCTCAAAGCACTTCACAGCCAATTAAATACTGTTGTCACTGAAATGTCCGCCGTCACATTCTTTTCAACTTAACCTGTATATTTTTTTCCCGTGCTTTTCATAAGTTGTATTTTGCGCACCCAATATCAGCTGGAAATATCAGACAAATGGTGTTGCTTGTGAACTTTTCAACAATGCGCCATTGCTGTGTGTCCCCCTGGTCAGCCAGTGGCTCGAATGGATTCTATTTTCCCTTTGTTTCTCTTCCTCCAATTTTCTCCCTTCCCCCAGCTCCAAAAGACCTTTCAATTCTAGCTTTGTAATTGGCAAAGAACCTGTGAAAAATAAGGCATGAATTTACTTGGCTAAAATCGACCTCTGTCACGAAGAAATCAATATCTTCATAACCCTTGAGAATACAATTTATTTTATATCCTATATTTCTCAACGCACCCCCTGAAGGAAAAGCCAGGGAAAACTGTGGGGTGTTGAAGCTTCAAATATGTCCTCTGCTCATAAATTTTCATTAAAAATTTGCAATTCATGAGGGAAGATATTATTGTCTCGAGAGAAGCTGCAGGCTGGAAGCTTGTAAAGATGATCTTTAATCAACATCAAATTACGTGATGATGTAAGGATGTTGAGTGTCAAGTGGTATTTCAGTGTCTTGGCAGCACATCAAAAGCCCTGAAACATAGCTGTGATCAGCAGCAGGTATGAGAAATATCCGTATCGTGTTCTTTGTCCTTTTTTATATTGGGAAACCTAGCTGAAGGGTCAGGAACAAATACAGATGAGGGGCCATTCAGCCCATCATAGAAACAGGCCCTGTTCTGCCATTCATTCAGATTTGTATTTTGACACCATCTACCCACCTTTATTCTGTATCTTTTGATTCCCTATCTACCAGAATCTATCATTCATGATCTTGAAATATCCAACTGATTCCCAGCTTTTTAAGAACCTCTGCGTGAAGAATCGCTTCCTAATTTCATAAATAGCCTCACTTTGATTTTAATATTGTGCTTGATTCCCACATCATAGAAAATAGTTTGCCGACTGTATCAAACTCTTTTATCATTTTCAACACCTCAATTAGATCACCCCGCAGCTTTCTAAACTCAAAGGGAGACCAACCAAGCTTATGTAACCAGTCCTCATAATTTAACCCTTTTAGCCTCCATATCATTCCAGTAAATCTGTTCTGCACCTACTCCAAAGCCAAATGCATCCTTCTTGACATACGATGCACAGAACTGGGTCTGACCAAGGCACTGTACATTTAGCTCATCTATAGGAGCTTACACCTGAATTTAAACTGCCTCCACACATTTTGCATCCATTGTCCTATCCATTCATGGGATGTGGGCATTGATTTTATTGCTCATCCCTCATTGCCCTTGAATAAAGATGGCATTTTTATTTAAGAATTAACCACATTACTATGGATCTGGAGTAAGGATGGCAGATTTCCTTCCCTAAAGGGCATCACTAATGGGTTTTTGCAACAATCTGCAGTGCATGGTCATCATGCAGCCCGATGGCACAGTGGTTAGCACTGCTGCCTCACAGCACCAGGGAGCCAGGTTCAATTCCCGGCTTGGGTCACTGTCTGTGCGGAGTCTGCACGTTCTCCCCGTGTCTGCGTGGGTTTCCTCTGGTTTCCTCCCACAGTCTGAAAGACGTGCTGGTGAGGTGCATCGACCATGCTAAATTCTCCCTCAGCATACCCGAACAGGTGCCGGAGTGTGGCGACTAGGGGATTTTCACAGTAACTTCATTGCAGTGTTAATGTAAGCCTACTTGTGACACTAATAAACAAACTCTGGACTTTTAATTCCAGATTTTTATTAAATTCATATTTCACCCAGGTTCCCAGAACATTACCCTGGGTCTCTGGATTACTGGTCCAGTGGCTTTGCCACTGTCTCCCCAGGTATTACGACAAGGTCACCACCAGTGTTGAGAAGAGTAGCTAAGAAGACAGGAAACTTGATGTCAAGCTGATGCCAAGTTTAGGTTTGCAAAGCCTGAAAATTCTAGGAAGAAGGGGAGTCTGAGAGAGCTGAAAAGCTCCAAACCTGTGGGAAAGAGTGTTACAGTAGGCGAAGGTGCAATGAACACAAGAAATAGGAGTAGGCCATCTGGTCCCTCAAACTTGCTCCACCTAAGATCATGGCTGACCTTTGATCTCGACTTCACTTTCCCACCCTCCCCTTCAATTCTCTTAGTGCCCAAAAATCTATTGAACTCAGTCTTGAATATATTCAATGACAGAGCATCCACAGCTCTCTGAGCGAGAGAATTCCAAAGATTCACAAACTCTGCGTGAAGAAAGCTCTTCTGATCTCAATCTGAAATGGCCGACCCCTTATCCTGAGACTGTGATCCTGGATTCTCCAGCCAGGGGAAACAGCCTCCCAACATCTACACTGTTAAACTCTCTAATGATTTTGCACATTTCCATGCAATCACCTCCCATTCTTCTAAATTACTTCGAGCAGAGAAGCAAAAGACCTTGGATTCTGTAAATCTGAAATAAAAACAGAAAAATCTGGAAATATCAGGTCTGGCAGGAGAAGATGCAGTAAGATGTCTCACAACACCAGGTTCAAGTCCAACAGGTTTATTTGGTAGCAAATACCATTAGCTTTTGGAGCACTGCTCCTTCGTCAGATGAAGTGGAAATGTGCTCTCAAACAGTGCACAGAGACAGAAATCAAGTTACAGAATACTAATTAGAATGCAAATCTCTACAGCCAGCCAGGTCTTAAAGGTACAGACAATGGGGGTGGAGGGAGCATTCAACACAGGTTAAAGAGATGTGTATTGTCTCTAGACAGAACAGCTAGTGAGATTCTGCAAGACCAGGGGGAAAGCTGTGGGGGTTACTGATAATGTGACATAAATCCAACATCCCGGTTTAGGCTGTCCTCATGTGTGCGGAACTTGGCTATCAGTTTCTGCTCAGTGACTCTGCGCTGTCGTGTGTCGTGAAGGCCGCCTTGGAGAACGCTTACCTGAAGATCCAAGGCTGAATGCCCGTGACTGCTGAAGTGCTCCCACACAGGAAGAGAACAGTCGTGCCTGGTGATTGTCGAGCGGTGTTCATTCATCCGTTGTTGTAGCGTCTGCATGGTTTCCCCAATGTACCATGCCTCGGGACATCCTTTCCTGCAGCGTATCAGGTAGACAATGTTGGCCGAGTTGCAAGAGTAGGTACCGTGTACCTGGTGGATGGTGTTCTCACGTGAGATGATGGCATCCGTGTCGATGATCCGGCACGTCTTGCAGAGGTTGCTGTGGCAGGGTTGTGTGGTGTCGTGGTCACTGTTCTCCTGAAGGCTGGGTAGTTTGCTGCGGACAATGGTCTGTTTGAGGTTGCGTGGTTGTTTGAAGGCAAGAAGTGTGGGTGTGGGGATGGCCTTGGCGAGATGTTCGTCTTCATCAATGACATGTTGAAGGCTCCGGAGGAGATGCCGTAGCTTCTCCGCTCCGGGGAAGTACTGGACGACGAAGGGTACTCTGTCCACTGTGTCCCGTGTTTGTCTTCTGAGGAGGTCGGTGCGGTTTTTCGCTGTGGCGCGTCGGAACAGTTGCTCGATGAGTCGAGCGCCATATCCTGTTCTTATGAGGGCATCTTTCAGCGTCTGGAGGTGTCTGTTGCAGATGCTGCCAGACTTATCGAGAATGTGGGCCCCCTCTTCTCAATAAAGTCTTGATGTCAATGTGGTGAGGATGGAGGGAGAACTTAGGTCAGGTAGGGATGTCATGTTTGGAGCCTGAGTGCCCTGCCTGCGTTCCTTTCAATACCATAAAAGATTCAGAAGCACAAGGACAATCTGAGTAGAGACGCATTACTGCTAACATACTACTCTGTTATGTTTAATGTTACACTGTAAAGCTGCAAGGAGATCATTTTCCTCTGCTTTTAATGTTCTAACTATTTATTTCTTCAAGATTTGCTATTCCAATAATCATTCTATTCCTGAAACTGGAGGAGTTTTATTACTGTAATATTTGTAATTCTTTATTTTATTCTTTCATGGGATGTGGGCATCACTGACAAAGCCAGTTTTTGTTGCCCATGCCTAGTTGCCCTTGAACTGAGTGGCTTGCTCGACGAGTTCAGAGGGCAGTTAAGAGTCAACCACATTGCTGTGGCTCTGGAGTCACATGTAGGCCAGACCGGGTAAGGACGGCAGATTTCCTTCCCTAAAGGACATTAGTGAACAATCAATGATAGTATTATGGTCACTATTCAACTAGTTTTCAATTCCCAAATTATTGAATAATGTAATTTTAAAAATTAATTAATTGAATTTAAATTACACCAGCTGCCATGGTGGGATTTGAACCCATTTCTCCAGAGCATTAGCCTGGGCCTCTGGATTACGAGTCTAATGACATTGCTGCCATACCACCCTCTCCTTTCAGCATGATTTGGAAAAGTATTTGACTGATGAAATGTTGGACTGTTATCTGGACCTGTCGACAGTTGAAATAATTGTCTTGCCTGTTGGTTAATAGAGGTTGGTAAGAAATGTGAAATTAACATGTGTATATTGCAGCGACAAAAGTTACTAATGGGGCACTTCTGACAGGTTTCAGTCCATTATACAACACTTGCCATCTAAAAGATTTCTTCATTCCCCTACAGATACAATCAGTGCCACCAATCCACGAGTCATTGACGATGCTCGAGCACGAAAACTCTGCGCTGACCTCAAACGCTGCATGTATTATGAGACATGTGCGACGTATGGACTTAATGTCGATCGAGTGTTTAACGAAGGTAACAACTTTTCCTCCAGCACCAGTATTGAATCTGTCATTCACTCTTGAGAACCTCTCCCAAAGGAGATGAAGAGGGTTGGCACAGTGGGCCAGATGGCCTCCTGACCTCCTAAAATTCAAATGGTTTGATAAGTGGTTCTCTTCACATGTCTATCTGCAAGCTAATTGGCCAGGAATGGCATCACAGCTGAGCCAGATCGATCCTCACTTCATGTTCATACATTCAGTATTGGTCATTGAATAATAATCAAGAATGGAAACCCCAGCTGATTTATTTTTCTCCTCCGTTTGCCAAATCTAGTGTCCCTACTTCCTGCTAACTGAGATCAACTCACCCAGCACTGATACCTGAACACATCAGAACTGGTGGCTTTACCCGGAAGGTGTCAGGGGGGGTCTGTCTCTCACCCTGTTGAGTTTCACAGCTCTCTGATACTCCAGTTGTCCCCCAGTGTTTTGCAGTAAACTGGCTCCATTTAACTGGGGTCTTTCCCCAGCCTGGCAGCAACCATGTAAACAGCCATTGGCTGTCCGCTGTTATTCAGGCTGAATGCTCGGTTTGAACTGATTGCCTGGAAAATCTTCCTCACCAAAGTGGTAGCCACAAAACCATTGCCCCAGTGCTCCAAATTCATCTCTAATCTCACCGGGAAGAGGTTCTATCTTCTATCTAATGACACAAACTGATACAGGCTGGTTTGTAAATGCTGACAGGTCCTTGCAGCAGGACTTTAGCTGACACTTAATTGGAACAATTAACAGTCCACTAAGTGTCAGCCTAGCAGAGCCTCCCCAAGAGATGACAGAAGAAAAAAGGAAAGGACTTGCATTTATATAGCGCCTTTCACAACCTTAGGATATCTCAAAGCACTTCACTTTTGAATATCCTGACTCATACCAAGCCCCCATTCACCCATTACCCGCAAGCTCGCTGACCAACAGTGGTTCCCGGTCCAGCAACATTGCCATTTTAAAATCTTCATCCTTGTTTTCAAATCCCTCCATGGTCTTGTCCCTCCCTCACTCTGTAACCTCTGACAATACTCTGAGATATCTGTTCCTCCAATTCTGACCTCTTGATCATCCCTGAATTTAATCACTGCACTATTGGCAACCATGCCTTCAGCTGCCTGGACCCTAAGCTTTAGAATTCCTTCTGTTAACCCCTGCCTTCTCGCTCTCTCTCTCCTCCTTTAAGACCCTCCTTAAAACTTACCTCTTTGACCAAGCTTTTGGTAATCTGACCTAATATTGCCTTATTTGGTTTGGTGTCAAGCTTTGTATGATAATGCTTATGTGAAACACCGTGGAATGTTTTGCTACCTTTAAAGATGCAAAATAAGTACGAGTTGTTGTTGAAGTGACTTTTGTGATGTAGGGAAAGCTGAAACAATGGAATATCTATTTGTCCAGTAAGTCTTTTTAAAAGGAGGGTGAATTCACTGCTCGGACAGGCTGTTGATCATGAATGTGTTGGTGTGGAATGTGACCGTTTGTCAGCTGAAATGGAAATGAACAAGTGCAGTTTCAGCTTTTACTATTTGTTTTTGAGCTGAGTGACTGCTGACTTCCAACAGCGGATTTTTGTATGAGATAATCTGCAGCATGCAGACAAGGGCTAAGAATTATTGGCTGAATCTTGGGTGGTTGAGTGCCTGTGACAGGAAACCTTGATTCTGTGAGAAAGATAGAAACAGAAAGGCTTAGAGGAGGAAGGCTAAATCCAGCACCCACACTGCAGCTGCTTCAGAAACTGTGCAGCAGCTGAGTGTGTGACAAACTGATCCAGAAAATGTCAGTACATTTGGATATTAAGCCAGATCAGGTGTGATTGCTGGTAAGCGCTTTCAAGTTTCTGGGTAACAACAGTAATTGCTGTCTTTTACTCCTTCTCCGAGAGTTCCACAACATTTGGAATATTGTGTGCAGTTCTGGTCACCTCACTATAAGAAGGATGTGGAAGCGCTGGAAAGAGTGCAGAGGAGATTTACCAGGATGCTGCCTGGTTTGGAGGGTAGGTCTTATGAGGAAAGGTTGAGGGAGCTAGGGCTGTTCTCTCTGGAGCGGAGGAGGCTGAGGGGAGACTTAATAGAGGTTTATAAAATGATGAAGGGGATAGATAGAGTGAACGTTCAAAGACTATTTCCTCAGGTGGATGGAGCTATTACAAGGGGGCATAACTATAGGGTTCGTGGTGGGAGATACAGGAAGGATATCGGAGGTAGGTTCTTTACGCAGAGAGTGGTTGGGGTGTGGAATGGACTGCCTGCAGTGATAGTGGAGTCAGACACTTTAGGAACATTTAAGCGGTTATTGGATAGGCACATGGAGCACACCAGGATGATAGGGAGTGGGATAGCTTGATCTTGGTTTCAGATAAAGCTCGGCACAACATCGTGGTCCGAAGGGCCTGTTCTGTGCTGTACTGTTCTATGTTCTATGTATCTGTACTCTGAGTGAGATCTGCTTCAAAATCCTGGAGCAAATTTAAATTTGTAACACTCACAATCTCAACCCATGCCCTTTGCGTAACAGACATGCATTATCAGGGAGTCGGGCAGAATGGAAGATCACACAAATCAGGCATTCTGACTGCCATCCCCAGAATCCCAAATTGCACTCCCATCGGGCGAAGCTTTGCACCGGGAAAGCTGCATTGTAATGTTCACCTCAGTCCCCCGGTTGGTGCTTTGGAGGGATGTTTTTCCCCTTCAGCATTGTGTTAATCTGTTTAAAATAAGTAGTAGAAATTTCAATTGACTATGCTAACTGCTCATTGCTAATATCCCAAGGGGTAACATTGGGGCCTCAGTGTTTTTAAACAAGTGGTGTGAGAGAGAATCCATAATAGAATAATCAGGCGTAAACTCTGGATAGAGTGGGATTGATGGGCTGAATGAACAACTCCCCAACCCCCACTTCTGTTTTGCACAATCCCAACTGTATTTTGGCTGCTTTAAGATCTTGGATCAGAAAACGAATGTCTTTTAAGTTATTTTTTTATCTGTAAGTGTCCGTTTCCACACACAGACAACAGCCTCCCCGCCCCCCACCCCACCAACCTAATGACCATTTCAGAACAAGTTGCCAAAACCGGCTTTAATTTAACTGTTTATGCCTTGCAGTTGCTGAAAATGTTTCATAAAGAATTGGAATTTGCAGCTTGCATGGAATGTACTTGGGCCAGGACATTGAACCAAAATATATAGTCCAAAGATGTGCGGGTTAGGTTGATTGGCCATGCTAAAAATTGCCCTTAGTGTCCTGAGATGCATAGGTTAGAGGGATTAGTTGGGTAAATATGTAGGGATATGGGAGTAGGGCCTGGGTGGGATTGTGGTCGGTGTAGACTCGATGGGCCGAAGGGCCTCTATCTGTACTGTAGGGTTTCTATTTCAATTTCATTTCTATTCAAGCAACTTTAAGGAAAAGGAACTCTGCTGATTCTATTAATTGAATTAGCAAAGTCAGCTATCAAAGGGGCAGGCGTTAAACAGAAATGTTGGGGGGAAAAGGTCAAATGCTGTACTATTTTTATCAAAACCTATTTATGTAGTTCAGTTTTTAAATTGTCTCTTACACATATGAAGTAATTTTGGTGAAAAGGAACTGTCCCCTGTTCTGGCTGCTGTTCTTTCTCAGCAACCTTCATTGGAATCCTTTAAGACATTATACCCAAGTATGAGACAGTTACTCTCTATTTTTGTCAACAAAATTGGCATCTGAGCTCTTGGAGTTATGAGCTTCCTGTTATCTCTTGACAATTTGGCATAAATTAGGTTTCAGAGCCCCTCTGTGCCGTGTTAACACAATGCAGCCTCTCACCAGCAATTTTACAAGAGACCTCACTTTTATTTTTCTTTCAGTTGCACAGAAGATCTCGGCCATTAAGAAACAGCACCTTTTTGCCACATCATGCAAGTCTCTGCCAAGCTCTCCAAGCCATTCAGCTGCATCCACTCCGGTCTCTACCATCCACAGCAGCCAGGTGAGAGTCGAGAATAAGTACCGGGAAACAAGTGCTATATCCTCTATCAGTCATTGAAAGGTTTTGGTGTAGAAAATATTGAACCTGTGAGTGAGATGCTGGGGAGGTGACTTCACTCCCAGGCCTCCCAAATGCTGTATATACCTGGGGAAGGATTCTCCTTCCAACTTTTATTCTCGCTCTGTCAGGAAACAGATTTGTTTTTCAAAGAGTATACTTTATTCATTGGATTAGTAAAGGTACATTCATTTGTTCAAATTTGATAAAGTGCAACACAGATCAGTTTCTTTCAATACAGTACACAAAGTGCTTCACTGCACTTATCGTTCCAAGCTATATTTACATTTCATGTCAGTCAAACATTCTCTGGCACATACAGCCCAAAGGGTTTTACCTGGGTTCCTGCCCCTCAGTATACCATGGCAGGAGGGCCTTAGGTAGTGGCCTTTTCCCATTGAGCCTTAGTGGTGGCTTAGAATCATAAGAATCCCTACGGCGTAGATAGAGGCTATTCAGCCCATCGAGTTTGCACTGACTCTCAGAAAGAACATCCCACCCAAGCCCTCCTCTCATAACCCCGCCCATCTAACCTGTACATCTTGGGACACTAAGGGACAATTTAGCATGGCCAATCCACCTAACCTGCACATCTTTGGAGTGTGGGAGGAAACCGAGGCACCCGGAGGAAACACGTGCAGACACGGGGAGAATGTGCAAACTCCACACAGATAGTCATCCAAGCCAGGAATTGAACCCGGGTCCCTGGCGCTGTGAGGCTGCAGTGCTAACCACTGTGCCACCGTGCTGCCGAGCATGGCTTGTCCCGAGCTTTAGTCTGTCTCTCAGCATGTAGTCCTGGACTTTGGAATGTGCCAGTCTGCGACATTCAGTCGTCGACAACCCATTGCACTGGAACACCAACATGTTTCAGGCAGACCAAAGAGCTTTCTTGGTGAACCGAATTGATGGTCCTCCAGCAGGATTTGATGTTTATCCCAGTGTGTGTCCTGGAGAACAGCCCATAGAGCACAGAGGCAAAAGACAACTGCATCTCTTTCCAGGTCTGCTTTGAACTTTACTGGGCAGTAAAGTGGGAAACTGAGTGTGTGGGGAGGTAAGTCAGGGTCCCACATCGCACATTCCCTTCAAAGACAAGTCGAACCTATTGGCCAAAGACAATTCTTAGTTCCACCAAACTGTGTTGGCTCAGATTCGTATTTTAGCTGGGCAAGTGCCACACAACAGATTGAATGTTCATTATATTGGACGTGTTGTGTGTCTCATAGCTCTGGGCGAATTCACAATTAGCACCTTTGCTTTAGGCATGTAATTAAAGTATCACATAACTTCCAGCAAACCAAACAGCTGTTTTGTGTGATGCACTCGAGGGCTGAAACTAGGCCTGTTTACTGTTGCTTTTAAGCATTAATAATAGCCTGTGAAGTTCTTAGCTGCTGTGGATCAATGTGCTATATAATATATACCACAGTTAATGATCAGTGTGCATCCTGGCTGTTCAGTTCATGTCATTGTCTTGTGATTAATTTGAATTAGAGCTTGCAAATTTGGGTCAGCAGTGTGTCTGACACAAGTAAACCCAGTGTCGTGTTTAAGAGTCACCAAACCACTGAGAAAACCACATAAGAGGAGTTTCTCTTTGCCTGATGTGGGCATAGCCTCTCCGAGGAGGGACACATCTCACTCAGCAAACTCCAGGAGCTTCCGTAGCAGAGAGGTACTGTTGGAGTCTAACCAGTGAAATTTGTGTAGTTTGCCTGTACAGAGTACTGGTAAGCTGCCGATGCAGACAAGACCACCCTAACTGTTGGGGTACTGGCATATATGGTTTTCAATACCAGAGTGGGAACTGTCTGAGTCCTCACTGATACTACTACCTTTCCAGATGCCATTAATGATCAAGGCTGGCGGGTAAATCATTGAACATGTCTAGTTTCAGGTATTGTTACAGAGGATTGATTCCAAACTTCCATCACCAAGTCATTCCACCTACTAGAGATCTTGGCGCAGTGGGTAATGTCCCTGCCCCTGAGCTGGAAGCTCTAGGTTCGAGTTCTGGGACTTGATGGCCATGGAAGGTACGTTCAAAACGTAAATCCTTCCAATATGCCTATGGTAGGCAGTAAGTGCAGCAGAGTCTCCTGGTCAGCCAGAACCGGGTGGTAGCTGTAGGTGCAATAGCCTCCCTATGTTAAAAGGCTCCATGCACAAACACTTGCCACAGGCAAACACTTGCCACTCCATGACAAGTGTCCTCCTCGCTGTGAGGGACTGATGATGACGGTGATGATTCAACCTTGTGGCAAAGTGCGACCCAAATGAATTCCTTTCGGGAAAAACTGAGCTGTCGCTTCTTACAATCTATCAAGAATGGACAAGGTTCTATGTTCAAATGCGTTCATTCCAAATAATTTCCTGCACTCATGGTGAATATGAGCAAACTGCTGAGTCGATGCACCAGCTGCCTTGGCTGAGTATAGAATCACCCCATTTCCATTGTAATTAAGGTTTTACTCTGCCTTCAAATCCAATATCGATTGAAAGAATGTTCTGGAAGAATCTTATTGTTTGATCTTTAAAGTTTTGATGGTAACTTCATTTCCATCTTTTCCTCTTCCCCACTCCATTCCTTTTGCAGGCAAGCAATGGTGGCAACATGAGTGATTATTCCTCTTCTCTTCCCTCCACTCCGAACATCAGTCATCGGGATCTGCGGGCTGATGTTTGCCAAGCTTCCGGAACCCCGGGTTCTGTCCGCAAACACTCGAAAAGACGTGCGAGTCTGTTCACTGTAAGTATTTGTTGGATTGTTGGATCTGTTTAGGAAGCAGCTCACATGAATTTTGAGGGAAAATTGCAGGTATTTTCCAGCCGTGTGTTAGTCCTTGTTTGAGCATGGTCACTTGATGGTAAATTGCCTGGGTATCAATTGGTTGAGATTTTGATGCTGTGTAGTGTTGTATTTGTGAGGAATGCTTAGATAGGCTCCCAATGAAAATCCTGTCAGTTTCAGGGCTCTGTGTTTAAATGCACCGTGTGATGTGATGCTGAACTCTGCAGATTAAGGGAGGTTCTGGACATTGCTCCAGGATGAGTTTGCTGGCCTAACCAGAGTGATGTGTGTTATAATTGGTGTTACAATATGTTACAATCAGTTCTGAACAAGAGTCACACAGGACTCGAAACATTAACTCTATTTGGTTTAGAGAACAGGATTCCCATTCCTGACAGCACTTCATTTACACTGTTATCCAGCAGGAGTTTTTAGGTGATTAACAGCTCTGGATGTTTCTAGAATAAGAACATAAGGGGACGGAATTTTCCGTGCAACCTGCCACATGTTACACAGTGGCAGAGGTGACCTGCCGTTGGATGGTGGCGGGATCTTCTGGTCCTGCCGTTGTCAATGGGGTTTCCTGTTGAATGTCCCCCTCGCCGCTGTGAAACCTGTGGAGGGTGCGTCGTCAGCAGGACTGGGAGATCCCGTCAGCGTGAATGGTTGCAAAGTTCCGGCCAATGAATCTATATGGCCCCTCGAGCCTGCTCCACCATTCAGTAAAATCATGGCTGATTTTTGAGCTCAGCTCCACTTTCCCGCCTGATGACTCTTAGCATCCAAAAATCTATTAATCTCAATCTTGAGTATATTAATTGACGGAACATCTACAGCCCTCTAGGATAGAGAATTCGAAAGATAATGTGACAAAGCTGAGACTGGATGATGCAACAGTGTTGGATGAGCAGTGAATAGGGAAAGAAGGGAATAGCTGGAACTCATTATGTTAATCTATTAATTAGTTCAATCATTCTTGGTACATGATCCCACATGGCAGGCTATCATTTCATACCCTGAATCGCCCATGTGGTAAATTCATCTTGAGTTATATGGGCCAATACAGGGACGCACTAGAGGAGAAATCAGCAGGGGAGCTACCCTGTCCCCAGGGAAGTCCCTTGTTGGGGGAAGTTCTGGGTGAGGCCTCAAACAGGCTTTTTACCCTGCCACGATAAAGATTTGGGGAGATCCAAGTCGAAAGAAAAGAAAACATTTTTTAAAAATCGTTAATTCTTAGACCGCTACATGTTTGATCACTCTGGAAACGTGCAGATAGTTTTATGTAATGAACTAGTAAACTGTTACAATATTAATCTCAGTAGAATCCTGCCTCCTTACTAGCTCAGTGACAGTAAGGCTGCATTTAGTTCTCATAGTTCTTTCCTGATTGAGATTAACTAATTCTGCATTAACTGGATATTGATAGTTAATGAGTTACCTGGGCAAAGTAACTTTTAATATTAAAAAATTCACATGATAGAGCCAATGTGGTTAGGATTTTGGATCATTTCCATTTTAGTGTAATTCAATTGCCCCTGTCCTGTGGGGCACAGTGGCCCAGTTGTACATCCCATTACCATGACTTGTTTCTTGGACTCTTATACAGGACATCCCACTGCCAACAGGGATCAGTGCACCTGGCTTTTTATGCTTTGTTTAACATGAGCATTTTGTTGTCCTTGCAGGGGAGGGGTCTCTCTATTTAAAGCATGATGCCAAAATATCAAAATGCATTAACTAATCCAGTTGAATCCTGACAAGTGCTTTAGCCATGGAGCCAAGTGATTTTATGCTTCGGTTCAGATGTTCGTGAATCAGAATTTCCACAACCTGTGGATTACTTCGCAGCTCTAAATGGACTGCAGTTTATTCAGCATACATTTAATTAAGAGGAATACTGACAATTCTAGAAAATGCTTTCTGTCCTGGTCTGTCCCCCTATCTCACTCTTTTTCTCTATTGCTCTCTTTCACCTTCACTCTGTCTCCCTCTTTCTTACCGACAGGGGCCTATCTCTTTATAGGACATTACACTTCGGGCAAAACATCATGGTTAGCTCAAATATCAGATTTAAGATAAGACCATAAGACCATAAGACATAGGAGCGGAAGTAAGGCCATTCGGCCCATCGAGTCCACTCCACCATTCAATCATGGTTGATTTCAACTCCATTTACCCGCTCTCTCCCCATAGCCCTTAATTCCTCGAGAAATCAAGAATTTATCAATTTCTGTCTTGAAGACGCTCAACGTCTCGGCCTCCACAGCCCTCTGTGGCAATGAATTCCACAGACCCACCACTCTCTGGCTGAAGAAATTTCTCCTCATCTCTGTTCTAAAGTGACTCCCTTTTATTCTAAGGCTGTGCCCCCGCGTCCTAGTCTCCCCTGTTAATGGAAACAACTTCCCTACGTCCATCCTATCTAAGCCGTTCATTATCTTGTAAGTTTCTATCAGATCTCCCCTCAACCTCCTAAACTCCAATGAATATAATCCCACGATCCTCAGACGTTCATCGTATGTCAGGCCTACCATTCCTGGGATCATCCGTGTGAATCTCCGCTGGACCCGCTCCAGTGCCAGTATGTCCTTCCTGAGGTGTGGGGCCCAAAATTGCTCACAGTACTCCAAATGGGGCCTAACCAGTGCTTTATAAAGCCTCAGAAGTACATCCCTGCTTTTGTATTCCAAGCCTCTTGAGATAAATGACAACATTACATTTGCTTTCTTAATTACGGACTCAACCTGCAAGTTTACCTTTAGATGGTATCAGACTGCTTAATCAGCAACAATCACAGAACAAAACAGTCACCACTTTGATTTACTCATTGGTACTCAATCAGCAGAAAAGTAACAAATAAAAGTGTAGATTCTTTCTGCAAATTGGTTTGAGTAATAATTTCGAACAAAATAAACTCATTGGTGTGTGGAGAGCTAATGTTGTTCAAGAATGGAAGGGGCAGGGTAGGATACATATGGTAGAGTTTGAACAGGTTAGAGTTGATGAACAGCAAGCCAGCAAGAAGAGCATTGAAACAATCAAGTCTGGAAGTAACAAATTGTGCATCTGCCTTGGATATTCTCCGAGTTCCATAAGTATAGGTTACTCCCATAAGTGGTCCCCATATCTTTCTGAGTGCAGCAGGACTATTCAAAATTAAATCACGAGGTAACAAAACCCGGAAAGGGGGACATAACATTTAAGATCCTTGTGTGATCTGAACAGGATATTGTGCCGATATCACATGTCTGAATGTGAACTTCTCCAGTCTTTCAGTAGCTGGATTTAAAACACTTTAGTAGAGATAGGGCCTGATGTGAATGATGAAATTGAATTATTTTACTGACTTCACTAGAACTGTTCCAATGCTGAGAAGAGCAGAAGCTGGAATTGAGAGAATCAAACCAAAAGTTTCAGGGGAGAGTGGTATGGCGCTGGGAGGTGATGAAACTCATTTTGTTGAACCTGTTGGCAATTTAAGGGTGAATTGTTTTTCAGAATGTTATATTTTCTGCTGCTGTGTTTGATAAAGGATTCAGAGTCTGTCCGTCAATTGAAAGGCCTTTACTAAGAAGTACAAACTGCTGGTCAGCCATTCGAAATCAGTGGTTTTACTCCCCTGTTAAAAAATAAGACACCTGAATGTAATGGCTGGCAAATGAGCGATTGGTCTCAAAGTTTCCTCCTTGTAGCTAGAAAACCGAATGCAAAACCCTTGCTCGCTTTGAGAGAAAATCTAGATCTCACTCGGAGAACAGGACATTAGTGTGTGTGAAGGATGCCAGGGGAACGGTCACGGTGGGGCAATATTACAATACTGGCACCATTGTATGCAGCAGTACAGTGATCTTTCAGACTTGTTGGCAGATAAGGGTGGTTGTGTGTTTATTTTTGTCCTCACCATGGTCTGGCCCTGATTCAGCTATTTGCTCTGTCTTTATATACAGGGAGGCCTCAGCAGTAGATTTATTCTAAAAACTGTCAGCACAGTAATAACCCCAAGGTATTTAGTCGAGACAGAAGCAGGGTTAATGAGAGCAAGCCCTTCAAGCTTCGGTTTGACACCACATTCTCGTTCCCTCCACAGGCTCGGCGGGGAAGCGATACAGAAAGGAGGAGTCTGGACAGTAAAGCAGATAACATTGGGAGTGGCCGTGCAATCCCAATTAAACAGGTGGGTTTCATGATGGCAGACTGAAGTGTGCATGACAAATAGCAGTTGAGCTCCTCTTTGCCTCTATCCCCTGATCACAGCTGCTCAGGATGGAAAAGTTGGGAGTTCTACGGTTGTCCGTGGTGCTCCTGGATTAGACAGGCGAGAAAGAAAACGTAGCCAGTTTCCCTGCTACTGATCAGGATCCTGTGACTCCTGATGGAAATATGCTCATGTGGACAGAGTGAAGGAAAATCCAAAGAGCTTCTATAGGTATGTTAGGAGCAAAAGGATAGTGAGGGATAAAATTGGTCCTCTTGAAGACCAGAGTGGTACACTGTGTATGGAACCAAAAGAGATGGGGGAGATACTAAATGGTTTTTTTGCATCCATATTTACTGAGGAAACGGGCATGGAGTCTACGGAAATAGGGCAAACTGGTAGGGAGGCCATGGAACCTTTACAGATTAAAGGGGAAGAGGTGCTCGCTGTCTTGAGGCAAATCAGAGTGGATAAATCCCCAGGACCGGACAGGGTATTCCCACGGACCTTGAGGGAAGCTAGTGTTGAACTTGCAGGGGCCGTGGCAGACATATTTAAAATGTCAGTATTCACGGGGGAGGTGCCGGATGATTGGAGGGTGGCTCATGTTGTTCCATTGTTTAAAAAAGGTTCCAAAAGAAATCCGGGAAATTATCGGCCAGTAAGTTTGACGTCGGTGGTGGGCAAGTTATTGGAAGGTGTGATAAGGGATAGGATCTACAAATATTTGGATAGACAGGGACTTATTAGGGAGAGTCAACATGGCTTTGTGCATGGTAGGTCATGTTTGACCAATCTATTAGAGTTTTTCGAGGAGGTTACCAGGAAAGTGGATGAAGGGAAGGCGGTGGATGTTGTCTACCTGGATTTCAGCAAGGCCTTTGACAAGGTCCCTCATGGGAGGTTAGTTAGGAAGGTTCAGTCGCTAGGTATACATGAGGAGGTAGTAAATTGGATTAGACACTGGCTCAATGGAAGAAGCCAGAGAGTGGTTGTGGAGGATTGCTTCTCTGAGTGGAGGCCTGTGACTAGTGGTGTGCTGCAGGGATCGGTGTTGGGTCCATTGTTGTTTGTCATCTATATCAATGATCTGGATGATGATGTGGTCAATTGGATCAGCAAGTTTGCTGATGATACAAAGATTGGAGGTGTAGTGAACAGTGAGGAAGGTTTTCAAAGCTTGCAGAGGGATTTGGACCAACTAGAAAAATGGGCTGAAAAATGGCAAATGGAATTTAACGCAGACAAGTGTGAGATATTGCACTTTGGAAGGACAAATCAAAGAAGAACGTACAGGGTAAATGGTAGGACTCTGAAGAGTGCAGTTGAACAGAGAGATCTGGGAATACAGGTACAGAATTCCCTAAAAGTGACGTCACAGGTGGATAGGGTCGTAAAGAGTGCCTTTGGTACATTGGCCTTTATAAATCGGAGTATCGAGTATAAAAGTTGGAGTGTTATGGTAAGGTTATATAAGGCATTGGTGAGGCCGAATTTGGAGTATTGTGTACAGTTTTGGTCACCTAGTTACAGGAAGGATGTAAATAAGATTGAAAGAGTGCAGAGAAGGTTCACAAGGATGTTGCCGGGACTTGAGAAGCTGAGTTACAGAGAGAGATTGAATAGGTTGGGACTTTATTCCCTGGAGCGTAGAAGATTGAGGGGAGATTTGATAGAGGTGTATAAGATTTTGATGGGTATAGATAGAGTGAATGCAAGCAGGCTTTTTCCGCTGAGGCTCGGGGAGAAAAAAACCAGAGGGCATGGGTTAAGGGTGAAAGGAGAAAAGTTTAAAGGGAATATTAGGGGGGGGGGCTTCTTCACGCAGAGAGTGGTGGGAGTGTGGAATGAGCTGCCGGATAAAGTGGTAAATGCGGGGTCACTTTTAACATTTAAGAAAAACTTGGACGGGTTCATGGATGAGAGGGGTGGAGGGATATGGTCCAAGTGCAGGTCAGTGGGACTAGGCATAAAATGGTTCGGCACAGACAAGAAGGGCCAAAAGGCCTGTTTCTGAGCTGTAATTTTCTATGGTTCTATGGATGAAATCAGACTTTGTGGTGATGCTTTTACAGCTGAATAGCCACTATCCGGGTGCTTGCATGGAGAATGGCTACTTGGGTGAGGTATCAGAGCTCTTGGCATCTGTCCAGCTGTACCTAAACAAGAGTTTGAACCTTCAGGAGAGGAAATTAGGATGATACTTTGAAGGGATGGCTGTCACCCCTGAATGTCAGTCAACATCACCACCTCCATTATAATTAAGAACAAGCTGCAAACATTTCAAAACATGTTCATAATTAAACCTATAAATTCAAACAGCTAAAATCCTGAAGGATTTGAATGTTAAACTCGTTCCATTTCTACTGTCCTACTCCATATTAAGTCCCAGACCTCATTGGCCTCCAGGGGCTTTCCATTGAACACATTGATTTAAAAATCCAGACTTCTCTCTGGACTCACTGCACTTCACAGCCTTCTCCAGGCAAACATCTTGGCTCATTCAGGCCCTTCATCACATTTTAGATTTCTGTGCTCCACCATGTAGCAAAGTTTTCAGCTGTCTCCATGTGCTCTTCCTTACTAAATCTCCCCTCACCTTCAAAGAATTCCTCAAAACATCGCCCCTAATCGACTTCTCCCACTTCCTGCTCAGTGTCCGTTATCTTCCCCATCTCCTGCTGTCCAACATCACCCTTCCCCTTTGTGAAATGCCCTGGGACATTTTGTTAATTAAAAGCATTTTATGAACAGAAGTTGTTCTTTATAAAGGGGCATGAACCTTACTGCAAGCTTGTTATCTCAATCTGCAGCTTCTTTATTTTTTGACAACTTCCTGTTTTCTGTTCCCACACCTGGCAGGTGTCACTAAAGATTTGCTTGAGCCAGGGGGAGGAGGGAAACTGGGTTGTGAACTCTCAAACGATGCAGGGGCTTTATTTCCCTTCCAGCAAGAGGCCAAATATGTCAGATGGCCTTTTGAATGTGGGTTTGATGCCTTGATTGGTCTTTGTTCCAACTGTTTAACTTTGCCCCTTTTCTGTTATCTGCCCTCATTAAGGTGTTGACTGTCCCTGGGTGTGATTCCATGACCACGAGCACAAGGCAGCCTCCTGTAGCTTTACTTTGCTAGCATAACAATACATAAACATTACAACCAGTCCATGTTAGCATTTACCCTTCTTTCGAGCAAATAGTCCAGGTCATATTTAGTTCACCTGTTCCCATTTCCTTTCATGCACCTACTCAAGCAGATCTTAAATGTGGGCATCGCCTCAGACCCTGAAATGAATTCCACAGCCTCCCAATTCTCTGTGTGAACAGGTTTCTCTTGCCATCTGCACGCGATATCTTGCATTTAATGTTGTGTGCAT
The DNA here is from genome assembly GCF_964213995.1 of Mustelus asterias. Taxonomy (NCBI): domain Eukaryota; kingdom Metazoa; phylum Chordata; class Chondrichthyes; order Carcharhiniformes; family Triakidae; genus Mustelus; species Mustelus asterias. Next base: position 15,835,404 of record NC_135834.1, on the reverse strand, counting down.
GGACCCTCGTTTTTGACCCCTAACAGTCTGATTCTGTCCAATCCTTTCTACATTTCAATAAGCTGTTATTACACCGTCTCGCAATCTACGTTTCTGGAATGAAGAAAGACTGAACACTCCAGGATTTTCTTGAGCGAAGCTGCTCGGGTGAGAAGGCTAGCTAGCACGTGGCAGCTGTGCTTGTAGGGAGAATGAGGCTTGCTCCACTGATCCTGGTTTTCACAGGTGTATTTCCTTACAGGGTGTGTTGTTAAAGAGAAGCGGAAACTCACTAAACAAAGAGTGGAAGAAGAAGTATGTTACGCTGTGCAACAATGGAATCTTATCCTATCATCCCAGTTTACACGTAAGTGTATTTAGTAAGTTTTGGTTCCTCAAAGGGCCTTGCAGCCAAATCAGACATGCCTGTGAAAGTCACAGCTCTTGTGTTTGGGGGAAATAGTGTTTTTACTAAACCAGCCGTGGCACTGCTCATCATAGATTGGGAATATGCTAATTTTAAGAGATCCAGAACCATTTTACTGTGTAATGCACAATATATTACTATGTTGCTAAAGTGCAAGTGGGTCCAACCTGGTGTATTCCTCTAAGAGCCTAAAGTGAAGTTTCTGCAACTTCCCTGGTCAGTTAGAGGCTCCTGGATCATCCTTGGGTCAATCATAAGTCAGACTTTCTTTCACATTCTCCTCGTTGAAAATAGGACTGAAATTCCATAGGGATTTCCCACTACCTTCCCTTAGGTACCTGCAGGGTCTCTGGCGGATTCCCTCTGTCACCCCAAGGTTTTCTGGACTCCCTTCCACCCCAAGGGTCTCTAACAGACTACCTCCAGCAGATTCCTTGCATCACCCATCATTTGCTAACTTGTGTTTTCTGACAAAAAGCTTCATCAAGATATAAGAACATAAGAAATAGGAGCAGGAGTAGGCCATCTAGCCCCTCGAGCCTGCCCCGCCATTCAATAAGATCATGGCTGATCTGAAGTGGATCAGTTCCACTTACCCGCCTGATCCCCATAACCCCTAATTCCCTTACCGATCAGGAATCCATCTATCCGTGATTTAAACATATTCAACGAGGTAGCCTCCACCACTTCAGTGGGCAGAGAATCCCAGAGATTCACCACCCTCTGAGAGAAGAAGTTCCTCCTCAACTCTGTCCTAAACTGACCCCCCTTTATTTTGAGGCTGTGCCCTCTAGTTCTAGCTTCCTTTCTAAGTGGAAAGAATCTCTCCACCTCTACCCTATCCAGCCCCTTCATTATCTTATAGGTCTCTATAAGATCCCCCCTCAGCCTTCTAAATTCCAACGAGTACAAACCCAATCTGCTCAGTCTCTCCTCATAATCAACACCCCTCATCTCTGGTATCAACCTGGTGAACCTTCTCTGCACTCCCTCCAAGGCCACTATATCCTTCCGCAAATAAGGGACCAATACTGCACACAGTATTCCAGCTGCGGCCTCACCAATGCCCTGCACAGATGCAGCAAGACATCTCTGCTTTTATATTCTATCCCCCTTGCGATATAGGCCAACATCCCATTTGCCTTTTTGATCACCTGTTGCACTTGCAGACTGGGTTTTTGCATCTCATGCACAAGGACCCCCAGGTCCCTTTGCACAGTAGCATGTTGTAATTTTTTTCCATTTAGATAATAATCCAATTTGCTATTATTTCCTCCAAAGTGAATATGAGATCTCGGCACAATGAAATGAACTATTTTTCCACTTGTGACATTGAGTGTCAACATTAAGCACTCAGCTTAATGAGGACACAGACCACACACACTGCTCCTGTTGGAAAATACCAGAATGGCATTAACAATGTACGTGGAGGCCACCTGAGAAGAATTGCGAGGTACAAATCTGGTAGATGGGTGCAAATGATGCTTTTAATCTACCAAAGTGAAAATAGAACAGTTTGTAATACTCAATGGGGGTAATTTTCACCTTTGCCACCTGGGCACTAACCTGGCATGAAAATAGGGCAAAATCTACAATAGGCAGATAACCTCCACTGCCAGGGTGCCACTTATACAGTAGAGATTTTTTAAAAAACTCCCCAGCACCTCAGAGTAAGGTACTTTCAACTGCTGGTGAATTCTCTGATCCTTTTTTGTTTTAGGATTATATGCAGAACATCCATGGAAAAGAGATTGATCTTCTCCGGACAACAGTTAAAGTTCCTGGCAAGCGGCCACCCCGTGCTGTTTCAGCCAGTGGCGCCTCCACCAGCCTGAATGGACTCGTGAACAGTGGGCAAGAAAGTGTTGGTAATTACAATGCAACATACACTCTGCACAACATCCAACTGTGTTTTTTCTGGTAGCTAAAATGTTAGGAATTAATTTGTGTTGAGTATTTTGCAGTGAGTGTTGTGTGTATTAAGTGATTAAGTTTGAGTAGGAGACAGCGTGATGGGCCTTGATCTCAACAGAGTGCGGACACAGAGGTGAAGAGTGCATATTTAAAATTATAGTCGTGTTTTTGAGTAATTCTGTTTGAGGCAACAATGTTGACAAATGTTCTGGTCTCATTAGAAGTGCAATTCAGGATTAAGACTTTGTTTTTCATTCCCTAGACCTGGAACATTTTGACAGTTGTAATATTTGATTTCACAAGACAGCCAAAGTAGTTTTAATGATCACTAACACAAACTGTGCTATACTTCACTGTAGTTAGCACGAGAATCTCATTTAGGAAGTGAAAGATTGAGTAATTTGTGAATTGTCTCTTTCCCACAGATTCTCTGCATTCTGGTGGTTTAGACCCTGTTGCTGAGCAAGCAATCAGTGGTGATACTAAGGTCAAAGGAAAGTTCCCAAACTGCTCCTCCGTTTCTAGCAGTGACCAGTGGAGTGAAAATAGCTCAAGAACCACTGGTAAGAAAAATCTATCAGCTCTGAGTAACAAGCAGCTGTGTAGGGTGGTGATTAACCTGGTGAAGAGCAGGAAAGCAATGCCTTCCAATTATACAGAAGATGCACAATGAACAGCAGAGATCATTTACTCTTTCAGTAAGAAAATCTCCGGGGTTAAATTTAACGATTGGGGTTCCCAGCACGGAACTTTGTGAGGTGGAAACCCAGACTGAAAATTCAGGGGCAAAGGTCACTGCACCAACCATTATTTCCCATACATCAAAACTGCTAATGTGAGGAACTGTACCCACCTCCTGATTATATGTTGTCATGGAAGCATTAATTTGCAAAATCTACTCCCATAACTCATTGTCTATGTTTCGGACATGTTTCTTATGTCAGAGAGAATGTCTTTGGATAGAGATAATTTGTATCAAGGGTAAGTTGATCGGGATTCAGGACCGGCACATTCCTGTAAGGATGAAGGATAAGTTTTGGGAACCTTGGATAACGAGAGATATTGTGAGCCTAGTCAAAGAGAAAAATGAGGCATTTGTCAAAGCTAGGAGGCTGGGAACACATGAAGCAAGTGTGGAATACAAGGAAAGTAGAAAGAAACTTAAGCAAGGAGTAAGAAGGGCTAAAAGGGGTCATGAAAAAGCATTGGCCAGCAGGATTAAGGAAAATCCCAAGACTTTTTATACAGATATAGAGCAAGAGGGTGGCCAGGGAAAAGATTGGCCCACTCAAGGACAAGGGAGGGAATCTATGCGTGGAGCCAGAGGAAATGGGCGAGGTATTAAATGAGTACTTTGCGTCAGTATTCACCAAAAAGAAGAACTTGGTGGATGATGAGTCTGGGAAAGGATGTGTAGATAGTTTGAGTCATGTTGAGATCAAAAGGGAGGAGGTATTGGGGTTCTTGAGAAACATTAAGTCAGACAAGTCTCTAGGGCCTGATGGGATATCCCCCAGAATACTGAGAGAGGCAAGGGAGGAAATTGCTGGGGCCTTGAAAGAAATCTTTGTATCCTCACTGGTTACAGGGGAGGTCCCAGAGGATTGGAGAATAGCCAATGTTGTTCCTTTGTTTAAGAAGGGTAGCAAGAATAATCCAGGTAATTACAGGCCGGTGAGCCTTACATCAGTGGTAGGGAAATTATTGGAGAGGATTCTTCGAGACAGGATTTATTCCCACTTGGAAATAAGTGGACGTATTAGTGAGAGGCAACATGGTTTTGTGAAGGGGAGGTCGTGTCTCACGAACTTGATCGAGTTTTTCGAGGAAGTGACGAAGATGATTGATGAGGGTAGGGCAGTGGATGTTGTCTACATGGACTTCAGTAAAGCCTTTGACAAAGTCCCTCATGGTAGACTGGTGCAGAAGGTGAAGTCGCATGGGATCAGAGGTGAGCTGGCAAGGTGGATACAAAACTGGCTCAGTCAAAGAAGACAGAGGGTAGCAGTGAAAGGGTGCGTTTCTGAATGGAGGGCTGTGACAAGTGGTGTTCCTCAGGGATCAGTGCTGGGACCTTTGCTGTTTGTAATATATATAAATGATTTGGAGGAAAATGTAATTGGATTGATTAGTAAGTTTGCGGATGACACAAAGGTTGGTGGATTTGCGGATAGCGATGAGGACCATCAGAGGATACAGCAGGATATAGATCAGTTGGAGACTTGGGCGGAGAGATGGCAGATGGAGTTTAATCCAGACAAATGTGAGGTAATGCATTTTGGAAGGTCTAATACAGATAGGAAATATACAGTAAATGGCAGAACCCTTAAGAGTATTGATAGGCAAAGGGATCTGGGTGTACAGGTACACAGGTCACTGAAAGTGGCAATGCAGGTGGAGAAGGTAGTTAAGAAGGCATACGGCATGCTTGCCTTCATTGGCCGGGGTATTGAGTTTAAAAATTGGCAAGTCATGTTGCAGCTTTATAGAACCTTAGTTAGGCCGCACTTGGAATATAGTGTTCAATTCTGGTCGCCACACTACCAGAAGGATATGGAGGCTTTGGAGAGGGTACAGAAAAGATTTATCAGGATGTTGCCTGGTATGGAGGGCATTAGCTATGAGGAGAGGTTGGAGAAACTTGGTTTGTTCTCACTGGAGCGACGGAGGTTGAGGGGAGACCTGATAGAAGTCTACAAGATTATGAGAGGCATGGACAGAGTGGATAGTCAGAAGCTTTTTCCCAGGGTGGAAGAGTCAATCAGGGGGCATAGGTTTAAGGTGTGAGTGGAAGGTTTAAAGGAGATGCACGAGGCAGATTTTTTACACAGTGAGTGGTGGGTGCCTGGAACTCGTTGCCGGGGGAGGTAGTGGAAGCGGATACGGTAGTGACTTTTAAGGGGTGTCTTGACAAGTACATGAATGAGGTGGGAATAGAGGGATACGGTCCCCGGAAGGGTAGGGGGTTTTAGTTAAGTCGGGCAGCATGGTCGGTGCAGGCTTGGAGGGCCGAAGGGCCTGTTCCTGTGCTGTAATTTTCTTTGTTCTTTGTAGAATTTCTAACCATTTTTCTTTCCCTCTCTAACCGGGGATGTACCCCTCTGACTGGGCATTGCATCTTTCTGATATTTACGACTCATAGATGATGACTTTACTGCTGAGTCATCAGGATGGACTATTCTAGAAGTAAAGGGGAGGCGATGGCCGAGTGGTAGTATCTCTCGACTATTAATCCAGAAACAGCTAATGTTCTGGGGACCCGGGTTCGAATCCAGCCACGGCAGATGATAGAATTTAAATTCAATAAAAAATATATGGAATTAAAAATCCATGACCATGAAATCGTTGTCAATTGTCAGAAAAACCCATCTGATCCAAGAATGTTACCAACTGAACCACAGCATGAATCCATAGTGTTCAATATCTCCAAAAATAATCACCCCCTGTAGCTCAGTTGGTCATGTCAACTCTTGGTCATTATCCGGTTGTTGTTTGTGGGCATTTGCTGTGTGAAACTTGGCTGCCATATTTCCATCACAACAATGACTGCTCTTCAAAAAGGATTTCAATGGATATGCGGTGCTTTGGAGATGTCCAATGGTTATGAAAAGCGCTATCTAAATGCAAGTTTTTTGAAACTGCATCAGAATTTTTTTTAAATTCATTCATGGGACATGGGCATGCCTCGTGCATCTCTTTTAAACCTGTGCCCCCTCGTAATTGACTCTTCCACCCTGGGAAAAAGCTTCTGACTATCCACTCTGTCCATACCTCTCATAATGATTCACTAATGTCCTTTAGGGAAGGAAATCTGCTGTCCTTACCCGGTCTGGCCTCCATGTGACTCCAGAGCTACAGCAATGTGGTTGACTCTCAACTGCCCTCGGGCAACCTGGGATGGGCAATAAATGCTGGCCAGCCAGCGACGCCCATGTCCCATGAATGAATTAAAAAAAATTCTGATGCAGTTTCAAAAAACTTGCATTTAGATAGTGCTTTTCATAACCATTGGACATCTCCAAAGCACCGCATATCCATTGAAGTCCTTTTTGAAGAGCAGTCATTGTGATGGAAATATGGCAGCCAAGTTTCACACAGCAATCCCCCACAAACAACAACCGGATAATGACCAAGAGTTGACATGACCAACTGAGCTACAGGGGGTGATTATTTTTGGAGATATTGAACACTATGGATTCATGCTGTGGTTCAGTTGGTAACATTCTTGCTCCTAAATCAGAAGATTATGGCCGGAATTTTACCGGCACGCCCGCCTCGATTCCGGAAGCGAGCGAGCCTCGGAGAACGGCATTCTCTGTTGGCCTCGGGCAGGATCATATGAACCTCGGGCGGACGTGCCGGTAAAATTCCACCCTGAGTGTTCAAATCCCACTCCAGGACTTGAGCACAAAATCCAAGCTGACACTCCCAGTGCAGTACCATGGGAATGCTGGACTGTCGGAGAAGATACATTCAGCTGAGGCTCCATCTGTCCTCTCAGATGGATATTAAATATCCCATGGCACCATGTAAAGAAGTGTTTTCCCAGTGTTTTGACCAAATTTAATGAAGCAGATTATTTGGTCCTTTCTCTACTGTTTGCTGTGGGAGCATGCTGTGCAGAGATTGGTGGAAGCATCAGCCTACCTTACAACAATGACTTCACTGTGAAATGATTTGGGACATACTGCAGAGTTGAAAATATGTTATCTAAATTCAGTTTAAAAAAAAAGAGTCCTGGAGGCGAATAGCTGTCGCCAGCGCTCTTGAGTGAAAATAAAATATTGTCATTTGTTCTATCCACGTAATTGTACCATCAAACTGAGAACCATTCAAATGCATTGACTACTGATAATGAGCCAGCAGAAACTCCATTGGGATCACATTGACAGTTCAAATGACCTGGATCCTGCAGAAATATAACTTGAAAGCTGTCATGTCGACTAACAGGAAGATCCAGAGTGATCTAACAGTGGAATAGAAGAGCAAGAGAACATCAGGAACACTTCATAATTCAATCCTGTATAAGCCAACCTAAACAACTGGCAAATGCTAATCAAGATCAGAAAAGAATGCCCACCCAGAGTATATTCAGTGGTCAAATCACTTCAAATAGCATCAAGAATCCCATTGAAAGGAGGGACCTGGTCTGTGCTTACTCCCAAACACACAAAACATTGCTTGTCAACGTAAAATGCTAACAGTTGCCATGCATGCAATTTGGTCTCACTTCCTCCAATTCCAGGTTGAAGAATAATAGTTATACTCACACATTTGTTATAGCCGTGGGGAAAAATCAAGGTATTTGACTATTAAGTTTACCTTTGATAAGATTTGACTCACAATGTGCAGCAAATTTCCTTTCACAATGTGCACAGGTAATTGCAGCGTGAGATCTATTTTAGGATCTGCTGTTTGCTATTTACAGTTGTGGAGATGCCGGCGTTGGACTGGGGTGAACACGGTAAGAAGTCTCACAACACCAGGTTCAAGTCCAACAGGTTTATTTGGTAGCAAATACCATAAGCTTTCGGAGCACTGCTCCTTCGTCAGATGGAGTGGAAATTTCCACTCCATCTGACGAAGGAGCAGTGCTCCGAAAGCTTATGGTATTTGCTATTTACAGTGCAGATACTGGGTTATAGATAAAAAATTGTCAACAGTGACTCCTTCTGGAGGACATTTGGAAGTTCAGTGCCGTGTTGAAAAAACAAAGGATTATATTGCAGTCTTTTGCTTAAAAAACCTGAAACAGTTTGTCAAATGACACCTTTAACAATGCAGCTCATCCTCTGTACTGGTGTGCCATTCTCACCTGAAGAAGGGGCTTAGAGCTTCGAAAGCTTGTGTGGCTTTTGCTACCAAATAAACCTGTTGGACTTTAACCTGGTGTTGTTAAACTTCTTACTGTGTTTACCCCAGTCCAACGCCGGCATCTCCACATCGTGCCATTCCAAATCAGACTCACGAGACCTCAACAACCTTCCGTCTCAAGAAGTGAGATTGCTAGCACATGAGCTAAACTGGCCATTATATAATGCAGACTAAATGTGTTATATATTAATACTGATTCTTGGTAGCTGCACTAAGCACTGTGTATTAATATATTCATACATTTACCGGAAGTGGTGTCATAGATCTCTAGGGCAGGGAAATTGAAGAGTGAAGAAGCATCCTGTAAATAAAACCCCATTATTTTTAACCCTCTGAGCCTCCGAGAGTCAATTCTCTCATATACAAAGAAACTGGCGACAAGGACTTTGAACGGCAGTGGCTATCCCCCAGAGAGGAGGAAAATTACCGGAATAATCAGGAAAAGAAGGCTGAAGAGAAGTTCTTCGCATGTGCTCTGGACATGATGGGCAAGGGGGATGTGAGCAATGATCTTCCGCAGAGCAATTTGAGAGCCGAATGTGCTTGAAAGGAGGCTGAAGCTTGGCTTGTTGCATTGTGCAAAAGAAAAAAAAATCAAGGTAGCTGCTGGAAAGATGTTGTAATGTGTGTACACGGGGAAGCTCCGTCAGTAAGAAAATGGCGGGAGCTTTTGGCTTTGTAGGACCCTTTGATGTGATGGAGCTCCTATACTGAGAATTTTGACTATTTTGTGCAGGCAAGCAAAATAGCAGAAGATATTAGGGTACCCGCATTCCTGAGTGTGATGGGGCGGAGAAATGTTTAATCTCCTCAGAAGTTCAGTGCAACTGAAGAAGGCAGACACTAAATTCTGTGAACAAATCGTAGATACTTTGCAAGCACATTTTTCGCTGAAGCCTTTGGTGATTGCAGAGCACTTCAGATTCCACAAAAGAAATCCAGAAGAGGGGAGTCAATTGTGCAATTCATTGCTGTATTACAAAGACTTGCAGAGTATTGTGAGTTTGGTGATTGACACAATCCAGGGCAGATTTGTCTGGTCTGCAAAGTGAAACAATACAGAAACAGTTGCTAACCGAGTAGCCTTACTCTTAAAAAAAAGCCGTAGAAATTGCTGCTTCCATGGAGCTAGCTGCAAAAGGAGCTCCGCAACTGAGTTTTTATGTACTCAAATATGCAAAATGTCAGCAAATCGACACCTAAGCGTTTTGACATAGTGTGCAGAAGCTGTGGAAAAACAGGGCACATTGAGTGTGCCTGCTGGAAGAAAAGGCAAGTAAAAATAATAATCCAGAACAAAACAGCATGTAAACAAAATAAAAGAAGTGCTCGTGCTGTTCAAAAGAGACGAGAGAAACAGAGTGACTTACTGGATGTGCTAGCCATTGCTGTTGCTATGAATAGATAGTGGGTCACTCCACTGCTGGATGGACAGCCAGTATAGATGGACGTTGACACTGGGGTAGCAGTATCACTGGTGCCAGAGACTGTATGGAAAGAAAACATTCTCTTGAAAGCTTCAATTATAGTATTGAAGACTTACACAGGTAAGGTGGTTCCACTGAAGGACCACATTGAAGTAGCTCTGCAACTTAATGGACAAACAGCAGATTTGTCTCTACATGTAGGGCAATTATCCAGCATTGATGGGTCGAACATGGTTGGAAAAGATTCAACTGAGCTGGGCTGAAGTCAACCTGATGACTAATCGAGAATCAGGCCTCACAAAAATTCGAAAGAAACACACAGTCGTGTTTGTTGGAGAACTGGGGAGTGTGAAAGACATCACAGTTAAATTTAAGATCAAAGAAGGAAGTCAAGCAAAATGCTTGAAGGCAAGATCGGTAGTCCATGCTATCAGGCTGAAAGAGGAGGCTGACTTGGAACAACTGGTGGAAACGGGAGTCTTGGAACTTGTCAGCATTAGTGAACGGGCCACACCAATAATAGCAATCATCAAGAATGATGGATCCGTAAGGATTTGCGGAGACTTCAAAGTCACCCTATATCCAGTATTATGTGCGGAACAGTACCCATTGCCACACATTGATGACCTGTTAGCAGGATTGGCAGGAGGCCAACATTTTAGCTTACTTACCGATGAACATAGACCAGAGGTCACAGTGACACACAGGCTTGTTCTGGCACCAAGGATTGCCGTTTGGTATCACATCTGCTCCTGCATTGTTTCAAAGAGCAATGGATCAGATCCTCCGTGGACTGAGCACCGTCCAGTGCTATCTGGATGACATCCTAGTCACTGGAAGAGACGAAAAGGAACATCTTTGGAATTTGGATGCCATTCTTCAGAGATTGGAAGACTATGGACTGAGTCCGCGAGGACAAGTGTGAGTTTTTCCAATCCTCTGTTGGGTATTTGGGATACGAGATTGACTCTATGGACCTTCACAAATCTCCTTCGAAGGTCAAGGCTTTCGCACAATATTATTCAGTTGTGATCCTGCCGAGGATTGTTGAACTACAACGGAAGATTTGTTCCAAATTTGGCAATCATTTTAAAACCATTGCAAAACGTCTTGCGCACGAACAAGAAGTGAAAGTGGTCAGATTAATACAATAACAAGCTAAAGAAGCATTGGTCAAATCTGAAGTTCTTAGCATTTTGATCCTACCCTACCCCTACAGTTAGCGTTGCTGCATCCCCTTATGGATGCATGGTATTATGAGGGAAAACCTCAGAACTAACACCTGACTTGAAACCGTACTCCTCTAGAAGATTGGAGCTGTCAGTACAGTCAAGATGTCGGGGCTCAGTGATCATGCCACCACCATTGAGAAGACCATTGAATGTTAGATAAGTTACACGAGGGCCATTGCAGAATAGTACGCATGCAGGAAATGTTATTTCTGGTGGCCTGGATTGGACACGGAAATTGAAGAGAAAGCTGGAATATGCTGTTCATGTGTGAAGATGCGAAACCTGCTACCCCTAGCACTGCTGCATCCATGGGAATGGCCAGAAGAGGCTTGGCAATGAGTGCTTGTAGACTTTGTGGGACCTTATGAAGGACATATGTTCTTAGTGACAGTTGATGCTCATTCAGAGTGGCCAAAAGTTGTTGTAATGAAATCTACTTCATTAGAAAAGACTATCAAGAAGCTAGGAGAAGTCTTTAGTAGGTTTGGATTCCCTGAACAATTGGTAAGCGACAACAGACCTTAATTTGTCTGAATTTGAAGAATTCAAAAGTTGCTTGAAAAAGAATGGTATTCTGGACTGTACCATCCTGCCACGAACAGACTAGCAAAATGTCTTGTCCAAACCATGAAACATACACTGAGAGCAACCAGGAAACGAGGTTTGCTGATCAAATGTCTTAACCAATTCCTACTAATGTATAGGAATACCATTCATTCTACCACCAAAACCTCTCCTGCATTATTAATGAAGAGACAACTACGTTCGGCATTTGACTTGTTAAAACCTCTGAAAATGAAAGAAATTGTACAATAGCAACAAGGACAGAGAGAATGGCAGGAAAGCAAAGCAAAACTTTGGGCAGGATTTTACAGCCTCGCTTGGGCGAGACCGGAAATTCCTGCCCGAGGTCAACGGAGATTTCCATTGTCGGACTCTCACCCGCGCTGATTCCATAGCGGGCGAGGTGATAGAGTTCCAGCCATTGTGTCTTCCACCAAGGACAAGGAGTTTTGGCTAAAAATTACTCCACAGGAGAGAAATGGGTTCCTGCCACGATCCATGCACTGACTGCATCTGTCTTGTATACCATCCAAACCAGAGATGATGTCAGCTGAAGGAATGGAACCTGCTGAAAATCTGGGTTCAACCGAAGTCCTGACCTGGACCTTCCTGCAACCCTGACACACCAATGGACACTGTTGAGGAAAGCAACACCTCACCTGTAGACCAAACACAAAGTCAACCTCTAGATACAACGTCGATGCCGGTCACAACAACCACTGATGATGTTTGTGCAAAGGCAAAAATGCCAGGAGTTACAACCAATGCAAAGGAGAAGACATCAGCGGTTCGCCGTTAACCGTTCTGAGATCTGACTTATTGATTATTGTTCATGCTACACTGTTTGAATTTGTTGGGGATGTTTAGTTTAAAGGGGAGAAAATGTTATCTATTAATACTGATTCCTGTTGGCTGCACTAAGCACTGTGCATTAATATATTCATACATTCACCGGAAGTGATGTCACGGGCCGCTAGGGCAGGGAAACTGCCAGAGTGAAGATGCCTCCATGTGGTGAACACCACCCTGTAAATAAAACTCCGTTATTTTTATCCCTCCATGCTTCCAAGTGTCAATTCTCTCATATACAACAAAGTGCAATTCAGAATGAAAAAAGGAAGATTTAAAAAAAAACACACACTGGGATCTAGCAATGGAATCTTGTCCACAAACCTGATTACTTAGTAAAAAATCTGAGTCAGAAAACCTGAATATTGGAATCTCCTGCGCTGAGGTATAATTTATCATTTCTATGCACTAATGCACATTTTAATAATCAGAGACAGTTCTGGCATTAATGACAGCTCTCCTAAAGTCTGGACCACGAACTTTCATTTTGATTACTTCAGATCTGAAGTCATCAGAATCTAAACATTACATATTAAATTGCCAGGAGTTTAATCCAACAAGTTTATGGAGTTGAACACACTGCCATAAAGAGGCACTATGAAGAACTTGCTTTCCACACTGACATTTATAAGGCTGCATTTCACGGCTGCAAGTCCATTATAATCAGTGGAATGTGCATGTTACAAATGTGGGTATGGAATGATTGAGGGCTGTTTTCCTCATGAATACATTAAGAGGAAAGGATTTAGAAGTTATCCTCAAGAGCAAATTATTTAATTATCCCACAGAGAGGGAAAAATGTTCTAATACTGAAATAAAACAGCATATAGTTCTAGTCCTAACGCATGATGTAAGACTTACCTATTGAGGATAGGAAGATCCCAGATTTGTTTTCTAGCCATGCTGAATTGGATCACCTTAGGCAAGGTAGCTGTGGAAACACCACAGTTGACTTCATATCACAGGGTAGGCCAAAGTTTCCAACTTTGGCTGCTATCAGTAGGCACAACCTTGGTTTAGCGTCACATCTGAAAGACAGCATCACCAACAGTGTAGCACTCCCTCAGTACTGCACTCCAGTGTAACATAGATTTTGTGCTCGAGTCTCTGGAGTGGTTAGCAGAACCTATAGAAGTGCACCTCAATATGAGTCATGGGTAGAAGAGAAAAGATTCGAGGGGGGAATGGCCTCCAATTATCTACACGGTACTTTGAAAAAAGAGACTTCTATTTCTTATCTACATTTCCTTTTTTTTAAGAAGGGGCTGCCACAGGCGAAGGTATCTCCAGTCCCTCAAGCAGCAAGCTGGACTCCCCGCCCTCTCCCCAGATAAACCGAAGGAAGCATCGCAGGAAGAAGAGTGTGAGCAGGGCAGATGGCATGATGGGGCTGGCTGAAGGTGAATTTGGCACGATGGAATGTGACCGTCTAACTGCTCATGTGATTAAGAAATACTTTGCGTACTTGTCTGAAGGAATTTGGTAACCAGTAAGGTGTTTTTGGGATATCTCTGCTGCCTGAATCTTGCTGCTCTTAGGGTTGCAGGATTGGCCTGGAGTCTCCAGGAATTGAAGGTGAATTTCCACAACACTGCTGTGTGCAGCCTTGGAGAAAAATCATAGGGACATTAAAAAAGATTTTTTTTGTCATTTCTTTAAACATTTGTCTTTATCAGATATGGAAATGTTGACAATGGGGGGCGGGCAGTGGGCATTTGGCTGACAGTAAAGCATCGTCCAATTAGGTAATGAATCTTTTAACTTTCCAATTAGCTTAGGAAGGCAGTACATCACAAGAATGGATGTGATGACTGACTAATGGCTGGAGCATAGGGGCAAGCACGGTGGCACAGTGGTTAGCACTGCTGCCTCACAGCGCCAGGGACCCAAGTTCGATTCTGGCCTCGGGTGACTATGTGGAGTTTGCATGTTCTCTCTGTGTCTGCGTGGGTTTCCTCCGGGTGCTCCGGTTTCCTCCCACAGTCCAAAAATGTGTAGGTTAGGTGGGTTGGCCATGCTAAATTAACCCTAGTGTCAGGGTATTAGCAGGATAAATATGTGGGGTTACAGGGATAGGGCCTGGATGGGATTGGTGTCGATGCAGGCTCAATGGGCAGAATGGCTTCCTTCTGCACTGTAAGGATTCTATGATTCAAGTTGTGATGAAACCTACTGGAATACATTTGATCACAGTTGGCAAATCTAGCTGCTCTTCACTGTAATTGCTAAAGCTCAGTAGTCTGTTCACCAATTTGCTTCTATCTTTTCAGTGGTGAAATGATTATGCTGTGAGTTTATGACAGAGACAGCAGTTCTGTTTTCCTTCCTCATTTTCCTGTCACAGTTTATCAAATGATCCAGCAGAAAACTGGTCAAACTCACCTGATGGAGACAAAAGGGGTTTCAGTAACAAACAGCTTGGAGTCTTAGATATTTCTCATAGAAATCACAATCTTCCAGCACAAGAGGAGACCATTCAGCCCATTGTCTTTGTGCTAGCTCTTTGAATGATTTATCCAATTATTCCACTTCCCCATCTCATTCCCCCAGAGCCCTACAGCCCTACAATTCCCTTTGAAAGTCACGATTGAATTCACTTCTGCCACCCCTTTTCCAGCTAGTGTATTCCAGATCACAACAATTTGCTGCGTAAAGTTGAACAGAGCCCTCAACTGTTTAACTATCTTCTTTTTTTCCTTAATTATTTCTATGTGAAGCAACCATTTGGACCACCCTATGTTCTTGTCAGTTGTAAGTTAACTTGATGCATATTTATTCTGGAAATACCTATCCTGTGCCCTTGTGGTCCTGGAATTTGTAAGCACCAGTAAGAATCTCCGTCCAATCTTGCTGGAATTAAATAACTTTCCTTCTAATTTTAGGTCTGACTAGGTTGTAAAGGTTCAGGCTCGTACATCTTCCCAGGAGAGTGTGGAAGATGGGGAATGCAAGCTGAATGTGCTGTCCTTTATGGAAATATATATAAAACACAGTTCATCCAGCTCTTGAATTTTGCCCTCAAATTTCAGCATCCTACTTCTTCAAAGAGAAAACTATCGATAGAGGAGCGCTACAGGAATACAAAACACCAGAACCAAAATGCATCCTCTCAACTGATCATATATGAACTCACTTTGGGTTTACTTAATAGCAATTAACCTTTGTAGCTTTAAAGAAATACACATTGACATTTTGGTGGAAGAATTGTGTCAATTTACACTATGGAACAACTAAACTTTGACCTAAGCTTCTGTTTACTTTTCAAAATTAGACTTCTTTGTCCAAAAGGGCCAGAGCTGCATTGTAACAGAATAATATATTGTACATTGCACAACTTCAGTCCTTGTTAAACAGCATTTCATCCGAGTTACCATGAGTAATGTCACAGGATGTATGACACAAGCTGTCCTTTAAAAATTCTTGCATCTCGCATGCTTCTCAAAATAATACACTATGTCACAGAAACAAGAAATCTTTTTTGGAAAATGAGAAAAGGCTAGTCATTAATTGGGAACCTGAAATTTGCAAGCAGTTACAATTGCCCTCTTGATTAAAGTCCGAAGTTTAAGTTGCTTGAAATAGCTGGATTTACCTACTTAGTGCAGTGGTTTGAACTGCACATGCCAGATTATTAACTAAACATCACAACTGTGTCCTAAATCCCAGACTGCAATGTGACTGGAGATCTGCTATGTCAAAATTCAAGTATTATACAGGAAAACATTAAAAAAGCAGAAATTCAAAATAACAATTAACCTCAGGATGTGTGTTTAACAGTAATTAGCTTCTAATTCTAATTTAATTAGCCTGTGCCTATTCACAGCAATTAGACTTTGTGATGGATTAGATTAAGCACAACTTTAAGTAACAGAATAATACACAGAATAATACATTCCATTACCATGATCAAAGCCCTGGGAGATCTATTAGTAAGCAACTTTATCTTGCATATCCAATTGGGAGACATAAATAATGCAGCCTGGTGGTGTAACACAACAGTTAAACATTGGTTTGGCACAGTAGGTCCCTATATAATAAACTCTGAACAATTAGGAAAGCACCAAGCGGAGGGAATGCTCCTCCTAAAGAAGACGGAGCAAGGATG
This sequence comes from Mustelus asterias, assembly GCF_964213995.1. Taxonomy (NCBI): domain Eukaryota; kingdom Metazoa; phylum Chordata; class Chondrichthyes; order Carcharhiniformes; family Triakidae; genus Mustelus; species Mustelus asterias. The sequence goes on along the minus strand of NC_135834.1, from coordinate 15,819,033 downwards.
GTGCAAGAAGTCATGAGGATTAAGACTGATTGCACACCAGCAATGGCAGCAAGCCGAGAGCATGTCACAGCAGCAATGGGTACCAGGCTACCCATCCAGTCGGCATTGGAGAGGCAAAATGGGCCTATAAGAAGAGTGAAATTTATGAGTATATTGTACCTTTTCTAAAATAGATTGGGAACCACGCAGTTGGTTTCTTACATAGTGAGCTGTAATATCTTCAATCTGCTGCCTGTTTTGTGAAGCAGACCGAGAAACCATGTTGCTCCAGAGAGTGCTGTCCAATTAGTTTTGTTCCGGATCATATTTCCCTTGTTTAGTGTGAGTGATCGATACTGGAATACAACACAGGAGCAAGTTGGATTTTTTCCTTCTGTAGGTCTTCATTTGTGGAAATCTTGACAAATGTAAGCTAGTATACCCAGGATTCCCAGTGAAGATTCCACCTCGCCTCATCTGGTCATGCCTTTTTTTAAAGTAGGGTAACACCAAGCTCAGCTCCAACACAAATCCAGTCTTCAGGTCAAGTTAATAACTGAACTACATTTTAAAGCTAGGCTGCGTTATAGACATTTACCCAAGTTTATTCGCAGCTTATGGAAATCCAAATTTTGGGCAAAGTATTCTTCCTCTCGCTTCTCTGCCTGCCACCCCCACCCACATCTGACCTAACCGTCATCCCTTGACAATGTTCTGCTTATGTCTTCTGAAGGAGTTCAGCCAATTTGGGGGATCCACAAAACATTTCTTCATGGCGTTTGTCAGGAATTAACTATATATCTCTCGTGATCAGGGGAGGTTAGTGGTCAATGGCAATTCTCATTGGAAAACAATTGGCCTTTATTTTCAGGGTTTTGGTTTCCTGGCAATTAAGGCAATAATTGATATATAAAAAGCCCGATTGTGTAATTAAATAATTTTCCTGAACAACACTTATAATATCACTGGTAAAACAGGTATTTATTTGTATTCATCCAAGCAACTATCCTAGGATTCTGTTTCATTCAGTATAACTGACACAGATAGGGGTGGAGAGGGAAGCTTTACCATTGCATCTTCCAATGAAAAGGTTAATTAAATGCTCGTTTTATTTTCACGAGAGGTGCATTTGCATATCAAATGCATGTTCTAAAACTAATTTTCATTGAATTTATTATTGGACATATTCCCTTTCTACCCCAACTTAATAGGAAGTGAAATGTTAAACTGGCTGCCTCAAGCAACTGGAATTAACTTCTATGCTGCCACAGCCAGCATATTGAACTCTGCCTTGTGCCACTGAGATATCCCATTTGCCTGTCTGTCTGGGTGAATGTCAAAGATTCTGTGGCATTCCTGGAAGACCAGCAAGGGAGTTCTCCCTACTCTGGCCAATAATTCTCCCTCAACCAATACCACCCAGTCACTCAACAGTACTGTTTGTGGGATATTGCTGTGCATTAAATGGCAGCTGCATTGTCTACATAATGAGTGTTAGAAGTAACTCATTGTAGGGGAGGTGTTTCGTGACATGTCTTCAAGGTGTATGCAAGGCTGACTTTGAACCATTCCTGTATATGTGTTGGGGAAGCTACCTTTTGTTCACCTGTTCTCCCCTCACCATGTACCCACCACCACCACCTTTCCCAATCAGAGAATTGGGTTACATTCCATGCAGAAACCCTGCCGTTACCACATTTGATAGCTGAGATCCCGCCCGTGACCATGTCTTCCTCCATCCCTACAGCTTTGCAGAAAATTAAAAGCTCTAGACAACTTTAATGTATGGCACAACGAGGCCAAGTGATTGCTGCATCTACACAGGGGAAAGGAAAGCTAACGGGAGTTTAAAGTTTAGCAGCCATTGCCTGGGTTGGAGAAGCCTTTTGTCTCCAGTTGTCAGGAGGCTACTTGTTGCTGGATTTTCTCATGGAAAATGAGAAAAAGAAGGTTGATTAGGCTTTATTAATAGTTATTATTTTAATGGTTAATCAGAGAAGTATGTGTGTATAATATACAGTCATCTTGCACTGTGGGTGGGTGAGCAAGCGAGTTTGAAAAGAGACAGGATAACTAGCTCTTCAGATAGCAATAGATGGGCTCCTGACATTGTGTTGTGACAAAAGGCTGATCAGTCCCTCTTCAACAGTTAATTGTTGCTCTTGGTGAAGGCAAACATCCACTTTCGAGCTTGTTCCTAGTGTGTTGATGAAATAATAAAAATGAATTGGTATCAAGAACTTGACATGAGAGGTGTGTTTTGCATATCAAATGCATGTTCTAAGCCTTTGACATGAATGGAACAATTATCATTTAATGTGAGACTCAAAGGATTGATAGCACCCAAAGCCTGTACCCTAGATCACCTTTTGCAGTTGTTGATGTGCTCCTGTGCTCTGCAGTAATCTTTTCTCCAATGTCTTTCTCCAATTGCTTCTACTCCTTGCTTTTCTGGATTCTGGGTGCAGCCAAACGCAGGGTGTGGAAATTAAAGCGTTTTGGTAGTTTAAGAAATATTTACAGAGCAGGTAACGTCATTTTAAATTGTATCCAGTGGCTAGAACCATTGTTAGTTGTTGTGTGTGTTCTGTCCAGAGTATATCTTGTGTTCGACTGTTTGTCCTGTCCCTTTGCGTTTCAGTGTTCTTTTGCATTCCTGAGCCTGTCTGGACTGTGAATCCTCTCTTTTATTGTTCTTCTGGTTTGGCTACGTGTATGGAGGGTGTGGGGGACAGGGAGAAGAATGGGCAGACAAAGGACAGCCCAGTATATATTTGCTAGATAATGGAAAGGAAAATAGTGTTAATGTTCATGTGCAGTGTATGTAAAATAAAGACTTAAACATCCTGCTTATTGTGAGAAGCGTGTCCTGTTAATTAAATTGCCCAGTAAACAGCGTTTTGTTAACCTACAAATCCATTTTGGTGGATACACGATGAGGCTCTTGCAAAAGAAAGACTTCAGGTGATAGAATCCCTTAAAACCTGAAGGAGGGTTTCCTCTGGTTGTCATGTGTCAACAACTTGTCAGCATAATGTGGGTAACTATAGTTGCTATGTCTTGCAAAATGTATAAAAACTTTAAAGAATATGAGACTTGTAAAGCAGATTCCCCTCCTGCCCTGGGTGGTATCCTGGGGTAAATTTCCTTGGATTCTGGCCTCCCCTTGGGTACTTTGGCCCAGTGGCCACTCCTGACTTGGACTTTTGGACAGAGAATGCTCACAGGCTAGTTGAGCTTGGTACAAGTCCTGACCTGTCACATGCCCACTTTCCATCAGGGTAGGCAATCAGTGGCTGAAAGCTTGGCTGAGTTGCGTCTCTGTTGATGTGACTCAACATAGACGAGGGATTGAACTTGGGACATTGCTGGTTTGTACAGCTCAGTCTCACACTGGCCAGTAAATTTATTAACTTGACCAATAGGGGATGGTGGGAAACCTGTTAAATAGATTGATTTAATACATTTTCAACCTCATGATATTCTATTAATCTGTAACTATAATCTTATACTTTGTGTGATTGCTTAATCTGTTCCACATAAATACATAGTTCCTTTTAGCAAGTGCAAGTCTATACACAGCACACTGTGAACTCACTACTTATTTGTATCCAACACTGGGTAAGAGTGCCAAATTCACAGACCTTTCCATCAGTGACTGCTTCACAAAGCAGTTTGAAAACAATACATTTTCTATTTCCTTCTAATTTCCCCTATTACAGACCAAGAGGAGAACATTGAGTTCACCATTGTCTCCAGCACCGGCCAGATGTGGTACTTTGAAGCGGTGAATTTTGAAGAGAGGGATGCCTGGGTCCAAGCCATTGAGAGTCAAATCCTGGCCAGTCTGCAGTCCTGTGAAAGTAGCAAAAACAAGGTAATTCAGTCAGCAAAGCCCAGGGTATGATTATTGTTAATGTCCTGCAAACATAAAGGTATCTCAATCAGTGTTTGTGCTGCCTCCAGATGTAATCCTTAAATGCAGTAGATAAGATTTACTTTTATAGAGCATGAAGCTAACTTGTCTCAGTGAATAATTTCACAATTTGTGCTCATCAAGGATGGCAGTGTTTCAAGGGGCACATTTTAGACTATTTTGTCAGCTTCAACTCTTCCTATAGTAATGTTCCTCAAAATTAATTCAGGCTTTATATTCAACAGTTTACCCATTATGATCCCCATCGAGAATGATAACTTTTTTTAAAGTAAAAGAATCCCCAGAATGCCAATGCAAATAACTGAAGGACAAGACTTCACTTTTAAGACTTTAACCATAACAAGCAAATGAAAATTAACATCGATCAACCATTAATTAATAGCAACTGAGACATCAAACTAAAGCAAAAGGCAAGCTTCGCATTAACTCACTAACACAACCAAAACATGTTTTATGAAATGCTTTTACTCAAGGCCATGCTTCTGGCAAATAAGTAGCATTAAAGGGACAGTCTCAAGTTCACTCCTAGCTCTCCAGCAGGCGTTCGTCACTCTTCCCATACCAGCTCGAAACTTCCAGTGTCCTTTGACAATTGTTCCACTCTGCTTCGCCACTCTTTTCTGGATCCGATTATCACCAGCAAGGCACACCTTAATGAATTCTCCCAACTCTCAATGGTTTAATCGGCTCTGGTAACACTGCTCTTTCCCATAGAGAGCTTTTCTTCCACTCGCTATCATTTCCTACAAACAGAGAAGACCTGTTCCTGGATGAATTCCAATCCCCTTCTCCACACCTCTCAGCAGCTGCCTTTCTTTTCTTCTGTAAGTTTCCGTGAGAGAAGCTATAAACTCGACACCTCAATAGATATCTATTTGACTTTTTATCCTTTCTCAACACTCGTTCCCATGGCAACCTGAAGTCACATTGGTGTTTACCAGGAATTCCAATTGCACCCTTTCCAGAATTATATTTTACTTGGCATTTCAAAGGACATTTCAAAACATGAGCATCTCGCAAATTTCAGCATTCATGACACTTGGTAAAAATCTCCAACTTCAATCACGGCGAGAGCAAACTGCAGCAAACCAGTTGTCCCACTCCAAACGAAAGTTGGTTCCAGTTGATTTTACAAATTCTTGACCAGACATTGCCTCAGCTGAACTTAGGCTCAGACCAGAATTTTGGTCCATTGTGTATTAGAGAAGAGCATCCTGTTCATACTGCCTTCATGTGTCCATCGAGTTCACTAAATGCGTTACTTTTATACTTTAGGCTCGGATGGACAGCCAGAGTGAAGCTGTTGCCCTGCAGGCGATAAGAAATGCCAAAGGAAATTCATTCTGTGTTGACTGTGCAGCTGCGAGTAAGGATTTATATTTGATTTTCAAAGCCTTGATCTTAGAGCATCAGTAAATTAAACTTAGTGTCATCTTTTTGTAAATTGGCAGTAAATTAAACTTAGTGTCATCTTTTTGAAAATTGGCAGTAAATTAAACTTAGTGTCATCTTTTTGTAAATTGGCAGTAAATTAAACTTAGTGTCATCTTTTTGAAAATTGGGCTCAGTATGAATGTTTAAATTGTCAAACTCACTTGTGACTCGGACACAGTATCACTTCATCAGGATGACCTAGCAGCTAATGTGGTGTATATGGATTTCAGCAAAGCGTTTGATAAGGTTCCCCATGGTAAGCTTTTGCAGAAAATACGGACACATGGGATTGAGGGTGATTTAGCGGTTTGGATCAGGAATTGGCTAGCTGTAAGAAAACAAAGGGTGGTGGTTGATGGGAAATATTCATCCTGGAGTTCAGTTACTAGTGGTGTACCGCAAGGATCTGTTTTGGGGCCACTGCTGTTTGTCATTTTTATTAATGACCTGGATGAGGGCGTGGAAGGATGGATTAGTAAATTTGCGGATGACACTAAAGTCGGTGGAGTTGTAGACAGTGCGGAGGGAAGTGGCAGGTTACAGAGGGACATAGATAAGCTGCAAGAGCTGGGCTGAGAGGTGGCAAATGGAGTTGAATGCGGAAAAGTGTGAGGTGATTCACTTTGGAAGGCGTAACAGGAATACAGAGTACTGGGCTAATGGTAAGATACTTGGTAGTGTGGATGAACAGAGGGATCTGGGTGTCCATGTGCATAGATCCCTGAAAGTTGGCACCCAGGTTGATAGGGTTGTTAAGAAGGCGGACGGTGTGTTAGCTTTTATTGGTAGAGGGATTGAGTTTCGGAGCCAGGAGGTCATGCTGCAACTGTACAAAACTCTGGTGCGGCCGCATTTGGAGTATTGCGTACAGTTCTGGTCGCCGTTTTATAGGAAAGATGTGGAAGTGTTGGAAAGGGTGCAGAGGAGATTTACCAGGATGTTGCCTGGTATGGTGGGAAAATCGTATGAGGAAAGGCTGAGGGGCTTGAGGTTGTTTCCGTTAGAGAGAAGAAGGTTAAGAGGTGACTTAATAGAGGCATACAAGATGATCAGAGGATTAGATAGGGTGGATAGTGAGAGCCTTTTTCCTCGGATGGTGTTGGCTAGCACGAGGGGACATAGCTTTAAATTGAGGGGTGAGAGATATAGGACAGATGTTAGAGGTAGGTTCTTTACTCAGAGAGTAGTAAGGGCGTGGAATGCCCTGCCTGCAGCAGGAGTGGACTCGTCAACATTAAGAGCATTCAAATGGTTATTGGATAAACATATGGATGATATTGGAATAGTGTAGATTAGAGGGGCAACATCGAGGGCCGAAGGGCCTGTACTGCGCTGTAATGTTCTATGTTCTATGTTCTAAATCTCATTGAGTTTAGTGTGTTGGAAATCAGGTCAATCCTGGGGTGGGTGTATGGTGGTTCTACAGGCTACAGGAGCAGGGCCAAGCACAACTCTGTGGAGCTGGGGGAAACACTCCTGCTCCTCCTGGCTCCATAGGAAGGTATTTCTGCACAGAAACCTACCTTCGGTTGGGTCACAGAAAAAGATCCCCAAGTGGGTAGTTCCAATATTTGCTCCCGCTTGTGAATTAGAGTCATAGAGGTTTACAGCATGGAAACAGGCCCTTTGGCCCAACTTGTCCATGCCGCCCTTTTTTTAAACCCCTAAGCTAATCCCAATTGCCCGCATTTGGCCCATATCCCTCTATACCTATCTTACCCATGTAACTGTTTAAATGCTTTTCAGAAGACAAAATTGTACCCGCCTCTACTACTACCCCTGGCAGCTCGTTCCAGACACTCACCACCCTCTGTGTGAAACAATTGCCCCTCTGGACACTTTTGTATCTCTCCCCTCTCACCTTAAACCTATGCCCTCTAGTTTTAGACTCCCCTACCTTTCGGAAAAGATACTGACTATCGAGCTGATCTGTGCCCCTCATTATTTTATAGACCTCTATAAGATCACCTCTCAGCCTTCTACGCTCCAAAGAAAAAAGTCCCAGTCTATACAGCCTCTCCTTATAACTCAAACCATCAAGTCCCGGTAGCATCCTAGTAAATCTTTTCTGTACTCTTTCTAGTTTAATAATATCCTTTCTATAATAGAGTGACCAGAACTGTACACAGTATTCCAAGTGTGGCCTTACCAATGTCTTGTACAACTTCAACAAGACGTCCCAACTCCTATATTCAATGTTCTGACCAATGAAACCAAGCATGCTAAATGCCTTCTTCACCACTCTGTCCACCTGTGACTCCACTTTCAAGGAGCTATGAACATGTACCCCTAGATCTCTTTGTTCTGTAACTCTCCCCAGCGCCCTACCATTAACTGAGTAAGTCCTGCCCTGGTTCAATCTACCAAAATGCATCACCTCGCATTTATCTAAATTAAATGTTGGTACACATTGGTACCAACGACGTAGGTAAGAGAAGGGACGGGGATTTAAAACAGGAATTTCGGGAACTGGGCTGGAAGCTGAGAGCCAAGACAAAACATGTGGTCATCTCTGGTACGTTGCCGGTGCCACGTGATAGCGAGTTGAGGAACAGGGAGAGAGTGCAGTTAAACATGTGGCTGCAGGGATGGTGTAGGAGGGAGGGTTTCAGATACGTGGATAATTGGAACACATTCTGGGGAAGGTGGGACCTGTACAAACAGGACGGGGTGCACCTGAACCAGAGGGGCACCAATATCCTAGGAGGGAAATTTGTTACGGCTCTTCAGGGGGGTTTAAACTAATTTGTCAGGGGAGTGGGAAAAGGAGTTGTAGTCCAGAAGTCAGTGAGGGTGGTGAGGTATTGGGGAAGGTATCAAGGTCAAGGGTGGGTACCGGTAGACAGGAAGGTGGGTTGAAGTGTGTCTACTTCAATGCAAGGAGCATCCGGAACAAGGTAGATGAACTTGGGGCGTGGATTGGTACTTGGAACTACGATGTTGTGGCCATTACGGAGACGTGGGTAGAACAAGGACAGGAATGGTTGTTGGACGTTCCGGGGTATAGATGTTTCACTAAGTGTAGGGAAGCTGGTAAAAGAGGTGGAGGAGTAGCATTGTTAATCAAGGATAGTTTAACGGCTGCGGAAAGGCACTTTAAGGGGGATCTGCACACTGAGGTAATATGGGCTGAAGTTAGAAATAGGAAAGGAACGGTCACGTTGTTAGGAGTTTACTATAGGCCCCCAAATAGTAATAGAGATGTGGAGGAAGAAATTGCTAAGCAGATTTTGGATATGTGTGGGGGTCACAGGGTAGTTGTCATGGGGGACTTTAACTTTCCAAATATTGATTGGAACCTTTGTAGGTCAAATAGTTCAGATGGGGCAGTTTTGTGCAGTGTGTGCAGGAGGGTTTCCTGACACAATATGTGGATAGGCCGACAAGAGGTGAGGCCACATTGGATTTGGTACTGGGAAATGAACCGGGCCAAGTGTTAGATTTGGTTGTGGGAGAGCACTTTGGAGATAGTGACCACAATTTGGTGTCTTTTGTTATTGCAATGGAGAGGGATAGGGCCGTACGGCAGGGCAAGGTTTACAATTGGGGGAGAGGTAATTATGATGCGATTAGGCAAGAATTAGGGGGCATAAGATGGGAACAGAAACTGTCAGAGAAAGGCACTAATGAAAAGTGGAACTTTTTCAAGGAACAAATACTGGGTGTCCTTGATAGGTATGTCCCTGTCAGGCAGGGAGGAAATGGCCGAGTGAGGGAACCATGGTTCACGAAAGAGGTGGAATGTCTTGTGAAAAGGAAGAGGGAAGCTTATGTAGGGATGAGGAAACAAGGTTCAGATGGCTCGATTGAGGGTTACAAGTTAGCAAGGAATGAGCTGAAAAAGGGGCTTCGGAGAGCTAGGAGGGGACATGAGAAGTCCTTGGCGGGTCAGATCAAGGAAAACCCCAAGGCTTATGTGAGGAAGAAAAGAATGACCAGGGTGAGGTTAGGGCCGGTCAAGGACAGTCATGGGAACTTGTGTATGGAGTCAGTAGAGATAGGCGAGGTGATGAATGAATACTTTTCTTCAGTGTTCACCAAGGAGAGGGGCCATGTTTTTGAGGAAGAGAAGGTGTTACAGGCTAATAGGCTGGAGGAAATAGATGTTCGGAGGGAGGATGTACTGGCAGTTTTGAATAAACTGAAGGTCGATAAGTCCCCTGGGCCTAATGAAATATATCCTAGGATTCTTTGGGAGGCAAGGGATGAGATTGCAGAGCCTTTGGCTTTGATCTTTGGGTCCTCACTGTCCACGGGGATGGTGCCAGAGGACTGGAGAGTGGCGAATGTTGTTCCTCTCTTTAAGAAAGGGAATAGAAATGACCCTGGTAATTATAGACCGGTTAGTCTTACTTCGGTGGTTGGTAAATTGATGGAAAAGGTCCTTAGGGATGGGATTTACGACCATTTAGAAAGATGCGGATTAATCCGGGATAGTCAGCACGGATTCATGAAGGGCAAGTCGTGCCTCACAAATTTGATAGAATTTTTTGAGGAGGTAACTAAGTGTGTTGATGAAGGTAGGGCAGTTGATGTCATATACATGGATTTTAGTAAGGCGTTTGATAAGGTCCCCCATGGTCGGCTTATGATGAAAGTAAGGAGGTGTGGGATAGAGGGAAAGTTGGCCGATTGGATAGGTAACTGGCTATCTGATCGAAGACAGAGGGTGGTGGTGGATGGAAAATTTTCGGACTGGAGGCAGGTTGCTAGCGGAGTGCCACAGGGATCAGTGTTTGGTCCTCTGCTCTTTGTGATTTTTATTAATGACTTAGAGGAGGGGGCTGAAGGGTGGATCAGTAAATTTGCTGATGACACCAAGATTGGTGGAGTAGTGGATGAGGTGGAGGGCTGTTGTAGGCTGCAAAGAGACATAGATAGGATGCAAAGCTGGGCTGAAAAATGGCAAATGGAGTTTAACCCTGATAAATGTGAGGTGATTCATTTTGGTAGGACTAATTTAAATGTGGATTACAGGGTCAAAGGTAGGGTTCTGAAGACTGTGGAGGAACAGAGAGATCTTGGGGTCCATATCCACAGATCTCTAAAGGTTGCCACTCAAGTGGATAGAGCTGTGAAGAAGGCCTATAGTGTGTTAGCTTTTATTAACAGGGGATTGGAGTTTAAGAGCCGTGGGGTTATGCTGCAACTGTACAGGACCTTGGTGAGACCACATTTGGAATATTGTGTGCAGTTCTGGTCACCTCACTATAAGAAGGATGTGGAAGCATTGGAGAGAGTGCAGAGGAGATTTACCAGGATGCTGCCTGGTTTGGAGGGTAGGTCTTATGAGGAAAGGTTGAGGGAGCTAGGGCTGTTCTCTCTGGAGCGGAGGATGCTGAGGGGAGACTTAATAGAGGTTTATAAAATGATGAAGGGGATAGATAGAGTGAACGTTCAAACACTATTTCCTCGGGTGGATGGAGCTATTACAAGGGGGCATAACTATAGGGTTCGTGGTGGGAGATACAGGAAGGATATCAGAGGTAGGTTCTTTACGCAGAGAGTGGTTGGGGTGTGGAATGGACTGCCTGCGGTGATGGTGGAGTCGGACACTTTGGGAACATTTAAGCGGTTGTTGGATAGGCACATGGAGCGCGCCGGGATGATGGGGAGTGGGATAGCTTGATCTTGGTTTCGGATAGGGCTCGGCACAACATCGTGGGCCGAAGGGCCTGTTCTGTGCTGTACTGTTCTATGTTCTATGTAAACTCCATCTGCCATTCGTCAGCCCACTGGCCCAATTGATCATGATCCCATTGCAATCGGAGATAACTTTCTTCACTGTCCAATTGACCAGTTCGTGAAAGAGGGCCTTTTTGTTGAGTCCACAATTTACATTTTTGAGGACCTTGCGTCTGTTTAAGATATCTGCCCTAAAAAAAACAGGACCCATAAATTTGGCAATGTGCGCCTACAGATTAGGCAGAGGTCTAAATTGCTAAATTGGTCTGCTTCTTGGCTGTTTTACTCCTGAAAAACAGGTACAATGCAGACCAGTTTCTACCCCAATGTCCTCTATGACATTGACCTAATGATATTAGACCTAAAAAATGACATTGACTCTGTGATATTAGACCTAAAAGACGACTCTAAAGATGGCTAAAGATCCATAGAATGGCTCAGAATGGCTTTAAGGTCTTTTATCCTATTTCATATTTTATTCAGTTTCTGATGCATTTAGATAAATCTGTCTGCAGTCTTCTTGACAGTTCATTAAGCTATGCTGTTTATACCAGTGGTAGCTTTATAACCCAACGTGTGAAGAAAACATATTAACACCCGCATGCCTCAAACACTCGCATGTTCCTTCACAACCAGTGAACAAGCTTATCACTGGGCGAGAAATCTGGTGGCAAAATGAGATGTCTGACCAGTGGAAACAGGGTTTTTTTTCTCATTATTGCTGCTGTTATGTGTCCATATTCTGACCCTCCCCAAGCCATGCACCAACTGTAGTGACAGGGTGAACAATCCAGTCCCAGGCCATACCTGTTTTGTGCTGGCCCAAGGTGGTGTACAAGACAGGCCTGGTAGCCCCACCTCGAGGTCTCCCAACCCACGTGTACCTGCACAGCATGGCTGAGGTGAACAAATTGGTAGTGGAGAGAATGTACGTTCAAACCACATGCTATTATGTGCTGCACCTTCTAGGACACATTATTATGAATTTTCATATGTGACCACTATATTTTCATATTTTATCTGTTTCAAAAACATAAATTGAGCTGTGAAATTTTCTTTCCCCCTTCCAGATCCTACCTGGGCAAGTCTGAACTTAGGAGCACTCATCTGTATTGAATGCTCAGGGATTCATCGTAATCTTGGGACCCATCTGTCGCGAGTACGATCTCTGGATCTTGACGACTGGCCGTTGGAGTTAACTCTCGTGTTGACGTCTATCGGAAATGAGATGGCAAACAGTGTGTGGGAGAGGAATACACGGGGACGCAGCAAGCCTACCCCAGAATCTACACGGCAAGTGACTGCTTAGCATTCTCCATTGCTAAGATCACCAGTAAGAGGTTTGGCTGTGAGGGAGTAGAGTCATACTTCCAAACGATGTGATGGAATGTTTCTCATTCCCATCAGCTAATTTGCTTGGTGTATATGTGTTTGTGCAGATTTCCACTACCTCATTCCTTGTATCTCCAGGAGACCCATTCCAGTCTGGCTCAAAGCTACAAGGACTGAGAGGCGCTCCTTGATGCTTGGAATCTCCACCTTCATTCTACATAGTCTCGTGCTTTACCAAGCCCTTTACACAATCAGTGTGATGTCCCTCACATGCATAAAAATATAAGGCTGTTCCACTTCATCCTCATTTTGAAAACTTGGGATTTTCTATCTGAACTCTTTAAAGTTCCTGGGACTGGAGGATTGGGGGAATTTCTGTCTGATTTAAATTGTCAATCAACTGGAGCAGCTATCTCCAATCCTCCTGTCCTAGTAAAAGTTTAGGCTGAGCTAAAATCAGCCTTGCAAACAAAGATAAAAGAAACCAGCAGGGTCTTTGTGGACCGGATAAAAATCAGGATAAATATGGCCTGTGGCCCATGTTTAGACAGCCCCACCCGAGTCTGTCATGTGATTCCCATTAGAAAATGTTTAGTTCATTGCTCTTGTGGCTCAGTAAATGAATTCTCTGTTAGGTGTTATACTGAATCATACAGATTACAAAGGTGTCCAATTTGATCCCAGTCATTGAATCATTCAGCACAGAAGGAGGCTATTCAGCCCATCATGCCAGTGTTGAATTAACTGACCTCAGCCACAGCAGTAGTGGAGGATCCTATGTTTGAATTCAGTGCCCCCACATTAGGGAACGTGATCAGTTTTAGAGAGGACAGAATTAAATTTGGCTGCAATGTCTTATCTCCTTGAGTGAACAGTCTGTTGACATTGAGTGAGGTACCACAAGGCTGCCATCCATCACCTGTCGAACTGTAGTCTAACACTAGTGTGAGGAAAGTGGATAAACATTCACAATTCATACAAGTGCAAAGTGCCATCATTATGTCTAACCACAGCTTTGTTACAAGAAAATAACAACTGGGGGTGGGGGTAAATTTTCATGGGGCATTTCCAGCTCATCCAATGAGAGTTACCCTCCCAGAAGTTCACCTTACCCCTCCCCCCTGTATCCAACAGATTTCACCCTGACAGTTTCTGCTAATCTCTTTCATAGTCACATTCTGAGTGGGCCCTTAAGTACAACCTTGTCTCAGAACCATTGAATTATTGCTGTTTTAATTTGCTATTGGTCATAAATAGCGAGACAACACTGTGACCTGCCCTTTCTGTTATAGGGAAGAAAGAGAAAACTGGATCAGGGCAAAGTACGAGCAGAAACTCTTTGTTGCACCTTTGAAATACCGTGATATTCCCATTGGAAAGCAGCTGTTCCGAGCCGTCATGGAAAAGGACCTTCACAGTATCTTACTACTACTTGCTCACGCCAAGAAGGAGCACATCAATGAATGCACTGAAGATAAAGAAAAACGGACAGCTTTGCATCTCGCCTGTGAACTAAAGGATGTAGTAATAACGCAGCTCCTTGTTTGGGTAGGTTTTATTCAGCCTGGCACAGACCTTGTTCCTCGGTATTCTGTTCTTTACAGGATGGTTATAGTCCACTCAAATAGTGCCGTGCTCCCCCTTGCCCCATCCCCTCACCAACTGGAAGGTTTCATGTTCACGTTGATAAGGTGACAGTCTCTGATGCTCATTTACCTCAGTGGGTGAGGTTAACAGCTCTCAGTTGGGTTGTTCATTGTAGAAAGGGGGAACGGGATGGACTTTCCTTCCTATCCTTGAACCACCATAACCCCACCCCACAACCTTCAAGTAAGCTGCTGAATATGTGACCTTTAAAGCCTATCAGAAGAACAAGGCTGGAAGATGGCAGGTCACACTGACAAAAAGTAAATATTTCTGATTTTATGGCCAACTAGCTGGCAAATACTCAAACTGAGATTTGTCAGAGGATCAACTACCATCCTGACATGGAATGATATCATTGTTTCTTCACTGTTGCTGAGTCAAAATCCTGGAACTCACTTCCTAACTGTGGGTGTACCTGTGCCACATGGACTGCAGCAGTTCTTTTCAAGGGCAATTAGCCATGGACAATAAATTTAGGTCTTGCCAGTGATGCTCACATTCCATGAAAGAATAGAATAAAAATAATCCTTTGATGTCAATATCATAAAAATGGAAACTCTAATGAGCTTCTAATATAAGTTTGTGTCTATATTCCAGTTTCTATGAATTATTGGCACCGTATACAGAACTATCTAACCTAATGATTAACTTATCTGCTGCATTTTCAGAGTTCCACACCTTGCAGAGTTATTGAACCATCCTCTGCCATGGAGCAGTCCTGTGAACTGACAGAACAATGACTGGTACACAGGTTGCACAGAGCTCAACAGTGCTGATCGTAGGATTTTAGGGTGATCCAACAAAGTTAGGCATGGGCTCTTCCACTTCACAGCCCTACTTTTACCTCTTAACCCACACCAGATACACTCTTTGTAATTCACCACCAGATTCCTCTTAGTTCTCAACAAATACATTTTCCTCACAGCATCATTTATTATTAAGTATTTTTCATACTCTGGTAACCTGCATTCATGTAACACCTCACCACATTGCAGAAACGTCCAAAGCACTTCACATAATGAATTACTTTGAAATGCACCAACTGTTGTAATGCAGCGCCCATTTTGAGCATAGCAAGATCGCATAAGCAGCAATGAGACTGACAGACTACAATGTTTTAATGGAGGGAGGAATGTTGGTAAGCCCTGGAACAGAACTCCTTGTTCTTCTTCAATCATGTCCTGGGATCTTTAACATTCATCTTAACCACTGACACTGGCTGACAAGACCAGAGCTTAACATCTCGACTGAAGAATGGCACTTCTGAAAACGCTTCACTCCCTCAGTGCTGCAGTGGGAATTAGCCACAATATAACGGGGAGATAATAAGTAAAATTAGAAGAGATGTAGCCAATGCTACTTGGAGAAAAATGTGATATTCCACCTTACAATAAGTTAACCTGACAATGATCAGATCCATGGCAGTAGAAATATAGTTCCATTTAATGAGATAGCTTCAAATCTTAATATTCTTTCTAACATTTATATTGCATCACGCTTACAGTTGGGATTAGCTATTACAGGATCGAATTGTTAATCTCTTCCGTTCCCTGCAGCCAAAATTGCAGCATTGCAGAGTGATTTGCTCAGTGCACTTTGCTCAAATGAGCTGCACAACTTGAAATTACGTTTGATCCAACTGGAATTGAAAAGCATTTTCAAATGTCTGTACTGTATTGGACACTCAACAAGACACTTCCAATGGACAAAATTGGAAATTGAACTCTTTGCTTGATCCCTCTACAGTAACACTCTCGAATCATTCCTCTCAGTAACTTAAACTGTGGGCAACTCCTCAGAGGGACAGTGCTCCAGTACAGGAATATTTTGTTTATTCTATTCCCTCCATTTTAACTGTTCCCAACCCACCTCCCAGTGTCAAACACAAGTCCCCTCATAGAATAATACAGCACAGAAGGAGCCATTCAGTTCTTCATGCCTGTGCTGGCTCTGTGAAAGAAAATACATACAAACATACAAATTAGGAGGAGTAGGCCAGTCGGCCTGTCGAGCTTGCTTTGCCATTCAATCAGATCATGGCTGATCTGATTGTAACTTCAACCCCCACATTCCTGTCGACCCCCGATAACCTTTCACCCCCTTCTTAATCCAGAATCTATCTCGTTCTGCCTTTTAAAAAAATTCCAAGATTCTGCTTCCACTGGCTTTTGAGGAAGAGAATTTCAGACACTCAATCCTCTGACTGAAAGCAATTCCCCTAATTGCCACCTTAAGTGACAGTGACCCCGCGTTCTATATTCTCTGACAAGAGAAAAATTCTCTCCACGTCCACCCTGTCAAGAAGCCCCCTCAGGATCGTAAAGGTTTTGATTGAGTCACCCCTCACTCTTCTAAACGCCAGCAGATACAAGCCTAGCCTGTCCAACCTTTCCTCAGAAGACAACTCGCCCATTCCTCGTATTAGTCTGGTAAACCTTCACTGAACTGTTTGTAACACATTTACATCTTTCCTTAGATAAGAAGACCAATACTGTACACATTACTCCAGATGTGGTCTCATCAGTGCCCTGTGCAACTGAAGCATAACCTCCCTACTTTTGTAATCAATTTTCCTAGCAATAAACAATAATATTTGATTAGCTTTCCTAATTACTTGCTGTACCTGTATACCAGCCTTTTGTGATTCATGCACTAGGACATCCAGATCCTTCTGCACCTCCGAGCTCTGCAATATCTTGCCATTTAGATAATAAGCTTTTTTATTCTTCCTGCCAAAATGGACAATTTCACATTTGCCCTCATTATGCTCCATTTGTCATTTTTCCCACTCACTTAAGCTATCTATATCGCTTTGTAGCCTCCTTGTGCCTTCTTCACAATTTACTTACTCACCTATCTTTGCATCTTCAGCAAATTTAACAACCATCCCTTCAGTCCCTTCATCCAAGACATTTATATAAATTGTCATTTATATAGATTGTAAAACGTTGAGGTCCCAGCACTGATCCCTGTGACACACCACTTGTCACATTCTGCCAGCCAGAAAATGACCCATTTATGCCTACTCTCTGTTTCCTATTAGCTAACCAATCTTCAATTCTCGCCAATATGTTACCCCCTACACCATGAGCTTTTATTTTATGCAATAACCTTTGATGTGACACCTTATCAAATGCCTTTGGGAAATCTAAGTACAGTACATCCACCCTTTATCCACTGCGCAGCTCAGACTCCTTCAAAGAATTCCAATAAATTGGTTAAACACGATTTCCCTTTCACAAAACCATGTTGACTCTCCTTGATTGCCTTGAATTTTTCTAAGTGCTCTGCCATAACATCTTTAATAATAACTTCAAACATTTTCCCTGTGACAGATGTTAGGCTAACTGGCCTATACTTTCCTGCTTTCTGTCTCTCTCCCTTTTTGAATAAAGGTTTATATTTGCTATTTTCCAATCTAACGGAACCTTCCCTGAATCTAGGGAATTTTGGAAAATTAAAACCAATGCACAACAATCTCATTAGCCACTTCTTTCGAAGTCTTAGGGTGAACTCCTTCTGGACCAGAGGATTTGTCAACTTGTAGACCCAACAATTTGCTCAATACCACTTCCCTGGTCATTGTAGTTTTCCTGAGTTCCTCCCACCCTTCCATTTCCTGATTTATAGCTATTTCTGGGACATTACTGGTGTCCCCTATGGTGAAGACTGATGTAAAATGCCCCTTTAATTAATCTGCCATAACCCTGATTACCAATTCCTGTGACACGCTTTCTATAGGATCAACACTCATTTTGTTAACTTTTTTAAATTGACATATCTGTAGAAATTCTTACTATCCTTCTTTATATTACTAGCTTGCTTTCTCTCGTACTCTAGTTTTTACTTCCTGAATCAATCTTTTTGTCATTTGTTGAAGCTCTTTATATTCTTTCCAATCTTCTGACCTGCCACTCGTCTTTGCACAAATGTATGCTTTTTCTTAAGTTTAAGGAAGTTTAATCCGCCTGTAACTTTTTGATTTGATCACAGATGATGGGCCCTCCCCATGGAATGTTTCTTCCTCATCGGAATGGGTCTATTCTGTGGATTCATAAATATCCCTTCAAATCTCTGCCACTGAATCTCTACTGATCTATCCCTCAAGCACATTTGCCAGTTCACTTTAGCTAGCTCTGCTTTCGTGCCTTCATAATGGCCTTTAAGTTTAAAATACTAGCCTTGGACACACTCCTCTCTCCCTCTAACGGAATGTAAAATTCAATCTGTATGGCAGCAACGGCGGGGTGTGAAAGGCTGGAGAATTCTGGCCTACATCTTCCTCAATTTGATCTCTTGCTTCATTATTCAGTTTAAAACTCTCTCTACTTCCCTAGTTATGCAGCTCGCGATAGACACCAGCCCCAGCACAGTTCAGGTGTAGACTGTCCCAACGGTACAGATCCCCACTTTTCCCAGTGCTGGTGCCAGTGCCCCACAAATCGGAACCTACTTCTCCCACATCAGTCTTTGAGTCACATTTTCATGTTTCACCTGGTTCAGATAATAATCCGGAAATGATTACCTTTGTGGCTCTGCTTTGTAATTTGCTGCATAGCTCCTCACACTGACTATGCAGAACCTCCTTTCTTGTCCTGCTTATGTTGCTAGGACATAGTCCTAGCCACTGCACATGGACCATGACCATTGGATCCTCTCCATCCTGGCACCAGGCAGGCAACAAAGCCATCTGAACTCTCGTTCCTTGCTACAGAAAACAGTGTCAATCCCCCTCACTATACTATCCCCTACTACCACTACATTCTTGTGTGCTTCCCCCACTTAAATGGCTCCCTGTACCACAGTGCCAAGGTCAGTCAGCTTATCCACCCTGCAGCCCCCACTCTCATCCAGACCAGCTAAGAGAACATCAAACCTGTTGGACAATTGCAGGGGCTGATACTCTGGGTCCCCTTATCTGCCTCACTCGCACTCTCCTATTCTTGACCACTGACCCGAGCTATCCAATTAATTCAATTTCCCTGCTCTTTCCCTTTCGCCATGTAATTCTTTTCCCTTTTGAGCATTCATGTGATTCCCTTTTTAAAGTTACAGTTGAATCTGGTCCCTTTCAGGCAGTATATTCCAGATCATCATAACTTGATGCATAAAAATAATTCTCATTTTCTCCCTGGAATTTTTTTGTCAATTATTTTAAATCTGTGCCCTCTGGTTATCGACCCTCCTGCCAGTGGAAACAGTAACAGTTTTTTGTGCAGAATGTCATGGTATGTGAGCATATGCCCAAATAAAGACATCCAGCATGGATTGCTGTGCGTCAAGGGCAGATGCCCACAATTCACCCTCATGTTCCTAATCTTAACTGAGTCAGTAAAGTGAGGCACCCAGTGAGAAAGATCCTTTTCCCAGAGAGAGACAGATAATTCGTTCTACCTTGTCCAGTGCTTTTACACTAAGTGCAACCAATGGAAGGAGGTGCAGTCTTCCTCCATCAGCCATATATTCTATAGCGTGAACAAACCCAACTCCTTTACCCAAGAACACTGTAAATCCTGGAAAATGTAGGTCTCTAATTCTGCTGTCAGTATAAAGCAGCTGGTTTTAGCAATGAAAATGGCAGAGAACCAGGTTCTGCACAACTTCTGTCTGTGAGGCCACATCTAAAAGCTGGGGGTCTAAAGCCCATTTCTGGAGACTGGCTTCCCATCCAGGAGGTGATGGGTGCACTCCCCAAAACTAACTGAAGTGCAGTGCAAATATAAAGTGTATATATAATATGACTGGTTACATTGTTCCTGTCTTGTCTGTCTGTCCTCATGGGGCGCGGGATTGTTGTTGCAGGAGCTTGAATTTTGGATGATGATCAAGCGGGAAGGTACATTTAAATCGTGTCTTATAGTAATGCTCTCGTCTTGGTTTTCTGTGCTCTACAGTATGGCATTGATGTGAAGGCCAGAGATGTGAATGGAAACACAGCCCTCTACCACGCCCGGCGAGCAGGTAGCCAGGAGTGCATGGATGTTCTGTTGCAACACGGTTGTCCCAGTGATGGCTGCATTATGACACCCAGTCTCAGCAGGAAAAGTATCAGCAGCAGTCTCGGAAGGACTGAGTCCAGGCTTCCACATTAAACAGAAGCCTTGAAGCACTGTGCTTCCACACCTTTACATTCTCAAAGGGCAGCTATTGCAGCCTCCAGACTTCCCACCACCACCCCCACCAACTCCCACCCCATTTTACTGCAGAATTTGGTGACCAGGAGGTGCAATTCATGGAAACTGGATGTTAATTTTATCACAAGCGATGATATCAATTGTCCCAAAGCCTTCTGACCAAGAGATTGAAACTACTGTTCTTCGATGCGAGAGCTGTCTCGTGTTTTAAGGCCCATTTCTTTGACTGTCTGTCCCAGGTCATATCTAGGTAACACAAAATGTCGAGTGCCACGACTTGTAGGACAGCAGTGTAGCCATAGGAGCAAGGGTTTGCCGAAGGTTTCTGCTCCTCTTGCCTGCCCTTTTATAATTCTTAAAAGAATTGAATGTTGTTTACACAAAGTGAAACCATGACGTACTGGAGTCATGGACCTGGAGTAAGTTATAGAGGCCAGTTTTCAGCTCCAAATGTTTTATATTTGACATAATTAAATTGTTGTCAGTTTTATTTTCTAACTGTTTGAATAGTGGTCCTATAAGTACCAAATGTTCCTTTGCAGTTTTATTTCCCCAGATGTGCACTTGTATTTAAATTTGTAAAAGAAATATGTGTGTAATATTGGATATTACAATATTTAGAGAAATGTGAAGACCTACAGAACATTCTTTCATACTAACCTCTGAAGTTCCAAACAAGAAATAGTTGGTGTATCATTCTTATTTTGGGGGAAATGAGGGTCACTGGAGAGATAGATGTCTCAATTGTCCTTCTTAAAAGGTTGCAGTGACACGATTTTGGCTGATGAAGCTTCATTAATGCTGTATTGTGCACAAAGCCCTTTAACCATACTGTATTCCATCATAGGGTGAAGCCAACAATCTGTAGTGGCTTGTCTAAAGTTATATTTGAAGCTGGACCTCTAATTTTGGTACAAAATGTTGTTGGACAAAAGGATTTTTTTAAAAAAAGAGAGGCTTGTACTAATATAGAGCAGCATTGATGTTCAAATGATCCCACTGTCAACAAAAGGAGCACTGTCTGACAGGAAGGTAGTGAAAGGAGATTAAAGCAGAGCATGGTATGGGGGGGTGGTAAATAAGTATGGGATTTTTAAAGAAACATTTTTTTTAAGTGAGGCACTGATGTTTAGCGCCACAGAATCAGCTACTGAGTGGAGACCAGGCCTTTCACCACAGGGAAGATAATATCAGGAAGCATTAACAAGCACTTGAGCAAAACACCTAGTCGCCACTTTCAGAGTGCATTGGTAGGTCGCTCACATGTTCCAGTTAGCATGCATGGTAAAGTGAGACTAGAAGGCGAGAGAGAAAATTTAGAGTTTAAGTTCAAAAGAAAAAATTGGTCTGTAGAAGGTGCTGCAACTTCAGCATGATGTGCAATTCCTAGTTATCCTGACAATGTCTCTTCACTCCCGTTACACCATCAGTGTAGAAAGTGTTTGGCAGCCGCCTAACTACGTCATAGTAATTCAGTAGTGACACACTGCTAGAATGGTGGGAGATACTTCGGCTTAATGTATCTGTAAAGTCTAAGTCATTGTCTCTCAAGGCTTTGCTTTTTATTCAGAAATCTAAGCAAACAGCAAAGACCCACATTTCAGGACACCACTAGAATTGAAATGAATGAGGTAGGAAATAGGATAAGTCAAGAAGTAGGGTTTAGATTCTGCCAAACTTGGGTTTTAAGTTGGGTAGGAGGAAATGCATTTACTGCCAAGTATCCAGTTTACAGTGGTGACTACAAATGAACTACCATTTGAGGTCTCGTGGCACCTACAATACTTTCCATATCACAACCCAATGGCTGGGCCATTGTACCTTCTGCATTAACACTTGCATGTTTTTTTAATGGAAAAAATATATTCCCATAGATTGTCAATGACTACTTCAATAGATCAGACAAGGCATTTTGTCAATGTTCCTTACAGTTAAAATTGAACCATTGTCTGGATGCATATATGGTAAGATCAAAAGGAAGTGTAAACATATGCAAAAAGTAGCTGTGTTTTTTCTGGATTCACTTGGTAGTTTGCCTTTGAGCAGGAAGGTTTTGTGTTCAGAACCCCCATTTCAGTGCAGTACTGAGGGAGTGCTGCATTGTCAGAGGTACCATCCTGCAGATATAAGACTTCAGATTAGGTCGAGTCTACCTGTTCTGGTGGTTCAGGTGGATATGAAAGTTCCCATGGCACAGTTTGAGGAAGAGCAGTTCTCTCCGTGTCCTGGCCAACATTCCTCCCTTAACAAACATCACCAAAAATTAGCTGGTCTTCGATTTCATTGCTGCTTCTGCAATCTTGCTGTGCGCAAAATGGCTGCCGCATTTGCTTCCATAGCAACAGTCACTGCATTTCAAAATAATTCCTGATATCTGAGTGCTTTGGGACATTTCTGAGAGATGTAATAAGGCGCAATATAGGTGCAAATCTTTTTTATGCAAATTTGCAGCCGCTTGAGGAAAGGGGAAGGAGTGGGCTGATGCTTACAGTTACAAGTCTGAATCTTGCTGTCTGACAGTAAGCACTTGGCCTGTTGTTGATTTGGCTCACACTCTTGAAGTTTCACAAAGAGCCAGAATGTGACAGTAACGATTTTATGTATATAGAGCATTACACACTAGTAGTACTGTTCTTTCAAACATTCTGGGGAATGAATTCCTCCATGTGCCATATCTAGCAAAGTCATAAACACAATGCATTTACAATTTTGCTACATGTCGCACACAGGATGATTTCCCTATCCTCCCCACTTCCTGTTGGCTTTTAGTACTTCTTGTATTGCTCATTTTAACTAGACAATCTGCTGTTTACAGTTTAGTAAAAAAAGAAATCCAAAATCTGTTTCCTTCTAGGTTAATGGTACAAGTTGTTAATGTGTTAAAATTGTGTAGAAGTTGACTACCTATTAATGGAGATTGCCTTTGGTGATTCTTTTTGATCAGTTTCAGTCACTCACTGTTTCAATGAAGTTCAACTTTTTAGTCTTCAGTCCCGTCTGTATGTGTGACTATTTACTGCCTAATAAAACTCATTGCAACTTTAATTAACAGAACCACTTTTTATTTTCAATTTTTCTCCTTTCTCTCCCAAAGGCACAAACTGGCCTTTGCTGGGATAGTTTTGCAGGTTCTGATACTCCAGTATCTCACCCAAGCAGCTGTACTTTATGTGCCAGATTAGACAGTGATGGTATTAAAGCTGAGCCTCTTCCTGCCCCTATCAAATGCCCACGCATGCACATTTTCCAGCAGGAACAGGAATCCTGGCTCATTTCATTTCTCCTACTAGCTTGCCAAAGAGCACCGACTCCAACTATAGCAGGCCTAGACCTAACTGAGGTCAGCTAACTCAGCACAGACCCTGACTCACCAAGAGTCCTGGAACCGAATGATTTTAGGATACAATATAAAATCCTCTAATTCTTGTTTCAATTCTTGTTCCATTAAAAATGTCCAGTTCCAGCAGATAGCTTATTTATTGCTTTGGTTTGCAGAAAAACAGCTTTTTTAATTGATGCTTAGAAAAAAGTGCAAATAACTAATTTTAAATAAAATGGTGTACCCATTAATTTTAATGGGTTTTCTGCTCCCCAAATTTCTCACGAATTTAGCATGTACAGTTTATCAAAACTCTATAAAGTATTACTGTTCTGTATTTCAGTAAAAACAAAAAGGACCCAGGAAGGATTTTGTGCATTTGGTCTGCCATAATGACACTAAATTCACCTTGTAAGCCACATATTATAAGATTTGTGACAAATAATCTATCACTAATCAAATACGAGCCAGGATTCTTTGATGTCATTGCCATTGCCAGTGAGAATGGAGAATGTGGTACTCAGCCAAAACTCCATTCACTGCAGCGGCACCGGAGAATCCCAGCCGCGGACAAGGTCAGAGAATCCGACCCACAGTCGTTGTACTGACCACTGCTGACAGAATAAGATGGGCCCTGCAGACTGGAGTTATACTGCTGGCTTCACAGCAGTGTATGACCAGGGAAAACTGACCTCTGCCTGCTTCCAATTGACGTTTCAGTGGGAGCAAAGAGCTGATAGGACAGATAGCTCTCCACGAGCCTCAAAAGAGTTAAAAATTAATTTTAAAACCTCTCAGGCAGTCATTGTGATCAATTAGGAGCTTTTTGCAGCTTCCCATTGAAACACAGATGGTTAGGAGCAGGAGGGGGTGATTCAACTCCATGAATCTGTTCCACCATTCAAGTAGACCATGGTTATCTTTATCTCACCTCTATTTGCCTGCTTTTACTCCATATCCCTTGATACCTTGATCTAACACAAATCCATCAGTTTCAGTCTTGACCATTTCAGTTGACCCCACAGCCTTTTGGGAACCAAAGGTCAGGTTTGCACTACCCTGTGTGCGTGGGAAAAATACGTTCTGATTTCACTCCTAACTGATTTAGCTTTAATTTCAAGATAATGTCCATTTGTTCTGGATTCCCACACCAGAGGGAAAAGCTTAGCAAATCTTTTTATCATTTTAATTCCCTGGATTGGATCATCACTCAACCTTCCAAACTTGAAGCACTGCAAGCCAAGTTTTAACTCTTCAAGCCCTGATGTCATTCTGGTGAAAATATTCTGACTTGCCTTTCTCAGATCCGACATTAAACCCCATCAGCCAGAGTATTGCCCACTCATTTAGTCTGTCTCTGCCCCTTCTCTCATCTGCGCAACTTACTATATCATCTAATTTAATGTAATTTGCAAACTTGGACATACAACTCTCTCTTCCTTCATCCAAGTCGGTAATATCATAGAAAGATACAGCTCAAAAGAAAGCCATTTGACCCATTGTGCCAATGTTGGTAAAAAGCTGAGGCTCCAGTTTAAATCCCTGGGAATGTCACTTGTCACATCCTGCCAATTCCCTTCATCACTATTCTTTGTCTCCTACCTCCCATCCAATTACCATCATGTGTCATATGGTTTTTGTTTATTCATTCATTGGGATCTGGGTGTCACTGGCTAGACCAGCAATTATTGCTCATTGCCCTTGAGAAGGTGGTGGTGAGCTGCTTTCTTGAACCGCTGCAGTCCATATTGTGTAGACACACCCACAGTGAGTTTCAGGATTTTAACCCTGCTACAGCGAAGCAGCGACTGAGATAATTCCAAGTCAGGATGGTGAGTGGCTTGGAGGGATGCTTGCCACTCCAAGTGGCCACTCCTTGTCTTTCTAGGTGGGAGCGGTTGTGGGTTTGGAAGGTTGGAAGGTGCTGTCTAAGGAACCTTGGTGAGTTCCTGCAGGGCATCTTGTAGGTGGGACACACACCTCATGGTTAACTCCATTCTTCTGCGCTTTCATTTTTGCCACTTATCTCTTGTGCAGAACCATATCTAATGCCTTCTTGAAGTTCATATTGGATATGTCAATAGACACTCCTTTCCACCATGCCAGTGACATGCTCAAAAAATTCAACTTGACCCAACTTTCACAAATCCACTTTGACTCTTTGATCAGCCCAAAAGCTCAGTCATTCTGACTTTGGTGATAAATTTCAGTAACTCCCCCAGAACTTATGTTAGATACAAATTGGTCTCCACTACGATCTCATGCTGTATATTTTATATTGCTACAAATCCAAGACAACTTCACATCAAAGCGGAATGGTTGTACTGTAACTGGTTTTGAAGTGAATGGACCTGTCTCATCACCACCATCGTGTTACAAACCATGTGACAAGTAGTTATGCTTTTGTTCTTCAGCAAATAGTCCCCTCTTTCCAGACACCCCCTTTCCCCCTCCCAATTGTTTTTTAGAAAGTCAGATTTTCATCTTGTAAGCATTTAGGGAGCTGGTTTTTAAAAAATATTTCTGTCTCAAATACAAGCTAGCTTTGCAAAACTGAAGTAATTTCATTAAGAGCATCTGTTGCAGGTATCTAAACAAAAACTTTAAAAAGGTGTTAAATAATTTTAACATTTAGAATGTAAATGCTTCTTTTGAACATTTTCTGTGTTTTGCCCACTTTGATATCAATTTGACTTTATTGGGTATATAATGCTTGCGACTAGTTTCCATTTTACTTGTGTTTACATAAAATGATTGTATGCAGTCTGTAAACTGTTTCTTAAATTGTGATTTCCCCTTGTGAATTGTGTTCCAATTCTATTGCAGTGAATTTAACTTCAAAAGTTTCAGTTGTACTTCTGTAATTGTTTTTTAAAAAAAGCATGTTCAATAGATGGAGGGGAGAAGATTCTCTCGTTCCCTAAGTTAGTCTGGACTAGTTATGAAACAGGATCTACATCTACACAGTTAGATCGGGTTTTTTGTTTAAATCGAGACCCGAGGGTTAATTTCTACTGTTGACTAATTTCAGCACATTTATTATGAACAGGTTTGTGTTAAATTTCTGTCTGCGCTATTTTACTGCTGTCATCAAGCCAAGAACAACGCCTGCTGACGCTCAATTTTGTTACAGCAAAACTGGTTCAAGCGCAGTTGCCTCTTCATCCATGCTGTGTATACTCTCAACAGAGAACTTGCTTGTTACTTATCACTAAGTCTGATGAGTCTGCCAAACTATAGGGGAAACTAGCAAAAAGCAATCAGCTCCAAGTTTTACAGTGGATTAAAGTTTAAACTGCCTTGCCTCTCAAAATATTCCAATGTGAAATCCTCTAAATAAGGTGAAGAAAAGTGAAATGGAGTGACTTGACCTTCATGCGGTTCCCTCTCTCAACTCCCCCCCGCCCCCAAGAGGTGCTATTTTCTCCCGTTGTCCATCACCTTTGCCAGTGGCACACAATGATGACTGATAGCTTAGGACTTATCATGGAGAAACCATTAGTATGAAACATACACACCCCACTTCAATGCCTTATGCCACAATATATCTGTCCTTTGTAAAGAGTGGATCTTTGAATTTACGTAGGGGGCAGGAAAGTGAACTAAATTCTCATGATGACATAACTGAGACATATGGGCATGAACTAAAAACAATCCTGGAAATAGCAGATCAGGCAGCATATCTGGAGAGAAACTGAATTAATGTTTCAGGTCATGATGACCTTTTGATCAGAACTGGTCTGGGAGGCGATGGCTAGTGGTATTATTGCTAAACTATTAATCCAGAAACTCAGCTAATGTTCTGGGGACACAGGTTTGAATCCCACTACGGCAGATGGTGGAATTTGAATTCAATAATAAATGTCTGGAATTAAGAATCTACTGATGACCATGAAACCATTGTCGATTGTCGGAAAAACCCATCTGGTTCACTACTGTCCTTTAGGGAAGGAAATCTGCCATCCTTACCCGGTCTGACCTACATGTGACTCCAGAGCCACAACAATGTGGTTGACTCTCAACTGCCCTCCCATGGGCAACTAGGATGGGCAATAAATGCTGGCCCAGCCAGCGACGCCCATGTCCCAAGAATGAATTAAAAAGAAACTAAAATGTTATTAACACTGGATCCTGGTTTATTTTCGATGTGCAGTGCGAGGCTTCCATTTGATTCCAATTTAGTACAATTGGCCAGTTTGAAACTAATACATTCTGAAGGATATTAAGTTGCTCACTCCATCACTTACATTATCTCTGTCTAATTTAAAGCTTTGAGAACTGTCAAAGTCTTTTTAATTGGCTCAAACAACACTCTCACCTCTGCCTTTGGATTTCCTGCACCATCACTTCAACTCATTCATCTTTTTAAAAGCAGACCTTGTTTATCTTAGCTAAGTGGACTTTAAAGATTTCACAGCACTGTTCAAATAATAACAGGGCCTTCCCTTGCTAACGGTTTTAAGCAATAACAAACAAAAAAAATCTGCCGTATGTGGAATGGCGCAGAATGGCTCTTTATGTTGCATTGCAAGTGGAATTCATTGTGTGAAGTGCAAACCACGTTGTGACATGGCGCTATAAAAATGCAATTCTTTTTCTTCAAGGGCAAAGGCATGCGGTGATTTTCATCTTTCGCAGCCAATGCTATTGGCATTCTCTCTCTGCCTGGACACTTTTCATTTACATCCTTCTTGAATTGGCGTTGATTTACACTGCAGCTTCCCAGAGCTGTGCCCCCAATGTTGTGTGGTGATGGTTGTGTCCCATGTGAGTTAGACTGAGGCTACCACAACACAATTTCAACCTGGGAATATACAAGACTGGAAAAGGTCATAGCCATTCTCCCAGTACCTAAGGAATATCATATCCTGCAATATCTCTCATATTTCTCTTCAATCTAATCCAGATTATAAAAGCCTGCGACGTAAACATTTCCCCCCCTTCATCTCCATTATTTTTCCTTCCCTCTTTGGAGTTTGAGGTTATGCCCCGTTGTACTTGAAGCAGCAGAATTATTTTCACCAGAGTGCCTTCCAATAAACAAAAATGGTTCCAATCTGAGCACTTGCAATCTTTTCATTGTAAGTAAGTGCACAAGGAGAATTAATCTTTCCCCTCCGCATCTCAACACACTTTGTAAATAATTAACTGCATTCGCAAGTAGTCATCACTGCAAAGAAACTTTCATTGCATTTGAACGCAGATAGCCAAACTATAAGAAGTTGCTGAAAATGATGCCTGCTATGTGTGCATGACTTGAAGCTAATGCATTGATTCCAGCAGCAAGCTTGAGCTTACCTGCTCATTTAATGGCGCACAGACTCTTGCAGTATTTAATAGCCAACAATATTTGTTCAGGGATATACCGCTAAAGGTGAAGCCCTGATTTTCCAATATTGGGAACAATGTGAACGTGATTGAATTAGTCCAATGCGTAAGTGTTTTTGCCTGAAGTACAAGACTCGATAGGCCGAATGGCCTACTTCTGTTCCGAAGTCTTATGGCCTAACAAGCCTGTTAATTTTTCAAATAATTTGCATAGGTTACGGGCACAGATAGAGCTTGCTGTAGAGACCATGGGTGCTAACAAGCTTAGCTAGAGATTGGAAAATCCAACTGGGCTGCAACTAGCCATTAAAGTTGTGGAGGGGGTAGAAAAGTGAACTTTGTTTTCATGGTGACACAGCTGAGACGTGGGGATGAAATAATAACAACAATTCTGGTAATAGTCAGCAGATCAGACAGTGTCTCTGGAGAGAAATTGAATTAATGTTTCAGGTCATGATGATCTTTGATCAGAACTGAGGTGGATATCTCTGTTCACTTTGGTTATTTGGAGGCTCTGCTGCAGAAAGAACACTGATGGTGACCTAATTTGGGGTTTAAGACTTAAGCACCACATTGAGGGAAGCTTCTGCCCATGTACATGCATTCATCAGGCCCCTTGCATTTGACTGTGAGGGAGGAAGAGGTTGCGGGTATCAGGAGGATGGCAAAGGTAAGTGTACTCACTTTGCACACTGCTTGCGGGACCCGTCAAGCACGGTACAAGTTGTGAACTGGTGGGATGGGGGATGCACCATTTCAAGTGCTGCACACAAACCATTCTCTTTGCACACATTCTTTCATTGTCTATGCTGGGTGTACACTTTTCTTGCACGTGGAGGTAGCAGATGTGGAAAAGCAAAGGGACGTTTGAATTTCCAGCCCAGAGCTCTCCTGTTGTCTGAGGGATTTGCAGTGGAATCAGCAGGCTGCATGCAGGAAGGCTCTAGGCTCCTAACAGCCATTCCCTGGTTCCCTCCCTGAATGTTTCCCCTTCCAAAAATGCTGCCTTGTGCACTGCCACTCACTGATGGCATCATGGCCACTTCCTGAATAATATCACCGAATGACATAATAGTGACCATTCGCAGTGTGTTAATCCTTTCTTGACATGTAAACCGAGGTTAATATGAACATAGAACATAGAACAGTACAGCTAGAACAGGCCCTTCGGCCCACGATGTTGTGCCGAGCTTTATCTGAAACCAAGATCAAGCTATCCCATTCCCTATCATCCTGGTGTGCTCCATGTGCCTATCCAATAACCGCTTAAATGTTCCCAAAGTGTCTGACTCCACTATCACTGCAGGCAGTCCATTCCACACCCCAACCACTCTCTGCGTAAAGAACCTACCTCTGATATCCTTCCTGTATCTCGCACCACGAACCCTATAGTTATGCCCCCTTGTAATAGCTCCATCCACCCGAGGAAATAGTCTTTGAACGTTCACTCTATCTATCCCCTTCATCATTTTATAAACCTCTATTAAGTCTCCCCTCAGCATCCTCCGCTCCAGAGAGAACAGCCCTAGCTCCCTCAACCTTTCCTCATAAGACCTACCCTCCAAACCAGGCAGCATCCTGGTAAATCTCCTCTGCACTCTTTCCAGCGCTTCCACATCCTTCTTATAGTGAGGTGACCAGAACTGCACACAATACTCCAAATGTGGTCTCACCAAGGTCCTGTACAGTTGCAGCATAACCCCACGGCTCTTAAACTCCAACCCCCTGTTAATAAAAGCTAACACACTATAGGCCTTCTTCACAGCTCTATCCACTTGAGTGGCAACCTTTAGAGATCTGTGGATATGAACCCCAAGATCTCTCTGTTCCTCCAAAGTCTTCAGAACCCTACCTTTGACCCTGTAATCCACATTTAAATTAGTCCTACCAAAATGAATCACCTCACATTTATCAGGGTTAAACTCCATTTGCCATTTTTCAGCCCAGCTTTGCATCCTATCTCTGTCTCTTTGCAGCCTGCAACAGCCCTCCACCTCATCCACTACTCCACCAATCTTGGTGTCATCAGCAAATTTACTGATCCACCCTTCAGCCACCTCCTCTAAGTCATTAATAAAAATCACAAAGAGCAGAGGACCAAGCACTGATCCCTGCGGCACTCCGCTAGCAACCTGCCTCCGATCCGAAAATTTTCCATCCACCACCACCCTCTGTCTTCGATCAGACAGCCAGTTACCTATCCAATCGGCCAACTTTCCCTCTATCCCACACCTCCTCACTTTCATCATAAGCCGACCATGGGGGACCTTATCAAACGCCTTACTAAAATCCATGTATATGACATCAACTGCCCTACCTTCATCAACACACTTAGTTACCTCCTCAAAAAATTCTATCAAATTTGTGAGGCACGACTTGCCCTTCACGAATCCGTGCTGACTATCCCGGATTAATCCGCATCTTTCTAAATGGTCATAAATCCCATCTCTAAGGACCTTTTCCATCAATTTACCAACCACCGAAGTAAGACTAACCGGTCTATAATTACCAGGGTCATTTCTATTCCCTTTCTTAAACAGAGGAACAACATTCGCCATTCTCCAGTCCTCTGGCACCATCCCCGTGGACAGCGAGGACCCAAAGATCAAAGCCAAAGGCTCTGCAATCTCATCCCTTGCCTCCCAAAGAATCCTAGGATACATTTCATCAGGCCCAGGGGACTTATCGACCTTCAGTTTATTCAAAACTGCCAGGACATCCTCCCTCCGAACATCTATTTCCTCCAGCCTATTAGCCTGTAACACCTTCTCTTCCTCAAAAACATGGCCCCTCTCCTTGGTGAACACTGAAGAAAAGTATTCATTCATCACCTCGCCTATCTCTACTGACTCCATACACAAGTTCCCACTACTGTCCTTGACCGGCCCTAACCTCACCCTGGTCATTCTTTTATTCCTCACATAAGAGTAAAAAGCCTTGGGGTTTTCCTTGATCCGACCCGCCAAGGACTTCTCATGTCCCCTCCTAGCTCTCCTCAGCCCCTTTTTCAGCTCATTCCTTGCTAACTTGTAACCCTCAATCGAGCCATCTGAACTTTGTTTCCTCATCCCTACATAAGCTTCCCTCTTCCTTTTCACAAGACATTCCACCTCTTTCGTGAACCATGGTTCCCTCACTCGGCCATTTCCTCCCTGCCTGACAGGGACATACCTATCAAGGACATCCAGTATTTGTTCCTTGAAAAAGTTCCACTTTTCATTAGTGCCTTTCCCTGACAGTTTCTGTTCCCAACTTATGCCCCCTAATTCTTGCCTTATCGCATCATAATTACCTCTCCCCCAATTGTAAACCTTGCCCTGCCGTACGGCCCTATCCCTCTCCATTGCAATAACAAAAGACACCAAATTGTGGTCACTAGCTCCAAAGTGCTCTCCCACAACCAAATCTAACACTTGGCCCGGTTCATTTCCCAGTACCAAATCCAATGTGGCCTCACCTCTTGTCGGCCTATCCATATATTGTGTCAGGAAACCCTCCTGCACACACTGCACAAAAACTGCCCCATCCGAACTATTTGACCTACAAAGGTTCCAATCAATATTTGGAAAGTTAAAGTCCCCCATGACAACTACCCTGTGACCCCCACACATATCCATAATCTGCTTAGCAATTTCTTCCTCCACATCTCTATTACTATTTGGGGGCCTATAGTAAACTCCTAACAACGTGACCGCTCCTTTCCTATTTCTAACCTCAGCCCATATTACCTCAGTGTGCAGATCCCCCTCAAAGTGCCTTTCCGCAGCCGTTAAACTATCCTTGATTAACAATGCCACTCCTCCACCTCTTTTACCAGCTTCCCTACACTTAGTGAAACATCTATACCCCGGAACGTCCAACAACCATTCCTGTCCTTGTTCTACCCACGTCTCCGTAATGGCCACAACATCGTAGTCCCAAGTACCAATCCACGCCCCAAGTTCATCTACCTTGTTCCGGATGCTCCTTGCATTGAAGTAGACATACTTCAACCCACCTTCCTGTCTACCGGTACCCACCCTTGACCCTGATACCTTCCCCAATACCTCACTACCCTCACTGACTTCTGGACTACAACTCCTTTTCCCACTCCCCTGACAAATTAGTTTAAACCCCCCTGAAGAGCCGTAACAAATTTCCCTCCTAGGATATTATTGCCCCTCTGGTTCAGGTGCACCCCGTCCTGTTTGTACAGGTCCCACCTTCCCCAGAATGTGTTCCAATTATCCACATATCTGAAACCCTCCCTCCTACACCATCCCTGCAACCACATATTTAACTGCACTCTCTTCCTGTTCCTCAACTCGCTATCATGTGGCACCGGCAACGTACCAGAGATGACCACATGTTTTGTCTTGGCTCTCAGCTTCCAGCCCAGCTCCCGAAATTCCTGTTTTAAATCCCCGTCCCTTCTCTTACCTATGTCGTTGGTACCAATGTGTACCACGACTTGTGACTGTTTCCCCTCCCCCTTCAGAATCCGGAAAACACGGTCTGAGACGTCACGGACCTTGGCATCCGGTAGGCAACATACCATCCGTGAGTCTCTTTTGCTGCCACAGAACCTCCTATCTATCCCTCTAACTAACGAGTCCCCAATTACTATTGCCCTCCCGCTCTGCCCCTTACCCTCCCGAGCCACAGAGACGGACACAGTGCTGGAGATCCTCTCACTGCGGCTCACCACTGGTATGTCATCCCCCTCAACCGTATCCAAAGCGGAATACTTGTTGCTAAGGGGAACGACCACCGGGGATCCCTGCACGGACTGCTTCCTCCCAGCCACTCTCACCGTCACCCATCTGTTTTCATTCCTCGGAGTAACTGTATCTCTAAAGCTTCTGTCTATGGCCACCTCTGCGTCCCTAATGATCCTAAGTTCATCCAACTCCAGCTCCAGTTCCCTAACACGGTTTTGGAGGAGCTGCAGATGGGTGCACTTCCCACACATGTAATCAGCAGGGACACTGTCGTCGTCCCTCACCTCAAACATCGTGCAAGAGGAACATAGCACTGCCTGCACACCTATCCCCTCTAGATAC
Source organism: Mustelus asterias (assembly GCF_964213995.1). NCBI lineage: Eukaryota > Metazoa > Chordata > Chondrichthyes > Carcharhiniformes > Triakidae > Mustelus > Mustelus asterias. Next base: position 15,785,196 of record NC_135834.1, on the reverse strand, counting down.
CTTGCCAGTACCAGGTAGAAACAGCAAAAATGAATTTAAACTCACCCCTGCTCGCCCTTACTACCTAAGCCCTGTGAGCCAAAGCCTTATAGCTCACACTCTGCTTCCCACACACTACACTGCCCGCTCCCGACGCTGCCCGCTGTATACTGCAGCCTACCTTTTATACTTCACGTGCTTAAAAAACCCTTCCCAGACTCCTTCGCAGCCCACTTCCAGTTTTCACTTTAAACTTAAAATACAACTGCAAAAGTAAAGGCCAAAAAAAAAACCACACACTAGCTGACTAATTAAATAAATAAACAATTCAATTAATCTCTCACCAGCACTGCTGCCTCCAATCACTCCCTCTCAGCTTGCTCCAGTGGAACAATGAAGGAAAACTTTAATGTAAAATGTGCATAAAAAGGCAAAGTCCCCTATGAAACTAACTAACGTATGGAGCCAAATACAGCAATTTGAATAGAAAACATGACAAAAGTATTCAACAGCAAAAAGAAGCTTTTTTGAGTACCCCAGGCCTCAGAATCTCCAAGGTTAAACATTCAATGTACATGCAGGCTGCCCATACCAGTAGAAGGGTCTAATTTTACCTTCAAAATGGGCCATCAGAAAATTAAGTGCAGACAATGTCAGTGCATGGTTGAAAGCCTCATTTTCCGTCTGTGCCCTGTGACAATGAGGCTCCCTTCTTGGAATATTGAGATTTGTTTATTTTTTTAATTATCAAATTGAGTTTCATAGAATTTGTACATTGCAGAAGAAGGCCATTCGGCCCATTGAGTCTGCATTGACTTTCCAACAGAGTGTCCCACCCAGGCCTATCCCTGGAGCTCCACATAGGTTGGGTGGATTGGCCATGGTAAATTGCTCCTTAGTGTCCAAAAGATAGCAGGTTAGGGGGATTAGCAGGGAAAGAAGGAAACCCACGCAGACACGGGGAGAATGTGCAGACTCCACACAGACAGTGACCCAAGGCCGGAATTGAACCCAGGTCCCTGGCGCTGTGAGGCAGCAGTGCTAACCACCATGCCACCCGGTATAGAAAACAGTTTGACCTCACTGTGACTATACTTTCCAATTCTGGGCACCTGAAGAATGTGAGGGAAGCTAGAGGAATAAGACAACTAAGAAGGCTGGAGTCGCCACTCAGAGTATAGTGTCCTCCGGCCGGTAGGGCGGAGACAGCACTCGGAGTATAGAGTCCTCCGGCCGGTAGGGCGGAGACAGCACTCGGAGTATAGAGTCCTCCGGCCGGTAGGACGGAGACAGCACTCGGAGTATAGAGTCCTCCGGCCGGTAGGGCGGAGACAGCACTCGGAGTATAGAGTCCTCCGGCCGGTAGGGCGGAGACAGCACTCGGAGTATAGAGTCCTCCGGCCGGTAGGGCGGAGACAACACTCGGAGTATAGAGTCCTCCGGCCGGTAGGGCGGAGACAACACTCGGAGTATAGAGTCCTCCGGCCGGTAGGCGGAGACAGCACTCGGAGTATAGAGTCCTCCGGCCGGTAGGGCGGAGACAGCACTCGGAGTATAGAGTCCTCCGGCCGGTAGGGCGGAGACAGCACTCGGACTATAGAGTCCTCCGGCCGGCAGGGCGGAGACAGCACTCGGAGTATAGAGTCCTCCGGCCGGTAGGGCGGAGACAGCACTCGGAGTATAGAGTCCTCCGGCCGGTAGGGCGGAGACAGCACTCGGAGTATAGAGTCCTCCGGCCGGTAGGGCGGAGACAGCACTCGGACTATAGAGTCCTCCGGCCGGCAGGGCGGAGACAGCACTCGGAGTATAGAGTCCTCCGGCCGGTAGGGCGGAGACAGCACTCGGAGTATAGAGTCCTCCGGCCGGTAGGGCGGAGACAGCACTCGGAGTATAGAGTCCTCCGGCCGGTAGGGCGGAGACAGCACTCGGAGTATAGAGTCCTCCGGCCGGTAGGGCGGAGACAGCACTCGGAGTATAGAGTCCTCCGGCCGGTAGGGCGGAGACAACACTCGGAGTATAGAGTCCTCCGGCCGGTAGGGCGGAGACAGCACTCGGAGTATAGAGTCCTCCGGCCGGTAGGGCGGAGACAGCACTCGGAGTATAGAGTCCTCCGGCCGGTAGGGCGGAGACAGCACTCGGAGTATAGAGTCCTCCGGCCGGCAGGGCGGAGACAGCACTCGGAGTATAGAGTCCTCCGGCCGGTAGGGCGGAGACAGCACTCGGAGTATAGAGTCCTCCGGCCGGTAGGGCGGAGACAGCACTCGGAGTATAGAGTCCTCCGGCCGGTAGGGCGGAGACAGCACTGGGAGTATAGAGTCCTCCGGCTGGTAGGGCGGAGACAGCACTGGGAGTATAGAGTCCTCCGGCCGGTAGGGCGGAGACAGCACTGGGAGTATAGAGTCCACCGGCCGGTAGGGCGTAGACAGCACACGGACAATAGAATCCTCCGGCCGGTAGGGCGGAGACAGCACTCGGAGTATAGAGTCCTCCGGCCGGCAGGGTGGCGCCACCCCCGGCTCAGTGCCGCTGGAGTAGGGTATGTGCGGTGTTTTAGTCTCTTTGATAGTTTTTAAACAGACTCCCCAGCTGCTGTGGGCCTTGGAAATTGTCGGTGTTGCTATGGCGGTGAAAAAAAGGTGTAATGTTATTATAAAGCAGCCGGTAAGCTGGTGAAGAGTGTGGGGTGAAGCGGGGTTTGGACCTGGAGCAGGATGTGTTCCTCAGGCCGGGAGGGTGTCGGTGCTGCAGGAAAACAAAATGTCTGAGCTCTCAGCCTGGGCCTTTGTTACCGCGGGCCAGACTGTGCCCATAACCCAGTGCCTGGGGGCTGGGCTCCACCCCATACCCAGCCAGGGTCCCTCCAGGCAGTCTCAGACTCCCAGCCGGGCCAGGAGCCCAGCCTCTGTCAGGACAGTGAAATCTAACATCAACTGGCTGCAGCCAGAGCTTCTGCCTGAACTAACTTCATACACACCGCGAGTCCCATCTACACCCGAGCTTAAAATAACAGCAATAAGTGTCCTCTTACCAGAAATCCAGGGGTTTGTTAGACGAGGGAATCAAATTTATAATCTACGGCCAATTTAGAAAACGCCTGAAAAACAAAATTGAATTTAAAAGGAATGAATGTTTGTCATCTCGTTCGCTAAATGAAATCGTGCAAGCTGTCCAATGCAGTTTTATTTTGCTACAGTAAATTTTAGTGCTACTTATTCTGGTGTAAACGCTTCCATAATAGCAAATACCTGGCCATGTGAAGTCTCAAAAGTTTTGAAATTCAACAGACAATTGTTTCACTTTTAAAAACATTACCCGGCCTGTTGGAAATGCTTTACTTGTACCCTAAGCCAAGTTCCATCTGTGAAATTAAATAAAACTTACTAAACTCACATTTACTAAATACCTCAACAGACCTAGTCCTGGTTTAAATTAGAATTTGGCTTCAAAGGGAACATTCAGAATCGGATGTCGGTGAAGGTCAAAACCATTTTTGCAGGCAGATTTCATAATGCAATAATATCTTTGTGCAAAAACAGAAAATGCTGAAAATCTCTGCGGGTCTGTCAGAGTTGACGAAGAGTCACCCAGACTCGAAGCGTTAGCCCTGTTCGCTCTACATCGATGCTGTCCAGAGCTTTTGAGATTTTCCAGCATTCTCTGGTTTTGCTTCAGATTCCAGCATCCGCAGTAATTTGCTCATACCGTTGTACTTTTTTTGTAGTCTGAAGAGCTTTGTTATTATATTGTCAAAGTCTTTGAAAGACTACGGTGATTTTTTTGCTAACTATTAGATTCAGAAAATTAGGTGATTTTTATGCCATAGGATAGGTTTATGCAGCATGATTATGCTAATTTTATTGGAAAAACTTTGAAGTTTGCATAAGGTAGTGTTTCATTGTCACAGTAAACCTGTGAACGTGCATTTAACTTTTCGCAATTCCTGAATGCAATGGAAAACTAACACCCAAACTATTGCTTGATTAATGATTTTACATTATCTGCTTTATAAATGTATAAAATATATCAAAGACAATAGATCAGTTTTTATAAGAAATGTGCAGAATCATGGATTGCTAATTTCTAGAAAATTGATTCAATTTTTCAAACTGCCATGATGGGGTTTGAACTGACATCCAGGCCTCTGGATTAGTCCAATAACACAATATGTACACTATCATATTCCCTCAATGTTATGTTGAATTGTCTCTATTCAATTCAACCACCTGCTGATCTGCCTATTTGTCACTTCAGTTAATTTAGCCCAATACCAGACAGTAGATAGAAAATGGGATTTTCTCAATTTGAATGGATCAGTTACTCAGTGTTAGCTAAATTATCAGGGAGCCATGTGCTAAATCCTGCAATAAATCTGTGTAACTTCCAGTGCTTCCAATAAGGCACATTACAAGGCCTGTAGTAACATACATTTGTGAGGGGCAAGAGTCCTTGTCATCACATGTGGATGTTTGATTGAGAGACATTTTGACTTTTGGCGAGAAAATACTGTTTGCTTAGTTTGAATCTCTAGATATTCCCAACAGCTGGTTAAGTAGTCCACTTTAACTTGGCCCAACCAGGTGAAATTGAACACACGACAATAGCAAGCAATTTCAGATTTAGCAAGCACCCTTGGAGAGCAACTCTTTGCAATTCTGAAAATATTCTCAATTTCTGCCACATACTCAGAAAAAAAATCATTTTTGAAAAATCAATCAATGCAACATTTATCATAGGAAGTGTACGTTTTTCAATATACACATAAATTAAGGTCTCTGGAATGGATGAGGCTGAGAGGGAATTTAATTGAGAGAGAGTGGATATGAAGGGCCTATTCCCTTAGCAGGGAAGTCGATAATTGATTTAAAATAATTGGGATGATGTGGTGATGCTGGCATTGGACTGGGGTGAGCACAGTGAGAAGTCTCATAACACCAGGTTAAAGTCCAACAGGTTTATTTGGTAGCACAAGCTTTCGTAGCACTGCTCCTTCCTCAGGTGAGCTGTTAAAATAATTGGCAGAAGGATTAGAGAAAGTTGAGGATTTTGTCACCCAGTAGATGGTCGAGGTCTGGAATTCTGCATGAAAGAGTAGTATAGGTAGAAACCCTCATACATTTAAAGACACTTGGTTCTGCATTTGAGGAGCTGTAACTTACAGGGCTACGGTTAAAGAGCTTGTAAGTGGGGTTTGGTTGGATAGCTCCATCTTTGGGTGGCACAGACACACTGGGCCAAATGGCCTGTGCTGTGTGCGCTATGTTTTTTGCCATTCAGATGTGAATGGGTTGCATACAACTTGGAGGAAAATTGATTTGGTCATAGCAATATGACTTTTCAATTAAACTGAGATAGAAGCAAGGCTAAGCAGTGTTCTGAAAAGCAAATTCTATTTTCATTACAAGTTTCCAAGATTTTTACTGTTGTTTTAGGGATTGCATCCCATCCTTCTACTCGGTTATAATTAAACTGACTGGTTTAAAGTGAAATCTGTTTTTATGATGTGGGTTAATGGGCTTTTCAGCATGCTTAGGAGACAATATTCCATGATTCTGTCCGATTTATTCTTGTAAAACTGTTCATTGGTGATCTTTGAGGATTCATTTTTCAAATTTATTCTGTGAATAATATTGAAATAGCTGAGGAGCAAGCTGGATAAGATCTATGGGTTTTAGTAGACTTATAGAGGTTTACAGCATGGAAACCAGACCTTCGGCCCAACTTGTCCATGCCGTCCCTTTTTTTTAAACCCCTAAGCTAGTCCCAATTGCCCGCATTTGGCCCATATCCCTCTATACCCATCTTATCCATGTAACTGTCTAAATGCTTTTTAAAAGATAAAATTGTACCCGCCTCTACTACTACCTAGTAGCTTGTTCCAGACACTCACCACCCTCTGTGTGAAAAAAAACTGCCCCTCTGGACACTTTTGTATCTCTCCCCTCTCACCTTAAACCTATGCCCTCTAGTTTTAGACTCCCCTACCTTTGGGAAAAAATATTGACTATCTAGCTGATCTATGCCGCTCATTATTTTATAGATCTCTATAAGATCACCCCTCAGCCTCCTACGCTCCAGAGAAAAAGGTCCCAGTCTATCCAGCCTCTCCTTATAACTCAAACCATCAAGTCCCGGTAACATCCTAGTAAATCTTTTCTGCACTCTTTCTAGTTTAATAATATCCTTTCTATAATAGGGAGACCAGAAATGTACACAGTATTCCAAGTGTGGCCTTACCAATGTCTTGTACAACTTCAACAAGACGTCCCAACTCCTGTATTCAATGTTCTGACCAATGAAACCAAGCATGCCGAATGCCTTCTTCACCACTCTGTCCACCTGTGACTCCACTTTCAAGGAGCTATGAACCTGTACCCTTAGATCTCTTTGTTCTACAACTCTCCCCAACACCCTACCATTAACTGAGTAAGTCCTGCCCTGATTCAATCTACCAAAATGCATCACCTCGCATTTATCTAAATTAAACTCCATCTGCCATTCGTCAGCCCACTGGCCCAATTGATCAAGATCCCGTTGCAATCGGAGATAACTTTCTTCACTGTCCACTATGCCACCAATCTTGGTGTCATCTGCAAACTTACTAACCATGCCTCCTAAATTCTCATCCAAATCATTAATATAAATGACAAATAACAGGGGACCCAGCACTGATCCCTGAGGCACACCACTGGTCACAGGCCTCCAGTTTGAAAAACAACCCTCTACAACCACCCTCTGGCTTCTGTCATCAAGCCAATTTTATATCCATTTAGCTACCTCACCCTGGATCCCGTGAAATTTAACCTCATGCAACAATCTTGCGGTACCTTGTCAAAGGCCTTGCTAAAGTCCATGTAGACAACATCAACTGCACTGCCCTCATCTATCTACTTGGTTACTCCTTCAAAAAACTCAATCAAAATTGTGAGACATGATTTTCCACTCACAAAGCCATGCTGACTGTCCCTAATCAGTCCTTGCGTCTCTAAATGCCTGTAGATCCTGTCTCTCAAAATACCTTCTAACACCTTACCCACTACAGATGTGAGGCTCACTGGCCTGTAGTTCCCAGGCTTTTCCCTGCAGCCCTTTTTAAACAAAGGCACAACATTTGCCACCCTCTAACCTTCAGGCACCTCACCTGTGACTATCGATGATTCAAATATCTCAGCTAGGGGACCAGCAATTTCCTCCCTAGCCTCCCACAACGTCCTGGGATATACCTCATCAGGTCTCGGGGATTTATCTACCTTGATGCGCTTTAAGACTTCCAGCACCACCTCCTCTGTTATATCTACACTCCTCAAGACATCACTATTTATTTCCCCAAGTTCCCTAACATTCATGCCTTTCTCAACAGTAAATACGTTTAAGAAATATTCATTTAGGATCTCTCACAGCTCTAGTGGATCCGCACACAGATGACCTTGTTGATCCTTAAGAGGTCCTACTCTCTCCCTAATTACTCTTTTGCCTTTTATGTATTTGTAGAAACTCTTTGGATTCTCCTTTGCCTTATCTGCCAAAACAATCTTGTGTCCCCTTTTTGCCCTCCTGATTTCTCTCTTAACTCTACTCCTACACCCCCTATACTCTCCAAGGGATCCACTTGATCCCAGCTGCCTCTGCACGTCATGTGCCGCCTCCTTCTTCTTGACCAGGGCCTCAATATCCCGAGTCATCCAGGGTTCCCGACTTCTGCCAGCCTTGCCCTTCACTCTAAGAGGAATGTGTTTACCCTGAACCCTGGTTAACACACTTTTGAAAGCCTCCCACTTACCGGACGTCCCTTTGCCTTCCCACAGACTCCCCCAATTAACGTTTGAAAGTTCCTGCCTGATACCATCAAAATTGGCCTTGCCCCAATTTAGAATTTTAACTTCTGGGCCAGACCTATCATTCTCCACAGCTATCTTAAAACTAATAGAATTATGGTCACTGGTCCCAAAGTGATCCCTCACTAACACTTCTGTCACCTGCCCTTCCTTATTTCCCAAGAGGAGGTCAAGTTTTGCCCCCTCTCTAGTCGGGCCATCCACATACTGAATGAGAAATTCCTCCTGAATACACTCAACAAATTTCTCTCCATCCAACCCTCTAATACTGTGGCTGTCCCAGTCAATGTTGGGAAAGTTAAAATCTCCGACTATTACTACCCTATTTTTCTTGGAGCTATCTGTAATCTCCTTACATATTTGCTCCTCAATTTCCCGCTGACTATTTGGGGGCCTCTAGTACAACCCTATCAAAGTGATTTCCCCCTTCTTATTTCTCAGTTCTACCCATATAGACTCAGTGGATGAACCCTCGGATATATCCCCTCTCAGTACAGCTGTGATGTTTTCCCGAATCAAAAGTGCAACTCCCCCTCCTCTCTTACCTCCTGTTCTATCTTTCCTATAGCATCTGTACCCTGGAACATTGAGCTGCCAGTCCTGTCCCTCCCTTAGCCATTTTTCAGTAATTGCTATAATATCCCAGTCCCACGTACCCATCAAAGCCCTGAGTTCATCTGCCTTGCCCGTCAGGCCTCTTGCATTGAAATAAATGCAGTTTAATCTAGGCTTCCCTTGCTCTCTGTCTTGCTTTTGCCTGATCTGTCTGGTACTAGGATTATTGACACTGCCTTTATTATTTAATGTGCTCTCTTTAACCTTCTCTTCCATCTCCCTACTGCTTTGGGTCCCACCCCCTGCCAAACTAGTTTAAACTCTCCCAAGTGGCTCAACACTTGATACTCAACACTTCTAATCATTATGGAGCTGTAATCGGCAAAGGAAGCAGAATGCTAAACTGTAGAGGCAAACAGAGTACAAGTCTGAGGACAATGTGCTCAAACAGTTTCCTTCTGGATATACTACATCTTGGTGTATGTATGTACGTGTGGTTAATATGTTAATAGGCAGGGTGCTGATGTACAGTTTGCTGTTGTTTCTCAATACGTGGCTAGTGATGCACTTGCATTTTGTGCATTTCCTTTCATTCTCCTCCCCACCCACCCCCCCAACCAAATAATTCATAAATCGGTGTGCACTCTTCAGTTTGAAACTGACATTTTGTAAAACTTTGTCCATCTCTGCAACTGATGGTAAATAAATTATTGGTAAATTGTTAATAAACCTAGAATCTTGGATCAGAGGAAAGCTAAAGGCATGTGTAATTAATGCAATGTTTAAGAAGTTATAGAATTGTCATTTAACAGTCTCCCTTTCCTCCACCCATCCAGTAAATGTTTCAATGACACAATATGGTGTGTCTGCTGTGTTTTTGTCTCTCAATGGCCACTAAGCTGTGCTGCTCCAAGCGGTTGTTTTCTAGCTCCGTAATTGTTGAGGTTGTTTTAATGTATCTTTGTGTCTGTGTGAGTGTTTTATTAGTTCATTATCAGCAAATTAACCTTCTAATGCTATTATTCACCTACCTCCTATAAGATGCTGCTTAAAGCATACCTCTTTCACCAAGTGTTTGGTCACCCACACTAAGGTCTCGTTCTTTGGTTCAGTGTCAATTTTTATCTGATTATGTTCCTGTGAAGCGACTTGGGACATTTTACTATGTTATAAGTTGGACAAATGTGTGTTGTGCCATCCTAATGCCTTACAGTTCTACAACCTTAATTGTAAGTCCCCGGTTGGAATGAGAAGATACATAAGGCATTGAAGTTTGTTATATTTGTAGAATTTTGCATTGTGACTGACCTAACTGTTCTCATTTGCAGGCTTATGTTTATACAAGATAACGTTCATGGAAAGGTGTAAGGCAAAGTACTTTATTGGCCATCCAATTTGATTTTAGTGGAAGTTTCTCAAAGCACTAACAGAAATGGGTATGAGAATTAAACTGCACAGTGCTGACCACCCTAATAACCTTCTTAAGGAACTCAATAAGTTTAGGCTATCTGAAACCATGTGCGATGTAATAATTGTGGTTGGCAACCGGACATTTTCAGCACATAAGTCAGTGCTGGCCTGTGCCGCTGGCTACTTCCAGAAGCTCTTTCTCAATTCTGAGGTTAACACTGCAAGAACATACGTGGTAGACTTTATCACCCCGGCCAATTTTGAAAGAATTTTGAATTTTATCTATACAGCTGAGCTTTTCACTGATCTCATCAATGTGGGTGTTATCTATGAGATGGCAGAGAAATTGGGCATGCAGGATCTCCTGAAGGCTTGTTACTCTACCTTCCCTGACTTGGAAAAAACAGAAACCAACAAGCAGACGGTGGGATCGACTGAAGGCTATGTCCCTCTAACCGGGACCTCGAATGACCAAAATCCCCCCATGTCAGACTCCAGAAGCCAAGGCCCACAGTTTTGTCAAAACAGAGGTTATATCATGCAGGTTGAAGTAGGGGAGAGTTTTAAAAGTGAAGAACAAAACCTTGTGAATGAAAATGGTCCGACTATGCCAGTGATGTACCAACAGTCAACAAAAACTGAGGATAACCTGGAAATGGAATACAGCCAGTCTGCATCAACTGAAAATGTGTCTCTGGCCTCTAGTAAAGGCCCATGTGAGCTGTATGAAATACAGAGTAATGGATATTATAATCAAACCAGTTTATTGATGGCAGGAGAATCTCTCAAAGAGAATAGTAGTTCCTGTGTCAGTAACAGTGATAACCTCCAGGTTCATTCAATGAAGGAAATGGAGTGCATGCAGTTTGAAGGTATTGAGCAAGATGGCCTTAATTTTGATGACCACCAAGAGAGCAGAGGCCCTTCTGAAGAGATAATTGAGCTAACAGATGATAGCGAAGATGACAATCTTGTCTGTGTTAAGGATGTTAATGGTGAAGGTAAGAGCATGCCATGCCAGGTGTGTGGCAAGGTCTTACCGGCCAACATAGGGCTGCTTAGACAACATGGTAAACTACACATTGATACAAAAGAAGGGCTGTGCACAGTGTGTGGCGCCAAGTTCACTGACAGAAGCTCGCGAATCACCCACGTTTTGTCTCATGTTGGAATCTTCCTCTTCTCATGTGACATGTGTGAAATGAAGTTTGTGACGCAGTGGCAAGTGGCTGGACATAGGAAAGGGAAACCACATGACACTAACATTATTGTACAGCCAAATACCATCCTGCCGGCTGAAGCTAATTTTGGGGGTTCTCCCACAGAACTGTTTTGTGCTGTCTGTGGAAAGGCCATAAATAAAGACTACCTTGCTGTGAAAGAGCATATCCTTTCTCATCTCGACATGAAAAGTCTGTCCTGTTGTGTCTGTGAACAACCGTCTAGATCAGTCTGTAGCCTAATGTGGCATGTTTTGTCCCACATGAACATATCAATATTTTCTTGTTCTGTATGTGGTAATAGCTTTGTAGATCGAACTGTTCTTGAGCAACACATGGCCTCACACCAGGGTATGGAATATTTATATGAATGTAATTTCTGCAGTAGAAAATTTCGGTTAGAAGCCTCTTACCAAAACCATGTGAAGATACATAAGAGGCATAATGTAGATGGCACAAAAGGTCTCATTGCTCAACACCAGTGGCTCAAAAAGACCTTAACAACGTCACCATCAGACGAGTCTACAAGTGATGGACATATGCCTGGTGTACACCAAGACACTCTTCTGACCCTTCCCTCAAACCAAGTCAAGATCAACTCGAAAGGGAACTGGTACGAATGTGAATTTTGCGGGAAGAGGTTTTCCCATTCTAGCGAGTTTCAGTATCACCTGCGAATCCACTCAGGAGAGAAACCCTATGAATGCAAGCTGTGCCACAAGTTCTTTAGGGGGCGATCGACTGTCAAAAACCATCTAAAGACCCATTCAGGTGCCCTCATGTATTGCTGCACAGTTTGCCAGAAGTACTGTCCCACCTTGAACCTTATGATTAAACACGTGGAGATGCACAAAGATGGAGGCCTTCCTCCTGACTTTAACATTGCGCAGACTTTTATGTACATTGTACATTCCAAACAGCCAGTAAAAATGATGGACTAACACTTGCGTGAAAAAAAACCAGTTCCAATGTTGGTTTGAAAACTGTATTCAGACATAGACATCAAATAAAGTCTCATTTTAATGTACAGTGGAACCTTCAAAACTCAGATCACTTTTTTAAGGATGGTGCCAATAGACAGAATTTAAAATAATTTTTTTTTTAAATTAAATTTATAAACATTGCTGCCTTATAGTGCTAACTTTACTGTATAATAAGGTTGTTGCTTTATCTTTTTTATGTGGGGTACTGTGCCAAAATCAAATGTCTGCACTGCATTTTGTTTTTTTTTGTTGAGGGGATGTGGATGTTGCTGGCTGGGCCAGCAGTTATTGTCCATCCCTAATTGCCCTTGACCTGAGTGTATTTCAGACGGGCATTTAAGAATTAACCACGTTGTTGTGGATCTGGAGTCGCATGTAAACCAGGCCTGACCGGGTAAGGATAGCAGATTTCCTTCCTTCAAGTACATTAGTGAACCAGATGGGCTTTTTTTATAACAATCAACAATAGTTTACTGGTCATCATTAGACTTCTAATTCCAGATTTTTATTGAATTCAAATTTCACCATCTGCTGTGCTGGGATTCGAACCTAAGTCCCGAGAGTGGGGTTTTTCAAAGTGGGGGTTACACGCAGGGATGTCGAAAATGGGTTGATGGGTATTCGGTTTTTTTTTTAAATGCAGGATATTCTGTCCTTTTCAAAACCTGGCGAAATGTTCTGTGATCCTGTTCAAAAGAAAAGCGGGATGTTCTGTTTATAGTGCACATTTTGTAGCAGGTGGCATGACAACGAGGATCTCTCAACTCAGGCGATGACAGAGCCAGCATGAGGAGGAAAAGATTAGTATTGGCTGATAGAATTCAGGTTTTGTGCACTTTATGAAAGGAAAAGGGAAGAAGGTGTATTTTTAAATGTACAGTAAATCCCATTTAGATTGCGACTCGAGTCACAAGGGGAAGCCATTTTGTAAAAGTGGGTCGCAGGAAAATAAGTTTGAAAGCCACTGAGCTAGAGCATTACCCTGTGTCTCTGGATTACTAGTCCAGTGATAACACTTCTAAACCACCACCTCCTGTGCTGCACTGTAGTTTAAGCATCAGAATCTATGCTAGTGCAGGACCGTAGCTCCAGTGATTGACAATGTTCTGCTTCAGGATCAAGGCGTCCAAATGTACTCGATTACATAATACAGTTCATTGTTGATGTCACAGTCTCCCAAGGAATTGACAGTCTGGGCCAGTGGAGGTGGCCACCTAATTTAGGCGTGCACTATTCTACACGCCCAACCAGGGCTATTTGAAAGGGGCTCATAAGATCTGCTATAATGAATTTGAATGTCTACCATCACAGGCAAGTCATATGCATCCGTTAATGTCAGAAATTGTGCATTATAATACAATGCTTTAGCAATACAGTGATTTCTGCCTTGTCTAACTTCTCACTCATGTAGGTCCTCCAAATGGACGAGTAGAACTTTGAACCCTCCCACCCCTTTCAGGAAAATCCACATGTAATTGATGAATTTCATCAGCTTTCTGAGCTGTCCGGCAGGATAATTCGGAGAGGGTTACCTTCAGAAACCAGCATTTGTTCCTACTGTGTAGAGATTTCATGTGATGGTTCTCCAATGGGTAGCAACAGAGTCTGGCTTGAGCCTGCTGTGCCACCCATCTCATGGAGAATGTGTGGAGCCTGTATTGAAAATGAGCAATCATTTGTTTTACCTTAATTTTTTAATTCCGATTTGATAAATCCAGAAGTGCATGGAGACGTTTTAATCCATTGCTGAAATGGTAAATATTATGTATGTATGTATGCAAAATGGGGATTTTATTTTCTGATGATGTGATCCATTACATTGCGATAAAGAGCCAGTGAACTTTCAAGTCATTTGTCATAAAACCAATTAATTCTGCTCTTACCCTGAAACAATATCCAACAGTTGAGCCACAACAACTGAACACCACTCAATGGTATCCAATACCAAGAATTAAATTTAAGGTAAAATCTTCAGAATTCGGATGAAATTTGCTAACCCACTTCAGCGCTACTCTTGCAGCTTTAATGTCATGTGAAGATTTTGACTGTCCTAGATTGTGAACTCTGCTTTATTCCCTCTCTATTAACCCTTAAAAACGCCAGCAGGTGACAGTTCAATTTTCCATTCATTGTCTTGCACAAAATACCACTTTATCCAAATTGTTGCTTATGTTTGTCACTCAAAACATAATTTTCCCTAAATATAAACAAATACATCAGTGTTAATTTTGTTAGACCGACTGGAGTTGAAGTGTAATCATTTTCAGGTTCATATTGGGCCTAGTCATCCATCACTTGCATCTATTCACACACATTTACATATATTTGGCTCCCCTGATTGCTCAGCTAGTTGAAAGCAACATTTAACTGAGCTATACATAGCAGCGAAGGCCATATGTATGATTTCTGGTCAGTCCTCATTCACTATTGTCGACTAATGTGCCACTTGCTAGTCAGATTAGAAACAGCAGGGTACAGAGGATGAATATGTGGCTGGAAAGATGGTGTGAGGGGGAGGGTTTCTGATTCCTAGGGCATTGGGACCTGTTCTGGGGGATGTGGGACCCGTACAAACTGAATGAGTTACATCTGGACAGGACCGGGACTGATATCAAAAATATTTGGAAAGGAAAAGAAATGTTAAAAGTGCTTACCTCAAGATTTTGTACCTAAGTGCTGGAGCATTCGAAACAATGGATGAATTAGTTGCACCGATAGATGTAAAGTGGTATGATATAGTTGGCATCACATAGACATGGCTCCAAGGTTACCAAGGATGGGAGCTAAACATTGAGGGCTATTCAATGTTTAAGAAGGACAAACAGAAAGGAAAAGGTGGTGGAGTTGCATTGTTGATCAAAGATGATATTGATACGATATTGAGGAATGATATTAGCATTGATGATGTGGAATCTGTATGGGTTGAGTTAAGAAACAACAAGGGGAAAAAAACATTGGTGGGGGTGGTATACAGACCACCAAACTGTCGTGGTAATGTTGGGAAAAGCATTAGACAGGAAATCAAGGATGCATGTGTTAAAGAAACACCTGTGCTTATGGGTGACTTTAATCTACATATAGATTGGGAGAGTCAAATTAGTCACAGTCCAATAGAGGAGGAATTTCTGGAGTGTATACGGGATGGTTTTCTGGAGCAATATGTTGAGGAACCATCAAGGGAACAGGCCATCTTGAACTGGGTGTTGTGCAATGAGAAAGGATTCGTTGGCAATCTAGTTGTGAGAGAACCCTTGGAGACGAGTGCCCATAATACGGTAGAATTATTTGTCAAGGTGGATAGTGATGTAGTTGATTCTGAGACCAGGGTCCTGAATCTCAATAAAGGTAACTATAATGGTATGAAGCACGAATTGGCCGTGACGGACTGGGAAACATTATTGAAAGGAAAGACAGTGGACAGGCAGTGGCAGGCATTTAAAGAATGAATAGGTGAGCTCCAGAAGTTGTTTATTCCTGTTTGGTGCAAGAGTGCTAAGGGAATTGTGGCCAAACCATGGCTTACAAGGGAAATTAGAGATAGTATCAGATTCAAAGAAGAAGCGTACAAATTGGCAAGAAAAAGCAATAGACCTGAGGATTGGAGCAGTTTAAAATTCAGCAAAGGAGGACCAAGGGATTGATTAAGAAGGGAAAAATGGACTATGAAAGTAAGCTAGCAGGGAACATAAAAACTGACTAAAAGTTTCGATGAATTTCTGAGAGAAACAAGTTTTAGTGAGGAGCTGAAGGAAATCGGCATTAGTAGAGAAATGGTTTTGGGGAAATTGGGATTGAAGGTGGATAAATCTCCAGAGTACTTAAGAAAGTGGCCCAGGAAATAGTAGATCCATTGGTGGGTTATTTTCCAAAATTTTTTGGACTCTGGACTGGTTCCAACAGAAAGGAGGATAGCTAATGTAAGCCTGCTATTCAAAAGGGAGGTAGAGAGAAAACAGGGAACTATATGTCGGTTAGGATTATATTCACTGGAGTTTAGAAGAGTGAGAGGGGATCTCATAGAAACTTAAATTCTAACCGGGTTAGACAGGGTAGATTCAGAAAGAATATTCCCGATGGTGGGGGAGTCCAGAACTAGGGGTCATAGTTTGAGGATAAGGGGTAAACCTTTTAGAACTGAGGTGAGGAGAAATTTCTTCACCCAGAGGGTGGTGAATGTGTGGAATTCACTACCACAGAAAGTAGTTGAGGCCAAAACATTGTGATTTCAAGAAGAAATTAAATGTAGCTCGAGGGGCTAAAGGGATCAAGGGATATGGAGGGGAAGGGGGGGGGGGATCTAATATTGAAGTGGAGGAAGTTACAGTGCTTTGCGGAGAGAGTAGGACAGTGGGAACATTCCAAAGACATGGGATTGAGAACCTTCTCCTGTACTGGGAGCCTCAGTGGTTCTGTGGCAGGTTTTGAATAGGTTTATGAATGTTCAGTTGGTGAGTGCATTGTGTAGTGTGGCAGTGAGCTGTACTGACTAAGTTACCCAGGAGGTTCCAGGACCCAATTGTTTGGTCTGTGTAGATGTCTCATGGGATACTGGGGAAGGCACCAAGAGCATTGGGCTTGGGAAAGAAAAGGTTCACAGGCAGAATTTCTTTTTTGAAGGAAGAGACCTGGGAGAATACATAGACAAATGGTTGAAGGTGGCAGAGCAGATTCAGGATCCTGCACTTTATAAATAGAGGCCTATAGTACAAGGGCAAATAAGTTATGATGAAACTTTCTAAAATGCTTATTCAGCCTCAACTGGGTATTGTGTCCACTTTAGGAAGAATCTGAAGGCTGTGGCAAGGGTGCAGAAAAAAAATTAGGAGAATAGTTCCAGGGTGAGGGACTTTAGTTATGTGGGCAACTAGGCTTATTCTTGGAGAAGAAAAGGTTGAGAGGAGATTTAATAGTGTTCAAAATCATGAGGAATTTGGATAGTGTAGATAAGAGAAACTGTTCCCATTGGTGGAAGAGTTAAGAACCAGAGGACACTGATTTATGGTGATTAACCAAACCAAAGGGACACGAGAATGTTTTTTTTTTGTACACACGTTAGGATCTGGAATGCACTAGTGGAGACAGAGTCATATCACTGCTTTCAAAAGAGAATTGGATAAACACCTGAGGAAAGAAAATTTGCAGGGTTCTAAGGAGACAGACTGATGAGTTGCTCTTGGCGAGTGTCCACACTGACACCATCGGCTGAATGGCTCCTTTGTACTGTAAACATTCTGTGATGCGATTAAAAAATGTTGCAATTTTGCTTCACTAACTAGGAATTGAATATAGCTCCTCTACCAGGAATGCCAACACCAGCATCGTGGCAGGGCTGGGTTTAAATCTGTGATTGTCTACATGCTGTTGAATTCCCAATCTCTTCTGTGCTGCCAGGGTTGGGTATCAAGCAGAAGTTAAGTGCTTGCCACCAGCAGGGAGGGTAACCAGCCTCATCTTAAGCTACTCTTGTACACCTCCCAGTGACTTGATTCCAGAACATTGATGGCAGAAGCGTGGGTTTCAGGATGCCAAGCTATGGATGGAACTTACTGAGGTCACTATTAAACAAGGGAAAGGAGGGAATTACTAAGAGCCCCAGGCAAAGGTTCCAAAGCACATAGTGCAAGGCAGGACCAAGGTTAAATAGAGTAACTTTGGGATTTCAAAAGCCCATTGGTATAAGGAAAGGGGAGTTGAGGGAGGTAAAGAGCTCTGTAGTTTTGAGGTCCTAGCACGGATTAATTTTGAGTACAGTACTTGCGATAGATCTTGCTGTGGACAAAATTCCTCCTGTAGATAACCCAGCAAAAACATTAACGAGTACAGGTGAGGTTTCCTGCCTGGAACACCAGAAGACATTCCATTCCTTTGATTTCATTATAGGAGATGCAGGAATGGGGATTGGTATGTGTTAATTCATACTCGTGCAAGAGAATGTGTCCTGAACAAGGTTATTTTTATTGAAGAGGATTTAATTCAGGTGATTGGAAAATAATTAAACTCGGGAGCTAAGTTTCCAGTATGGGACCTCAACATTTTAAGATACAGTTAATCTGACACCTCTTCTTAAAATAACCTATATTAAATGTAATTTACACTTTTTGTAAAAAGAAAAATTGGGATGTTACCACTGTTTGACTCCTTAAAGAAAGTTTGTGTCACACGCAAGTTGTGGAACACCAGCATCATGGGTGGGATCCTAAATGAATATTTCTCATCGCTACTTACTGTTGAGAAAAGCATGGATGTTAGGGAACTTGGGGAAATAAATAGTGATGTCTTGAGGAGTGTACATATTACAGAGAAGGAGGTGCTGGAAATCTTAAAGCACATCAAGGTAGATAAATCCCCGAGACCTGATGAGGTATATCCCAGGACGTTGTGGGAGGCTAGGGAGGAAATTGCGGGTCCCCTAGCCGAGATATTTGAATCATCGATAGTCACGGGTGAGGTGCCTGAAGATTGGAGAGTGGCAAATGTGCCTTTGTTTAAGAAGGGCTGCAGGGAAAAGCCTGGGAACTACAGGCCGGTGAGCCTCACATCTGTGGTCGGTAAATTGTTGGAAGGTATTTTGAGAGACAGGATCTACAGGCATTTAGAGATGCAAGGACTGATTAGGGACGGTCAGCATGGCTTTGTGAGTGGAAAATCATATCTCACAAATTCAATAGAGTTTTTTGAAGGGGTAACCAAGAAGGTAGATGAGGGCAGTGCAGTTGATGTTGTCTACATGGACTTTAGCAAGGCCTTTGACAAGGTACCGCATGGTAGATTGTTGCACAAAGTTAAATCTCACGGGATCCAGGGTGGGGTATCTAAATGGATACAAAATTGGCTTCTTGACAGAAGTCATGA
This sequence comes from Mustelus asterias, assembly GCF_964213995.1. Taxonomy (NCBI): domain Eukaryota; kingdom Metazoa; phylum Chordata; class Chondrichthyes; order Carcharhiniformes; family Triakidae; genus Mustelus; species Mustelus asterias. The sequence goes on along the minus strand of NC_135834.1, from coordinate 15,766,365 downwards.
TGTGGAGATGCCGGCGTTGGACTGGGGTAAGCACAGTAAGAAGTCTCTCAACACCAGGTTAAAGTCCAACAGGTTTATTTGGTAGCAAATACCATAAGCTTTCGGAGCACAGCTCCTTCGTCAGATGGAGTGGATATCTGTTCTCAAACAGTGCAAACAGACACACAAATCAAATTACAGAATACTGATTAGAATGCAAATCTCTACAACCAGCCAGGTCTTAAATGTACAGACAATGTGGGTGGAGGGAGCATTCAACACAGGTTAAAGAGATGTGTATTGTCTCCAGACAGAACAGCTAGTGAAATAAGTCCAGGAGGCAAGCTGTGGGGGTTACTGATAATGTGACATAAATCCAACATCCCGGTTTAGGCCGTCCTCATATGCCTAAACCGGGATGTTGGATTTATGTCACATTATCAGTAACCCCCACAGCTTGCCTCCTGGACTTGCAGAATTTCACGAGCTGTTCTGTCTGGAGACAATACACATCTCTTTAACCTGTGTTGAATGCTCCCTCCACCCACATTGTCTGTACATTTAAGACCTGGCTGGCTGTAGAGATTTGCATTCTAATCAGTATTCTGTAATTTGATTTCTGTGTCTGTTTGCACTGTTTGAGAACAGATATCCACTCCATCTGACGAAGGAGCTGTGCTCCGAAAGCTTATGGTATTTGCTACCAAATAAACCTGTTGGACTTTAACCTGGTGTTGTGAGACTTCTTACTGTTCTTGACAGAAGCCAGAGGGTGGTTGTAAAGAGTTGTTTTTCAAACTGGAGGCTTGTGACCAGCGGTGTGCCTCAGGGATCAGTGCTGGGCCCACTGTTATTTGTCATTTATATTAATGATTTGGATGAGAATATAGGGGGCATGGTTAGTAAGTTTGCAGATGGCACCAAGATTGGTGGCATAGTGGACAGTGAAGAAAGTTATCTCCAATTGCAACAGGATCTTGATCAATTGGGCCAGTGGGCTGATGAATGGCAGATGGAGTTTAATTTAGACAAATGCGAGGTGATGCATTTTGGTAGATTGAACCAGGGCAGGACTTACTCAGTTAATGGTAGGGCGTTGGGGAGAGTTACAGAACAAAGAGATCTAGGGGTACATGTTCATAGCTCCTTGAAAGTGGCGTCACAGGTGGACAGAGTGGTGAAGAAGGCATTCGGTATGCTTGGTTTCATCGGTCAGAACATTGAATACAGGAGTTGGGACGTCTTGTTGAAGTTGTACAAGACATTGGTAAGGCCACACTTGGAATACTGTGTGCAATTCTGGTCACCCTATTGTAGAAAGGATATTATTAAACTAGAAAGAGTGCAGAAAAGATTTACTAGGATGCTACCGGGACTTGATGGATTGAGTTATAAGGAGAGGCTGAATAGACTGGGACTTTTTTCTCTGGAGCGTAGGAGGCTGAGGGGTGACCTTATAGAGGTCTATAAAATAATGAGGGGCATAGACAAGGTAGATAGTCAATATCTTTTCCCAAAGGTAGGGGAGTCTAAAACTAGAGGGCATAGGTTTAAGGTGAGAGGGGAGAGATACAAAAGTGTCCAGAGGGGCAATTTCTTCTCACAGAGGGTGGTGAATGTCTGGAACAAGCTGCCAGAGGTAGTAGTAGAGGCGGGTACAATTTTGTCTTTTAAAAAGCATTTAGATAGTTACATGGGTAAGATGGGTATAGAGGGATATGGGCCAAATGTGGGCAATTGGGATTAGCTTAGGGTTTTTTTTTAAAAAAGGGCGGCATGGACAAGTTGGGCCAAAGGGCCTGTTTCCATGCTGTAAACCTCTCTAACTCTACAACTGGTTCTTACATCAAATGCGAAGACATGTCAAGCAGTGACGAGCAGGTCATTTAGTCTTCATTTGTTCCCTCTGACCTGGGATCAGAAGCATGTCATGAAAGAGAGACAGTATAAATCCAAGTCTTGTGATCCAATGCATAACATCTGAGTAATACGTTGTGCTGGTGTACAGGGTCATTATTGCTCAGGCTAAACTGACCCTTATATTTTTCCCTGTCTTTAAAGGCTGGGGCCCTTTTCTCTCAAAGAGGTTAAGAAGTGAACTGATACAATAGGCCTTTCAAATTATAAAGAGGTTTGCAAAGGTCGATGCAGAGATGTTCCCACTTGGGGTGAGTCCCAAACAAGAGGCTATAACTATATGATAGTTACTAAGAAATCCAATAAGGAATTCTTCACCCAGAGAGTGGTTCGCATGTGCTGCCCTAGAGTATGGTTGAGGTGATCCGAACATTTAAGGGGAAGCTGGATAAGCACATGATGAAGAAGGGAATTGAAGGATATGTAATGGGGAATCGCATTGTGCATGATCAGAAGAGAACCCCAGCAGATTCGTTTCAGTTTCTCAATTGTGGCATATCAGAGTTTGAATGTGGTCCGTGGGACCAAGTACCACAACAATGATACAATAGGGTATTGGAGGAGCTGCATTCTATCTAGCTATATTTCACTGAGAAAATTTATATACATGTATGCTTAATTGTTCGTTAATGTTATGAAAAGTAGTTCCAGCAGCTCAATGCAGAAGGCACTGTATTTCAGGATAAATGACATATCTACTAATCTACATTACATTACTATTCTCAATGCTCTCATTAAGCTTGCATCAAATAAGTTGCCCTGAATACACTAAAGCAAGTAACTATATAAATCCTGCAGAATAGTTAAATATTGTAGACTAAGTAGTGATTGCATTTCATGCTTTGCCCTCTGACCATTGCAATGGAATTAATATCTTACAACATGCTTCTCCCTCCTCCCACTGCATATTCACTATTAACCACTGCAAACAAAGTCATTAACAATAGTGTGTATTTCCTTCTCAAGTTTTCAATGTTCGTCCCTCCATAACGTCCACTTGACGCGGATTGATTAAAGAGACATCAACTGCACCACTTGATTTTCCCATGGGGAAACAAGCTTGCTGTTCCTTAAAGAAGGGGCTCAGCAGGTGGTTGTTGGTGGGATGGGGAAAGGAGAGCCGTGGTAGAGTTGTTATGATCTGGAACGCATTGCCTTGAAAGGACGATGAAAACAACTTCAGTAGTAATGTTCTAAAGAGAATGGAATAAAATACTTGAAGGGGAAAAATACAGGGCTATACGGACAGAACAGGAGTGGGGCTAATTGGATAGCACTACCAAAAAGCCAGCACAGACAAGAAGAACCAAATGGTCTTATTTTGAGCTGTATCATTCTATGATTCCATTAAATTCTTGATTCCTATCTCTACCAACAATAGCCAATTAAAAATTAAAAGAATAGAGTCCCCTCCCCTCCCCCCATGGTTTTATTGGGCAAATCTACTCTGATGTGTGGAATTAAGCCAAGGATAAGAGCCAGGCTTGATCCGTGATCTGAAATAGCTGACCTTAGCTGGAGGGATGATCACAATCCTGTAATTATGCTGGAAAGTAAGCATATCCATTGTGAGCAGGATCAGACTTGGCTACGAATTCACTAATGGTGAAATAGTCCACTAGCACTTACCATCTCAGCTCCTGAATGAAGCCCATTGAACCAAACCCCAGCAAAGAGGGGAATGTAATTAAACTTCATTTGAATTCCTACGGCCTCAACATACATAATTTAAAATTGTAATGATGTTTCATTAGAAGTAAGGCAGTCTTGTGGTTCAGATATCCTTTGAATTTTGCATAAATGTCATTTGAACCATTCAGCTGTGAATTGGCCTTTTATTTCACACAAACAAGTAATTATGTTCTTCTAACACATTGCTTCTGACTCTCTGATTCAACCCGAGATCCTTGTATGGTTTCAATGTTGTATTTTACTTCGAGTATGATCAGTCTTTCCATGTTGCATTTGGTACGTTTGAATTATTTGGATGCCTGCAGATCGACCAAGTGAAGTTCCCAAAAACATAACTTCAGTGATGACCATCTGTGGCAATGGACCATGTTTTTGTAGCGATTGTCTCCTGTAATTCACCACAGAGTGGGCTGATGATCCTCTCTACCAGCTGCTGTAAAAGACTGGGGTTAGAAGCACCTAAGTTCCCTTCCCATTGAAAATAACAGGTCTTTGGGTAGGAAAGAGTCAAAAAAACTGTTGGAACTTTTGTTTTTCAAATATATTTTAATATTTAAAATATGTATTGTGTTTGATTTTAATAGTGCTCAAATCTTATTTGCGAGATTTAAATATTTTGCTGCATAGCAGAACTTTGTAAATACTTGGACTGTTGCTGACCTTTGTCTTGTGACACTGGATGTTTTACAGTACTGTTTTGTTGCCAGCAAGTGGCGCTGTTGCACGCATTAAATCAACAACTTAATACACTTGGAGCCTTAAACACAGCCGAACAGCTTAAGGTCCTTGACAAGAGGGGCAATTGGACACCAAGCAAGAATTTGAGAAAGGTGGTTCGAGGAGATGAATGACTAGATCCTGAGGAGGCTTTTAAAAGTGGGAGATATGAAGCAAGCTGGAAGTGCTTAGGAAGAGTATTCCAGAGTTAGGGCCGCCAGAATCAATAGTTTATCTGTCGGTTAGAATGGGTTCTATTGTTTTACCTGTCGTTATTAAGCTAATTGGCCCATAGCTGCCGTGGGTCTGTTTTGTCAGCCTTTGTAAGTTTTACTTAGGTTACTTCTCTCCTCCAATATCCAAAGATTCCTCATGGTAGCTAGCGTTCTGCAAATTTCCTTCCTTGTCTCATAAACACTCGGATAAATGCCTTTTGACCCAAAGGGATTTCTTTTGTCTTAGATTCTTATAGTTTATCAAGTGTCTTTGTCGTATTGACGTCAAGATATTCTCGTATATTGCACACATCACAGAAATTGGATAACAAGTTTGTGCCATCATCTCTTGAATTTTGCACATCGTTTATCTGACTAGACCATTCATTAAAACGCCTTTCCTTATTTAACGCAGGTCTTACCTGCATGTTATATGTGGATGGGACAATGCTTTGGATTGTCACTTTTTGCTAAGCAACCAGCTCAATGCTTGCCAGGGACACACCACAAGCTTGTGAAGCTGAATCTGGTTTATGTCAGCGTTGACACATGCTTAACACTTATTTGGATAGGTACATGGATGGGAAAGGATTAGAGGGATATGGGCCAAACGCAGGCAATTGGGTCGAGCAAGAAGGGCACTATGGTCGGCATAGACCAGTTGGGCTGGACTGCCTGTTTCAGTGCTGTAATGCTCTCTGACTCTGTCTCCTTACCTTCTATTTTGCTCGCGTTTGGTCTTTCTAATGCCTTTCACAGCCAAACTAAGAGAACCTCAATCTTAAAAAGAACATTTAAAGGAAATTAGACCTTTATTTGTCTGTTTGTAATAGCAGTGGACGTATCTGCGCTCTTCACCTTGCAGTTTTACTCATTATTTCCCTCTTTTTTGTTTGTTCTTTATGAATGTTGATGAAAAGTCCCTCTCCTCCCCGACGCTGAATACGAAAGTCGAGGCTGACGCATCACTGCAGATCCCTAAGCCTTATTATGCTGTGCATTACTGGACACCATGGTGTCCCTTGTGCACTTCTGCTCTTTACAACTGAAATATGAACCATAATGAAATATTAAACTGTTTGTCACCACTGCCAGACTGAGACCAATGGACATCTGTCTAATGAAGCAATACCTCAAGAACGTCTGTTTCAATCTCCTGACTATGGAAAATTTATTGCTCTGATGCATAAAATTTCGAGGTGGTCAGCAAGGGCAACAGTTTAAGCACACACAAATTGACTTCACCAACATCCAATCATTCATCGGCTTAATGAAAGTACATTGTTTCGTTTATTTGTGTGCACAGTTTTATGCGCGATCTTTTCGCTGTGTTGTTAATTTTCTAAAAACGTGGAATTCCTGTTTTTGTCCAATGTGAGCCTCCAGCCTCGAAGACGATAACAATCTTTCCTTCCAGTCCGACCCTGCTGGAACATTCCAGATTTAACTTTTTTGCACTGAAATCTCTACAGGCTCCATTTAAGAAGTCTCCAGATTTGATGACTACTTCCGCGCTGTCAACATTACAATTTAGATTAGCCGCATTCTCGCAACAATATTAGGTCCACTGAGGCCGTTGGTTTTAGCCTCGATCTTGCCACCATCTCCATCGCCCTCCCAAGCTCAACTAGATCCAGCAAAATGTCAGAATTCTTTACTCGCTGGATTCTCAACACAATTCCACCTTGTCTAAACCTCTGCCACCTGTGCTCTGTCCCACTCAACCCCATCCTCCTGCAACGGCCCCTTGTCCCTCTATTCAATGAATTTGAAATCCTACCCTAACTACAAGCCCCCCCCTCGCTTCCCCGGTGGTCTCACCCCATCCTGCGTCTGCAACCCTGTGTTCCTTCCTTCCCTCTCCTCGGGTCTTTTGAATTTTCAGCTATCTCCGTCCTCTCTCAATCTCAGAAATTTTACAGCGAAGGAGGCCATTTGGCCCGTCGCATCTGTACCGGCTCTCAAGCACCACAACGCTGTGTCATTTCCCTGTCTTTTCCCCGTACCCTTGCACATTGTTTCCGTTCAAGTAAACATCTAATATCCTGTTAAATGCCTCGATTGAACCTCTTTCCACTACACTTCCAGGCAGTGCATTGCCGACCCTAATCACTCGCTGTGTGAAAAAGTTTTTCTTCCATCGCATTTGCTTCTTTCAAAAATCACTAAATCTGTGCCCTGTCGTCCTTAAGCCTTTTATGAGTCCAAACCGTTACTCCCTAACTATTCTATCCAGTTCTTTTTTGAACATCTCAGAGTCATAGAGGTTTACAGCATGGAAACAGGTCCTTCGGCCCAATTTGTCCATGCCGCACAGTTTTTAACCACTGAGCTAGTCCCAATTGCCCACATTTGGCCCATATCTCTCTATAACCATCTTACCCATGTAACTGTAAATGCTTTTTAAAAGACAAAATTGTACCCGCCTCTACTGCCTCTGGCAGCTTGTTCCAGACACTCACCACCCTCTGAGTGAAAAAATTGCCCCCCTAGACCCTTTTGTATCTTCCCCTCTCACCTTAAACCTATGTCCTCTAGTTTTAGACTCCCCTACCTTTGGGAAAGGATGTTGACTATCTACCTATCTATGCCCCTCATTATTTTATAGACCTCTATAAGATCACCCCTAAGCCTCCTACACTCCAGGGAAAAAAGTCCCAGTCTATCCAGCCTCTCCTTATAAATCAAACCATCAAGTCCCAGTAGCATCTGAGTAAATCTTTTCTGTACTCTTTCTAGTTTAATAATATCCTTTCTATAATTGGGTGACCAGAACTGTACACAGTATTCCAAGTGTGGTCTTACTAATGTCTTGTCCAACTTCAATAAGATGGTCCAACCCCTGTATTCAATGTTCTGACCAATGAAACCAAGCATGCTTCTTCACCACTCAGTCCACCTGTGACTCCACTTTCAAGGAGCTATGAACCTGTACCCCTAGATCTCTTTGTTCTATAACTCTCCCCAACACCCTATCATTAACTGAATAAGTCCTGCCCTGATTCAATCTACCAAAATGCATCACCTCACATTTATCTAAATTAAACTCCATCTGCCAATCATCAGCCCACTGGTCCAACCGATCAAGATCCTGTTGCAATCCTAGATAACCTTCACTGTCCACTATGCCACCAATCTTGGTGTCATCTGCAAACTTACTAACCATGCCACCTAAATTCTCATCCAAATCATTAATATAAATGATAAATAACAGTGGACCCAGCACCGATCCCTGAGGCACACCGCTGGTCACAGGCCTCCAGTTTGAACAACCACCCTCTGTCTTCTGTCGTCAAGCCAATTTTGTATCCAATTGGCTACCTCATCCTAGATCCTGTGAGATTTAAGCTTATGCAACAACCTACCATGCGGTACCTTGTCAAAAGCTTTGCTAAAATCCATGTAGACAACATCAACTGCACTGCCCTCATCTACCTTCTTGGTTACCCCTTCAAAAAACTCAATCAAATTTGTGAGACATGATTTTCCACTCGCAAAGCCATGCTGACTGTCACTAATCAGTCCTTGCGTCTCTAAATGCCTGTAGATCCTGTCTCTCAGAATACCTTCTAACAACTTACCCACTACAGACGTAAGGCTCATCAGTCTGTAGTTCCCAGGCTTTTCCCTGCAACCCTTCTTAAATACCATTTGCTACCCTTCAATCTTCAGGCACCTCACCTGTGGCTGTTGATGATTCAAATATCTGCTAGGGGACTCTCAATTTTCTCCCTAGCCTCCCACAATGTCCTGGGATATATTTCACCAAGTCCTGGGGATTTATCTACTTTGATGCACTTTAAGACTTCCAGCACCACCTCCTCTGTAATATGTACACTGTACGTCATATGTAAATCTATCAAATCTCCGCTTAGCCGCCTTTTCTCCAAGGAGAACTGTCCCCACCTCTCCAATCTATCCTCATAACTGAAGTTTTTCATTCTTGGAACCATTCATAACCATTCTTCTACCTTCCCCTCCATGTGTTCACATCCTTCCTCTAGTGTGTTGCCCAGAAATGTGCACTACATTCCAGCTGAAGTCGAACGAGTGTCTTGTACAAGTTCAGCATAACCTCCTTACTCTTGTACTCTATGCCCCTATTAATAAAGCCCAGAATACAATGTGCTTTATTAACTGCTTTCTCCACCTGCCCTGCCACCTTCAATGAGCTACACATATTTACACCCAGGCCCCTCTGCTCCCAGATCCCCTTAAGAATTCTACCCCTTATTTTATATTGTCTCTCTATGTTCTTCTGATGCATCACCTCACGCTTCTCCGCATTGAACTTCACCTGCCATCTATCTACCCACTCTGCCAACTTGTCATGTCCTTTTGAGGTTCTACATAATCCTCTTCACAGTTACAGTACTTACAAGTTTTGTATCATTCACAAACTTTGAAATTGTCCCCTGCACACCAAGATCTAGATCATTAATATACATCAGGAAAAGCAAGGGTCCCAATACCGACCCCTGGGAAACACCACTACAAACCTTCCTCCAGCCTGAAAAGTATCCATTGACCATTACTCACTTTCCTATTACTCAATTTCGTATCCATGTTGCTACTGTCCCTTTTATTCCATGAGCTATAACTTTTCTCACAAGTCTTTGTGTTGTCACTATATTGACTGCCTTTTGGAAGTCCATGTACTTGGACTTCCTCATCAACCCTCTCTGCTACTTCCTCAAAAAAAACTCCAAGTTAGTTAAACACGATTTCCCCTTTCGAAATCCGTGCTGGCTCTTCCTAATCAACCCACATTTTCCCACCTTTTTGAATAAAGGTGGAACATTTGCAATTCTCCAGTCCTTTGGCTGCTCTTTGATATTCCCTCCATTAATAGCTCCCTCTCTTTTCTTCTCTCCCCTTTAAAGAAATCTCTTTACCTTATCAATATAATTGATTTAATGGTCCATCTCCCTACGTCTCCCAAAGGCTCAGTGTTGGTTCCTCCTTTCTCTCGGAAGCACTGTGGGATCTGTTTCTATGTAAGAGGGGCATTGTCAATACAAAATGTTACCTTTGTACGTCGAATGCACCCATGGAAACTGGATTAAAAGCAGACTACAACAATGTCCAATATGAAACCATTCTTGTAGCTCCTTTTTTTTGAGGTCTGTGCTCAAAACAAAAGTGAGTGATATTGAAATAGGGGAATGGAACAGGGGGAATGTGATGCAGCATGAGTATCAATCTCTCCCAAGTCAGGTAAAACATGGGCTGTCTGCAGAGTGAAGTTAGCTGTTTTGTCTCAATAATTAAGGAGAATTCCCTTAGTGCAAAATTTTTTCTTTTAATTCATTCGTGGGACATGGCGTTGTTGGGTGGCCAGCATTTATTGCCCATCCCTAGTTGCCTGAGGGAAGTTGAGGGTCAACCACATTGCTGTGGCTCTGGAGTCACATGTAGACCAGACCAGGTAAGGACAGCAGATTTCCTTCCCTAAAGGGACATTACTGAACCATTAGTGAATTATAGCCACATTTATAAATAACATAGTTCATGATCCTTGCTATCTTTAGCACACAGATAAAAGTTTCATCCAAATGTGTTTTAACTTTTGGTGTACCAAGATCAAGCGCCCCCAGCTACCTGGAGAGTGACATTCTATTTACTGCTCCAATGATGTGCCTCAGCCATAACCTCAGAAGTATACCACCAACTCCTGCATTTGTGTGGCATTTCATAATTTCCAAAATTTTAATTGCCTCTGAGTGGGATTACCCATTTATACAGCACTTAAGGACCGTTCTATAATGTGGGCCACCCAATCCAGCCATTAACATTTTTAACATCCTTTTATTTTCTGCCTGCCTGTTTTGTCCATTTTATTTTGTTTGATGAGGAATAAGAGCTGATTCAGCCAGAGAGACTAAGATAGAAAGAGTTAAAAGACTTAAATTTGCAAGTAACTGACATCAGAGAGAGTTTGGATGTTTTGCTTTTTAGAGCTGTAAACTAATTAAGAAATTGGAACATCCACGACTTTATTGCTTTAGCACCTCTAATCATATGACATGTTCAATTGCTCTATACTTTTGTTTTGCTTCTAGAATACCTCTAATTTAACAAACTAGATTGGATTATTTTACTTTGTTGTTTTAACCTTTATTTTAGTCAAGGCAACATTAACATCATATCTGTATGTAAGTTCATCTATATTCGATTCCTCCAGGATAAAATCTGTGGAATGCAGACATGGAAAGGGACATCAAAAACTTTGACCCATCATTGCATGTGAAGGGTAAGGTGCACCTTGTGCGACGGATCCTGAGTGGTGAATTGATGCACAGAAGGAGAACCATTGGATGAAGCCAATGAGTTCTACAAAGTTGAGATCCTTATGCACTCAGGTAAATTTCAAAGGTATGGGGAAAATTTGTCTTCCCAAAAAGAGCCACAAAGATTTTGAAATCTGGGTACAGGGTCCAGGGCAATTCACACTGTAACATTTTTTTACAGATGAAATCTGGTGACGATGGATGTCAAGGGCAGCTGCAACCTGCAGGCTAAATATTGATAGTGCTCAGCTCCGTAACTGCAATGTATTTATGTTACATTATAGTTGTACATAAGAACTACAATGAAGTTCCTGTAATTAAAAAAAGCCTCACCGATAACAATCAGTATCGCACAACCTACATTCTGAAATCCACCTTCCTCACAACAATCTCTGCTATCAGATCATGGTAATCTGGGTTAGATGCTACTTCTTGATGGACAGATTGGCCAGTCCACTCAGCCTATCTTGAGACATAGTTGTCCTTAGGTAGTTCTTTATCATTTTTAATCTGGAAAAAAATTGCTCCCCTAAAATCATTGTGACTGTGATTGTCAGCAAAATCCTGTGCACTGTTCCTGCATTTCGGATGGAACTGTCAAGTCTTTTAAGAAACTGAAAGGCTTGAAGTGCAGTACTTGTTCCTTCAGGACTGAATTCTTGTAGTACTTGAGAAAAGGTCCACACTATCAATTTCATAAGATTCTTTATCAGACAATACAACTGCCCAATTCCATGTTCTGCTTTCTCGTGTCATCTTCTGTAATTTCTGAGTTTCTTAACAACAAAAATTGTCAGCGTATATCTGCATTTGTTCAAATCATGTGGTCAGTGACATGAGAGTCTGATCCACGTTGACCAAAAAGTACTTGGTTTCAAATATCTTCTCAGGTGAATTCTCCAGCTCCTCTTCATCTCTCTTTCATTTCACACATTCTCTGAATTTAGGTTCAATATCCAATTTCCCTGCTATTTCTGTTGCTGTGTTCTCGATGGAGGTAAATCCAATGTTCCCGTATTTGTGCAGAAAGTCAGTGAGTCCTTTTGATTTGTGTGAAAGCCACATCATGCTGCATTTCCCTGGACTGAATTGTCTTGCTCAGTGTTCAAGGCCAACATGATGTCGTACCACACAACCATCGCAAACAGAAATTCAAAATTTCCAAGTTTGTAGTTGACCCTCCAGTCTCAGCTTTGTGATATTTAAAAATGTTTAAAAATCCAGGCTGATGCTCCAGTTGAAGTGCTGAGGGAGTGCTGCGCTGTTGGAGGTACCACCTTATGGCCCAGATATTAAACTGAGATCTTATCTGCTTGTTTCGGTGGACATAAAGAGATCCCATGGCAGGGGACTTTTCCAAGAACAGTATTGTCCAACATTAATCTGTTAACAAACATCGGTTCACATTATCTGGTCGTTGGTTTCATTTGCTGTTTTGGGGGATTTGTGTCAATTGTTTGCTGCATTTCCCCTTTTAACAATGACAGCACTTCAGATGTAATTAATTGGCTGTGAAATGCTTTGGGACTTTGAGAGTATAAAGGTCTCCACCTCTCACTCTCAACTCCTTGCTGGAATGCTGTTCCAAGAGTGGCAGTTAGCATACTTCATCTAAACGGATATTTATGTGAGAGCTCCCATCTGCCTTCTAGAAGGGTCACTGGCAAGCAATGAAGCACCGGGGCCCTGGCCCGTTTCCTTACTCCTGGACTGCCAAACTCAACTGTAGCAACTGTGTGAGAAAAGCTAATTCACCACAGACCTAGAAATCAAGCACTCACTTCCCGATCGGTCGGGCTCACCTACCGCCCAGCCCTTCCTCCAGCTTCACCGTTTTTGTGTCTTGCTGTGAATGAAAATGTCACAAATAACAGAAAATGAATTGCAAGCATAAACTCCATTCTGACTGCTGCTGTTTGCCAGTCTATAGTGTGATGATAGAAGTTGCTATAGATAATAGTTTTTCTACAGGCAGTCAGTATGTCTGGTGGGAATGCAGCTCGGATGCTAGGAGAGCTGATTACTGATTTTAGCCGTGTAATGTTTACTTAGGAGAGAGCTAATGGACTTTTGTTTACAAAAAGGAATGGTACCCTGTGATTTTTGATTAAAGGAACGCAAGGTGGGTTTAGGTTTTCCGGGGGGGGGGGGGGGGGGGGGGGAGGTCATGTGATAATGTAGTTAATGGGAGGAGCTAGGTATGTAGCAGAGGAAAAAACAGCTTTCAGTTCTGAACATAAGAATTAGGAGCAGAAGTAGGCAAATTCAGCCCATGGAACCTGCTCACCATTCAATCAGATCATGGCTGATCTCTCCCTGGTCTCAAATCCACCTCTCCACTTGTTTTCCATATCCCTCTTTTTTTATTATAAGTATGTCTATCTCCCTCTTGAAACCATTCAACGATTCAGACTCCACCGTGCTATGGGGCAGCGAGTTCCACAATTTCACCACCCTCTGCGAGTAGTTCTTCCTCATCTGTTTTAAATCTAGCACATCTCAACCTATACCTGTGACCCCTTGTTCGAGATTGCCCCATAAGAGGAAATTTGATCTACATTTATTTTCTCAATACTTTTAGAATTTTATATACCTCGATCAGATCCCCTCTCTCTTAAATTCCAGCAAGTACAAGCCCAAACTGTTTTATCTCTCCTCATACGTCAACCCCTTCATCCCCAGAATCAATCTGGGGAACCTCCTCTGAACGGCCTCCAATGCCACCACATCCTTCCTCAAATAAGGAGACCAAAACTGGACACAATACTCCTGATGTGGCCTCACTAGCATCCTATACAATTATAACAACACTTCTCTACTTTTATACTCCAGTCCTTTTACAATGCCATCATCCCATTTGCCTTTTTTATTACAAGCTGCACCTGCATACCGATTTTCTGCAATTCATGATTATAGACACCCAGATCCCTCTGTCGGACTCATCTTGAATCCACTTTCCATTTAGGTAATAATTTGCCTTTCTATTTTTTTCTGCCAAAATGGATAACCTCACACTTATCCATATTGAACTTCATCTGCCAAATTTTGGTTCATTCTCCTGGCTGGAGTTTTAAAGACAGAGGTCTGCAAGCTGCTCTCTCCACAAAATCTCTCTCAAAGCTTCAAGACTGTTTACACTTATTATATCAAGCATATTTATGGTTGCTAACTGTATTTAAAGTGGTTTCTGAGCCTGTAAGAAGAATGTTGCTTATTTGGAACTGAAACAGTGATGTTAGAAATTAGTTGTTCCTTTTCCTGTTTAAGTCTTGTTCAATGGGTAATAGTTAAGCTGCATCATTTGTTAGAGTTGTAGTTAAACTGTGTTATTAAATAAAATTTGTTTTACTATAAAAGATCCCTAATCTGTCAGTGGAATTATTCCTGGAGTGAAGAAGCATCCTATGCTCACATTTATGCCAAAAAAGAATTGTTGGGGTCTCGTCTGTCTTCCTAATAAATACATAAGAACATAAGAAATAGGAGCAGGAGTAGGCCATCTAGCCCCTCGAGCCTGCCCCGCCATTCAATAAGATCATGGCTGATCTGACGTGGATCAGTACCACTTACCCGCCTGATCCCCATAACCCTTAATTCCCTTACCGATCAGGAATCCATCCATCCGCGCTTTAAACATATTCAGCGAGGTAGCCTCCACCACCTCAGTGGGCAGAGAATTCCAGAGATTCACCACCCTCTGGGAGAAGAAGTTCCTCCTCAACTCTGTCTTAAACCGACCCCCCTTTATTTTGAGGCTGTGTCCTCTAGTTTTAACTTCCTTACTAAGTGGAAAGAATCTCTCCGCCTCCACCCTATCCAGCCCCCGCATTATCTTATAAGTCTCCATAAGATCCCCCCTCATCCTTCTAAACTCCAACGAGTACAAACCCAATCTCCTCAGCCTCTCCTCATAATCCAAACCCCTCATCTCCGGTATCAACCTGGTGAACCTTCTCTGCACTCCCTCCAATGCCAATATATCCTTCCTCATATAAGGGGACCAATACTGCACACAGTATTCCAGCTGCGGCCTCACCAATGCCCTGTACAGGTGCATCAAGACATCCCTGCTTTTATATTCTATCCCCCTCGCAATATAGGCCAACATCCCATTTGCCTTCTTGATCACCTGTTGTACCTGCAGACTGGGCTTTTGCGTCTCATGCACAAGGACCCCCAGGTCCCTTTGCACGGTAGCATGTTTTAATTTGTTTCCATTGAGATAGTAATCCCATTTGTTATTATTTCCTCCAAAGTGTATAACCTCGCATTTATCAACGTTATACTCCATTTGCCATATCCTCGCCCACTCACTCAGCCTGTCCAAATCTCTCTGCAGATCTTCTCCGTCCTCCACACGATTCACTTTTCCACTTATCTTTGTGTCGTCTGCAAACTTCGTTACCCTACACTCCGTCCCCTCCTCCAGATCATCTATATAAATGGTAAACAGTTGCGGCCCGAGTACCGATCCCTGCGGCACGCCACTAGTTACCTTCCTCCAACCGGAAAAACACCCATTTATTCCGACTCTTTGCTTCCTGTCGGATAGCCAGTCCCCAATCCACTTTAACACACTACCCCCAACTCCGTGTGCCCTAATCTTCTTCAGCAGCCTTTTATGGGGCACCTTATCAAACGCCTTTTGGAAATCCAAAAACACCGCATCCACCGGTTCTCCTCCATCAACCGCCCTCGTCACATCTTCATAAAAATCCAACATGTTCGTCAAGCACGACTTTCCCCTCATGAATCCATGCTGCGTCTGATTGATCAAACCATTTCTATCCAGATGCCCTGCTATCTCCTCTTTAATAATGGATTCCAGCATTTTCCCTACTACAGACGTTAAGCTGACCGGCCTATAGTTACCCGCCTTTTGTCTCCTTCCTTTTTTAAACAGCGGCGTAACATTAGCCGTTTTCCAATCAACCGGCACTACCCCAGAATGCAACGAGTTTTGATAAATAATCACTAACGCATCCACTATTACCTCTGACATTTCTTTCAATACCCTGGGATGCATTCCATCCGGACCCGGGGACTTGTCCACCTTCAGTCCCATTAGTCTACCCAGCACTGCCTCTCTGGTAACATTAATCGTATTAAGTATTTCTCCTGCTGCCAACCCTCTATCGTTAATATTTGGCAAACTATTTGTGTCCTCCACCGTGAAGACCGACACAAAAAACGTATTTAAAGACTCAGCCATATCCTCATTTCCCACTATTAACTCCCCCCTCTCGTCCTCCAAGGGTCCAACATTCACTCTAGCCACTCTATTCCTTTTTATATATTTATAAAAACTTTTACTATCATTTTTTATATTAATTGCTAGCCTAGCTTCATAGTCTATCCTTCCTTTCTTTATCGCTTTCTTAGTCTCTCTTTGTTGTTTCTTAAATTTTTCCCAATCACTTGTTTCTCCACTATTTTTGGCCACTCTGTACGCAGCTGTTTTTATTTTAATACTCTCCTTTATTTCCTTCGTTATCCACGGCTGGTTCTCCCTTTTCTTACAATCCTTGTTTTTTGCTGGAATATACTTTTGCTGAGAACTGAAAAGGATCTCCTTAAAAATCCTCCACTGTTCCTCAGCTATCCTACCTGCCAGCCTGCTCTCCCAGTCTACCTTAGCCAATTCATCCCTCATCCTATCATATTTCCCTCTGTTCAAACAGAGGACACTGGTTTGAGACCAAACTTTCTCCTCTTCCATCTGAATCAGAAATTCGACCATATTGTGGTCACTAGACCCAAGAGGGTCCTTCACAATAAGATCCTTAATTCTACCTACCTCATTACACAATACCAGATCCAAAATAGCTCGTTCCCTCGTCGGTTCCGTAACATGCTGTTCAAGGAAACTATCCCGACAGCATTCTAAGAACTCTTCCTCCATTCCACCCTTACCGACTTGAGTCTGCCAGTCAATGTGCATGTTGAAGTCCCCCATGATTATTGCCGTTCCGTTTTTACACGCATCCCTTATCTGCTTGTTTACAGCCCTCCCTACCTCAACATTATTATTTGGGGGCCTATATACCACACCTACTAGTGTCTTTCTCCCTCTACTATTCCTCATCTCTACCCATAATGATTCCACGTTTTGTTCCTCAGAGCCTATGTCATCCCTCAGTACTACCCTGATATTATCTCTTATTAATAGCGCGACCCCACCACCTTTTCCTTCCTGTCTATTCTTCCTAAACGCCTGATACCCCTGGATATTCATCTCCCAGTCCTGGTCACCTTTCAGCCACGTTTCTGTAATGGCCACTAGATCGTACCCACTTGTGCTGATTTGCACCATCAACTCATTCACCTTGTTCCGAATGCTTCGTGCATTCAGGCAAAGTGTCCTTATTCCAGCTTTTATCTGAACCCGCTTTGATGAGTCGCGAACACCGTCTCCCTCTACTCCCTTATCTAAATTACCGCCTTCATTCACTTGCACCCTCTCCTCTACCATTAATTTTGTAATTCCCCTTACCCCTGCATCCTCCCCCCCATCAATTATTTCCTTGATCCTAGTCAACTCTTCTAGCTCCCCTCCCCCCAACCTATCTAGTTTAAATTCTCCCCAGTAGCCTTAGCCAACCTATCGGCCAGGATATTGGTCCCCGTGTGATTCAAGTTCCACCCGTTTTTTGTATACAGATCACCCCTGCCCCTAAAGAGGTCCCAATGGTCCAGGAACCTGAATCCCTGCCCCCTGCACCAGTCCCTCAGCCACACATTCATCCTCCACCTCACTCCATTCCTGCCCTCACCTTCCCGTGGCACAGGCAGTAATCCTGAGATTACTACCTTTGCTTTCCTCTTTCTCAGCTGTCTCCCTAATTCCCTGTACTCCCTTTTCATGACCCCTTCTCCCTTCCTACCCACATGTAATGTGGGATTCTGGTCCAAAGCCCTAACAATAGATCAGGGGACCCCTTGGCATTGATACATCCGGAGATCAGTACAAAGAACATTACAGCACAGCAACAGGTGCTTTGGCCCTCCAAGCCTGCACCGACCCCATGCTGCCCAACTGAACTAAAACCCCCTACCTTTCCGGGGACCATATCCCTCTATTCCCATCCTATTCATGTATTTGTCAAGATGCCCCTTAAAAATCACTATTGTATCTGCTTCCACTACTTCCCCCGGCAGCGAGTTCCAGGCACCCACCACCCTCTGTGTAAAAAAACTTGCCTCGTACATCTCCTTTAAACCTTGCCCCTCGCACCTTAAACATATGCCCCCTCGTAATTGACTCTTCCACCCTGGGAAAAAGCTTCTGACTATCCACTCTGTCCATGCCCCTCATAATCTTGTAGACTTCTATCAGGTCGCCCCTCAATCTCTGTCGTTCCAGTGAGAATAAACCAAGTTTCTCCAATCTCTCCTCATAGCTAATGCCCTCCATACCAGGCAACATCCTGGTAAATCTTTTCTGTACCCTCTCCAAAGCCTCCTGGTAGTCTGGCGACCAGAACTGAACACTGTATTCCAAGTGCAGCCTAAGGTTCTATAAAGCTGCAACATGACTTGCCAATTTTTAAACTCAATGTCCCAGTCGATGAAGGTAAGCATGCCGTATGCCTTCTGGACTACCTTCTCCACCTGCGTTGCCACTTTCAGTGACATGTGTACCTGTACACCCAGATCCCTCTGCTTATCAATACAGTTAAGGGTTCTACCATTTACTGTATATTTCCTATCAGTATTAGACCTTCCAAAATGTATTGCCTCACATTTGTCTGGATGTAGTCACAAATTGTTTTGTGACACCAATGAATATTCAGATATTTCCCTGCAGCCATTGCTTTTATTTCTTATTTGGAGCAAGGGATAAGATTTCCTTTGCTGCAAAGCTATTTGTTACTGTTAAACTGAGACCAAAATGCACATTTGTTGCTGATTTCTCTCTTCCCTTCCACCTGTCCTCAACAAAAGATGTCCCTTTCACCTGTTCTGAGATAGAGCTCCAATAATGCTGAGCAGCAAGCAAGCAGAAGTCTAAGTGTCATCATGTGAGATAAGACAGTGAGTATGAGCATGGTCTATATGTGGCGACATTGCAAGAGTCACTTTGTTTCTTCTGTAAAGGAAGGAAACAAAATTCACTGTGCAGCACAACTGCTTCCACCCCTTTCTTCCCTTTTTTCCTCCACTGGCCCCAAACGCTACCAAAAATCAATGTCAATGTGACGGTTAGTTGCAGGATGATATGGCACTTGGCACTGCTGAAATGCAGTACTTCAATGCACATTTTTGAAATAACATACTTGGCCCATTTGCTAAATGAGATTGGGAGGATGGGTCAAGTGGATCGTATCTCCACTAGTATGGTGTTTCTCCAGTAACAGCCTGTGAAAATCTGTCTTGGCTGAATTTCATGCTGCTACTTCCTTGCCCGAGCTTCCTTGCTGACACCAACTGGGTTTATATGTTTTGTTTGGAAGGTTGCTAAAAACTAGCCTCAGAATTTAACCAGTTTCTAATCTCAATCCCATAATCTGGACTAGAAAGTTTTGTACAAGTAGAATCTTTGACTTTTTTCACCCAGATGGTGGTGGGAATCTGGAATTTGCTGTCTGAAAGAGCGGTAGAGCCAGAACCCTCAATAACATTTAAGAAGCATTTAGATGAGCTCTCTAAATGCTGTAGCATACAAGACTATGGACCAAGTGCTGGAAAATGGGATTGGAATAGATAGGTGCTTGATGGCCAGCGTAGACACAATGCACCTTTTTTGCTGTAAAACTTTTGATTCTATAAGATTGCATGATGCTGTTGTCGAGTGTGAGGATTTAAGTGTATTGCAGATATCCTTTACATCGATGAGCACAGCATTAAATTTTTTAAAATGTATAATATGTTGATTTGAGATCTGTATGTGTATTATACATAATTGTTTTGGATCATAACTATTGCGGCATTATTCTTAATTTTAAAATCTGAATAAAATACTTATGCTTGTTTTTAAATCCACTTTATTTGGGAAAACAATAAACAATATTTATTGGATCCTCCATCACAGACCTAACACACAGCTTAGAACATAGAACAGTACAGCACAGAACAGGCCCTTCGGCCCACGATGTTGTGCCGAGCTTTATCTGAAACCAAGATCAAGCTATCCCACTCCCTATCATCCTGGTGTGCTCCATGTGCCTATCCAATAACCGCTTAAATGTTCCTAAAGTGTCTGACTCCACTATCACTGCAGGCAGTCCATTCCACACCCCAACCACTCTCTGCGTAAAGAACCTACCTCTGATACCCTTCCTATATCTTAGAAATAGAAACCCTACAGTGCAGAAGGAGGCCATTCGGCCCATCGAGTCTGCACCGACCACAATCCCACCCAGGCCCTACCCCCACATATTTACCCGCTAATCCCACTAACCTACGCATCACAGGACTCTAAGGGGCAATTTTTAACCTGGCCAATCAACCTAACCCGCACATCTATATCTCCCACCACGAACCCTATAGTTATGCCCCCTTGTAATAGCTCCATCCACCCGAGGAAATAGTCTTTGAACATTCACTCTATCTATCCCCTTCATCATTTTATAAACCTCTATTAAGTCTCCCCTCCGCCTCCTCCGCTCCAGAGAGAACAGCCCTAGCTCCCTCAACCTTTCCTCATAAGACCTACCCTCCAAACCAGGCAGCATCCTGGTAAATCTCCTCTGCACTCTTTCCAGCGCTTCCACATCCTTCTTATAGTGAGGTGAGCAGAACTGCACACAATATTCCAAATGTGGTCTCACCAAGGTCCTGTACAGTTGCAGCATAACCCCACAGCTCTTAAACTCCAACCCCCTGTTAATAAAAGCTAACACACTATAGGCCTTCTTCACAGCTCTATCCACTTGGGTGGCAACCTTTAGAGATCTGTGGATATGGACCCCAAGATCTCTCTGTTCCTCCACAGTCTTCAGAACCCTACCTTTGACCCTATAATCCACATTTAAATTAGTCCTACCAAAATGAATCACCTCACATTTCTCAGGGTTAAACTCCATTTGCCATTTTTCAGCCCAGCTTTGCATCCTATCTATGTCTCTTTGCAGCCTACAACAGCCCTCCACCTCATCCACTACTCCACCAATCTTGGTGTCATCAGCAAATTTACTGATCCACCCTTCAGCCCCCTCCTCTAAGTCATTAAGAAAAATCACAAAGAGCAGAGGACCAAGCACTGATCCCTGTGGCACTCCGCTAGCAACCTGCCTCCAGTCCGAAAATTTTCCATCCACCACCACCCTCTGTCTTCGATCAGATATGGAGATGCCGGCGTTGGACTGGGGTAAACACAGTAAGAAGTTTAACAACACCAGGTTAAAGTCCAACAGGTTTATTTGGTAGCAAAAGCCACACAAGCTTTCGGAGCTCTTAGCCCCTTCTTCAGGTGAGTGGGAATTCTGTTCACAAACAGAGCTTATAAAGACACAGACTCAATTTACATGAATAATGGTTGGAATGCGAATACTTACAACTAATCAAGTCTTTAAGAAACGAAACAATGTGAGTGGAGAGAGCATCAAGACAGGCTAAAAAGATGTGTATTGTCTCCAGACAAGACAGCCAGTGAAACTCTGCAGGTCCACGCAACTGTGGGAGTTACAAATAGTGTGACATGAACCCAATATCCCGGTTGAGGCCGTCCTCGTGTGTGCGGAACTTGGCTATCAGTTTCTGCTCAGCGACTCTGCGCTGTCGTGTGTCGCGAAGGCCGCCTTGGAGAACGCTTACCCGAATATCAGAGGCCGAATGCCCGTGACCGCTGAAGTGCTCCCCAACAGGAAGAGAACAGTCTTGCCTGGTGATTGTCGAGCGGTGTTCATTCATCCGTTGTCGCAGCGTCTGCGACAACGGATGAATGAACACCGCTCGACAATCACCAGGCAAGACTGTTCTCTTCCTGTTGGGGAGCACTTCAGCGGTCACGGGCATTCGGCCTTTGATATTCGGGAAAGCGTTCTCCAAGGCGGCCTTCGCGACACACGACAGCGCAGAGTCGCTGAGCAGAAACTGATAGCCAAGTTCCGCACACACGAGGACGGCCTCAACCGGGATATTGGGTTCATGTCACACTATTTGTAACTCCCACAGTTGCGTGGACCTGCAGAGTTTCACTGGCTGTCTTGTCTGGAGACAATACACATCTTTTTAGCCTGTCTTGATGCTCTCTCCACTCACATTGTTTCGTTTCTTAAAGACTTGATTAGTTGTAAGTATTCGCATTCCAACCATTATTCATGTAAATTGAGTCTGTGTCTTTATAAGCTGTTTGTGAACAGAATTCCCACTCACCTGAAGAAGGGGCTAAGAGCTCCGAAAGTTGTGTGGCTTTTGCTACCAAATAAACCTGTTGGACTTTAACCTGGTGTTGTTAAACTTCTTACTTCGATCAGATAGCCAGTTACCTATCCAATTGGCCAACTTTCCCTCTATCCCACACCTCCTCACTTTCATCATAAGCCGACCATGGGGGACCTTATCAAACGCCTTACCAAAATCCATGTATATGACATCAACTGCCCTACCTTCATCAACACACTTAGTTACTTGTGGCAATTCTAACTACATAAGCAGTATCTTCTGCTTACTCAAATATTGAAATGTCTTTACTATTGGTATTACTGCTGCTGTGATATTGCCAGATAAGCCGAACAGTAGAGCATGGTTTCTGATTGCTACAATCCTGCTTTGAGGACTCAGCAGGACATTTGTCCCTGCTGTTGTCACTTGTTAAGCTCCAGAGCCCGTGCTGCCTCAGAGGATTTGTACTGAATTAGCCTGGTGCATACTGGAAATTGTTGTCCCAACTGCTCGGGAACTACAGCAGTAAATTAACCAGTGGCATTTAAGCTGATCCTCAGGAATCAAGTTGGAGGCTTGGTTTGAGGATTTCTTTTATCCTTGTTCAAGAAAAAAAAATGTTCTTTTTAAGCATCTGGATGTAGTCAGTAAAGAACTGTCATGCCTGCTTGTTTTGGGGCATTTTTGTTTTGCTGCAGTGATTGGACAGAAGGTTTTTGAAGAGAAATTGAAATGTAGGAGAACGGTTCCGCGAATTATAATTTGTGAATATCAAAAGTGGGAAAAATAATCATTTAGAGAAAACAGACGTAGCCAGCGATGAAATGCATCCACAATACAATGTTCACAACTTTTTATTAGATTATAAACAGACATCCACTCCCCCTTCCCATCCCATCAGAAGGAAATGAGCTTTGGTGTCATTCTAGCGCTTGCCCTAGTGCCTAGTCAGGTGTTCATGTCAGCAGTGAGAATAAAACCCAAAATGGCATATACAAGCATCACCATCAAGCTTGATCCTGTACTCACCTACATGCTTTCCCGTAGGTGACACTGGATTGGGAGGAGGAGCCCTGCTCGATTTTTCTGCTCCTTAATTGTGGTTGGTGAGGCTCATTGCAATACCATTATCGAAACTCTAGCTGACAGTAGCTCATTCAGCAATTGAACTGGAGACTTTCTGGTCTGTATGACTTGTGATGCTTTTACCAACTGAGCCATGGGACAATTTGTTAACAGCAGCTTAGTTTATCGCGCTTTTAATGCAATTGAACATATGACACCAAACCACATGACCAAAAGCTTAGTCAAAGAAGTTGGTTTTAAGGAGCCTCTTGAAGAAGGAAAACAAAGCGGAGAGGTGCAGGAAGGGCATTTGAGAAGAAAGTTTTGTGTTTATATAGCACCTTATCACATCTCTCTCAAAACACTTCCCTTACAATGCAGTATTTTTTAAAGTACGGTCACTTATTATGTAGGCAAATACAGCAGCCATTTTGCGCACAGCAGTGTTCCATAAACAGCAAAAAGCAACAAAACATCAGTTTATTTATTTTGATAGTGTTGGTTGAGGCAGTTATATTAGCCAAACCACTGGGAGACTTCCTTAAAACTCTCTCCTTCCTCAGTTGCATTGTTAACATCTGCCTGGCCTAACATAAGAGGGTCTGTGTTCAACACCTCATCCAGCTCTGATAATGCAATATTCCTCACCACTATACTAATGGGTTAGCCCAGGTTATTGCATTTAAAATCTTGGATAAAGGTGTGAACCCACAACATTCAAACTTGGAGGTGAGAATGCCAATTACTGAGCCAAACCAACTCTTAAACATATACATGGATTAAGTTATGGATTTCATTTGCCATTTTTTCCCCTAAAAACAATATTTTTCCTCATTCTCCTCTCTGTTTCCACCCACCCAGATCCATACTATTCTGCAACTAGTTAGGAAGAGGAACACAGTTGGGTTTTCCTTCCTCTCTCTGGGCAAGTGGCTTGAAGCCCCTCTCAAATCACTGGGAATACACAATGTGATGAAGGGCCTGAATCCTGACACAAAGTGGCTCAGTGAATTTATACAGAGGTTTCCAACCAATGGCAACTTTCAGCCCATGAACCATGACCACAAAGCCCACACAGCTTATTTTTAAGTTTTTATTTCCAATTGAATGATTTGTGTTGTGAGACTTTGATAGGCTGAAGGTTTGGGAAGGAGCTGTTCTTGGTGCTTGTGGATGAGTAAATCTAAAGTCAGATCCCAAGAACTTTCTATGAAGTCTGTGCAAGACATAATAAGATAAAAACTTGAATGTTCCTACATTAGTAAACCACCATCCTGTACCACCAAGCCATCTTCTCCCCTTCATTTTGCATCCTACTTCTTAGAAAATATTTTTAATAGAACTATTTAATACTTTACAGCAATAAGATGCCCATATGATTTTCAACTGACACTGAAACAATAACTAGGAACAGAAGAAAAAAAAATTGGAAGATAATTTTGACTGAATCACTAACACCCTCAGTTTCTCCTCCCCTGTCAAAGGATTACATCATGTAATGACCACAATATGTCTGGTGTCTGAAGAAATGGAAACATTGTCATCCTCCTTGACATATCGTTTGGGCATGTACTTTACAACATTGGCTGTTAAATGATACCTGAACTCTTTGTGTATAAAGTTGTAGAGAATGGGATTTATAATACAGTGGGAAAAGGTGAGGCAATCCACAAAGTCATAAAGGTAATAAACTACCTGGAACGCAACACAGTTTAAAAGCATATCGCACAGGGAAAGCAATACAATGATGTAAAATGGTGACCAGCATAGCAAAAATACTATGATATAGGCATATATTATTTTACGGGTTCTTATGCTTTCAGCGTTACTGGAATCTTTCACAGCTCTCGCAGTGAAAACATTACTCACTATAATTATAGGCAAAGGAATAATGAACCCAAAAAGTAAAGTAAGAGATTCTGTAATATATAAAAATAGCAAGTTTTCAGAGAGGCAGTAAATATACACAGTTCCTAAAGTTTCACTATATATAAATTGTGGTATGGATAATAACATGGCCATAGTCCACACACACACACACACCATCCTGCGGATTTGTTGGTCTCTTGATCCCTGGGCTTGGACTGGGTATCGCAGTGAGACATATCCATCGACACTAAAACAGGCCAGGAAGAAGATGCTACTGTACAGGGTAACAAAATAAAAGAAGGCATCAAATTTACACAGAAAGTTGCCCAAGATCCAATGGTAATTGTAGAAAGTCTCTGTCATCCTCAATGGCATGAATAAAACTGCACACACATCAGCGATAGCCATGTTAAAAATGTAAAGGTTGCTTTCTTTCCTGGACTCCCTCATTTGCCAGTTTATCCAAATGACAATGATATTTTCTATCAGACCTACGAGAAAAAAGAATAGGTAGAAAAAAAATGTTGATATGTCCAGTGCCTTGTAATTCAAAGGGACCCAACAGAAGCAGTGATCACCATGACACTCATAACTGTCGTTGGTATGGAAGCTGTTGTTAGGGGTGGCCATGGCTGAGTCCTCCTTGTAGAATCTGCAGAAACGAGAATCATTTGTAAAACTGAATCAAAAAGTATTTAGATTAAATACGGTATTCACGAGCTGCCGCAATGGGATAGCTGCACTGTCTGGTTTGGTGCTAAGGTAAATAAATCGGGAAAGTCCCAGATTCAGTCTGCACTGACTTTAGCAGCAGCATTGCTACAAGTGGCACGAGTGTCCCCTGGGCAATAAGTAACCAGCAAACTGTAATTGAATAACAGGATCAAACTCAGTTGTGATGCCCATTCAATTGAATAGCTCTCCAATACCCACCGGCTTTTTCCCTCTCCCTGCTGTTTTCTGTATTGTGTATTGTTTTTCTTCAAGTATTTATCCCATGTCTCATGTTTGGTTGTTTTCAGTAGCCATTTGGCTTTTTTTTTTAAGAGGCACTGGTTGCTGCCCACCTCCCCCAACCCCCAAAGCCTGAACAAGTATCTTGACTGCATGGTGTGGTAGTAAAACATACAGACTCGAAGGTTGAGGCCCCACACTCTGCTTAGTTAAGTGATATGAGCTGAGGCATCTGTAAGGGGAGCTACAAATGGGTTTAGCATTTCTTCACACAAAGGGCAGTGGAAAGCTGGAACTTTCTCCCTCAAAAAACTATTGAACCTGGGGGGTCATTGGAGATTTCACAACTGACATTGATAGGTTTTGTTAGGCAAGTGTATTAGTAGGAACCCAAGAAAAGAGAGAAAGAAATTGCAATTATATAGCACCTTTCACGACCACAGGATGTCCCAAAGTGCTTTATGGTCAATTAAGTACTTCTGAAGTGTAGTCACAATTGTAATGTAGCAAACAGGCAGTCAATTTGCACACAGCAAGATCCCATAAAGAGCAATGAAATAATGACCACTATTTTAAGTGTTAGATGAAGGATAAATATTGACTGAAGATTATTCCCCCGCTCTTCTTCAAATTGTGGCCATGGGATCTTTTACGTCCGCCTGAGAGGGAAGACAGGGCCTCAGTTTAATGTCTCATCTAAAAAGCAGCACCGTAGTCACCAGTATCTACAGAAATACATGTTAGCACGAGTTAACATTGTCAGAGAGGGAGGGAAAGAACTCAGAAGGAATAAAAAGAACCACTATCTTTGTGCTGAGGAAGGAAGATAGCAGCAGCTTTATCATTGTGCTGGAGTACAGGAACAGTGGGGAGGGGGTTACCCTGAGAGTCCTCAACATCGACTCCGGATCCCATGAAGCCTCATGGCATCAGGTCAAACATGGGCTGATTACTTCATTGCCCCCCCCGGAAACCCTCCACCCCTCAACTGATGAATCAGTACTCCTCCATGTTCACTTGGGGGAAGCACTAAGTGTGGCAAGGGTGCAGAATGCACTCTGGGTGGGGGGGCTTCAATGTCCATCACCAACACTGGTTCAGCGGTGCCACCACAGACCGAGCTGGTCGAGTCCTTACGGACATAGCTGCTGGACTGGAACTGCAGCAGGTGGTGAGGGAACCAACAAGAGGGAAAAGACATACTTGACCTCATTCTCAACTATCTGCCTGCCGCAAATGCACCTGTCCAAGACAGCATCGGTCGGAATGACCACTGCACAGTCTTTGTGAAGACGGAGGGTGGGATTTTCTAGCCATGCTCACCCCAAAACTGGAAAATCCTGCCCGAGGTCAACAGACCTTTGCATGGTCCACAACCTGCCCGCTACAATTCCCGTGGCGGGCAGGATGGGAAAAGTCTCCCCAAAGTCTCATCTTCACTTTGAGAAAAGGCTCTATCGTGTTGTATGGCATTACCATTGTGCTAAATATGATAGATTTCAAACAAACCTAGCAACTCAAAACTGGGCATCCATGAGGCGCTGTGGGCTATCAGCAACAGCAGAATTGTACTCGATCACAATCTGTAACCTCATAGCCCAGTATATCTCCCACTTTACCATTATACCGGGCCAGGGGATCAATCCTGGTTCAATGAAGAGTGCAGGAGGGCATGAGGGGAGCAACACCAGGCACACCTAAACATGAGGTGCCAACCTGGTGAAACTACAACACAGGACTACTTGTGTGCCAAACAGCATAAGCTGCAAGGTGTAGACAGGGCTAAGCAATCCCACAACCAACAAATCAGATCTGAGTTCTGCAGTCCTGCCACATCCAGCCGTGAATGGTGGTAGACAATGAAACAAGTCACTAAAGGAGGAAGCTTCACAAATATCCCCATCCTCAATGATGGGGGACCACAGCACATCAATGCAAAAGATAAGGCTAAGGCATTCGCAGCAATCTTCAGCCAGAAGTGGACGATCCATCTCTGCCTCCTCCTGAAGTCCCCAACATCACGGATGTCAGTCTTCAGTCAATTCAGTTCACTTCACTTGATATCAAGAAATGGCTGAATGCACTGGATACTGCAAAGGGTATGGGCCCTGACTATGTCCCAGCAATACTACTGAAGAATTGTGCTCCAGAATGTGCCGCTCCCCTAGCCAAGCTCTTCCAGTACAGTTACAACACTGGCATCTACCCAACAATGTAGAAGACTGCTCAGTTATGTCCTGTACACAAAAGGCAGGACAAATCCAACCCAACCAGATACTGCCCCATCAATCTACTCTTGATCATCAGTAAAGTGATGAGAGGGGTTATCAATAGTGCTATTAAGCGGCAGTTGCTTAGCAACATCCTGCTCACTGACACTCAGTTTGGGATCCACTAGGGTCATTCAGCTCCTGAACTCATTACAGCCTTGGTTCAAACATGGACAAAAGAGCTGAACTCCAGAGATGGGTTGAGGTGAGAGTGACTGCCCTTGACATCAAGGCAGCATTTGAATGAGTGTGACATCAAGGAGCCATGGCAAAATTGGAGTTGATGGGAATCAGGGGAAAAATCTTCTGCTGATTGGAGTCATACCTAGCACAAAGGTTGTGGTTGTAAGAAGTTAATCATCTCAGTTCCAGGACATCTCTGCAGGGGTTCCTCAGGGTAATGTCCTAGGCCCAATCATCTTCAGCTGCTTCATAAATGACCTTCCCTCAATCATAAGGTCAGAAAAGGGGATGCTTGCTGATGATTGCACAATGTTCACGACTCCTCAGATACTGAAGCAGTCCATGTCGAAATGCAACAAAACCTGGAAATTATCCAGGCATGGGCTGACAAGTGGCAAGCAACATTCGTGCCACACAAGTACCATCTCCAACAAGCGAGAATCTAACCATTTGACATTCAGTTCACTTCACGTAATATCAAAAAATAGCTGAATGCACTGGTCTGAGTTAGAACAGAATTGCAATAATTGGTCAGGAAAGGACAAAAATTGACCAGGCTCCTGCTGATGACCATCGCTGATTACCCCACTATCAACCTCCTGGGGGTTACCATTGACCAGAAACTGAACTGGACTAGTCATAAAAGTAGTGTGGCTACAAGAGCAGGTCAGAGGCTAGGAATCCCATGGCGAGTAATTCACCACCTGAGTCCCCAGGCCTATCCACCATTTACAAGGTACAAGTCAAGAGGGTGATGGAATACTCTCCACTTGCCTAGATCAGTGCAGCTCCAATAACACTCAAGAAGCTCAACACTATCCAAGACAAAGGAGCCCGCTTGATTGGCACTCCATTGACAAATATTTACTCCCTCCACCACTGATACATAGTGGCAGCCGTGTGTACCATCTACAAAATGCACTGCAGGAACTCACCAAGTCTCCTTAGACAGCACTCTCCAAACCCACAATCACTACCAGCTAGGACAAGGGCAGCAAATACTTGAGAACACCAGCACCTACAAGTTCCCCTTCAAACTTCGGGGCGGCACAGTGGTTAGCACTGCTGCTTCACAGCTCCAGAGACCTGGGTTCGATTCCTGGCTTGGGTCACTGTCTGTGTGGAGTTTGCACATTCTCCTCGTGTCTGCGTGGGTTTCCTCCGGGTGCTCCGGTTTCCTCCCACAGTCCAAAGATGTGCGTGTTAGGTTGATTGGCCATGCTAAAAATTGCCCTTAGTGTCCTGAGATGCATAGGTTAGAGGGATTAGTGGGTAAAAATATGTAGGGATTATGGGGATAGGGTCTGGGTGGGATTGTGGTCGGTGCACACTCGATGGGCCGAATGGCCTCTTTCTGTACTGTAGGGTTTCTATGATTATGAAACCCATACCATCCTGACTTGGAAATATATTGGTCGTTACTTCACTGTCGCTAGGTCAAAATCCTGGAAGACCCTCTCTAACAGCACTGTGGATACACCTACACCACATGGGTTACAGCAGTTTAATAAGGCAGCACCTTCTCATGGGGCAATTAGAGATGGGTAATAAATGCTGGCCTAGCCAGTGATGCCCACATCCCGTGAATGAATAAACAATGACATGTTTTATGAGTTAATTGTGTCATCACATCTGACAAACAGAAAATAAAAATCGCCAAACATGATGACTTTGGCCACACAATTATTTATTCCCAACCACAATTAGGAAAAAAAACCCAAAATATTAAACGAAGAAGGCAGTAATCCAGTGCAATCAGAAAACTCAGAACTTGTCTTCTGAATGTACTACCCCCATCAAAATCACTAAAATATTCAACAGGTTTGGCAGAATCTGTGAAAAGAAATCCACTTTTCAGGTCAATGACCTTTCTGACAACCTGAAACATTAACTCTGTTTCTCTCTCCACAGATGCTGCCAGACCTGCTGAGTATTTCCAGCATTTTTTGTTTTTATTTCTGATTTCCAGCATTTGCAATATTTTGCTTTTTAAAATCAGAAAATAACCTTTTCTTTGATTTTCGACTGAAAGGAAGTGAGTGATTCACAATCTATGACTGAAGAGGAGCAACTTGCCTTGCTGTACATTTTCCTATTTGTAAAGTTAAAGTATTATAAAAAGCGCTGTCACCATTTGTCATGATCGTTTAATGAAATACTTTTCCTTCAGTGTTACACAGAGAGAAATGTGTACTAAGTTAAGGGCACTGAGTGAAATTTCCTTTCTCTCTCAGTGGGGCCAGCAGAATGGCAGATGTTTTGAGAAAAGGTGGGATTGACAGTAGTGGCGGGACAAGATTGCAGCAACCTCTGTAGGTGAGCTCCTCCAAATATTACCCACTGATGTATAGATTAGACAATGCCTCCTCTGTGCTGAGTTAGGTGATCTGAGTCAGAACAGAGTTGTAATAATTGGTCTCGGCATAGTTGGGCAGGAAAGGACAAAAATTGATTAGGCTCTTACTGATGATCAAATGACTCCTTACTGGAAAGAGCAAATGTGTGGATGTTTGGTAAGCACTGGATCAGGCATGATTGTGATGGCCTCCATTGTGGAATAGCCTGCTGAAACATCCTGCTCAGACCTGCACATGAAAAAAACTGCCACTTGTTTGAGGTACCAGAAGATGACCTGCATCTGTAAAATTGTACCCTGCCATTGAGGTCAATAATGCCTTAAAGAGAGAAGAGGGGGTGGCCTGATTAAAGAAGGTTAATTTCTGCTGGGACGGGTGGGGGGGGGGAATTCACCTGCTTCTCCATGATAACTTTAGTGTAACGCTTCATGGAAACTCACCCCCAAAATATACAAAATATTTAAGGTCTGGATTTAAAACAGACTGAGAAACAAAATGAATCAAGGAATGAAAGATTTAAGGGGATTTAAACAGGCTAAATGAGTGGGCAAGAACATGGCAGGTGCAACATAACATGGAAAAATGTGAAATTATCCACTTTGGTAGGAAAAACAGGAATGCAGAATATTTCTTAAATAGGGAGAGGTGGGGAAGTGTTAATGTCCAAAGAGACCTGGTGTCCTTATCTATAAGTCACTGAAAGCTACTATGCAGGTGCAGCAAACAATTAGGAAGGCAAATGGTATGTTGGCCTTTATTGCAAGGGGATTTGAATACAGGAATAACAAATTCTTGCTACAATTGTATAGAGCCTTGGTGAGACTCCACCTGGAGCATAGTGTACAGTTTTGGTTTCCTTACCCAAGGGAGGATATACTTACTGGCCATAGGGAGAGTGCATTGAAGGTTCACCAGAGTAGTCCCTGGGATGGCAGGATGTCCTTTCAGAAGAGATTGAGGAGACTGGGTTGGGGTGGGGGTTCTAGAATGAGGGAATACAGTCTCAGAATAAGAGGTAGGCCATTTTGGACTGAGATGAGAAGGGATTTCTTCACTCACAGGGCAGCAGATCTATAGAATTCTTTACCCCAGGAGGCTGTGCTGGCTCAGTTGTTGAGTATGTTCAAGACAGGGATCAATAGATTTCCAGATATTGAAGGTAAGCTAGTTGACTAGCGGAGCAGGCTCAGGGGACTGAATGGCCTACTCTTGCTGCTATTTCCTCTATTTAAATGAATCAGGCAGGTTTTTATTTCATGTTGTAAAGGTTTTAATTCAATCAATTTTGATTTGCACTTCAGCATGAATTGAAACTGCAATAGAAAAACAGACATCATGAGACTTTTGCAGTTTTAAGATCAACGGGTTCTGTTTTAATTAATCAGAGACACAACCAATTGTGTCTCGCCCCATCTCTCTCTACTAAGAGGGACAAAAGACTTCAGTTTATCATTGTATCGTACTAAATCTTGAATGTTGAGTTTCTTCAAAAGGTTAATAGTGTACTTTTCCTGTGATGGAACCCGCTGCAACGTACAATGTAAAAGCAAATACAGAATATATCTCATTACAATCCCTATATTGCAGAAAATTCACCTTAAATTATTACATACAGTAAGAAAGCTGTCACTGACCTGAATAAATGTTCCTTCTGCCTTGCTGAATGATTTGTTCCAACAGTAAAAGTACTTCTCCAAACAATGACTGTTCAGTCGCGAGGTTCAGCATTTATTGCTGTGCGATGCAGGGAGGAAGGAATATGAGGGGAGATTTTGCAGTAAACAGGAAAACATGGGAGCTATGATATGTAACCAAAGGTCAAGGAGCTTAGGATGTTGTAAGATAATGGACATTTTGTTTGGCTTTTGCTTTGAAATGTCAGCATCGATTCTTTCCAAATGAGCCAAATAACTATTAACTGGCTGAATATGCAATGGATAAAACCAAGGACAAAATTGACAGAGGAGGTTGTTTTGTATAAATACAGGGAAAAATCGTGTTGGGGATATTTTCAAAATGAAGGTAGTTTGGAACTTTTCAATCTGTTGATGCCCCTTAAAACTTGGTGGATAAACATGCTGTGTGGTCTGGCATTGAGTTATACAGATCAGGGCAGTGGGTGCTCCATCAGAAGCCCCTTTCTGACTGGGGGCATCCTTCCCTCAAGGACTGGACATCTCTGGACCTTCCTGCCCCCCACTCCGGCCTATCCCTGATACCCCAATCGACACCTTGTGACTCTTCGCTCCAGAGGACACTTAACACTTACTTGAACGCCATGCCCTGATACTTAGTCCCAGGCATGTTGCTATAGCGCCCCTTTCTGCTACTGCAGCTATGTGCCTGGACAGCCTGAAGAGCTGCTGGCCAATCCCACGGTGGGACCTCTGTCCAAGTGAGAATGGAAGTCCTGATTGCTGTTAATCAAACCTCGTTACAGCATAAAATGGCAGTGGGTCTGTTGGAGTTGGTGGGGATCTCTCCCCCCCCCGCCCACCCATGCTGAAATATAAGGCTCAAGACATTGCCCATGTGGCAAATTATGCTCTGAAGGCCCTGCAAGATGGTGGACATTATGCATTGGAATATCTCTGATGCTAACGTGATCCCAAAGGGCAGATGGTTGAAGCAAAATCTGCCGTGGGGTGGGGTGGGGGGGGGCAATAAATGCGGTTAAGAGCCGGGAATCTTCATTGAGGGGAAACTACCAGAAGCCACTGTTAGTATCTACTTTGGAAAACACCATGCTCATGGAGAGCTTAGTCAGGGTCTCATCCACTGAGAACATGGGATGATGGACCTCCTGGCTATGGCTGTGTTAGATCAATGCAGATGTGGAAGAACCTATTCATTTTTTGGACTGGGACCATCCCGGAGCACCATGCGGTAGGTTGTTTGACTGGGGAAATGGCTCCCATGTTCACCATCTCATTCAGTTGCCACTGTACTTTCTTCATGAGGGGGTGGGAGACTTTCCATGGAGTGCAAAGGCACACTAGTTTAGCGACTCCCTGAGAGTAATCCTGTACACATTTTACAGGTAGCCTCGACCTGTGAAGAGCTTCGGAAACTCTTTCTATTTGGAGCCAGGCCCTTGTCGATTGACCTCATCAATCCATTGCAGCAAGTTGAGTTTGATACAGGCATTGCAGCTTAATAGAGTAGTCCTGGTTGTGGATGGCAAAAAGTGTTGTTTGCATCATACCTCAGAGTCGCCTGTAGGATGCTCTTGATTGGAAGGAAGATTCCTCCTGCCAAATGAAATGGAGTGTCCGTTGTTCAAAGACAGAGGTTTTTGGGCCACAGTTCCTTGTCTGACAGGACTGGCACGCTGGAACCTGGATATCATTTCAAATTTGTTAATGACCATTTATCAGATGTCAGCATTCCAAATCTCATCCAAGACTGTGTGTCTTCTGGGTTTTTGGTCTCAACCTCATGGATTACCTTTGGGCTGTCTATGTGGTACTGGGGTTTTGGCTTGCATAGTTTGCCAAAGTATCCCTTTCTGTTTCAATGGAAGCATTAGGCTGTACTTGCAGAACACTGATCTCTCCGCAGCGCTGGCAAATTCACTCTGCTGGGTGTTCAGGAATTGCTTTCCCTGACCTGAATTGTCCCTGTGTCTTTGCGACCTATAGGCTTCTGTCCCGTGTTTTATTATCTCTCCTTAGGACTGTCCTGTGTTGCTCACGTAGCTCAGAGAGTTTAACTATCTGAATTGCCTTGTCTGGGGTTAGATAATCTTTTGCTTGCAGGTCTGCACACAATTTATTGATGTCTGGAGCAATGCTGTCACTTAAAAATATATTCCTCCAAGGACCTCAGTTTAGTGAATGGTCTGGGCCTTGGGTGAGTCCAAGTGGAGTTGAAAGTGTGGAACTGTGATCCATATAAAAGATGTTTAAAGTGTGGGTACAGCTTTAAGGGCTTACAGGCTTTCAAGATGGCATCACTGTTCACTGCAGTACAAAGGATTTCCCATGTATGCTGGTTGAGCTCCTGCAAAATGTAGGAGCACCCTTCTGAAAGAAACATTTGTAACAATGGCTGTGTGGGGCAGCTGTCAGCCAACTTATTCTGTTTAGTAATTTACTGTTGCGAGTAGTGAGGCATTCAAATTCAATGCAAGCTTGCTGTTTCATGAATTGGACAGTTGTGAATTTCCTGAGAAGCTGAGTGATTTAATTAATATATTTGTTCTTTTTCAAACTCAGAGGCTACATCTTGAGGCTCAGAGTTGGGGATTGGGTTTAGCGATGAGTTTCATTCAAATGGAACTTCTGACTCTGGATTAGTAAAAGGGGTTCTCAGGACTAGCTGCAGCCTGGAACTTAAAAAGATTTAGCTCACCCTTGCAGGCTCTGGACTCTGCATGCTGAAACTGGTCTTCCAAGGTACATTCTATGGAGCCTTCTGCTGCAGTAAAATCTCTGCCCACAACTTCAATGCTCTTTTCTCTGGAGCTTCTTCTAGTGAATTTTCTCAACATCTTCAGTTTCAGTTGGGAGCTTATTTCAGGTCTGAATTTCCATTGAAGGTTTTCTTTTTTTTTAGTCTTTCAGCATTTCTGTGAGGCTGAGCGTTTTTGATCCAGAGCTGCCACCATGTTGGGATGGTGTTGGTTACAGAACATGTCTATTAAAGAAGTCTTCATAGTCTTTTCGATGTTTACAGGAAGTCTTTATTAATTACTCATAACTATATACATATGTACAGTAAAGTCTACAGGCAAAGAGCTATCTCCAAGTCTAGGTCTTAACATGTCTCTGCTCAACATACTAACTCTAGGTCTGCGTCATATGCCTTTGTACGTCACTAGTCGATACTGTACTCAGTCCCATATTCACCCTGTATGTGCCAGACCCTTATACTACAAGAAATAGAATGATATGGTGATGGGGGTGAGATGGAGTAAGCAGGTGTGGAGCATAAACACTGGCATGGCCTGTTTCTGTGGTGTTGTGCAATTCAACCAAACTTGGCTTTGGGACCATTGGGAAATTGCTTCAATGAAAACCACTTGCCAATTATGGATGTTCATGTAAACATTAACCCATTCAAACTGTTAAAAATCCAACAGCGGCTGGAACCCACTGTGAAAATCAGATGGAGCATCATCACAAGTCTACCTACATATATCACTTAACAATGGTAATGAGGACCAATTTAAGATTGTCAATCAGGCTCGCAGTGTGGCGCATTTGTGTGTACTGCAAGCTATATATGTCAATACACAGGGCCCTGTTCTTTGCAGACAGAAAGAACAGGTACACACATTGCGCCTGTTTCAGCTAAACAAAATAAATGACAGCCATTTGCTGGTTCCTACCTCAGGGCAATACCTTGGCCAATCAGAGTCAAACTGCTTGGTTTAAATTTCAAACTATACTTGACAATTACAGAAAATGCTGGAAAATCTCAGCAGGTCTGACAGCATCTGTGGAGAGAAAATAGAGCCAACTTTTTGAATCAGGATGACCCTTCATCAGAGCTGAAGACGAGGAAAATAGGACAGGGTAAATGTCTTCAGCTCTGACAAAGGGTCACCCTGACTCGAAACATTGGCTCTATTTTCTCTCCACAGATACTGTCAGACCTGCTGAGATTTTCTAGCATTTTCTGTTTTTGTTTCAGATTCCAGGATCCGCAGTATTTAGCCTTTACCTTAATGCTTAGCAGTTAACTGTCAGTCACCATCAGCTGGTGCATTCTCCATGGCAACACTTGTACTAATCAAGAGTCCACTTGCCAACCAATCAACAATCTCTTCTCATAGAGTATAAATTTGTTGTCTCCCTCGGACTTATATTCTTGCGAAATATCCTGACAAAGTCCAAACAAAAAGTTTGAACAAAAATGTCTCTTTTTTTCAGCAAGAATCATAGATACAGTGCAAGAAGTAATTTGGTAATGGTACCTTTGCTGGCTCTCTGATATAAACTATTCAATTAGTCCTCTTCCCCTGTTCTTATTCCATAGTCCTGCAAATATTTCCCTTTCAAGTGTATATTCAATTTTCCTTTGAAAGTTATTACTCAATCTGTTCGCACTGTCCTTTGAGACTGTGCATTACAACCATAAAAATATATACGTTTTATATCTGATGAAACATGAATACACAATTGACAATTTGTAAAACTGATTTCTCATCATGTTGCTTATGGGAAATTGGAGGTTGTGTTTGATAATGAAGGATTGTGTGTTGCAATAGAGAATGCGTAATTGTAGTTGTGTATTGTTAGTGCTTTCATGAATGGGTATGTTGGTTAAATACTAGGAAATAAATAGATTAAATTTGAGAGACAAATTATATAGAAATTTAAATGAGTGTAACTGAAAAATGATGAACTTGAAGATGGGAAGATTTTGTTTAATTGTGGAGGTTTACATACAAATGAAGTGGAGGTTAAAATAAATTAATGTTAAATATGTGAAATATTACATTAAAATGTATTTTCATATTATGCATTTAGAAAATCTGTGAAGACTAAATATTTATATGATGGGTATAAGTGATTTAATTGCATGAGTATTTGAAGGTCTACATACCTGGATCTTTCTTTTGCTACATTCTGTTTGAAGTCTATTTACTCTTGTATTTC
This sequence comes from Mustelus asterias, assembly GCF_964213995.1. Taxonomy (NCBI): domain Eukaryota; kingdom Metazoa; phylum Chordata; class Chondrichthyes; order Carcharhiniformes; family Triakidae; genus Mustelus; species Mustelus asterias. The sequence continues at coordinate 15,728,927 of NC_135834.1, read as the reverse complement.
CCAAAGTGTAATGCATTACATTACTTTGTATTGTATATTTGATTTGGCACCCACATGTTTGTGATGTATTATAGTCCCGCCTGCACTGCGATGGGACCACATAATCAGTTCAAAGCAATGGATGGGAGAACACATCAGGGGCAGAAACAAGGGGAAGGGAAAAAGGAGGCTAAAGCACGGAGAAGAATGTACAGGCATAGATACAGAAGCAGCAAAAGGATCCTGTCTTGTTGCAAGTTAAAACCAGGACCCTGAACCATCCCAAAACAATTTATTGGGGAATTAGGACACAGACCAAAAAACAGGATGTTAGTGACCTTAAATAGGAAAGCGTGATCATCAAAATAAGTGTTCTTTTGGTGACTTGTTTAAGGTGACTTGGGGAAAAAAGGATTTGCTGAGCTTTGGAATTAATAACTGAACAGCCTTTCCATTAACTTCTAATGCCTATTGTGCACTTGGCTTCTAATTCCACATCCTGTCTCCTGTGGATTGCTGTTTACTGTAAAATGCTTCCTTATGTTCTTTCCTGTTTAACCCTCAACAAGAAATGTCAATCAATGAAGGATTCTGAAGGAACAGAGGAAGCACGGATATCAACGAGCAGCTGGAGATTTCTCTTAGAACAAGTCAACCTTTCATATACATAAACAGACAAGCAGCTGAAGGAGAACATGATCATTTATTCCAATCAATGATTGTTTTTATTTAGGCTTTTTTGGAGACAGGACTATGGTGTGCCATTAGCACTACTGCACTTAGGGTACTGGGTCCCTATCTGGGACAGAAGCCTAAGAACAGCTGTGCTCCTACAGTGCATAGGAACTGAAGGAGACAATTCAGTCTTGAATCTGTTCTGTGTTTAATTAGATTGCGGCAATTCTGTACCTCGACTCCATTTATCCATCTTTGATACATATCCCTTGATATAATGTGGTGGAGAACCTGGTCAAACCATATTAAGATCTCATATTTAATGTAACAATATGTAGAAAGGCACCTAACATTAGAATGTGACATTTGTGTTGACTTTGCTCTTTGTTACAGCAACCATTTTTAAACAAGGGAAGCTCCAGGGAACTGGAGTGTATAAAATAGTTTAAAACTTTTTAAAAATTTAATATGTACCTGAGAAAAAATTGCAGGCATCAAATTTCCTGAGGGTAAATTTGTTTGTAAAGTACCTCAAATGTTTTGGTTTGGATGATACAAGGAGAGAAAGGTCTGTCAGAGATATCAGCAGGGGTCATCCGCAGAGCTTGGAACACCAACTTGCTGATGATCAAGGACAACTGCATCAGCTTACTCAGGATCAGCAGGATGTCATTCATCTTTTCCAAACTGGAAGGTCAAACTGGGTGTCAGTAAATAAATGGTTTGATATATGAATCTGTGCAGTCATGCATTACAGCAGCTGCTGTCCACACCATTTAGCTTGCACAGTGAGGTTTTTGCCCCTTGTCCCTTCTTCTTGCATCATGGCCTCTTGTCTTCATCAACCCTCCCTTCACAGCATCTATGCAATACTTTTGGATGTGCTGAAAGTGGTGAAGACTGAAGGTCTCCTTCAGTAGATGTGAAGCTCTGGGGAAGCTGTGCTACACTGAGTGACACTGGTTCGAATTTGAGTTTCCATCGCGCTCTTTGGTGAAACCCAGCAAGTTTCCGGGAATGTTAATGTCATCCAGTGGGATAAGGATGAGACATGAAGGAGCAGCTGGCATGCAGAGATAGCATATAATAGGTGAGAGAAGGATTGGGTTCAGCTCTGATATTTTACGTGGATGAAAAATTTTACCACACACTGGGCTGAATTTTACTTGTCCCTGGTGGGCATGTCTCGCACTGGGGGGAGGGAGGGAACGAAAAAGGGGTTGGTGACCATCCCACACCTTCCCTCTCACCTGTGAGCTCACCTACATAATATGGGGACGCAGGTGGGCACAGAAATAGGCAGCCTGCCTGTCATAGTACAAGGACCAATTAAGGGTTGTTATGAATTGATCCTAATTATACGCTGCCCTCATCATAAAATATTTGGTATGGGCAGCAGGGCGGAAGTGGGAAGCCTGGTTTTTAACCTCAAATGGTTAAAGGGCAGGAAGAAAAGGGGGATCACTCTTCAGGGGCTGCCTTTTGCTGATCGCAGAGTGGCATCCCTTATACTGAAACCCCAATGAGGGACATATGTTCCACTTGGCCCTCGTTGATGAGCCCCACAGTGTTTTATTGCTGCAGGGCTGGTCAGCGTTGAGCTGGTTGGTTTCCAGGGGGTGGGGGGAGGAAGTGGGGACAGCAGCGTGACATTCTCCACCACCCTCCCTGTATTATACCACCCACTGTGTGAGCTCACTTGAGGGCAAGGTTCTGGAAAAAAATACTAGCACCCTGCAGAATCATACTGCAGCAAGAAAATGAAGCCAAACCATGTCCTATCACCTGTTTTTATTATATATCAGCAAAAAACTGAAAATGTACAAAACATTTATGGGTTGATCTGAATGAAAAACAGATTAATTTGTATTGTTGCAGCTGCCTGGCTGAAAAATCATTTCCTACTCTTTTCCTATCACATCCAGCAGTTATTATCTGGGGCCTGAGTGCGCTTCCTTTTCCCTCAATTCTTTGTATTGGCAAAACACAGGAAGGGTGTTTAAAAGAATTCACATCAAAATTAAATAATAGTTACGATTTTTCCCCCCATTAACTTTGGGTCACAATCTCCCCATTTTGTTTCTTATGGTTCAGTGATTTATTTTCTATTTAGTTGCCATAATGCTGGAAACCCACAAACTGTCCCTATCCCCAAAACAGTAGCAATGAAATACTTCATGAAAGAATCAGGAAGATATTCACCAGCTTTACTCTGGTATCTAATGGTTCATTATTTCCCATCTTCTCCCTCACCCTTGTCCATCTTCCTAAAAGGTTTTTTTGGGGTACGCCTCCACAAATGCAACAGCCCTCCATCTCTACCTTACCAAACTGTCTATCTTTTATGTTTCAGTTTAGATAGTAAGCGGTGGTGTATAGGATGCTCAGGCAGGGTTGGTACCTCTGATGGGGAGACTTGTCGTGCTTTGAGTAATTTGCTCGCTTTGGTTCCCAGCTCTCACCAGTGGCTCCTAGACGTTGCTTGCATGTGGCAACAGCCACACTGCAAGGCAATCACTTCGACAGGGGGGCTAAACCAGGTGAGGGGAGCTGACGGGTCTCAAACCCTCGGTGAGTTTGGGATTTGCCTATCTCTCGCATGCAAAGACTGTTTTGGTGGACTGGGCATAAGAAATTGCTTGATTGATTCAATGGTCAAGGGTGTGATCCAGCAGAGCACTGTGGAGCGTGAAGAGCATGACAAGGTAAAAATGACATCATGGTCATCCACTGCAGCAAAAGAAGTCTTCAGTCATAATGGTTCTCTGTGCCACTGAACTCAGGCTTCTGTGGCTGAGAGAATGGGATTGCTTCTGTGCAACAGTTCTCTCACTCTATAAGCATTCTTGCACAGGATTTTGTGCAAACTCATATTTGCTTCTTTCTTCCAAAGAAGGGGGCATGGTGAAATGACAAATGGAGGTTGTAGACACAAACCTGCACACAGGCAGTCCTTGGACTAGTGGCCATTTGACTCTGTACCCGGGGCAACAGAGGAGTTCAGTAGCAGTCAGAGTGACTAGGCAACCTGACTACTTGGATGCATCCAAAAGCAGAACAGTGGCACAGAATCGATTACATCATTGCTCATCAGAGGGATCTCCTGGATGTGTAAGTTACCCGTGGAATGTGAGGTGCAGAATGTTGGACAGATCACGGACCAATCAGAGAAATTCCCAACTTGCGAATTGCTCCAACTCAGCACAGGTGACCAAAAGTCATCAGAGCTCTTTTCAATATAGCTAAACTGAGTAACATTGTTTGCTACAACCAGTTTCAGGACACAATTGATCAAAATCCCAATGCTAGCATACCTCTAGTTGGAGACTGCATCGAGAAGTGGAGCAAATTTAAAGACACTGTCACTGAAATAGAAAACACTATTTTTGGACTGAAGAAGTGAGTGCATCAGGATTGGTTCAATCAAAATGACAAAAACACCTCTAAAATCCTGCTGATCAAAAATAGATGGATATGGAGTAGCAGGACAATATCCAAAACCTCCAAAAGAGACATGTTTCGACATCTGAAGAGCAAAGTTTAAAGGGAGCTGCGTGTGATGCAAGACAGATTGTGGGAAAGGACAGCTGAAGAATTACAACAATATGCAAAACCCACAACATAAATAAGTTATTTAGTTCTATCAAACCTGTACATGGACTTCTAGACAGACTCCAGACCTTTACTCTCGGTTGATGGGTCATTCTTGGTCAAAAATCAGGCAGAAATAAGAGACAGATGATCTGTTCAGCAGCTTGCTGAACAAATCATCTCTATTAACTCCACGGCCCTCAACCAGATTCCTCAGCGATCAGTCCTTGACTAGTTTGTCTTGTCTCCTTCAGGTGATGAGATCAAGAAAGGCACTAAGCAGATGAACTCTTGCAAGGCTTCAGGAAAAGATGGAATTCCAGTGAATATTTTCAAATTGGCAGGCCCCGACACAGTAGTGGTCTTCCATGATATCCCTTTGTGAATTTGGAATGAAGAAAAGATGCCAAATGACTTTCATGGTACCACAAATTGTTGCTCTCTACAAAAACAAAGGCAGCAAAGCAGACTGTGGCAACTACAGAGGCACTGCACTTCTGTCCTTAGCAGGAAAAATCTTTGCTTGCATCATCCTGGACAGACTTATCATTATGGCAGAAACAAATCTACTCAGTGTGTCTTTCGACCAGATTGCAGCACAGTGGATATGATGTTCACTGTGAGACAAATCCAAGAAAAATGCCCCGAGCATAACATGGCTCTTTGCTTCATTTTTGTTGACCTGGCAAAGACCTTTGACAGTCAGCAGGGAGACAGACTCTCTGGACAATTTTGGAACAGTGTGATTAGCCAAAAGAATTGTTCAGATCACACAGTTGTTCCACGACAGAATGACAGGCCAGGTCCTTTTAAATGGTGAATCATATAATCCCTACAGTGCAGAAGGAGGCCATTCAGCCCATCGTGCCTGCACCAACTCTCTGAGAGTATCTTACCCAGGCCCTCCACCCCCCCCCGCCCTATCTCCCTAACCCCACACACACCATGGCCAATCCACCTAACCTACACATCCCGGGACTCTAAGGGGCAATTTAGCGTGGCCAATCCACCTAACCCGCACATCTCTGGACTGTGGGAGGAAACTGGAGCATCCAGAGGAAACCCACGCAGACACAGGGAAAACATGCAAACTCCACACAGTCAAGGCCGGAATTGAACCCGGGTCCCCGATGCTGTGTCACCCCAAATCATCAGTTTTGAGATCTTGAACAGAGTAAAGCAGGACTGTGTTCTAACACCAATCATTTTTAACCTACTCTTTACCTGTGGCCTTAGCTATTCTGGCAAGGATCTCGAAGAGGGAGTGTATTTCCAATATTGTCTTGATGGCTCACTCTTTGACCTATGACATCTCAGTGCAAAAACCAAAACTTTTGAGAAACTCATCCAGGAAGTCCTTTTTGCCAATGATTGTGCATTAATGACTCACAAAACAAGAGATTTTCAGATCATGGCTGACAGGTTTTCAGAGGCTTCAAAGCTTTTTGGATTGAAAGACTGAGGTTCTATAAAAGCCCCTGCCAAATTCCAGCATTGTTCAACCAGATATCTCCATCGACAATGCAAAGCTGAGGAATAATGATAGCTTCAAATACTTTGGAACCATTATCTCCAATGATGGTTGCTTAAAAATGAGATATCAGCTAGGATCAACAACGTAAACCAGGTGCTTGGAAGGCTTCACACCAGAGTGGTAGACCACTACAGCATTAGACCATTCATGAAGATCAAAATGTACAACATTTTTGTCCTTACTGTAGCTCTGAGGATAGATTGGAAAGTTTGGAACTGCTTTCCTTGGAGAACAGAAGGCTCAGAGGAGACCTGAATAGAGGAATACCTGATAGAGGTATTCAAGATCTTGAGGGGCATGGACAGGGTAAATAGTGAGAAACTGTTCCCACTTAAGACAGCATCAAGAACTAGAAGGCACAGATTCAACAATTGGCAAAAGGAGTAAAAGTGATGTGAGGAAAATCTTTTTCACCCAGAGGATGATTGGAGTCTGGAACTAATCTCCCCTGAGAGGGGGTAGAGGGTTTGATCGAGCTAGTCAAAAGGGAATTGCATTGCTATCGGAAAAAGAAAGATTGTGCAAGTTTATGGGGACAAGACAGGGGAGTAGGATGAGGCAGAATGCTTTCAGAGAATAAATGCTGACTCAATGGACCGAGTGATCTCCTTCTGCCTATAAAGATTCTGTGATATTTCTCTTCTCTGTAGTTTAGAGTTGGAACAATTTCACATGTGTATTCTTTGCTCCATCCTCAGCATCTGCTGGTAATACTGGATCACAAGCTTTGAAATCTTAGAAGGCGCCCAGACAACAAATATTGAGGCAATGTTCCTGGGAGTCCAACTGCGCTGGGTAGAGCATGTAAATAGAATGGAGGACCATTGCGTTCCAAGACAGCTGCTGTATGGCGGGTGTTGCAAGGTTGGGGAGTGATTGTAGATTGGTGTTTGTAAAATTGTAAAATGCTAGGGAGAAAGCGTTGCATGGTCCCTTTAAAAGGTGGCGCTTTTTCTGTGCTTAGAGAGTTAAAAAAATGCAAGTACATAGAGCCCAAACGGAAACATTTATATCGAAAGGCCAAGCAGCAGTTTTTAACAAGACAACAGGCTTTTGAATGTAGCCAATCAATTTGAATTAGGCACTTAGATACCAAGAACCTATTAAATTTAAATCTGATGGTTTTGACAACCTAGGACCAATCCTACTGTGGGGGATGTTGATATGTCATCACAGGTATAAAAAGAAGAGGCCAGTGGGGCAAAAAAGAGAAAGCAACTGCCACCTGTCACAGCTCAAAACACCACCTAGAAAGCAAAGATACCAAAGAAGAAAGAAGTTCCAGACAGAAGAATCAACAGAGAAGGCCCAGAATATTCCGGAAGACACAAAACCTGGTCATAATTTAGAGTGTGACTAAATTCTATTTTTGTTAATGAGTGGGAATTGTATTTATTTGAACAGAATTCCATTAAAATCTTGTTTTATTCAGGAATAGTTGATAGAAGCGATTTATTTGGTTTGTTAATAGTCTAGTTAATTTGTTCACTGTTAGATCAATAAATTGTTACATGTTGATTTTAGAGTGAGTGTCAGGGATTTATTTTGTATTTAACCACTAGAAGTCGCTGAAGTGTAGGTCACACCACTTCACACACACACTTTTTATAGATTATAAGGCACCTCTCTTTGGGTGTTTCGGTGTTAGTTCTCGGGGGCGGGGGGTATCAACTTCCGCTTTAGGGCTAGCATTTGACAAAAGAAACCAAAGTTGGCTTCACAACCACTACAAAGACATGCTGAAGGGAAATCTGAAGTGCTGCAGCATCAAGCCCAATGAGCTGGAAGAATCAGCATGAGAAGGAACTCACTGGAGAGCCCTGATCCATCGAGCTTCTATCACTTTTGAAAAGGATCGATGTCAATGTCTTATTGCTGCCTGTGCACAATGTGATAGAGCAACACCTGTCAATGCCACAACAGATGAGTTTCAATGGCCCAACTGTTTCCGATTCTGCATAACTGGAACTGCTCATTGTTGAGGAGTCTGCACATCCATCATTTTTTTCGAACTCGAAGGACATCAGTGTCGGCAGGTTCCTCAATGGTGGAGTGCATCATAGCAGAGCTCAATCTCCATATTCAAAACTTACTCATATCAGCAGGATAAGGAATCCTGGGTGATTATGCCTCTCATAACCTTAGGGGTGCTGAGGCTCATTATAGCATCCCTGCTGCTGCCATCTAACCTGATGGTTTCTCATTTGTATGGCTTAGTACAACACCACAGGACATTTGTCCACTAAGCCAATTTAGGAGAACTCAAGTGTATCTGCCAGTTTCTAAGTTCCAAAATTAAAATTACATGGAGCAACAGGTAGATACGATATATGTGAGAACTGCCTGAATATTTTAATCTTTGGGAAGGACATTGCTGGTACATGGCAGGTATGAATTTTAATCAATAATCTGAAATATATCCACATTCCTATGATGCATGTAGTCCTTAATCGATCAAATTATTGTAGTTAATGGGACATATCAAGTCTTGCCCATTAGGAATGATAGTCCATAAACTGTTATTTGGATAATATGGGGTGATTGTTTGGCATGTTATAATGTTCTTCTCTCCACCAATTCCGGTTTCCTCCCAAGCTCCAAAGATGTGATTGGTCATGCAAAATTGCCCCTTTAGTGTCAGGGGGACTAGCAGAGTAAATTCAGTAGCGGCAACAACTCATTTATAATAGTTAAGATAAATTGTAAACAATTGAAATAATGTGTAAAGGATGCTGCCAAACCCTATTTTCAGCTTTCTATTTTAATTTAAAACAAGTGAGCTTATAGTTTAATGTGAATATTCATGAAGTATTGTGATCAATTCTGGGTCCTGCACTTTAGGGAGGATGTGAAGGCTTTAGAGAGGGTGCAGAAAAGATTGAAGGGAATGGAATGAGGGGCTTCAGTTATGTAGACAGATTGAAGAAGTTGGAGCTGTTCTCCTTGGAGAAGATTGAGAGATTTGATGGAAGTGTTCAACATCTTGAGGGGCCAGGACAGAGTAGATAGGGAGAAACTGTTCCCATTGGTGGAAGGGTTAAGAACCAGAGGGCACCGTTTAAGGTGATTGGCAAAGCCAAAGGTGAGATGAGGCAAAGCTTTGACACAGTGAGCGGGATTCTCCAGTCTCGCCCATGGTGAGACCCGTTGTGAGTAAGAATGGAAAATTTGTCATTCCTGCCAAAATTCCATTCGCTCTCAGCGGCACTGGAAAATCCCAGCCGTGAACAAGGACAGCAGCCAGTGAGTGGTTAGGATCTGGAATGCTCTGTCTGAGATGTGGTGAGGGCAGGTTTAATAGTGGCCTTCAAAAGGAAACTGAATTATCTGAATAGAAAAAAATAAATTGCAGGGCCACGGGGTAAATATAACTAGGTGGATTGTCCTTCCAGGGAACATGAACATGACGCGTCAAGTGGAGCAATCTAGAACAAGAGATCACAGGTACAGGTTGCGAGGTGGTAGATTTAAAACTGAGATGAGGAGGAACTACTTCTTGCAGAGGGTGGTGGATTTGTGGAACTCGCTGCCCAATAGCGCGGTGGAGTCTGAATCATTGAATGGTTTCAAGAAGGAGATATATATATTTCTGATTTTTAAAAAGGTTAAAGGGATATGGGGAACAGGTAGGGAGGTGGATTTGAAACCAGGGAGAGATCAGCCATGATCTGATTGAATGGGGAGACAGGCTTGAATTGCCTCCTTCTGCTCCTTTTTAATATTTTTTTTCATTCATGGGACATGGGCGTTACTGGCTGGCCAGCATTTATTACCCATCCTTAGTTGCCCTTGATACTGAGTGGCCATTTCAGAGGGCAGTTGAGATTCAACCACATTGCTGTGGCTCTGGAGTCACATGTAGGCCAGACCGGGTAAGAATAGCAGATTTCCTTCCCGAAAGGGACATTAGTGAACCAGCTGGGTTTTTCCCACAATCGATGATCAGTAGAATCTTAATTCCAGATATCTTTTATTGAATTCAAATTCCACCATCTGCCGCGGGCAGGATTCCAACCCGGGTCCCCAGGGGTTTCTGGATTAATAGTCTGGTGATAATACCACGAGGCTGTCACCTCCCCGTTCCTATGTGGCCTCCCAATTCCTATGTGGCCTCGTAATTCCTATGTGGCTACTCCTCCTGTGCCTACGGGTAAAATGAGTTCGCAAAAGATGTGTCAGTGAGCTGCGAAAAGGTTTCTCCACCAACCTGGCTCTGGCCACACCACAAAAGCAGGGCCGTGAGGCGATTGTAAAAATCGCGCACTGCCTCGTTCTTCGCTCCCGTCAAAATGGATGCAAACTCGCACGCGCTCGCCCACTCCCGCGAGGGCGACACAAAGGCGGGATTGTCCACGTGAGTGAGCCGTCGCTTTAAATCCGGCTTCAGTTGGAGTTGTGCGAGTGGGAGCGTGTGGAGAATTACAGGTTAGGTGTGGGAGAAAACCCGGCGAAATCCCAAATTCTCTATGCAATCGTTGTTTAAAGAAAGGGTATTTAAAACGGATTATTTTTCAATATATTTTTTAAAAACCTTTTTTACGGGATCAGCGACGATTTCAGGCAATATTTTTATTTCAAGAATTCTATTTTGTACTTTCCCATTTCTGGACGGTGAGTTTTTCTATTTTCTAACAGGAAACTTTCCAATGTGCCTTGTATAATGAACTAATTTTTATTGTGTTTTTTCAGAATCTGATTTTTTTTCGAGTTGGTAAGTTTTATCACTTTTTTAAAATGACGTTTTATTTGTTGTAGTAGCGTAGTGCCTTTCTTGATGACAACATATTACATTATCACAATTTAGGATGCCATAACTTCATTATTAAGTATAATCTGACGAATGGAAAATCTGATACAATTACTAGAAGTGTTAGTGTATCCATGTGTTGCTTGAATTCATTGTTACATCATGGTGATGCGGATAACCCAAACAGGCCCAAGTATTGACTTATCAGGTTGTTCAACCTGATCTTACAAGGACATTTTGATGGACTGGACAAGGTTGCCATTTACCATTCAAACCTGATGATATCTGTGCACTTCCCTCAATGTCTTACCAAGATGGGAAGAAATCTGTACTTGTATGTACTTGTCTAGGTGAGAGCAGGAAAGCACCTGCAATGGGTCTCCTCACTCACATGGACCTCCTGGTAGGTCAACATAAGAGAAACATTGACATTATCTTTGAATATATTTGCAGATAAAGAGGCAAATGAAGGACCAACCATGATAACAGAGGTAAAGAACGCTTTGAAATTGATGAGTACAGAAAAAGCTCTGGGCATAGTTGAAATAACAACAGCACATCTAAAAGTCCTTGGTGACACAGAATTAGAAGTGATAACAGAAATTTATAAGAGCATAAGAAATAGGAGCAGGAGTAGGCCATCTAGCCCCTCAAGCCTGCTCTGCCATTCAATAAGATCATGGCTGACCTGATAGTGGGTTCAGTTCCACTTGCCTGCCTGCTCCCCATAACCCTTAATTCCCTTAATGGTTAAAAATCTATCTATCTGTGACTTAAACACATTTAATGAGGTAGCCTCTACTGCTTCATTGGGCAGAGAATTCCAAAGATTCGCTACCCTCTGGGAGAAGAAGTTCCTCCTCAACTCTGTTCTAAATTGACTCCCCCGTATTTTGAGGCTGTGCCCCCTAGTTTTTGTTTCCATTGTAAGTGGAAATAACCTCGCTGCTTCTCCCCTGTCTAGCCCCTTCATTATCTTATGTGTATCTATAAGATCTCCCCTCAACCTTCTAAACTCCAATGAGTACAGGCCCAGTCTACTCAATCTCTCCTCATAAGCTAACAATATGATCAACTGTATACCAAAACAATATGATCAATTGTATACCAAAAGATACATTCCAAGTGACTTGACACATTCATCATTTGTTAAGTGACCTAAGAAACCTAACGCAATGGAATGCAATCATTTTAAAACAATAAGCTTAGTGAGTCATTTCATTAAACTGGCCTTGAAAATGATAATAGAAATAATAACATTTGAAGTAGAATTTGGTGAAACAGCATGGATTTAAACCTGTAGTAGGAGCAAGAGAGGAAATATTTAACCTAAGCACCACCTTCGATTAAATATTTATAAGTAAACAAGAGCATTTACGTATGCTTCATAAACTATGGAAAAACATTCATTCGATTTTAACCCCCAATAGACGTGTTGCTGAAATGTGACAGTAAAGATGAGATTTATCCAGAGCATCTATTGGGACCAAATAGCGAGCATCAGGCTACATGAGGGACAATTAGACATATTTCAGATGAAGAGAGGAATGTGACAAAGCTGTGTACTGTTGCTAGAATTATTCAATCTGTACACAGAAAAAATATTCCGAATTAGATATACTCCCAGGGTAAAAATTCAAAGCAAGAACCAAACTTGTAGAATGTTGATGACACATTGCTACTTGCAGAATCAGAAGAGGCAGTACAAAATATTGAAGAGCAAGTAAAATCTGCAAAGTTTAGAATGTGAATTAGGTATGAACACCAAGAAGACAAAAGCAAGGTTAGCTGGAAGAAACTAGAGTTAAGATTGAAGTGGATGGTGTCACGCTGGAACAAGTAGATAAGTTTGTCTTTTTAGCACAAATGATAACAAGATGGTAGATGTGATGCAGAAGTTAGATGGCTGGAGAGAACTGGATGTAATTTTGTAAAGATGAAGGATGTGTTAATAACAAGAAATCTCAAGCTTGTAACAGGAAAAAGTCCATAAGATGCTACGTTCCCATCTCAGAAACCTTGTCAACAAATAATGGTTTGTGGAAGAAAGTGGAGGCCTTTGAAATGGATGATAGACGTATTGCTTAAAATTTCATATGCAAACCATAAGACAAATGAAAAGGTGCTTGAAGTAGCAAGAGTGAAAATAACTCTTAAAAAGTGACATCCAGAAAAGCAAGTGTCATTATTTCGGTCATTAAACCAGAGCTGAAAGCTATAGAGAACTCTTTTAAATGGCAAAGTGGAGAACAGCAGAAAGAAGGGTTGACCTGGGCATACTTGGATAACGGACACCGCAAAGTAGTTGCAGGTGAGCTACAGAGAATGTATAAGGATGGCGCAAGACAGATGAGTATGGCATACCATGACAGAATATCTCCTAGCAGGAGTAGCTACAAGCAACAACAGCATGTAGACTGTACAATTTCTTATAAGTATTAAAACGGCATAAATATGGTAGACTGACACGTTGAGAGACAGCAATAGATTCCCCTCAAATAAGAAAACCTACACAATGAAAATAGTGTGATTTCACCAGTTCCTTAAACATTATGTTCATGTAGAATGCTCTCTAATGAGCCAAAACCTAGCAGTATATAATCAAAGCTGAACACAGGAGAAGAGAAGATGAGGTAAATTAGGAAGAAATAAATAGGAGATGCCAAGCTTGGGTTTTAAAAGCCCTGACAATTGTCGAAGGAAGAAAAGTCCTTGGGAAATGAGAAGTTGTACATGTTGAACTCAGAAACAAATGAATTTAATTAGTGTGAGGTTGACACGGTAAGGAGTTGTGGAAGAGAAAGTGTGTATAGAACTGTATATTTGGAATTTAGGAGGTATAAAAGAGGGGCAATGACCAGAATTGCATAAATATCAATGGGAGAGAAAAGAAGAAGGGTTATTAACAAAAATACTGTCCAAGATGGTGAGAACGTTGTGACAAAAATCACCTTAGATTTGGGAGAGGCATTGAAGACTTGGGTGGAATCGATCTTCCTTCAGAGTTGAGTGGCTTAAGGAAAAAGGCGAACTTTTGGAAGCCCCATGGATTTGTTTTGTCATTAGCCCATTCAAACACTTCTGTAAGATTTTGCCCATCATTGGAGTCTGTAAGAATTGTAAAGTTACAAATGAGAACATGCGAGAATTCAAAGCACAGGCATCCCTGTCCTTTTATGGCAGTGCCAGTTCCGCAATACAAATGGGCTAATAGGCAGCCTGGAAGTGAGTTGAGAAACAGGCTTTAATGATTCTTAAAGGAAACTTGAGCTGACCATTACAGATCATCAAACATAGCTCCGAATAATACAGGAACACTTATGATGTCCCAGTTGTAGTGCTAACACAATGTGATGGGTTGAAGAGACATTTTCTTCCTGGGCTACAGAATTTTAAACAAATAATTGGCTCAGATTGGATTCCACTTGTCTTAACAGAATCAACAGCTAATGCACAGCCCCACAAAACAGTCTGCAACCTATTTAGCAATTCTATTTCCAACATAAGATGAGTCTCCTCATTGTGGAAACAGAACGATTGTTATAATGTATTAAAAGGCTGAATATTTCATGCAGAGCTAGTAAATCAAACTGACTGGGTCTGCATTTTCACATGATGCTTATTTTTAACTAATATTAACTAACTGAACTTGTGGGATTGCTCATGGATCGCCTGGGGTCTGTAGCGTGTTATAATGTTTAGCTTCTAACATGGAGTACCATTAATGTACTTGCTGTAATCAAGTGCTCTAAAATAGCCAATTAGGTCAATAGTTGACCAAGCCAAAATATTATTGTTTTGGTTACTGTGTTATATTTTAATTTTTCAATTTAGTTTAAGAAATAAGCCAAAAAGGCATCAGTTGTATCTGGCTTGGAATATTAATTCATTCCATTAGTGTAAGAAAACTGAATATCAATTGATGGCATCAGTTTTGCAAGTGATTTGCAAGTGTTCTCATATTTGCATTTTAAAAACTCGCTGAAGCCCTCAAAGTATGTTTTTTGAGGCAATCTGAGCAAGAACAAATTACTTAGTTATTTGCCCATTATTCTTAGTCTTCAACTGCACCTGTCTGATTGAATTACTTCAGTTTTCTCATAATGTTGAACTCTTAAGTATTGTGGACATGTCATCAACTTTCATTGTCTGCATTCATGTTTTAGAAAAAGCTGAATATCACACAAAGTCAGAAGAAATACCTTGGTGATTGAAATTTATTTAAATATGTTCAAAAATATTGGGCTAAAATCAATTACTCTATCCTTTTTCAGTACAATTCGTTAACACTTTTTGTTTTACAGATTATCATGGAACAGCCTGCAGTGCAAGGTGAGTGCGGAAATCATGTTGTTTTAATGTTTCAGTGAAAATCTATGTGCATATATGTCTAGCATTTAGTGTGCATCTGTCATACTTAAGATATCACACTTCAAAGTGTCAGAAGTAAGAAAAGAAAACCAGTCATCTCCTGTTGTTCTTCTGCCTTCATAACTGATTTGTCCTAAAGGGCAGTACATGATGATTTATAGACTGCTCCCAATATACAAAAATTAATATGCCTTGAAGGACAAAGATCCTGTCTTCAGCAATTAACCTATAGATAATAGTATGCACCTAATTGTGACTACTTCCACACAGAGAGTACCCAAACAAAGGCTTTAAAGGAATAAGCCATATTTGAACACGACTCCATTTTAGCAGCTAGCTATCACAACCATGCTCCACATCCATAACTACTTGTGGGAGATTAATAATATTAAAGATTGGGTCTTATAAATAGGCTGATGGTCTGATATAGATGTGGTAAAAACTTCATGCAATGTTCACCACAAGTGTTAAATATTAGGCAAGTACAGAGAAACAACAACCTCCCCGGAGTAGATCGTTTATAAGTTTTCAGCTGACACACGGAGTGGGGTGGGAGAGTGCATATGTCATGTGTGGATGCTGCCCAGTAAAGGCTAGCAGCCTCTTTGCCACCCTTTGGGCTTGGGAAGGGGGCACTCCTGATTGGGCAGGCACCCTGTGACCATAAAGCACAATCCCCCACACCATGGCATCAAGGGCAATCCCTGAATGAAAGAATTCACCCCTGGCCTCCACACATCCCTTGCTACTCGCCAGAGGCTGACTGGCCTTGGCAAGGCCAGCCAGCTTAACCTGCACTGCAGGGCCTCCTCCATGTTGTTTGGTCCGAGGCCTGCTGCAGTACCAGCAATGGTCACTGCTCATGGTCGTGCTGCCGGGACTGCAGAACATCCTGCCTTCATATTGGCCAGCAGCTCCTGAAGACAGGATCTTTGTCCTTAAAGGCATGGAAGCCTTGAAGGCAGGCAATTAACTGCCTGGTTGACATTTACTCCGGAAACCTCTGACCTTGTCCGTGGCTGGGATTCTCTGGTGCCGCTGCAGTGAATGGAGTTTTGGCTGAGTGCTAAATTCTCCATTGCTGGCAGCAGGGTGGGAATGAACAAGATCAAAGAATCCCACCCCTTAACTTCATCAGGGCTTCTGAAAATGGCAACAGTGGGGTTCCCCTGGCTTTCTGGCCAGTGGATGGGGCCATCGCTGTGGCCATTAAATTTGGTAAGAAGTCTCACAACACCAGGTTAAAGTCCAACAGGTTTATTTGGTAGCACAAGCCACAAGCTTTCGGAGCGCTGCTCCTTCATCAGGTGAGTGGGAGTTCTGTTCACAAACAGGGCATATAAAGACACAAACTCAATTTACAAAATAATGGTTGAAATGCGAGTCTTTACAGGTAATCAAGTCTTAAAGGTACAGACAATGTGAGTGGAGAGAGGGTTAAGCACAGGTTAAAGAGATGTGTATTACACATCTTAGCGCTCCGAAAGCTTGTGGCTTGTGCTACCAAATAAACCTGTTGGACTTTAACCTGATGTTGTGAGACTTCTTACTGTGCTTACCCCAGTCCAACGCCGGCATCTCCACATCATTAAATTTGGCCCATAGTGTGATTCACACATTAGTATTTTGATAATAAATTGCTTAAATGTCAAAAGTAGTTTTAGTACTGAAATATTAATCTACTGCATAGACACCTAAAACTGAAGTCTTATGGAAATTCTATGCACTTATCACTGTTCCTATTATTACATGACAATTGTCCTTTTGCACGCCGTAATCTAAATCAATCCATGTTTACTAACTACTTATTTGCTGCTTCTTAGCTCCTACCTCCTACTTTGGCAGTGCAGTGTGTTCAATGTTTTTTTAAAAATTGAGTTTGATTAGTTCACAACGAACTCCATGGGTTATAGTAATTGATATGGATAGAAAACTGAAGGCTAAATAGAATGATATGTTAGATTGCACTGGTTCCAGAACTTGTTTTAATGCATTAGCTATTGGGAGTGTGTATCCTCTATATTTCAGTTTTAGCCCATTTTATTCCTTATTACTATACTTGCAATTTTGTGTTATCCATTGGCTGGGATGAAGCCAAGGCTATCTTGATTGTGACCTTCTCCTGTAGACCTCTCGTCAGTTGTTATCAATGCTGTTCCATATCAGCTGACACCAGATGCATTTGTATGGTGTTCTCTGATGGTTTTTGATAACCCCTTCCTTGTTTGGAAACAGGGCCCAGCTGAGAACCACAAATGTAGTGATAAATGAGTTGCTGAGCTTGAATGCTAGCTTAAGATGGCATTCAGGCTTGTGTCACCAGAATGGCAGTCCAGAGCGCTCTACCACTGAAGCTGTCTTACAACAATGTCTATATTGTTCATTAAATTCTGACACACTCCTGATGCAATATTTTCAGAAAGAAAATTCCAAAAATCTGTATCTGGTAAGGGTTTGAGTTTCTGATTGCTTTACTGTTTCATTTCCAGGCATCTTTTCTTTCTTATAGACTGTATTCCAAAGAAGAGCTGGGGTGAGATTATGGATGAAGTGGATGAATTGGGTGAACTAGATTGTGGTGAGTGACCGGGAGAATGGATTGTTTCCATTTTTACAAAGTGGGTAGGTTTTTTTACATGACTAAGCTTCAAAAGAATGCCTGAGAGTGCATGGAAGCAAGTCTTAGAGTGTGTATGCGTTCATGTAAAGTAAGTTAATCCTGCAGAAGAAAATTTTCCACTTTCTCTTCAGCCTCACCATATAGTATTTCACCACAAAAGTCCAAATTGTTCTGATGTATTGTTTTTAAATTATTGATTATTTTTTAATCTTAAGAGTTTTCTCAATGGACCAATGTGCAAACAATGACTCCAGATACTCCAGAGGGATTGTGTAACCAACATGAGCACTTCCCAGAACATTGCAGCAAGCACTCAACCTGACCCCCTAACACCAGTACAGATACTAGCACCCTGGAAAGTCTGTCCAATCCATAAATAGCCATGGTCTGAGAGGAGCCCAAAGCATCTCTCTGTTAGAGAGAGAGAGAGCGAGAGACAAGTGGTCATAGCTTGAGGGTTATCTATTGTGCATGGATGACCAGGAATCTCTCCCGCTGTTACCGTCTACCAAGTCCTGGAGTAGGACTTGATATTGGAGCTCTGGCTTGGAGGCTGGGGTGCTACCTACTGAGCCACAAGACCTCTTACCCTGGAGAGTATGGTTAAATAGAAGGAGGAGCACTTGGTGATGCACTGTATACGTGAAAAGGAACAAGTGTCAATGACAAGAAAGAAAAATGAACCAACTGGTGAGACTGTGAGTTGACTACTTTTGCCAACATAATAGGCATGGTCTTGGTTTGTTACTGACCTTGCCTTGTGGAAGGGAGTAAACTAGAGACTTTGGTGCGTGTTACTAGTGGCATGAGAATGTGTAGCAGGGCACTTTTGACATCATCTGCAGGAAAGATTTAGTACAGAATGCCACCTTCATGGCTCTCTTGCAAGTGAACTCCAAAGCTGTCAGAGACCACAGCACAGAGTTCTTTCACACTGTGACTGATACCACTGAGATCTTGAGTGGGATTTTCCACGCAACCTGCTGCATGTTTTGCGGTGGTGGGATTTTCTAGTCCTGCCATTGTCAACAGGGTTTCCCATTGAATGTACCCCTCGCCACCATGAAATGATGAATTCAGACACTGTTCTGGGGTAAGACATTCATTACCGCCTCTGTCCTCTAAAACCTTTTGAGGTGCCCTGGTCACTTTGATATCCATGCGCCCTGGACACCAGGAAGCCTTCAAAATCACCACAGCACTCCATTCCACCATAGAAATTGGCCCAAGTGTTAAAAGCCATCTTTAAAGTGCTCTTATAGAAATGATCTGTCAGGATTTCCCAGGAGATCCCCTTGCTTTCTGTGGTAGCCCACAGTTGCTGTAAAACCCCTTTGAAGTGCTTTGATGGTCAGTTTCACTGGAGAGTACCCTTTTAACATTGAAAGGTTAGCATCTGGTGTCAGCATGGTTTTGAAGTGGGTTGACCTATGGGTATGGATTACTTGCCCACTAGCAAAGAGTCTTGTTTGTTTTTCTTTCCCTTCATGGTTGAATGCATCTCGAATTCTTTACAAGCATTGTGGATAGAAAAGAGGAAGTTCAACCTGTCCGTCAAAGGCTGAGCGTTTATAAACATTGCGGTTAGGTTGGGGGACCCTCCCTCTGCAGCCTGGCAGCAGTAGAGGAGCATCTGGACATAGCACTTATTTCCCTGGCCCCCCTCAGGCGTTAGGTCAGGGTGTCACTGCTAGGGTGCCAGAGGGCAGTGAAAGGTTGGCATTGGGGGTCTTGATGGAGGGGCCTGGGAGTGTCTCGTATGTGCGTGGTGGTGGGTGGGTTGAGATCTCTTGCTAGGGACAGGGTCAACCTCATACCTGCGTGGGGGGGGGGGGGGGGGGGGGCTGACCTGTTCTTTCAATGGTGGGGTGCTCCTCTGTGCTGAGGAGTTAGGAGTGTTCCCCTTGACAGTGGGGTTGCCATGTCTGTTGTAGGGGGGTGGAAGGAGGGTCTGTCTGTCAATAGGGAGATCGGGGCGTAAAGTCGGGCTGGCTAAAGTGATTCCCAGAATGCATGAATTTAAATGTTAAATGTGGGAAAATCCCACCTGACAGGCTCTGCTAATGCCAGCGGGAAACACTGGCCCCATTTGCTGCGAGCAGGAATCCTGAAGGCCTTTTGAATAGGGCATCAGCTTCAAATCGAAATCCATGCCAAACATGGCAGCGTTTCAGATTCGCCTGACCCGCCCCACCGGCCCTTATCGAGTTCCTGCCCAGAGCGGGCGCCAACTTGATAATTATGCTAAGCCCCTAATTTCAATATCAATGGCTAGTTGGACAGCCCATTCAGCCGCCACCTGCTATGCACCCACCTCCCCAGCCGGAAGTCATACAGACGTGATTTGGCTTTCTTCAAAAGTGGGGCCCTGACGCCATGGCTACTGATAGGAAGCAAGGAGGTAAGTGGTCTGTTTAAAACTTCTCTGCATTGTATGCGGGGGTTGAGTGTCTCAACTGAGGGATGGGCGTTGAGCTGAAGGGAAGGGGTTCCAAGGGTTCTCTGCCTTCTAAGCCTGAATGAGCGCAAGCTGTTGGCACAGCTCATTGAGCTCCCTTCATTGACAGTCCCACAGCAGATGAGGGAGGGGAATCGCCGAGGTTAGTGCACATGAGCATCAGCTACCCCAGTAGCAGACAGCCCATATCACATCCAATGTTGCATTTTCAAAACATTTGTAGAACGCCCCAATAGGGCTGCCCCAGCCCCATAGCTGCTCCCTCTGGTCTCATCCTCATCCCACTGGATAACATTAACACCCTCAGAACCTTGCTGGAGATCTTAAGTGTTTTGTGACCAGACTCTCACTTAACCAGTGGCTATATCATTCTGCAGCCAAGGTTCCAGCAAACCTAAACATCTCTCTCTGACCAAAATCCTTAGTATGTGGCATCACCCCAGCTTCTTCAGAAGGAGGAGACACTTGCCTGCACAGAATTAACATCTGGAACACACAAACAGCTGTCATATCTCAGACAAGGAGCCACAAGGGAGCCCCTTGGACTCCCTGTGAAACCCAGGAGAAGGGCCACAAAGCATTTTGCAAACACCCAATGTAGTGCCCACAGGCTTTTTATGTGTGAGGGAGGGATTGAGGAGTGAAGCGTTTCATACCAAGGGGTGACCAGCAACTCCGAGGGCTACAGGGCTGTAGTGTTAACTGCAGTCAATGGAATGGGTTGGGGGGTGGGGGGGAGGCGTCAGGGGCTTTATCGATCATTATGTGCCAGGTCATACTGTGGTTGCCCAGCTCTGGAGTCTGCAAACCTGCCTAGAAGAAGATGGTGTGATGCTCATTCAGGAGCTTCCATCAGGCCTCCTTCCTCGCCTGTGACACCAAGATGTGCCCTCTCTCATTCAAGCTACCCCTAATCCTCCTATCCACTGTTCCTCATCATTGATAAATCAGCTATCCCCAGGGGGCACACGTAGTCAGGTGTAAGGGCGAGAGGCAGTCACAGTCAAGGCCATGAGGCTCACGGGCATGGG
This sequence comes from Mustelus asterias, assembly GCF_964213995.1. Classification (NCBI taxonomy): domain Eukaryota; kingdom Metazoa; phylum Chordata; class Chondrichthyes; order Carcharhiniformes; family Triakidae; genus Mustelus; species Mustelus asterias. Next base: position 15,707,921 of record NC_135834.1, on the reverse strand, counting down.
GGCCACTGAGTGGCTTCCATTTTCATCACATCATGATGTGCTTCATAAGTGTTGAGGTGAAGGGAGGGATGATGTGGATATGAGGCCATGTTGCACGATGAGGAGACATGTGTCAGTGACTGTGCAAGCTCTCTGGTGTGGGCTACAGCTTCAATAAAGCAGCGCTGAGTGGCAGAAATAATGAGAGTTGGTCAGTCCTTAACTGCTGGCTCACAATGGCATTAGGGAGGAATATAGAGTGAAAGGATAGATTACAATGCTGACATCTCTCTCTTTTCCATGTCCGCACAGATTGAAGATGAATTTTGGTTTGGAGCCAGGCCAGCTCGCTTCATTGCTGTTGACTGGCACCGAGGCGCACAGGAGGTGGCGAGAGTACCAGGGCCAGCCTAGGCATGACCCAGCACCACAGAAGTTGGCCCCAAATCATCAGGGGGCTGCTGCAGAAGCTCAAGTGCTGACCGCCCATCAGGCCGAGGAGGGGTAAGAAGACAGCGATACTACAGGACACATCTCTGCAGGAGGTACTGGTCTTTTTATGAGCTGTCAGACAACTTGTGCCATAGATGACTCTGTCTTCACAGGGAGACAGTGCAGCACCTATGCCAGGTTCTTAGACACCTGGCACCGATAGGAGAAGGAGGATACCCGCTTCCAGTGGCTGTGAAAGTCGCGGCTGCCCTGAACTTTTCTGCCACTGGATCTTTCCAGGGCCCGAGCAATATTATGTGCACAGGTGCATCTGCGAGGTCACGGATGCCCTGTGTGCCTGGGTATCACATTTAACCTGGACCAGGTGCATCAGGATTCAGTGCCATTGCCGGGATGCCCCAGGTCCAGGGGGTGATTGATGGTACCCTTGTCTCCCTGAAACCACCATATCGACAGGGAGTGCCCTTCATAAACAGGAATGGATTCCACTTCCTGAACATACAGATGGTGTGTGACCACCAGCTCAACATCACATTTTCCTGGGAGCATGCACAACTCATTCATAGATCCTAGCATTTGGGGAAAATATCGGGGGAGGACAAAGATAATGGAAATGATTGGCAAAGGGGAGAACATGATATAATGCAATTGATGTGCATAGTTGTGAAGCATTCATCTTATTGTGTGATATAATGAAAAACAAAGCTGTAAACATGGCTTGTTTACAGACGCAGGTACTTGTGCAAGTCAATTTATTATTCATTTTGAGTGGCCATAATTGATTTAGCCATATGATAACAGGAGGTTAAATGCAGCTCAGTTTAGAGCAGAATAATTGCACAGTATAGCACTTCTCTTCTTGTAAAACAGCATCTCTCCCAACTTACCTTGTGCAGCACTACAGAAGAACTGTTATCATAGAAACCCTACAGTGCAGAAAGAGGCCATTTGGCCCATTGAGTCTGCACCGACCACAATCCCACCCAGGCCCTACCCCCTTATCCCTACATATTTTACCCGCTAATCCCTCTAACCTACGCATCTCAGGACACTAAGGGGCAATTTTAGCATGGCCAATCAACCTAACCCACACATCTTTGGACTGTGGGAGGAAACCGGAGCACCCGGAGGAAACCCATGCAGACACGAAGAGAATGTGCAAACTCCACACAGACAGTGACCCAAGCCGGGAATCGAACCCGGGTCCCTGGAGCTGTGAAGCAGCAGTGCTAACCACTGTGCTACCGTGCCGCCGAATGCTGAGAAAAGATTATGGGGGGACTCTCCGGGTTCGCCCGCTCCCAGTGAGAATTGTGATGGCCCAGAGAATTGGGCGTTGGGCGAATAATGGGTTTGGCACCCGTCGTGATGCTCCTGGCCCGTCCCGCTGGCCCTGATTGTGTTCCTGCCCATAGTGGGCCGCACCCAATAATTATACAAACACGCTAGTTTCAAACAATTAGCAGGTTTGATGGCCCATTCACCATTTACCCGCCTCTCCAGCAGGAAATGTACCTGGTGGGCTTTGTTGATGGTAATGACCAGCGTGGGCCTGGCATGCTGGACCCCAAGGTTGAGGTGAGCACCCTCAACCCCCCCCCAGCAGCTCTGGTAACGTCAAAAGGATCTCACAATGTGGCGGGGCTGTGCTCAGCCTGTGCCGACTTCTCTCCATAACATCATTACTTGGGAGTACCTCCATTCTGTCGAGTGGAACCCCCCCCCCAAACTCCCAACTTAGGCCCTCCCCACTCAGCCCACCTCCCCACACATTGCCCCTTGGCACTGACACCCTGGTCTGACACAAAGGAGGCAGGTCCAGTGGCCATTTGCCCCTCTGCCCTAACAGGCTGCAGTGGGCAGGTCCCCTAAAGGTCCTGGGGTTTGGATGGGCTCAGGCTGGGGGCAAGGTGTTGACCTCACTAGTCTCCCCTGGGATGGGATCTCATGGACTGCCCCTTCGAGCAATGGCAGACCTAAAGATCACTCCTGGCATGGTGATTTCAAGCAGCTCTGTGATCAACATCTTCATCCCTGCCTGTCAGCTGTGAAAATTTGAAGTGGCATGGTCGCTTTAAAATCACAGCAGCACTCCATTCTGCAGCAGAGATTTCCTTTTCTCTCTGTGACAAACTGCTGGTATGAGAAGATGCCTTTAAAGTCCTCTGACAGAGAGGAGATGTCAGTTTCACCCTTCTCCACAGCTGTGCACTCAGTCCCAATGTACTCAGCCTTCCTTGTAAGCTGAAACCTTTCAAACCCTCTCTATACCATTGCAAACCTTTGATCGCTGGCAATTTCAAGGCGCAATGCTTTGAAATAAGCTTCCATTGACAGCTTAATGGGTTTCCACTCAGCCTCCAATCACCTCTGTTTATTTACCTTTCCCTTCATGCTTGAATGCATCTCCGGTACCTCCATTGTTCCTAACCAGAATGTTTACATGGACTCTAAGCCTGATTGACAGCTGCGGTTTCTTCAAAGGGGTTCATGGTAAATGGGATAAGTGGTTTCACTTCCTCTTTTGAAGACCACTTATTCACTTTGAAGAAACCACGGGGGCTGCCTGTTGTGTGCAGTGAGAACAAACGAGGCTCATGCAGACAGAAGGGCGAACATGGCCACCACCAAGGAGACCTGCAACTCTCCACCTTCCAAGACCTCCAGTGAGCAGTATAGGGAGGGAACAGGAGGAAGGAAAAGAATGAGTCAGTAGACTAGCAACACCGGCATTGTGTCCCCTGGAGCCTTCCACTCCTCAGCAGACTGAATTAATGGAGTATGAATCAGCAAGGTTCAACAAAGAGTGGCAGGTAGCAAAGACCACAAACAAAAAGGGATCAAACCACTTCCCAGATGAGTGGCAAGAAGTGACCCACATCCAAAACAGGGTCTGCTGTCTTTGGACAAGAAAGGACAAGGGTGACACCCACAAAAGTGGTGAGGCTCTTGGGAGCTGGAGTAGGCATCAGCTCCAAAACATTGAAAACAGCAGAGAGGCCAGTGCACCCCAACTCTGGGAAACCTGGAGCAACAATGCCCTCGAGTGGGCATGGATGGGAAAGCCTTCTCCAACAGGGAACAGTCCAAAACTCGCTCCCACTTGAAGTTCTAACAGGGCAGACAAGGACAATTTACTTAGCACATCACAGTGAGACAATTTGTGAATACTATGGGTATGCAGGAGCAGACCCAAGGACTGGAACTCCTGTTTGGTAAGCAACAGGATGCTTTAAAATGGGTATAAAGATAGCTTCCATTAGCGTGCATAATGTTAAATCTACTACGCTGTGTGTTACAACCTTGGGAGTTTTTCTTGCTCAGGTTAAAGTGGACCTATTGTTTCTGCAGTGGAATACCACACCTTGTCCACTGGGCAATGGTCATGATGGTGGCCACATCAATGAAACTTTACCATACAAAGTTAGCGGGGTTGATCCCTCATAGCAAATGTAAGGTACGATAATTAACCCTGGTTCAAAACAGCAGCTCCCTATGCTTCAACCGCTCCCACTGTTGCAAATGACACACAGGTTGATCATTCTGGGAAGTGACTTTACAACAGCAATTTTGATGCGGCTAGAGCAGCAGATTGGATGCCACAAACAGACTCCTGATGTAAAAGGTAAATGCATCCCTGCAGACAGAGTGCAGTGTGGATGCATGTGGTTGCAGCTCGATTAGATCTGTCTGTTCCAGGACAGATGTACTATTTGCATCCAGTCAGATTCACAAATGCCGAGCCGGTGTTATTTTCTGACCACTGGCTCCCAATGCCAAGCTGGTGTTATTTTCTGACCACTGGCACTTGCAGGAAGACTGGAAGGTTGATAGGGGGACAAGGAAGTTGAACATGGATTTGTTGATGCTACCATAGAGGAAATCAAAAGGGATTACACAGGTTGGAGAACTGTGAAACCCCTTACTGAATCTCCCAACGCCCTGGTGGGAAGTAATTAAGACAAATCAAGCGGTGTTAGAAGGCTAGAGGAACAGAGGGAATGTCCATACTCCGGAAAACCAAGCTGAATCTGCTCCAGATGCAGTTGAGGCTGGTGTTGAGGAGGACCTCCAAGAGGAGGAGCCAGCAAGCCTCCCTACTTGCCTGAAAAGCTTCCAAGTCAATCTCCCGGTCCAGAGTCCACTCTGTGGAGCAGTATGAGATGTGCTCATGTTTCTTCTTCCAAAAGGCACACAGGGCTCTGATCAGCAACCTGAAGAAAGATGACGGTTCGGTAACATCATCGCAGCCTGACAGCCAAGTCCTTTTGTGCCAGATTGTATGACATGACACCCACAGACAGCACAGTCTTTCTTGTCTTTTATCATGGAGGTCTTGGGCGACAGGAAAAACAAAGTACTAAGAGTGCTGGAAAAATAGGTCCGGCAGCATCTGTGGAGAGAGAAACCAGAGTTCATGTTTCATTGGTGGATAAAGGAACACAGTAAGAAGTTTAACAACACCAGGTTAAAGTCCAACAGGTTTATTTGGTAGCAAATACCATTAGCTTTCGGAGCGCTGCTCCTTCGTCAGATGTAGTGGAAATCTGCTCTATGAAAGCTAATGGTATTTGCTACCAAATAAACCTGTTGGACTTTAACCTGGTGTTGTTAAAACTCTTACTGTGTTTACCCCAGTCCAACACCGGCATCTCCACATCATGGATAAAGGAATGGCAGGGCTACTCCTACCTCTAGAATGCGAGGAGAGGGCAAACAGCCAGCAGTTGTAGTATACATTGACACAAACGACGCTGTGGTTATGCAGTCAGAATTTAGGGAGCTGGGTCGGAAATTGGCAAGCATAGATTCAACGGGGTAAACTCTGGATTACTCAGTACCACATGCAAGTGAGTATAAAAATAGGAGGATAAAGCAAATTAATGTGTGGTTGGAGAAATATGTTTAGATTCTTAAGACGACTCTGGAGGAGATGGGACTTATAAAGGTCGAACAGGGTGCACCTAAATTGAGCCAGGACTCCGTTCCTTCCGGGGCTATTTGCTAGTGCTAATGGCATGAGTTTAAACTAACTTGGCAGGAGTGTGGGATTTGAACCCAGGTCTCCAGAGCATTATCCTGGGTTTCTGGATTACTAGTCCAGTGACCCGCCACCCCTTTGGGATCAAAGGTTAGCAAGAAAAATTGTAGTTCAGGCATAGTCAAGTATGTTCCCTTTGAAGGGAAAGCTAGGGTAAATAAATCCAGAGCTCATTGGACGACAAAAGAGAAGGAGATTAAGGTGAAGAAAACATTTGCTTATAACAGATGTCAGGTAAATAGTAAAACTGAGAACCAGGCTGAATATAGAAGGCTCAGAGGGGGAGAAAAGAACAATAAGAATCAAACAGGGAGTATGAAAAAAGACTGGCAGCTAGCATAAATGGAATCCTAAAGTTTTGTATTGACATATAAATAGTAAAAGGAGTAGGGCCAAAAAGGGGGTTTATGCATGCAGGCAGGGGAATACCTGAGGTATTAAAATGACTACTTTTATCCATCTTTATCAAGGAAGAAGATGCTACCCAGGCCACGGTGAAAGAGGAGGTAATTAATACACCAAAGTTATTTAAAATGACTAAGGAATTATTAGCTAGGCTGTTGTAATGTCACAGGGTGCCAGGGATTGTGATAGGCTGGGTGATGTTCACTCATTTCAACAACTCAAGTTGTCAATATACAAGTGAATGTTATTTAAAGGTACTCCGCAAAACAGATTAGAAAACAAACACCCAGCTCATCGTTGAGCGTAACTTTACAAACATTATGGGGAAGCTGCTCCCGTCCTGCCCGCCACAAGAATCGCGGGGGGGGGGGGGGGGAACCACAATGGTCCATTGACGTTGGGCGGGATTCTCCGGTTTTGAGGCGAGCGCAGCCAGGGAGTCCAACCCTATATCCCTATTTAAACCTGGACAGCTAATCAATTTCCCAGGGAAAACTCAATACACTATACATAATAGTAACAGCTGCCCCGCCCCCCACCCCACCCACACACACACCCCCAATGGTGGGGAAGCCTCTAGAAACAATACTTTGGACACAAATAATGCCACATGGACAAATGTGTATTCATTAAGGAAAGCCAGCATAGATTTCTCTTGCTGCCATTTTTTTGAAGAGGAAGCAGAGAAGGTTAATGAGGGCAATGCTGTTGATGTGATGTACGTGGACTTGCAAAGGGAATTTAATACAGTGCCACAAAGTTACAGCTCTTGGAATAAAAAGGAAAGTATCAACATGGATAAGGAATTGACTGAATGACAGAAAATGGAGAGGATTGGTTAATGGATGTGATTTGTAGTGAAGTTCCCCAGGGGTCTTTGCTTTTCCTGATATGTATTAATGACCTAAACCTTGGTGTACAGAACATAATTTCAAAATTTGCAGATGATGTGAAACTTGGAAGCATTGTGATCTGAGAAGGATAGTGAAGAACTTCAAAAGGACATAGACATGTTGGTGGAATGGGCAAACAAGTGGCAGATGAAGTTCAATGTGGAGAAATATGAAGAGATTCATTTTGGTAGGAAGAACATGAAGGGACAATGTAAAATAAAGGGTACAACTTTAAAGTGGGTGCAGGAGCAGAGGGACCTGGGTGTGCACAAATCATTGAAGGTAGCAGGACAGGTTGAGAGTGTGGTTAATAAAGCATACAATATCCTAGGCTTTATTTGGAGGGACATAGAGTACAACAGCAATAAGGTTATGTTTAACTTGTGTAAGTTAGGTCTCAACAAGAGTATTGAGTCCAGTTATTTAGGAAAGATATGAATGTATTGGAGAGAGTGCAGGAAAGATTGATAATGATTTTACTGATGAGGAACTTCTGTTATGAAGATAGAAATTTAAAAAAATTAATTTACAGGATGTGGGTTTCACTGGCTGGCATTAATTGCCCATACCTAATTACCCTTCATTTCAGAGGACATTTAAGAGTCAACCACATTGCTGTGGATCTGGAGTCACATCTAGGCCAGACCAGGTAAAGACAGCAGATTTCCTTCCCTAAAGGACATTAGTGAACCAGATGGGTTTCTACGACAATCGACAATGATTTCATGGTCACCATTAGACTTCTGAATCACAACTGCCTTGATGGGATTTAAACCGGGATCCCCAGATCTTGCCCTGGATCTTTGGATTATTCGTCTAGTGACACCTGTGACCTCTAATTACCATCTCGCTGACCAGGGGAAACATTTACAGTACCTGTGCATAACCCATTATAATTTTGTAGAGCTTCTTGGCTGCAAAGATAAAATCCCTACCATTTCAAATTTTTCCTCAAAACTAACCTGTCATCCTTGGTAACATCCCAATGAATTTATGCACCACCTTTTCCATTGCTTTTATATCCTCCCTATAATAAAGGTGTCCAGAACTGCATAACTCATGTTCAAAGTTAATGCCTGTTTTGGTATTCCATACCTCTTGAAATAAGAGGATCTATTTGCCATTTTAAGGCCTGATCTACTGTTGCGATGTGTACCTACGCATCAAGGTCCCTCTGCCCTTTTATCCTATTTCAAATCTTACGATTTAAATGAAGTTTATTTCAACCTGGCAAATGTATTACTTCATATTTCTGTACATTGAATTGTGTCTGCCCGCCCAACCAGTTTATTTATGTGCTTTGGTAGTCTTTCACATAGATCATCCATGGTCTAATTGAATGGCGGAACAGGTTTGAATGGCTAAATGGCCAAAACCTGTTCCTCACCATAATCTACCATATTATTCAATGTGAGCATATTTTTCCCCATTGTTTCCTCAATTTTTAAACTCAAAAGCTGGACTCGAGAGCTTCTGCAAAGCCATTTGAATAAGGAACTGTCGCCGATGTGATCGGATAATTAAGTAGCCTGGTTAACCATGAAGTGTCGTAGGTGAATTGTGAGGATTTATGAGCTGCATATCAGGGCAAGATTGGTATATGTTGTGATGGCCATGGAGAATTGTCAGTAGATCTCCCCGTGGGCCTTATGGAGTATGAATTCCCTTATTGAGTGAGTGGAGGCTTGCCAATAGGAATGGAGCACTGGGAGTTTAAAACCAGCTGCCTCCAACCGGACCAAGCATTGTGGGTCTCGGGCCTTTGACTTGTGTACTGTAGCTGCAGAGGCAGTGATTTATTTGCCGTATAAAGAAAGGGTGTTGGTGACACAAGACTGACCTCGGCGAGATTATTACATTGGCGATGAGGAGTAAAACAAGTTTTTTTTTTGCTTTCTCTGGATGACCTTCATCATCAAGACAAATAATAATTCTCCTCTGGTAAGAAAAGCTGCCTCTTTGGTAAAGTTGAAACCTATGATGCAAGCATAGACGAAACATAGAAAATAGGACCAGGAGTAGGCCATTCGGCCCTTTGAACCTGCTCCGCCATTCATAATGATCATGGCTGATCATCCAACTCAATAGCTTGATCCCCTTCACCTACGGCACGGTGGCACAGTGCTTAGCATTGCTGCCTCACCAGGCACCTGGGTTCGATTCCCGGCTTGGGTCACTGTGCGGAGCCTGCATGGGTTTCCTCTGGGTGCTCCGGTTTCCTCCAACAGTCCAAAAGACGTGCTGGTTAGGTGTATTGGCCATGCTAAATTCTCTCTGTGTACCCGAACAGACGCCGGATGTGGCGACTCGGAGGTTTTCACGGTAACTTCATTGCAGTGTTAATGTAAGCCTACTTGTGACACTAGTAAATAAACTTATAACAACATTGTGTTTTGGCCTCAATTGCTTTCTGTGGAAGTGAATTCTACTGGCTTCTTGCTCTTTCGGTGAAACAATTTCTTCTCATCTCAGTCCTAAAAGGTTTACCCCGTATCCTTAGACTCTGACCCCTGGTTCTGGACACCCTCGCTATCAGAAGCATCCTTCTTGTATCTACCCTGTCTCGTCCTGGTAGAATTTTACAGGTTTCTATGAGTTCTCCCTCATTCTCCTAAACTCCAGTGAATATAATCCTAACCAACTCCGCCATCCCAGGAAGCTGTCTGGTGAACCTTCTTTGCGCTCAATCTATAGCAAGAACACCGTTCCTTAGACTGGGCCCAATATGCAGAGCACTTGTGTTATTTTTCCCGGGCTAATAATATTGAAGGAGATGGAAGGCAGAAAATAGTCCTGTTGATGGCATGTGGGATTCCCAACATTCAGCGTGATAAAAGGTTTGACCTATTCAGATGCCCAGACTCGAAAATTTTTAACTATTTAGTAGACTTGGTAAAAAGCTACTATGAGCCAAAGCCCTCTATTATTTGCTAGCAATACCGCTTTAATGCAGCAAGTCAAATCCCCAGGGACTCCCACTGAATTTTTGACCAGGAAATGAAAATTGGCAGAGCACTGTGAATTTGGGCCACCTCTGAATGACATGTTGCGAGACAGATTGGTATGTGGAAATAACGTGACAATTAAAAAAAAATATTGGCAGAACCCAACCTGAATCTAAAAAAGCCACTGAGTCAACACTATCACTGGAGAAGGCAGAGAAAGGAGCGCAGGAACTATAGGGAGTGTCAGACAGCAGTGTCCTCTGATTAGGAGGAGGGACCTTGTGGAACATTCATTCCTCAACTGAGAGCATTTGTGTCAGTAAAATATCAGAGAAACCATTACAACGTTGGAGCCCAAGTCGCATCACCAGTCAAGGAAAGGCAATGATGCCCCTAAAGCTACCAGGGAACATGTTCCAAAAGTTGTAGATGCCACACAATGGACTATTGCAAGCGCTTCAAAAGATCACAACCAAGGCCAAGTTATAGGGACAGGCAACATGTGTGCTGTTTAGGAAAGAGGCCAAGGCCAGTTCCAGACCATACTTCGCGGGTATGCTCACTACTGGAAACCGAGACGATGCAACAAAACCGCATCTACACGACAAAGGCTGCCCCCAGAATAGTGGAGCTGTGAGTAAATAAGAAATGGTGGTAGACACAGGGGCTGCGGTCTCTGTCATCGGGGAGCAGACCTACGATCGCTTCCAAACTGGTATTCAGCTCCTGAGCTTAGAAGACACAAAGTCCAGGCTAGCCACCTACACGGGGTACCATTACAAATAAGGGGCACCACAGTGACCCCAGTAACTTACAGTCAGCAATCATCCCGACCACCACTCATCATTGTATGGGGACATGGACCTAGCCTAATGTGGAGAGATTGGCTCCAGCATATCAGACTTAACTGCTGGAGAGCTTCAGGCTGGACGTCGGGGGACTATGGGAAGTTATCAATAAGTACCCTGAGGTTTTCCAGGAAAGACTTGGAAGAATAAGGGGAGCCAAAGCCAAGATCTATGTCAACCCCAATGCTACACCTAAGTATTTTAGAGAGAGACCGGCTCCATACTCTGTAGAAAAAGTGGAGATGCAACTTGAACACCTGGAAAATCTGGGCATAAGACCCATACTATTTGCAGAGCGGGTCGTGCCTGTCGTCCCTGCCCTTAAGCTGAATAAGTCGCACCGACTTTGTGGACACTATAAGCTCACAGTCAATCGAGCTCCTGAACTTGATAGATAATCTATGCTCTAAATCAAAGACTTAACAGGCGGCCAAGCATTCTCTAAGTTGGATATGAGCCATGCATATCTCCAATTTGAATCAGGTGAGCCTTCCCAGAAGTATGTGACACATAAAGGCCTAAATAAGTACATTCACCTGCCCTTTGGGGTCTCAACCACATGTGCCATTTTCTAATGGGCCATGGAGAATATACTCCAAGGATTAATACAAGTGGTGGTGTACCTGGAAGACATCCTGGTCACGGGGATTTCAGAACGAGAACACCTGGCAAACTCAGAAGCTGGGGTACACCTGAAGAGGGAAAGACGTGTCTTCCAAGCAAATGCCGTGACCTACTTAGGCAGTCGGGTGGATGGCAAGGGCCTACATCCAGTGGAAGACAAGGTAAGGGCCATTAAAGAAGCACCTATTCCAAAGGAACACCACGGAGTTGAAATCTTTCTTCGGGTTAGTAAATTATTATGGGAAATTTATTCCGAAATTGACTTCCTTACTGGCCCCCATGCATATTCTGCTATGGAAACACCAAAGGTAGTCTTGAGAGGTGCCGCAGGCAGAGGCTTTCAATGACATTAAACAACAGCTTCTGCAATCTAACATTGGCCCATTTTGACCCCAAAAACGAACTTGTCCTGATGTGCGATGCTTCCCTTTCCGGGTTAGAGTGGTACTGGCATACTGTTGGAAAGATAGAATGGAAAAGCTTATTGCATACGCATCCAGGAACCTTTCAGATGCTGAATGGAGGTATTCATAAATTGAGAAAGAGAGGCTGGCAGTTGTATTTGATGTTAAAACTTTCCATCAGTACGTCTATGATAGACACTTCATAATAGTAACCGACCATAAACCCTTGTTGGGACTTTTTAAAGAGGATAAGGCAATACCCCTATTGCCTCTGCCCGGATACAGCATTTGGCTGTGTTACAGACGGCTTATGAATACCTCCTAGAGCACCAGTGCCAGAAGACGTATAGCCAACGCCGATGCACTGAGTCGTCTGCTGTTGTCCACAAACGCGGCTTTTTTACCAGCATTGGAAGAGATTGTGATGACCCTAAGGTTTTGGAGACTCTGCCAGTATCTGCAAGGCAAATCAAGGCCTGAATGCAAAAGTACCCAATCCTATCTAAATTAAAATACATGATTCTGAATGGTGGATTCAGAGGACAACACTCAGATGAAGTGAAAACCTATCTGATGAAGAAAGACAAGCTCAGTGTTGAGGATAGTTTCATTCTCTGGGGGTCCCGCGTAGTTGTCCCTTGCCTAGGGCAGCGTCCAATACTCATGAAATTATACCATGGCCACCCTGCAGTATCGAAAATGAAAACGCTAACCAGGAGCTAGATATGGTGGTGCAGCCTTGATGCAGACATTGCAGACTTGGTCAGACAGTGTGATTCATGCCAATAGAATAAAAAACTCCCCACCTCCGCCTCTGTACATCCATAGGAGTGGTCTGCCAGGCCTTGGGTGCGAGTGCATGTGGACTTTGGCGGGCCATTTATGGGTTCCATGTTTTGATTATGGTGGATGTGCACTGCAAATGGTTGGAGATTTATTGCATTAGCTCTACCACCTCCCATGCTATGATTGAGAAACTACGACAGAGTTTTTGCATGCACGGGATACCAGAAGTCCTGGCTTCTGGTGATGGCACTGCCCTGATAAGCACTGAGTTGCAGAACTTCATGCTTTCTAATTGCATCAGACACATTAGAACAGTACCCTAACACCCGTCATTGAATGGGTTGGCTGAGCGGGCGGTGCAGAGTTTTAAGCTCGGCATGAAGAAACAACCCATAGCATCCATAGAGAACAATCTGACACTGTTTCTATTCGACTATAGAAGTGCCCCTCACACAACGACAGGAATTGCCTCAGTGGAATTGTTAATGGGACGACGGCTTCGGATGAGACTAGGCCTACTGTTCCCAAACTTGGCAGGGAGGGTCCAGTCCCAACAAGCGAACCAGAAGAAAAATCATGAATCTGCAAGGACAGAAAGAACGTTGAAAAACCAGCGACCCGGTTAACGTGAGGAACTTCAGAGACAATTTCAGCTGGGTCCCTGAAGAAATGGGGCCTGTACCTTATGAAACCGACTCAAGAACAGCTTCTTAAGAACATAAGAAATAGGAGCAGTAGTAGCCATCTAGCCCCTCGAGCCTGCCCCGCCATTCAACAAGATCATGGCTGATCTGAAGTGGATCAGTTCCACTTACCCGCCTGCTCCCCATAACCCTTAATTCCCTTATCGATCAGAAATCTATCTACCCGTGATTTAAACATATTCAACGAGGTAGCCTCCACCATTTCAATGGGCAGAGAATTCCAGAGATTCACTACCCTCTGAGAGAAGTTCCCCCTCAACTCTGTTCTGAACTGGCCCCCACTTATTTTGAGGCTGAGCCCTCTAGTTCTGGTTTCCCTTCTAAGTGGAAAGAATCTCTCTACCTCTACCCTATCCAGCCCCTTCATTATCTTATATGTCTCTATAAGATCACCCCTCAGCCTTCTAAACTCCAACAAGTACAGACCCAATCTGTTCAATTCTCCTCATAAGCTACACCCCTCATCTCCGGTATCAACCTGGTGAACCATCTCTGCACTCCCTCCAAGGCCAATATACCCTTTCGCAAATAAGGGGACCAAAACTGCACACAGTACTCCAGTTGCGGCCTCACCAGTGCCTTGTATAGTTGCAGCAAGACCTCCCTGCTTTTATATTCTATCCCCCTCGCGATAAGGGCCAACATTCCATTCGCCTTCTTGATCACCTGCCACACCTGCAGACTGAGTTTTTGCGATTCGTGCACAAGGACCCCCAGGTCCCTCTGCATAGTAGCATGATGTAATTTTTCTCCATTTAAATAATATTCCAATTTACTATTATTTCTTCCAAAGTGGATAACCTCACATTTGCCAACATTATATTCCATCTGCCAGATCCTCGCCCACTCGCTCAGCCTATCCAAATCTCTCTGCAGACTTTCCACGTCCTCCACGCAATTCGCTTTCCCACCCACCTTCGTGTCATCAGCAAACTTTGATACCCTACACTCAGTCCCCTCCTCCAGATCATCTATGTAAATGGTAAACAGTTGAGGCCCCAGCACCGATCCCTGCGGCACGCCACTGGTCACCAACTGCCAACCAGAAAAGCACCCATTTATTCCAACTCTCTGCTTCCTGTTAGATAGCCAATCCCCAATCCACGCCAACACCTTACCCCCAACTCCGTGTACCCCAATCTTCTGCAGCAACCTTTTGTGAGGCACCTTATCGAATGCCTTCTGGAAATCTAAAACACCACATCCACCGGTTCCCCTCTGTCAACCGCACTAGTCACATCTTCATAAAAATCCAGTAAATTCGTCAAACACAACTTTCCCTTCATGAATCCATGCTGCGTCTGCTTGTTCGAACCATTCTTATCCAGGTGCTCTGCTATTTCCTCTTTAATGATGGACTCCAGCATTTTCCCAACTACGGACGTTAAGCTAACCGGCCTGTAGTTACCCGCCTTTTGTCTACTTCCTTTTTTAAACAGCGGCGTAACAGTAGCTGTTTTCCAATTTTTCTTCCTTGTTTTCTTCCCTGCTGCCATCAGACTTTTGCATGGACCTACTTTGCATTAAGTTGATCTTTCTCTACACCCTAACTGTGACTGTAACACTACATTCTGCACTCTGTCCTTTCCTTCTCTATGAATGGTATGTTTTGTATAGCATGCAAGAAACAATACTTTTCACTGTATACTAATACATGTGACATAATAAATCAAATCAAGTATAAGTGCAGGGTGAAATTCTGAAGAAGGATCCAGGCCATCATTGGAGTAGGGATCCTGCACCAGTGCAGGCCTCGTTACCAGTCATGGAGATGACCACTGCCAGCATTGGGCCACAACTTGAAGCTGACCCTACGCCTGCCCCTCCGGGTGATGAGGACACGGATTCTCAGATGGAAGCGGAAGACGCTGGCGCCCCAAATGAAACAGAGCCCCAGGAAGAATCGACTTTGGTGGCTTTACAATGTTCCCTTTGAAAACGAAGGTCTCCAATTCGGTTCACGCCACCAGACCCTTAACCGCCTTTGACTGACCCCAAGCCAATTGGCAGGTGGCGCAAAGGATCTTTCCGTGGCAGGGATGCTGCGGGAGAAATAGACTTAAGGGGGGAGGGATATTATGATAGCCAGGCGGATCCAGAGTCTTTCCCAACAGGAATGGAGCAGCGGTAGTTTAAAGCCAGCTGTCTCCAACTGGTCCAAGTGTTGTGGGTCTTGGGCCTTTGACTTGTGTACTGTGTAAATAAATGGCATTGGTGACGAAAGTCTGGCCTTGGTGAGATTATTACAGTATCATTTGCTACTATTCAGATGTCAGTAGAGTTACTGGGCCAATATTCCAGAGGTTGGGACTAACAATCGCACAGGGGTGAGTTCAAATCTCTCCATGGCAGTTTGAGAATCTGAATTCAGTTTCAAAACTAAAATAAAACTGGTGTCATTAAAAGTGACTATGAGCTCTTGGATTGTCAGAAAAATTGTCCTTTTAGAGAAGGAAACCTCCCATGCTTAACTGGTCTGGCCTTGATGTGACCAATCAAGCCACTCAGTTGTATTAAGTAAATCACTACCAATAATTTAGAGATGGGCAATAAATGTTGGTCTTCTCTGTGATGCCACTTCCTGAGAATTCATTTCTGAATATAGAATTTGTTTCAATACAGTAATAATGAAGAAAATTGGACAAAGAAAAATAATAGGGGAGAAATTCTACTCTCATGGAATTGCAGAGCATTTAAGATCCTGCACCTTTAAGAAGTAATCAAACTACTTGGCGTCAAACGTTTATTGACTAGTACTCTCTTCATTCTATAATTATAGATGGCGCTGAATGTTTGCAGGCAGTCCATCAGTGAGTATTTTCTTTTTTTCCTTGCAGTTTAGTCCAGGTACCTGCCTTAGTAAGAAACTCTATGGGATGTGTGACCTGTTTAAGGGTTATTCTTAATTGTAAAAACGTGATGATCCTGGTTGTGGAGATATCTGCACTGGTTAGTGGTTCCTCCTGATGCTATCTGAATGTGTTCATCAGTAAATGGTTCCACCTGATGCTGTTGGGCATGTGTGCTCACGACGACTCTGTTGTCACTCTGACCAGGAATAGTTGGACAATGTCAGCTTTTTCCTTCTGGAGAGGAAGCACATTGGGGGAATTCTCCTTTGTGATCCTTCCCAAAATCGATGGAGGATGAGGGAAACTCTCTCCCCTTGCTCCCACCAGGACCATTGCTGACCATTCTTTTCCTGCTTGCTGCACGGAAATGGCATGTACTCCTATTTTAACACTTCTTCCCCTTTAAGCTTCTTCACCACAACCTTCTGGTGCTGCAGGGAAATGGGTCGAGTTCAGATGGATCCAGAGGGCAGGAAGAAGTCTTCGTATTTCTGAACATTGTCCCAAAGAGGAGAATTTGACACTTTTTATCTGGTATGTAATTTCTTGATGGACGAGGAAAACATCCAAGAAAGGAAATGTGAGTGATGGAATAGTCCTGGAATTCAAAAACTTGCAACCTTGGCTGGGAATCCAGTGCTGAGCTCTTTCAACTACCAGACCTCTTAAGTTTCACTTTCAAATTTCAGCTGACAGAGCACATCCTGTCTTCATTGGTGACCTGAAAGATGCTTGATACTTGGGATATTTTTACTGTATAAAATATCTGTGTTGCAGATCTTTCATCGGTGAAGAAATTAGAGATTTGCTCCTTGAATATGAGAAACGTTATGCAGCTCTGGTATGTCATTCATATCCTTGTATCTACAGATGAACAATAACCATCTGTACCGTTGAGATGTCACTTACACCTCTGAGGTGGTTTCTACTGATGCTATTCCAATTGGCTTTATTTTATGAGATGTACTGAAAGTCATGTAAAGTTTCATTGTTTCTCGTTTGAATAAAGCAAAAATTTAAATAATTAAAACTACATCAAAGGCTTTGCTCCTTGAAGGTGTACATTCCAAAGGTTCACTGGTCTGATAAATGTTCTAATGCAGGAAGAAAATAAATGGTAGATGTTAATAAAGTTATGTATATTGTGTAATAATGTAGGACTCCGTGAGGTAATATCCATAAATAATGTTTGTTGCTGGGGACAGGGATTTGAAAAGTATACAGGGGAAGGAAAGATTGTTAGTGAGAGCATACAGTACATATGCCTCTCCTTTTTCTGTTTCTTTTTGCAGTAGTTGATTTTTTAAAAAAGAGACAGCAACATTTAGCTAAAAGTAGAAAAAACAAAGCAACGTAATCACTCAATTACTGATAACAGTATTGATTGGAATAGGAGGACTTATTTCCCCAGAAAATTTCTAGATTCCTGAAAAGTGTATCTTTCCCTTGTTCAAAGGTTATTCTTGAGATTGCCTCTGTGGTGGTATAGTGTGTGGTTACGAAGTAAAAGAGGAAGGCAAAGAAGGAAAGGCCAGCAGAAACTGCAATCTCTGCTGCTCCAAATTGCATTTTCTCAGAATCTGGATTGAAGGAGGGGCTCTGTGGGCAATTCCTTGGTGATGCTTGAGCATCTTAAGTGCTCGAGGAAGAATTGAAACTGAAACCTGGACCTGGCCACATAAAAAATCTCCCTTCCATCAGTACCGTCATGAATATGTCAGTTTAAAACAGTTTTCTCCCCTTTCCCCAAAAACCTCCCCCAATCACACAGAACCACAGGCAGTAAACCAGATCCAAGAAAAACTAACCTTCACCAAGCTTTCAGATCACTGTTCAGGAAAGAGAAGGTGGAGCAAGATGCTGGAGGCATTGCTATAATTGAATATTACATTTATGACTGCAATTGTCATTTTTTGCAAGGGCTCTTGTGGGAAGAGTTGATTTAAGTGTACATAATACTTGGGAGTATTAAATCCATTTGGTTCGCAATGGGCTGGGGTAAATGAATTGTGATTTTTGGATGAAGCATTTTATGGGCAGGCCCTAGCATTAAGTACAACTTAATGAAAATATCTATGAAAATAGATAGATGCCTTCTGTAAGTAAATACAGTAAACAAATGTTATTCTTGATAGTAATTCTGGTTCCTCTATTTCTGGCCTCAATATTTAGGAAAAGGAAAGGAAACATCTCAAAACAAAGGCAAAATTCCTGAAGGTAGATAGATTTGTAAATATATTTACGTTACAATCAAAACGTCATCTGTCCTTGTTCCAGGCTTGAGGACAGTAAAAACTAGAAATTCCAACACAAAAGCCTACCAGTTTTGAATCTCATTTGTACAATCTGTGGGATTGTTCAGCAAGAATGAAGCACAGGAAACATTGCAGATTAAGTTTAAATGTATTTATTAGTGTCACAAGTAGGCTTACATTAACACTGCAATGAAGTTACTGTAAAAAGTCACCTGACACAGCTATAGCACCCCTTATTTTTTAAGAATGGCATCTTTGATCCAGGGATGATGCATGGTGCAGTGAGGTCTGAAGAAAGAAGTAAAGCATAAAATGTAAGTCATTTCTGTGTTATGGTATAACTTCGATAAGTAATAGTCACAAGTTGATGTCTAGGAACATAGAAATAGGAGTTGGCCATTCAGCCCCTCTGTCATGCACTTAAATCATGATTGATCTGTGTTTTTACTCCATTTACTGCCTCGGTTCCAGAGTGCATGAAAATATGCTTTCCAACTTAATTTTCCAAAGTAATTTTCCTGGCGGAACCAGAAAGTTATAGGCCAATATATCTTTGAAGATCTGAACATACTGTTTGATTTTGAGGGATTTTTTTTAGCAGCAAGTGCTCAGTAATGTAATTATTTTAGACTTTTAACGCCTTAATTTTTGTGACAGTTTTAACTTGGGCACCTGATTTGAGGCTGCCTCAATGTTCCATTTGGCAGGCCAAGATCTGAAAGATATTGTTGTTCATGAACATTTATTTTTTTCCATCCTTCCAGCTCACCAAATTAGAAGTGACTGAGCAACTGGAAAACAGGTAAGGAAAGATTTCCAAAACTTAAAACCAGATCATGAGATGATTGTGGTGTGTCAATGAATGAATGACTGATTAATTATTTTTTTCTCTTTCTGTACAAAGTGTGGTACTCGCCTTGAATTTGAAATGTTCCCTGACCTTACCCTTTCTCACTCCTGCAATGACCTCTGGCTCCGGATTTCAATGGGCTCCTCATCATAAACCAATGGGTGATTTGATCCCACCTGCTGTGTGCTTTTTATCCTCAGTACACAAAAACATTTGTTGGAACTTGGAAGAGCAGAGGAAGTCTAATGTGCTAAACCTACATGCCAGTTTTGTAAATCCATGCAGTGCATACCATTTATGATGCACATCAACTACTCGCTCAGTTATCTTCGACAGCACCTCCCAAACTTCTGCCACCAAGTGGAAAAAGGGCACTAGTGGCATGGGAACCCAGTCACCTTCAGGTTCCCCTCCAAGTCACACACCATTCTGACTTAGAAATATATCGGGCGGAATTGTCCCGTTTTCAGGCAAAGTGCCCATTCTAGTGGGAAAACCAGTGTTTCCTGCAGACGCTGGGAACATCTGTCAGGTGGGATTTGCCCACCTGATGGATGCAAATATATGCATCCCGAGAAACCTGCCAGCCAGACCTGCTGTTCAGAGAGTGGCTCAATCTCCGCGGTGGGAGGCAAGGTAGTTTCCCCCCGCTGCAGAATGGAAAATCCCTGCTGCAGAATGGAATACTGCTGTGATTCGCCTGGATGCTCATCGGGATTCCTGATTTTTGGCCGATGCTCCATTTAGCAGGGCATCGGGATTCCTGCGGGCCGTCTGACGGAGAATTCCGCCCATTGTGTTTCCTTCACTGTTGCTGTGTCAGAACTTGAACTCCTTTTTGACAGCACTGTGAGAATGCCTACACCACATGAGCTGCGGGATTCAAGAAGGCAGCGCATCACCATGTTTGCTAAGTTAATTGGGGATGGGCAATAAATGTTGCTCCTGTTAACAATTGCCCTTAGTGTCCTGAGATGTGTAGGTTAGAGGGATTAGTGGGTAAATATGTATGGATATGGGGGTAGGGCCTGGGTAGGTTTGTGGTCGGTGCAGACTCAATGGGCCGAATGGCCTTTTTCTGTACTGTAAGGTTTCTATGATTCTATGATTCGATGAATGCTCACAACCCATGAACAAATTTTTAAAATGCGTGAAAAAGGCTACTATTGACAGTGTGATGGGAGTAACTTGGGAAGTTTTATGTATGACATCAGAAGCATATATCTACGTCAACAGCAAAGTGTGTCTTGCAGCAATGTAGGTATGCGTGTGAATATGTCAACAATAAACGTTAAAACAACAATGAATTCTTGTTGACATTCATCATAAGATCATATACTAATAGCAAGCAAAATGTATATACTCTTTCCATGGCAATTTTAATGGGCTAGAACTTCCATGGAGTGGCAAACAGTCGGATTGCCACTCCGCTCCTTTTTACTTCCCCTGGCTGGGAGCTGCACATTTGTTGCCCTACTTTCAGACTGATAAGAAATGTGCAGTGTACTGGCTCCTGGGACTCTTCTGTGCAGGGCAGCAGCGCCAAGGGAAGTGAAACCATGCTCCCCCTTTTTACGGTATTAGCTGCTGTAAAACAGGTAGGTTTAATTTTGGGGGGGGGGGCGCGTGCAGGAGGCAGGGTAGCATGGGTTGCGGGTGGGAGGATGTGTTAAATTCACTGTGCATTGAGGAAAGGATGAATCGGAAGCCAGTTTTTTCCTTAATCCAGGTTTACTCCCAAGACTACAAAGTCAAGGCACAGTTTCTTTTCCCCCCCACTACACCCAGTATGAACTGTTTTTTACAAACTCTCAATAGTTCCCTAATGTTTCCCTAGTTGGTGGTAGCTGCTCCCAATTACAAACTTAAAGCATGCACTCCGTTGCAGCATGTTTCCAACATTAATAGATGGGCCGGGGTGGGAGAATGGGTCAGGATGGGAGCGGGGGGGGGGGGGGGGGGGCGGGAAATGTAGTTGGGTGGATGGATGGGGAGGTGGAGAGTGTAGTCAGAAGTTTACCAATATCTGAATTAGAAGTGGTTTTAATCCTTCCAACCTTTTCTAGGAAACTATTCTGCTAAGGAAGTCAGAACCATCCAAAGTCTCTGATTTAAATTGGGAGTATCAGATGGTTCCTGGTGCAGGGTAATTGCTCATTGGAAGTTTGAAATTCCTGGGCAGTTACCATGCAGTCCTTTTGTGGGGACTTGCTGGGGAGCGGTCCCCCAGACTATCTTTTGGGGTACCTCCCGAGTATGACCTGAGGAACAGAGGTCCTGGACCATTAAATGAGTCCATAATTCTGTTTCCACATCTGCTCCCATAACTTATGGATTTGGGGACCTGATTTACTCATTCATCTAGTTCCATTGGGTGTTTCTAACGACATCTGATTCGAGAGCATCACTCAGCTGCAAGGAGGACAACCCTTCTTTGGAGGATCTTTTGGGGTAAGACTTCCTGATCAGCATACTTAAAAAGAGTTGCCCTGTCCTTGTCTCGCCTTGCTTTCACCTTCAGGTGCTAGCAGCAAACCTCCAGATTTTTCACTGTTCAGCTCTACATTTACTGTGAGGAGCAGCCCTGTATTAGCTGATATTCTGTCCACACATCCAACATACTCCATGCACATCAGCCAAGCTGTACAGAGATCATTTACTAATTACTAAAATGAGCTAACCTTGCAAACCATGCAGGGACAGTGCTTCTTGCACACAATGTGTTCTAGTTCCATCAGCACATAGTTGCATAATTGTTCCTCAGGAGAACCCAAGACAAGTCAAGAAGCAGTGATTGCAAGATATCAAGCCTGTATTTAAAACCTGACGATTGTAGTAGGAAGGAAAGACAGAGGAAGGTGAGGAGTTCCACAATTTTGAGTTCCTGGAAATAAGTTAGAATCAAGAGATGGCGCAAATTTTTTTTGCTTTTATGCTAAATAACATCCAAATTTGAAAATTTACACACTTATTGCTACTCGGTGCAATTATACAAATCATTCTCTTTTCCTTAGGCTGAGGGAGAAAGATGCACAAATTTCAACATTGGAACAAGAAATTATGCAGCTGAATGAAATGTTTGAAATGGAAAAAAGCAAAAGCGATGTGAGTGGTTGCAGATTATGTTTCATATTTAATCACTTGGAAAATATTTTTTCACATAATTGGAGAAAGCTTAGAAAGTTCAATGCCTTTACTTAGCTGTGGGTCATTCTCTGCTTTAACATCGCCCCAGTAAAACAATGCAATTGCATGTCGTTGCAATTTCTAATGTTATACTTTTTAATGTTCATTAAAGTCAGTTGCTTAGTTCATGACAAAGTTTTTTCACTTTTGACTCCCGGGGTAGATATTGGCATGCAATATGCCTGGGCAAAGCCTAAAATGAGTGTTAGGTCCCTTATGATTGTAAATTACGAACCTAAACCCTGTTGAAGGCCTCCTTTGGCAAATCAGTTAGCAGCGCAGGACAGGCATTGGGCCTGCTCCACTCCGGATTCTTCAGCGACTGCAGGTAAGTTTTTATTGTTTTATAATTATGAATTAAAATAAAACGTTATGTGGAGCAGGAGTGGAGACCCAAGCTCATTCCAATCATCAATCCCGGAACACATTTTCCAGCTGCTGTTGGTGGGACAGATGGCCCAACAACGATGTCTTTGCTCAGGCGAGCTTTATGTGGAGCGCAGTACTGGCAGCTCTCACTAAGTATATTAATGAAACCTGGACACTAATTTTGGTTGATCCTTGGGCCTCCCAATTTAGGTACACACTGATTGCATGCAACCATTCTCGGCCAAGGGTCTGCACCAAGAAGCCTCTCAACACCAGGTTAAAATCCAACAGGTTTATTTGGTAGCACGAGCTTTCGGAGCACTGCTCCTTCATCAGGTGAGTGGAGAGTTGGGTTCACAACAGGGCATATATAGACACAGACTCAATTGCAAGATAATGGTTGGAATGCAAGTCTCAACAGGTAATCAGTTCTTTACAGGTGCAGACAATGTGAGTGGAGAGAGGGTTAAGTATAGGTTAAAGGGGTGTGAATTGTCTCAAGCCAGGACAGTTAGTAAGATCTTGCAAGCCCAGACAAGTCGTGGGGATTACAGGTAGTGTGACATGAACCCAAGATCCCAGTTGAGGCTATCCTCATGTGTGTGGAACCTGGCTATCAGTTTCTGCATTGTGTGTCTTGAAGGCCGCCTTGGAGAACGCTTACCCGAAGATCGGAGGCTGAATGCCCTCGACTGCTGAAGTGTTCCCCAATAGGACGGGAACACTCCTGCTTGGTGCTTGTCGATCGGTGTCCATTCGTCTGTTGTCGTAGCGTCTGCATGGTCTCACCGATGTACCATGCCTCGGGACATCCTTTCCTGCATGGTATCAGATAGACAAGGTTGGACGAATCGCATGAGTATGTACCGTGTACCTGGTGGATGGTGTTCTCACATGAGATGATGGTATCCATGTCGATGATCCGACACGTCTTGCAGAGGTTGCTGTGGCAGGGTTGTGTGGTGTCGTGGTCGTTGTTCTCCTGAAGGCTGGGTAGTTTGCTGCGAACAATGGTCTGCTTAAGGTTGTGTAATTGTTTGAAGGCAAGTAGTGGGAGTGTGGGGATGGCCTTGGCGAGATGTTCGTCTTCATCAATGACATGTTGTAGGCTCCAAAGAAGATGTCGTAGCTTCTCTGCTCCGGGGAAGTACTGGATGACGAAGGGTACTTACTCTGTTTGCCGTGTCCCGTGTTTGTCTTTTGAGGAGGTTGGAATGGTTTTTCGCTGTGGCGTATCAGAACTGTCGATTGATGAGTCGAATATCATATCCTGTTCTTACGAGGGCATCTTTCAGCGTCTATAGGTGTTTTTTGTGTTCCTCCTCATCTGAGCAGATCCTGTGTATATGGAGAGATTGTCCATAGGGGATGGTTTCTTTAACGTGTTTAGGGTGGAAGCTGGAGAAGTGGAGCATCGTGAGGTTATCCGTGGGCTTGCGGTACAGTGAAGTGCTGAGGTGACCGTCCTTATTGGAGATGTGTGTGTCCAAGAATGCAACTGATTCTGGATGAAGAACTGGTTGTTGAAGGTGAAGACGTTGTGGTCCAGGATGACGTGGATGAGTTGTAGAATTGCATCTGGAGATTGGCAGTTGTTGGTGTTGAGTACTGAGGCCATTGCAGCAATGCCGTTGTCGTGGGGGATGCTGGTGTAGAGTGCCGAGACATCCATTGTGACGAGGAGTGTTCCTGGTTCAACTGCTCCATGGGTGCTGAGTTTCTGTAAGAAGTCCGTAGCGTCGCGACAGAAGCTGGGGGGTTCCTTGTACGATGGGTTTCAGGATGCCCTCGACGTAGCCATAGAGGTTCTCACACAGGGTCCCATTGCCTGATACGATGGGACAGCCAGATGTTGTTGGCATTGTGTATCTTCGGGAGGCAGTAGAGATCTCCAACGCAGGGAGTACCTGGGATGAGAGCACGGAGGGTGCTCTGAAGGGCCAGATCAAAGGTCTTAATCAATCTGTTGAGTTGGCGGGTGTGTCCTTTGGTCGAATCTGTGGGTAACTGTCTGTTGTGTTCCTGGTTGTTCAGTTGTCGGTACACTTCTTTGCAATAATCCGTTCTGTTCAGTATGATGGTGGCCCCTCCTTTGCTGGTTTGATGACAATGTTGCGGTGGTTGGTCTTGAGAATGCGGATGGCATTACATTTTGCTTGGGTGATGTTTGGGGCTGTCTTGTGAGTGCGGCTGATGAATCTGGCATTATCGCATCTCCTGACGGCTTGGGCATACATGTTGACTCTAGGGCAGCAGCCTTCTGGAGGGGTCCAATTAGACTCTTTCCTCTTCGGTTCTTGCACCACGGATCTCTCTGTCGGCTGTTCCGGTTCATTGGCTGTCTCATTGGGCCTCTTGGGGTTTGTGGAAGAACTCCCGGAGCCTCATTTGTCTGATGAATTCCTCTGTGTCTGCCGCGAAACTGATGGGTCCATTTTGGTGGTGGGGCAGAAATTGAGCCCTCGGCTGAGAACTTCTGGTTGAAGGGTGTAGTCTGACAAGTTGACAATGGACTTCCCTGCAGTGGTACTGTTTTCTACTGTGGTACCGGGGAAGGCTTGGTTGCTGCTGGTGGTGATGCCAAGTTTCTCAAGTTTTCTGTTCTTGGTGTGCATGCAGATGGCGTAGTTCCGTTGTCTCGTCCGCCTCTCCAGGGCAGCCTTCAAGACACACGACAACGCAGAATTGCCAAGCAGAAACTGATAGCCAAGTTCCACATACATGAGGACGGCCTCAACTGGGATCTTGGGTTCATGTTACACTACCTGTAATCCCCACGACTTGCCTGGGCTTGCAAAATCTTACTAACTGTCCTGGCTTGAGACAATTTACACCTCTTTAACCTGTGGACTTGCATTCCAATCATTATCTTGCAATTGAGTCTGTGTCTATATATGCCCTGTTTGTGAACCCAACTCTCCACTCACCTGATGAAGGAGCAGCGCTCCAAAAGCTCGTGCTTCCAAATAAACCTGTTGGACTTTAACCTGGTGTTGTGAGACTTCTTACTGTGCCCACCCCAGTCCAACACCGGCATCTCCACATCAGGTCTGCATCAAATACTACCAGGCCAGAAATAGTTTATCCATACTTTTGTATCAAACTCACAAGCATTCGCTACTGAATCATCATAAACATTTTCCATTTCCCACATCCAACTGTTATTTAGAACTGAATTGTGAACCCATGGCTGTGAGGAAATGAGTTGATGTTCCTTCAAAATCATTTTGCATGGAAATCATAAGAGAGAGGAGATTCAAATCTGAGCTGAAAGCACTGTGTGCTAACCCATTGCACCACCCAGTGCCTGGATCTTGAAGTTTACAGGGCAAAACATTTTAATCCTAGTTCTTTAAATATTACCGAGATACCCATTTGCATGAACAGGAAGGCAATTCTAGAGATAAAGGAGTAGAAATTTGTCTGGTGGTGTAACATGGGAGATTTTGGATCAGTCACCCAATATATGCAGCAGCTGATATTCAATTTCATTATGGTTAAGTGAACTGAGTATCAGGTGCTACATATAACGGGTGGGCAATTGACCTCGCTATTTTTTTCCACTACCTGAGACAAATTTCTATCCTAAAAGTGTTAAATGGTAAGCACCTACTTTTACTTAATCCTCTCTGTATCTTTGTATCCTTTCCATTTGCCACAGTGAAATGATGGAGCTGGAATGAGTCCTTTAGATTGCAGCTTTCCCTACAATTGATGCCATTAGGATCAGTTTATTTCAGAACGTAAAACAGTATGGAATAAGAAGAGGCCATTAATTCAGACTACTCTTTCCACAGACATGTATACTCTCTCTCATAGATTATTCACTAATTGTGAGGGAGAACTCTGCCAAATTTCTCTTTCACTTCTAAAAGTAGACATGAACTATTTATTCTTTGCCCTTCAGCCACCCTGGGCTTCTTTGTTTATATTACAAACCATTTTATGAATAATTTAATTTGTATTATTGTCCAAAGTAATTTTGGTTCCATTGGTTTACTTTAACATACAGGAAACAGAAAAAGAAAAGAAGCACCTCAAAATAAAGGCAAGATTCTTGAAGGTAGATAGCAATGTACTTATGAAGTGATTTGTTAGAATATTTCCTCCTTCATAACACTGTGTGGGAACCATGCCAAACAAGTTATACCACACATGAGCCTGGAATCAACATCCGAAGAGAAAGTAGGATGAAGTGTAATTCTCATGCACCCAAAATAAAACGGGCTGACCTCCATTATAGTCTCCATAGTCAACTGAATTGAAGTATTTGCCATGAGTTCCAAACATGAACACTACTGATTCTGAGCTGACACATTGTGGGGTAACAATTTTAAAGGCTTTATGCAGCTTAACAGAACAGGCATGTGGGGAAATTGATTTGTAGCACAGGTCAAATGTTCTGTTGAAAGTTAAGGTTAGATTTTCCCACATTTTGTGGCAAATTTGGGGTAGTAGAGGAAATGGGAGTGAGAGATCATTCTTTGAACCCCTACTAATCCTAGGTCTTGTGGCATTTCCTGAACACCAATCCCCCCCACCCCCGCTCCCCACCAAGCGTTGGGGCCTGCCCCAGATTTTCTCACAGCATGCTAATTGTGTCCAAGTCAGTATTCAACATGCAATGCTGCATTTCTCTTCCCCAACTGGTTGTGCCCTGTCACCAAAAAGCAATGCCGTTTCTAAGAGCCATGTTGCTTGTGTGTCAGCTGGGCAGATGGAGATACTGCAAGAAGCCATTTTGGTTATTTCTTACTCTGAACATAAATTCATTTTACTGCAGCTTTGTGGACCTCTCTGAGATAGACGGAGCACTGCCCCAGGGGTTTAATCCCTTTTTTTAACCATCGGTCATTCCATCCACGCCACTGTGGCATTCCCCTTTACTACTGTTTTGAGGAGAAAGAATAGGTAGATCAGTAGAAGAACTCAAAGATGCCAAGCTCCCACCTGCAGATACTGATGCTACTATGCCTGTAAATCCAGGTGCCCCGGCTTGAACCTGATAACTTGCCAATGCTTCAGAAGGCTGAGCTTCTCCTGAAAGGCAATAATAGAGGTGTTCCATCTGCTTATCCCGGTTATGGAAAAGGACAAAGAACAATCCAGAGTAAGGATAATTAACAGGGGAGAAAAAGCCAACGGGCTAAGGGTGGATCTGGGCTGAATAAATTCAAGTCAAAGGTTGGTAAGAAACATGGTAGCTAAACAATGAACTACCTTCGAAGAAGAGCAAGTTTGGGCGCAGTCAAGGTATATTCCCTCAAAAGGGAAAGGTAGGGTAAACAAATCCAGAGCTCCCTGGATGACAAAAAGAGAAATAGAAATTAAGATAAAGAAAAACTGTACTTATGACAGATGTTAAGTAGAAAATACAATTGAGAACCAGGCTGAATATAGAAGGTTCCGTGGGGAGGTACGACAAATACGAGAAACAAAGAGGAAGTATGAAAAGAGACTGGCAGCCAACATAAAGGGGAATCCCAAAGTCTTCTATAGGCATATAAATAGTAAAAGGATTATGGCTGATTAGGGACTAAAAAGTGGATTTATGTATGGAGGCAGAGGGCATTGCTGAGATATTAAATGAATACTTTGCATCTGTCTTTACCAAGGAAGAAGATGCTAACCAAGCCATGGTGAAAGAGGAGGTAATTCAGACAATAAGGGTTTAAAATTGATAAGGAGATATTCGATCGGCTGTCTGTACTTAAAAGTTGGTAAGGCACCAGGACTGGATGAGATGCCTCCAAGGATACTGAGGGAGGTGAAAGTGGCAATTACAGAGGCACTGGCCATAATCTTTCAATCTTCCTTAGAACCAGGTGATGCCAGAAGACTGGAGAATTGCAAATGTTACATCTTACTTCTAAATAAGCCCAGCAACATCTGGCCAATCAGTTTAACTTCAGTGGTGGGAAACCTCTAGAAACAATAATTCGGGTCACAATTACAGGAAAATCAGCATAGCTTTCTCGAGGGAAAATCACGCTTGACTAACTTGCTGTTGTTTTTTTAAGAGGAAGCAGAGAAGGTTAATGAGGGCAATGCTGTTGATGTGATGTATATGGACCTCCAAAAGAAATTTAATACAGTGCCACAAAGTTATAGATCTTGGAATAAAAAGGAAAGTAGCAACATGAATATGAAATTGACTGAATGACAGGAAATGGAGAGGATTGGTTAATGGATGTGTTTTGGGCTGGAGGAAGATTTGTACTGGAGTTTCCCTTGCCTGTTGGACCCTTGCTTTTCCTGATATTTGTTAATATCCTGTACCTTGATGTAAACGGCTCAATTTCAGAATTTGTGGATGATATGAAACTTGGAAGCATTGTGAATTGTGAGGAGGATAGTGTAGAACTTCAAAAGGACATCAGACAAAACAAGTTGATGGAATGGGAGGACAAGCGGCAGATGGAGTTCAACACGGGGAAATGTGAAGTGATTCATTTTGGTAGGAAGAACATGAAGGGACAATAAAAATTAAAGGGCACAATTCTGAAGTGGGTGCAGGAGCAGAGTGACCTGGATGTGTATGTGCACAAGTTATTGAATGTGACAGGACAGGTTGAGAGAGTGGTTAATAAAACATACAGTATCCTAGACTATTCATAGGGGCATAGAGTACAAGAGCAAGGAGGTTATGTTGAACTTGTATAAGACACTAATTTGACCTCAACTAGAGTATTGCCCATTTCTGGGCGTCACTTTTTTTAGGAAGGATATGAAGGCAATGGAGAGAGTGAAGAGAAGATTAATGAGAATGGTACCCAGTTATGAAGATAGATTGAAGAAGTTAGGACTGTTTTCCTTGAAGAAGAGAAGGCTAAGAGGAGATTTGATAGAGGTATTCAACATCATGAGCAGTTTGGACAAAGGAGATGGGGAGAATTTGTTCCCACTGGTAAAATGACCGAGAATGAAAAGCACAGATTTAAAGTAATTGGCAAAAGAATCAAAAATATGAGAAAAAGCTTTTTCACGCTGTGAATGGCTAAGGCCTGGAATGCACTGCCTGAGAGTGGTGGCTCAGTCGAAGCATTGTAAGGGAATTATACTGTTACCTGAAAAGGATGAATATGCAGGGTTACAGAGAGAAGGCAGGAGAATGAAACTAAGCTAATTGCTCATTTGAAGAGCCAGTGCTGACACAGTGGGCCTAATGGCCATCTTCTGCGCCATAACAATTCTGTGACTAAGATCCCCCATTGACACGAGGCACCATATTATCAATGGCCTTCAAAGTAAGAGTGCCATTTATACTCCACAGGTTTCTTTAAGGAAGCATTTTGACATATATTAACCCGTCATGAAATTATAGATTAGGTGAAATATAGATAATAATCCATATATAATTAGGACATTAAACCTTTAGAATTCAATAAAGGGTTACCTTTGTTAAACATGGCAGACATATCTTACCCAGAAGCCTTTGCACACACATAGGGGCATCTTGAATCTGACACGGCAGATGAAACTTTTCCAAACCGTTTGATATGGGCAACACAGTGGATAGCACTGCTGCCTCACAGCTTCAGGGACCCGGGTTCGATTCCTGGCTTGGATCACTGTCTTTGTGGAGTTTGTATGTTCTCCCCGTGTCTGCGTGGGTTTCCTCCGGGTGCTCCAGTTTCCTCCCATAGTCCAAAGATGTACGGGTTAGGTTTGCCATGCTAAATTGCCCTTTAGTGTCCTGGTATACGTAGGTTAGAGGGATTAGTGGGGTAAATATGTGGGGTTACGGGGATAGGGATTAGGTGAGATTGTTGTCGGTGCAGACTCGATGGGCTGAATGGCCTCCTTCTGCACTGTAGGGCTTCTATGATTTCAAATATAAACATATGGTATAGGCTGTTACAAAAGGTCACAAAGAACACAGACATCATAGCACAGGAATGTTCCAGGCCAAAAAACAGAATTTCTCCTTTATGTTCTACCTTCTAAATGACCTTTTTTTTAAGAAACAAAAGGTGAGAAGGATATCAGAATATACCAGAGTCAGCTTTGTCTGCAAAAGGACACACTGATGTGTTTGTATTTTAAAGAAAAGATTCATCACACATTAGCTTTAGATGTACAGAACACCTCCTTAAATCATTGCGAATTAATTTAAAATCATTAATCAACTCAATTGGAATATTGTGCATCACAAGATTAAAATTTTGCTGAGCTTAAGATAAAAGAGAAATGACTGTTGGATGGCCTCATTATGGACAAAGGAATCTTAAACTGACCATGCAGTAAAAGTTTAAGGTTTAAATTCATTTTATAAAACATAAATTATGAAATTAAGAAACAAGTAAGTCATTATATGTATTGCAACTGGAAGATATTACCAACAGCTATCGACCAGATAAATGCTCGGCAATCCTCAACAATTAAATAAAATTATTAATAGATATGGGCCGGGATTCTCTGGGTCCGTTCTCCCCAGCTGGGAATTCTGATGGCCCGTTGAATTGGGTGAGAGGGCCAAATTGGTATTCTCGCTGGGCGTCCAGCCCGTCCCGATCCTCCCCTCCAAGTATGGATGAGAACCTGATCACAGGTCATTTAAATTAATTTTAATGTCATTAGCAGGCTTAAAGCCTGACTCAGTGGGCTCCTGCATTTCTCCTCCCACCCAACCAGAAGCCCCGTGGGCACTAATTACTTCTGGTTCATAGAAGTGTGGATCTGGCGCCATGGAATCCCGGGAGGGTGCGGGGAAGGGGGGTGGACGGGGATGGGGAAACAAGTGGGAACTGCAGTCTCCAACGGTGTCCTTGTGTCCCTCTGCTAGGACATGAGGGTTGAGGGGCTTGGGTTGAGGGGAAGGGCTTGACCTTGGGGATCTAGTGGATGCACTTGTGCATGTTGCCCTGGAAAAAGTGGTGTTCACTCTCAGGATGGTAATTTAAGATGCCATTTTGGTAAAGATATTCATTATTGTCTCTGTCCTTTAAAACCTTTGAAGTGGCCTGGTCACGCTAAAAGCCATGCCCCCTGAACCCCTGAAAGCCTTCAAAATCACCGCAGCACTCCATTCCACAGTCGAGATTGGCCCTGGTTAATGTCATAAGCTCCAGGTGTTAAAAGACTTCTTTAAAGTGTTCTGATAGAAAGGACCTGTCAGTTTTCCCAGAGAGATCCCTTGCTTTCTCTCATAGCTCTGAAACTTCTTTGAAGTCCTTTGATTGGCAGTAGACTGTCATTCACTGGTGCAATCCTCTTTTAACATTGAAAGAGCTGCACCTGCTGCCTGGCCCCTTTGAAGTGCTTTGATTGACAGCAGGGATTGAGTTTCACTGGGGAGTTTTTCACTTGCTAAAAGTAGCATCTGGTGTCTGGCCCCTTTGAAGTGCTTTGTTTAACACGCTTGATCAATTATCCACAAGCCAGGAGCTTTGTTTTTCTTTCCCTTCACGGTTGAACGTATCTCAAGTGCTTTCTAAACATTACTTTTCCGAAAGAGGAACTGGAACTTCATGATGAATGGGTAATTGATCCAATCTGTCATTCAAAGGCTAGATAAAGGTAATGGAGCATGACATTGAATGAACACAAAGGATTTTGGGATTTTTGAGCTTTCCAGGAAAGCTCAGAGACCTAAACAAAATGCAGTGTTAAAAAGAATGGGGCTGAACAAGCAGGTCTGATGGAATGAGGAGGTTCATGAGGCTTACTGGATTGTCTCGACAATGAACTGTCTGATCTGCTGTGCAGCTGTCAATCCGAGCAGATCAGGCTGTTCTGTAGAATGGAGTGCTGCTGTGATTTTAAAGGCTTCCAGATGTCCAGGGGGCATGGATATTAATGTGACCAGGCTACTTCAAATATTTCACAATGCACAGATAAGAATGAAGATTTTGAACAGAAAGCTGCCTGAGATCACTATGCTAAGAGTGATCTCCACTTTTGCCAGCGTGATAAGGGGCAGTCCAGCCACAAGACCCCCATCCCGGGGTAAAATCCTGAGGTCAACCCCCAGCCCAAGCCCACCCAACCCTCAGATCCCTTGGGGGACCCTCCCTTGGCAGCGGCAGAGCACTGACCTCCTTGACCCCCTTGGAGTCCAAGGTGCCAGGCCAGGATGTCACTGCCAGGGTGTCAGTGCAAAGTTGGCATTGCCGGGGACAGGGCCTGAGGGTACCCCATATTGCAGTGTCTGTCTTTTGGGGGGCACCTCTGGCTGTGGCAGAAGGGGGGTTCGGGTCACCATCATGCCAGCATGGTGTGGTGGGGGTCATCCATTCTTTTAGTTGTGGGGAGAAGGATTCCCCCATTGTGCTGAAGGGTTGGGGAATGCTCCCCTTGTCAGCGGGGTGGGAGTCACCATGTCCGTAATGGGGGCGAGAGGGCCCTGTCTCTGAATGCTGAGATCGGAGTGCGCATTCCACCTGACGGACGCTGCCTGCGCCTGTGGAAAAAACTCCGGTTTTCCCACTGGCGGGATCACTTAGAACCAAAATAGGAGAATCACGCCCTATAAGGTTGAAGTCTTTTGTCAGCTAAGACAAAATGTGTTGAACAGAAACCTTTCTGTCATTGCCACTATGCAGGTAATTATAGCCTAGCTGATAATTATTAAAACAGCTACCTGGAAGAAGGGATTATCTTTTGATGGTTATCTTCTTTGAGAAGAGGTAGTTTATTTGCTTGGACCCAAAAGAAATGTCTGCAGGAAGTGGCTATTCTAAACTAAAGTGAAGGTGATTATTAAGGGAGTGCTCCTGATCTGGGATGACTCAGAAAGGGATTAAGGCTATAATCCATTTCAAACTAACCAGCTCTCTACTACTTTGGGGTGTGGAATGCACTGCCTGCAGTGATAGTGGAGTCAGACACTTTAGGAACATTTAAGCGGTTATTGGATAGGCACATGGAGCACACCAGGATGATAGGGAGTGGGATAGCTTGATCTTGGTTTCAGATAAAGCTCGGCACAACATCATGGGCTGAAGGGCCTGTTCTGTGCTGTACTGTTCTATGTTCTACTTCATCAAGTAGGTTATAGATGTATGTTTGTATAGGTTGTTTGTATAGGTTGCCCAGTTACCTCATTCCACGTGACCCTGGTGCACTGGCATATGATAGTTTTGCAGATTTGTTGACTTGGGTATGAAAGGCCAAACGTGGCATTTCCCAGAACGCAGTTAATTTTTGCCAACATGAAATATTTAATTCCTTTAATCTGAAGTTGGTGTGTGATGCCAAGCACATAATTATCCATATCAATGCTTGCGATACAGGAAACTGTCATGATTCCTGTATGTTATGGTAGTCCAAATTCCCACATTGCTCGTAAGCCTAAGGCTGTGTGCCGTGGGCTTCTATCTGCAGCACTGGGCAATGATGCTGCTGCGGATATCAGGAATCCTCCAACATTGATACAATGAAGTTCATAGTGCTACCAGTATTGGTATAGAACAGGCCATAAGCACTCTGAAGACTCTCTTCAGGTGTTTGGATAGATCTGGGGTGCATTTCAGTATAGTTCTTTCTGGCATCCTTAAGATTGTGGTGCCTGCTGCGTGCTGTGTAATTTCATTACCTGAAAAGGACTATTTATGACAAACCCAGAGGACGATGAGAAAGATAATGCAGGGTAGTTGCAGCAGCAGATGGCTGATGAGACAATGCTTGATGAATGAGTGGCACCTTTGCCAGCTGCTTTAGAGAATGGCACTGCTCATAAGTGTCAACTTCAGTTAAAAGGTCGCTGTCTACTGTATATTCAGTCAACGTTCCCTTTGACAACTGTTGCCTCATTAATATCCTCACCTAAGGTTATCCTTCAAAACTACTATATTGCAAAACATTCAGATTGTCACACACATGCCTTCCTCTTTGCACAGTTTTATTTCAGTGCTAATAGTTCTATAATTATTCCATTAAATTGTGAATCACTATATTGTTTCCTTCACCTTTGCACTCCGTTTTCAACCAAGCTTCCTACTTTTTTGCTTCCCTGGTGACAGAGAGATGCACATTGGCGTAGGGTAAATAAGACTAGAAAGACGAAGATGTGGCTTAGACTGGTGTGGGAGAAATGGGTTTTGATTCATGGGGCACTGGCCCCAATGCTGGGGAAAGTGAGAGCTGTACAGTTGGGACGGTCTTCACCTGAACTCGACTGGGACCAGTGTTCTGGAGAGTTGTATAATTAGGGTGGCAGAGAGGGCTTTAAACTAAATAGTGGGCGGGAGGGATCATGCAAGAGGAGTTGTAGTAAATCAAAAGGAAACTGTGGTAATTCAACCAAATGTTAGTCACCAACACCCTTTATTAGGCACCAAAGGAAGAGGCCGCGACTGCGGCTTACATTTGGGTAGTCCTCACCTTGGGACCTACAATGATGGCCCGGATAGAATAACAGGCTTAAATACCTCCACCGTCTGCTTCCATTTGGGTGAGCCTCCGCTTGCTCAATAAGGCAGCTCGTACTGCACGAAGCCCATGGGGAAATGTATTGACAATCCCCCTGTGGCCTTCGTGGTCCGCATCTCTCCCAGCACCCTCACTGTGAGGAGGTCCTTACCGTCACTTGGCGCTCAGTCAGAAGTCTGTTGAAGGCAGGGCTGGGTCAGGCAGTGTAAACCGAACAGGAAACTTTCTCTTCTGGAAGGAGTATCGCAGGGTTACTGATGCAGGTTCCTTCTCGGGTTCCGTTGCGGCCTGGAGGCCCAATCTTCAGCCTGCATTTCTGAGTCTATACCTTCACTATCCAGAGGGACTAACGCGGAGTCAGCTTTGAGCTGAGGCTGGCACTGGCAGCGGCTATCTCCAAGGCCGGTTGTGGGGCTTGCTCAGGTAGGGACTCCCTGGTTCTGAGATTTTTATTTTTTATTCATGGGACATGGGCGTCGCTGGCTGGCTAGCATTTATTGTCCATCCCTAGTTACCCTTGGAGGGCAGTTGAGAGTCAACCACATTGCTGTGGCTCTGGAGTCACATGTAGGCTAGACCACGTAAGGATGGCAGATTTCCTTCCCTAAAGGACATTAGTGAACTTTCTTTAGGGTTTTTCCGACAATCGACAATGATTTTATAGTCATTAGTAGATTCTTAATTCCAGATTTTTTAATTGAATCCAACTGACTTTTCACAGTACATGATGTGGAGATGCCGGCGTTGGACTGGGGTGAACACAGTAAGAAGTCTCACAACACCAGGTTAAAGTCCAACCGGTTTATTTCGTAGCAAATACCATAAGCTTTCGGAGCGCTGCTCCTTCGTCAGATGGAGTGGAAATGTGCTCTCAAACAGTGCACAGAGACACAAAATCAAGTTACAGAATACTGATTAGAATGCGAATCCCTAAAGCCAACCAGGTCTTAAAGGTACAGACAATGTGGGTGGAGGGAGCATTAAACACAGGTTAAAGAGATGTGTATTGTCTCCAGACAGAACAGCTAGTGAGATTCTGCAAGCCCAGGAGGCAAGCTGTGGGGGTTACTGATAATGTGACATAAATCCAACATCCCGGTTTTATCCATGTACCCGAGGCATGGTACATTGGGGAAACCATGCAGACGCTACGACAACGGATGAATGAACACTGCTCGACAATCACCAGGCAAGGCTGTTCTCTTCCTGTGGGGGAGCACTTCAGCAGTCACGGGCATTCAGCCTTGGATCTTCAGGTAAGCGTTCTCCAAGGCGGCCTTCACGACACACGACAGCGCAGAGTCGCTGAGCAGAAACTGATAGCCAAGTTCCGCACACATGAGGACAGCCTAAACCGGGATGTTGGATTTATGTCACATTATCAGTAACCCCCACAGCTTGCCCCTGGTCTTGCATAATCTCACCAGCTGTTCTGTCTGGAGACAATACACATCTCTTTAACCTGTGTTTAATGTTCCCTCCAACCACATTATCTGTACCTTTTAAGACCTGGCTGGCTGTAGAGATTTGCATTCTAATTAGTATTCTGTAACTTGATTTCTGTGTCTGTGCACTGTTGGAGAACAGAGACCACTCCATCTGACGAAGGAGCAGCAAGCTCCGAAAGCTTATGGTATTTGCTACCAAATAAACCTGTTGGACTTTAACCTGGTGTTGTGAGACTTCTTACTGTTCTTACATTGAGCCAATGTCTAATCCAATTTACTACCTCTCCATGTATACCTAGCGACTGAACCTTCCTGACTAACCTCCCATGCGGGACCTTGTCAAAGGCCTTACTGAAGTCCATGAAGACAACATCCACTGCCTTCCCTTCATCCACTTTCCTGGTAACCTCCTCGAAAAACTCTAATAGATTGGTTAAACATGACCTACCACGCACAAAGCCATGTTGACTCTCCCTAATAAGTCCCTGTCTTTCCAAATATTTGTAGATCCTATCTCTTTATACTCCTTCCAATAATTTAGCTACTACTGACGTCAAACTTACCGGCCTATAATTTCCCGCATTACTTTTTGAGCCTTTTTTAAACAACGGAACAACATGAGCTATCCTCCAATCATCCGGCACCACACCCGTGGATACCGACATTTTCAAGGTCCGAGGGAATACCCTATCCGGTCCTGGGGATTTATCTACTCTGATTTGCCTCAAGACAGCAAGCACCTCCTCCCCTTTAATCTGTATAGGTTCCATGACCTCCCTACTTGTTTGCCTTATTTCCATAGACTCCATTGCCAGTTTCCTTAGTAAATACGGATGCAAAAAACCTATTTAATATCTCCCCCATTTCTTTTGGTTCCATACATAGCCGACCACTTTGATCTTCAAGAGGACCAATTTTATTCCTTACTATCCTTTTGCTCTTAATATACCTGTAGAAGCTCTTAGGATTATCCTTCATCTTGTCTGCCAAAGCAACCTCATGTCTTCTTTTAGCCCTCCTGATTTCTTTCTTAAGTAGTTTCTTGCACTTTTTATACTCTTCAAGCATCTTATTTGCTCCCTGTTGCCTATACATGTCATACATCTCTCTCTTCTTCTTTATCAGAGTTCCAATATCCCTCGAAAACCAAGGTTCCTTATTCTTATTCACTTTAGACAGGGGCATGTTCTCCTTTACGCTTCCTGAAGTCAATGACAATCTCCTTCGTTTTGTTGACATTGAGAGAGAGATTATTGTCACCGCACCAGTTCACCAGATTCTCTATCTCATTACTGTACTCTGTCTCGTCATTGTTTGAGATCTGTCCCACTACAGTGGTGTCGTCAGCAAACTTGAAAATTGAGTTGGAGGGGAATTTAGCCACACAGTTATTAGTATATAAGGAGTATAGTAGGGGGCTGAGAACACAGCCTTGTGAGGCACCGGTGTTGAGGATGATCGTGGAGGAGGTGTTGTTGCCTATCCTTACTGATTGTGGTCTGTGAGTTTGGAAGTTCAGGATCCAGTCGCAGAGGGAGGAGCCAAGGCCCAGGCCACGGAGTTTGGAGATGAGTTTCGGTGGGAATATTGGTGTTGAAGGCTGAGCTGTAGTCAATAAATTGGAGTCTGAGATAGGTGTCTTTGTTATCTAGGTGTTGTATGTGGTGTGGTCCTGTAATCGAACAAAAATCCTGCCAGTTTAGTCTCCATGAATGCTGCCAGTTATTTCTCCATGCCACTTTTGAAGGTTTAAAGCGCCTGTTTTGTCAGTCCAATTGACAATTTGGTGATAAGGTGCAGTTCAGATGTGTCGGATACCATTGGAGAGCACAAGGTTCTGGAAATCAAAGCTAGTAAAGGCCATGCCGTTACCGGAAACCAGGACTTCCGGTATTCCATGTATACTGAAGCTTGTCGTAATTTTTGGATTGAAGCCTGAGAAGTCGTGGAGCCCATGTATTGCACCTCCAACCACTTGGAGTGTGTGTCCACCATGATTAAAAACATGAACCCCATAAAGGAGCCTGTAAATCCACATGTGCAAGTAGTCAGGGTCTGCCAGGCCACTCCCATGGGTGTAGGGAGGCTGAAGGTGAGTGTTTTTGATTTTCCTGGCACAGGTCACGTCACTTCACCAAGTCTGTGATGTCAGAGTCAAGACCAGGCCACCAGACGTAACTCCTAGCCAGCATCTTCATTTTTAATAATCCCAGATGGCCATTATGTAGTTCCGTTAATATTGGACGTCGTCCTGGAGGCAGTGCAATTACATGGGACCCCCAAAGAACGATCCCGATTTCAATACTAAGTTCAGCTTTCTTAATGGAGTATGTTTTCATTTCTTCGGAAGGTTATCTTTCGAATCTACCATATAGGATCATGTGCCTTATTTTGGATGAGGTTGGAACTTTTTGGGTCCAGGCTTTAATCTGGCACTGGCAAGGTCTCTAAAAGGTTCAAGGTCATCACAACCTCTTCCAATGCTGGTAAAGAAGCCAGGTTTGGGAGCAACAGGAGGTGACTCAGTGCATCAGCATTAGCTACCGGTTCCAGGCTGTGCTACCGCGGCACGGTAGCACAGTGGTTAGCACTGCTGCTTCACAGCTCCAGGGACCTGGGTTCGATTCCCGGCTTGGGTCACTGTCTGTGTGGAGTTTGCACATTCTCCTCGTGTCTACGTGGGTTTCCTCCGGGTGCTCCGGTTTCCTCCCACAGTCCAAAGATGTGCGGGTTAGGTTGATTGGCCATGTTAAAAAAATTGCCCCTTTAGTGTCTTGGAATGCATAGATTAGAGGGATTAGCGGGTAAAATATGTAGGGATATGGGGGTAGGGCCTGGGTGGGATTGTGGTCGGTGCAGACTCGATGGGCCGAATGGCCTCTTTCTGTACTGTAGGGTTTCTATGATTTCTACGATGTTCCAGAGGGTATTCGTAGGCCACCAATAACAAGGCCCAGCATTGTATCCGAGCGGAGGCGATGGGGGGAATTGCCTTTGAAGAGGCCCAATAAGGGTTAATGGTCGGTAACTATAAAAAACCGTCACCCTTAGACGTATTGATGGAACATCTTCACACCAAATACGATCGCCAATCCTTCCTCCTCAATTTGAGAATACCTTCGGTTCACATCCGAAAGGGTCCTAAAGGTATATGTGATGGGCTTTTCCGTCTTTTCCAGAGATGTCACCACACTGCAAGTTAATATAAGTTCTTTCTTGTGGTCGAAATGGGCCAGTAAGTTAAATAACAGTAACTGACGTTTATCTTTAGAAAAAGTCTCTACCTGCAGAGCTTCCCAGGAGCACCACTGGTGTTTTCATAGTAGGGCATGCAAGGGGGCCAGCATGGGAGGTAAATTCAGGATGAATTTTCCACAATAATTGACTAGTCCCAAGAAGGATTTTAACTCCGGGGTGTTCCTTGGAATTGGTGCTTCTTTGATGGTCTTTACGTTATCATCTACTGGATGTAACCCCTTGCCGCCTACTCGGTAGCCTAAATAGGTTACTTCAGCCACCTGGAAAAAGCGTTTCTTCCTTTTCTTGTATCCCTGGCATTCTTCTGATAATCAATAAATGTTCTGATTTGAGACTTGGGTCGTTAGGTTGTAACAAACATCACATTATAAGAGCTGCTGTGTATTAATGTACCATGCTAGTTTTAAAGTCCCACTCTGGAAAATCTCTGCCAAGATCTCTAGGTCAAGACC
Organism: Mustelus asterias; assembly: GCF_964213995.1. NCBI lineage: Eukaryota > Metazoa > Chordata > Chondrichthyes > Carcharhiniformes > Triakidae > Mustelus > Mustelus asterias. Next base: position 15,667,797 of record NC_135834.1, on the reverse strand, counting down.
AGGTGTTCATGTTCTGAAGCCCCCGTGACCAAGACATCATCTAAGTATACTGCTATCTTGGGTAGCCCTTGAAGGATGTTCTCCATACTCTGATAGATTGCACACGCTGACGAGACCCCAAAGGGAAAACGGGTATACTCGTAGAGTCCCTTATATGTATTGATTGTCACATATTTACGGGAGAACCTGTTCAATTCAAACTGAAGATAGGCGTGGCTTGTGTCCCACTTGGAGAATGTCCGTTAACTTAGTGTACAAATCTTCGATTCGGGGCATGGGATATCTATTGAGTTTGGAGACCCAATTGACTGTCAGTTTATAGTCCCCACAAAGACAAACTGATTTGTCAGGCTTAAAACCATGGACTATGATCACGGCCTGTTCAGTAAATTGCAGAGGCCTTATTATATCCAAGCTTTCAAGGTGCCCTAGTTCAGTTTCCAGCTGCTCAAGCATGGAGTAAAGGACTGGTCTGGCTCTGACATACCTATGATGTGGAGATGCCATCCCCACACCCCCATTTCTTGCCTTCAAACAACTGCACAACCTCAAACAGACCATTGTCCGCAGCAAACTACCCAGCCTTCAGGAGTACAGTGACCACAACATCACACAACCTCTGCAAGACGTGCCGGATCATCGACACAGATGCCATCATCTCACGTGAGAACACCATCCACCAGGTACACGGTACCTACTCTTGCAACTCCGCCAACATTGTCTACCTGATACGCTGCAGGAAAGGATGTCCCGAGGCATGGTACATTGGGGAAACCATGCAGACACTACGGCAACGGATGAATGAACACCGCTCGACAATCACCAGGCTCCTGTTCTCTTCCTGTTGGGGAGCACTTCAGCAGTCACGGGCATTCGGCCCCTGATCTTCGCGTAAGCGTTCTCCAAGACGGCCTTCACGACACACGACAGCGCAGAGTCGCTGAGCAGAAACTGATAGCCAAGTTCCGCACACATGAGGATGGCTTCAACCAGGATCTTGGGTTCATGTCACACTATCTATAATCCCCACAGCTTGTCTGGACCTGCAGAATCTCACTGGCTGTCCTGTCTGGAGACAATACACATCTCTTTAACCTGTGCTTAATGCTCCCTCCATTCACCTTTAAGACTTGATTATCTGTAAAGACTGCATTCCAATCATTATTCTGTGAATTGAGTTTGTGTCTTTGTGCCCTGTATGTGAGTATTTCTCCACTCCACCTGACAAAGGAACAGCCTGTTCCGAAAGCTAGTGGCATTTGCTACCAAATAAACCTGTTGGACTTTAACCTGGTGTTGTTAAACTTCTGACATACCTAGGCATAGCATCAAGGTCAAAGTAGCTCTTAGCCTTGATTCCTTTTATTTTTCCAAGGCCCTCTTGAAAAATTCCAGGGTATCTACTAATCACTTCACACAGCCCCCCTCACGTAGCCTGAAGATCTTCAACCAGTTCAGCCGAATCTGCTGGAGTCAATCTCTCCACAGAAGGTTTGGACCATGCCCGGAGAACAATGACTGAGAAACAGGCTGATTTCTGCCTGTAAGTTGGGGGCCTGGAATGCGCTGCCAAGTAGGGTGGTGGAGGCAGGCACGCTGACATCGTTTAAGACTTACCTGGATAGTCACATGAGCAGCCTGGGAATGGAGGGATACAAACGATTGGTCTAGTTGGACCAAGGAGCGGCACAGGCTTGGAGGGCCGAAGGGCCTGTTTCCTGTGCTGTACTGTTCTTTGTTCTTTAATAGTGCACCGTCAGATAAGACCAGAGATTGCAAAAATGGTAAAAAGAGAGTTAAAGGCTTGGGGTGGGATTTTCTGATATTTTTTCAAAATGTTGGGCCTGGTGAGTAAAACCGGAGAGAATCCCGCTGGCGCCATTGGTGGGAAAAGTTGCCACATATTCAGCCTCTTTAACAAAAAATGTTTCCATGTGTTTCACACCATACCCATGGAGGCCTGCCTCTGATTTGTTTGCCTGCCATGACCTAATGGCTGCATTCAGTGGAGCTCACCATTTAAACGCATCCCCAGCATTTGTTCCAAGTTCATTTGGGGGGGAGGGGTGGAACTGCACCATGCTTCACTGAGCGGCTCCTCAGCAAGCTTTTAGATGTTGTCCAGCAGAGGCGGTAGACCTGACAGCAAAGTCACCAACCCCACCTGGGGGGCTTTGGCTGTGGTTGTGAGGGCCAGCTCACTCCATAAGAGGACATAGGTGTAGCACTGTAAGAAGATGAAGGGGAAGAAGAAGAATGATAAGGCTGCCTTCCCATGTTTCCTGCAGCACCTCCTAAACACCCCTCACACCTCCACTCCCATCTACCTTGTGGGGCCCCAGCACTTGTCATGCCGACCCCCTCCCCATTATCCCCCCAGTAGCTCCTATGCTCCTCACATCCTCACTCTTACTCACCCCCCACAAATGCCACATTACAGTACCATCTGACCTGGCACAACTCCCACCTACATTCTCCCATCTGTCTCATTGCAGGTCAAACTCAAACACAACAGGCGTGAGCGGGCACAGCCAGCTGGAGTGATGCTGGAGCTCAAGAACCTAACCCCAATGGAGGAAGGAGCCCTTGAGCTTGGTGGCAAGGAGTTGGACCACACCTGTGCAGAGGGCAAGCTGGGGGCCCGAGGCACAAATGAGAACCCTCAATGCACCCAGCCATGGCACAAGCCTCCTATCATTGTTCCCCTGTCCCGCATAAATGCCATCTCCCTTCCATTGCAAGTCAATCAGCAGACCAGCCTGGACCATCCTCGCGGCCCCTGGATATCACATATCCAAGCAGCTCTGAGGGAGACATCTCAGAGTCCAACATTGAAGAGTCGTCACATCGATCACCCGCACAGATACTCACGCTTTGGTGTGAATACATAGTAGACAGGCTTTGGGTCACTCTCTGGTGTGGGCCTCACATCTTATTTTCCACAGCAGGTGGAGGCAGGGATGTCCCAGGGATTTGGCACTCAGACGGAGGTCGGAGCCCAGGGCTTTGCTGAGCCCGAGGCCAATGACGAGCTGCTGGAGCTACAAAGGTAGAGTTATGAGCCTCAGAAAGGGAAGACAGTATCCCTCCTCAGATTGCAAGGTTGACTGGAGGAGTCTCCTTCTGAGGAGATGGTGATGTCACTCTGATGCAACGTGGCATCCACAGCGGAGACCTAGATAGGTTGGGGGGAGGGGAGCTAGAAGAGTTGACTAGGATCAAGGAACTAATTGATGGGGGGGAGGATGCAGGGGTAAGGGGAATTACAAAATTAATGGTAGAGGAGAGGGTGCAAGTGAATGAAGGCGGTAATTTAGATAAGGGAGTAGAGGGAGAGGGTGTTCGCGACTCATCAAAGCGGGTCCAGATAAAAGCTGGAATAAGGACACTTTGCCTGAGTGCACGAAGCATTCGGAACAAGGTAAATGAGTTGATGGTGCAAATCAGCACAAGTGGGTACGATCTAGTGGCCATTACAGAAACGTGGCTGAAAGGTGACCAGGACTGGGAGATGAATATCCAGGGGTATCAGGCGTTTAGGAAGAATAGACAGGAAGGAAAAGGTGGTGGGGTCGCGCTATTAATAAGAGATAATATCAGGGTAGTACTGAGGGATGACATAGACTCTGAGGAACAAAACGTGGAATCATTATGGGTAGAGATGAGGAATAGTAGAGGGAGAAAGACACTAGTAGGTGTGGTATATAGGCCCCCAAATAATAATGTTGAGGTAGGGAGGGCTATAAACAAGCAGATAAGGGATGCGTGTAAAAACGGAACGGCAATAATCATGGGGGACTTCAACATGCACATTGACTGGCAGACTCAAGTCGGTAAGGGTGGAATGGAGGAAGAGTTCTTAGAATGCTGTCGGGATAGTTTCCTTGAACAGCATGTTACGGAACCGACGAGGGAACGAGCTATTTTGGATCTGGTATTGTGTAACGAGGTAGGTAGAATTAAGGATCTTATTGTGAAGGACCCTCTTGGGTCTAGTGACCACAATATGGTCGAATTTCTGATTCAGATGGAAGAGGAGAAAGTTTGGTCCCAAACCAGTGTCCTCTGTTTGAACAGAGGGAAATATGATAGGATGAGGGATGAATTGGCTAAGGTAGACTGGGAGAGCAGGCTGGCAGGTAGGATAGCTGAGGAACAGTGGAGGATTTTTAAGGAGATCCTTTTCAGTTCTCAGCAAAAATATATTCCAGCAAAAAACAAGGATTGTAAGAAAAGGGAGAACCAGCCGTGGATAACGAAGGAAATAAAGGAGAGTATTAAAATAAAAACAGCTGCGTACAGAGTGGCCAAAAATAGTGGAGAAACAAGTGATTGGGAAAAATTTAAGAAACAACAAAGAGAGACTAAGAAAGCGATAAAGAAAGGAAGGATAGACTATGAAGCTAGGCTAGCAATTAATATAAAAAATGATAGTAAAAGTTTTTATAAATATATAAAAAGGAATAGAGTGGCTAGAGTGAATGTTGGACCCTTGGAGGACGAGAGGGGGGAGTTAATAGTGGGAAATGAGGATATGGCTGAGTCTTTAAATAAGTTTTTTGTGTCGGTCTTCACGGTGGAGGACACAAATAGTTTGCCAAATATTAACGATAGAGGGTTGGCAGCAGGAGAAATACTTAATACAATTAATGTTACCAGAGAGGCAGTGCTGGGTAGACTAATGGGACTGAAGGTGGACAAGTCCCCGGGTCCGGATGGAATGCATCCCAGGGTATTGAAAGAAATGTCAGAGGTAATAGTGGATGCGTTAGTGATTATTTATCAAAACTCGTTGCATTCTGGGGTAGTGCCGGTTGATTGGAAAACGGCTAATGTTACGCCGCTGTTTAAAAAAGGAAGGAGACAAAAGGCGGGTAACTATAGGCCGGTCAGCTTAACGTCTGTAGTAGGGAAAATGCTGGAATCCATTATTAAAGAGGAGATAGCAGGGCATCTGGATAGAAATGGTTTGATCAATCAGACGCAGCATGGATTCATGAGGGGAAAGTCGTGCTTGACGAACATGTTGGATTTTTATGAAGATGTGACTAGGGCGGTTGATGGAGGAGAACCGGTGGATGCGGTGTTTTTGGATTTCCAAAAGGCGTTTGATAAGGTGCCCCATAAAAGGCTGCTGAAGAAGATTAGGGCACACGGAGTTGGGGGTAGTGTGTTAAAGTGGATTGGGGACTGGCTATCCGACAGGAAGCAAAGAGTCGGAATAAATGGGTGTTTTTCCGGTTGGAGGAAGGTAACTAGTGGCGTGCCGCAGGGATCGGTACTCGGGCCGCAACTATTTACCATTTATATAGATGATCTGGAGGAGGGGACGGAGTGTAGGGTAACGAAGTTTGCAGACGACACAAAGATAAGTGGAAAAGTGAATCGTGTGGAGGACGGAGAAGATCTGCAGAGAGATTTGGACAGGCTGAGTGAGTGGGCGAGGATATGGCAAATGGAGTATAACGTTGATAAATGCGAGGTTATACACTTTGGAGGAAATAATAACAAATGGGATTACTATCTCAATGGAAACAAATTAAAACATGCTACCGTGCAAAGGGACCTGGGGGTCCTTGTGCATGAGACGCAAAAGCCCAGTCTGCAGGTACAACAGGTGATCAAGAAGGCAAATGGGATGTTGGCCTATATCGCGAGGGGGATAGAATATAAAAGCAGGGATGTCTTGATGCACCTGTACAGGGCATTGGTGAGGCCGCAGCTGGAATACTGTGTGCAGTATTGGTCCCCTTATATGAGGAAGGATATATTGGCATTGGAGGGAGTGCAGAGAAGGTTCACCAGGTTGATACCGGAGATGAGGGGTTTGGATTATGAGGAGAGGCTGAGGAGATTGGGTTTGTACTCGTTGGAGTTTAGAAGGATGAGGGGGGATCTTATGGAGACTTATAAGATAATGCAGGGGCTGGATAGGGTGGAGGCGGAGAGATTCTTTCCACTTAGTAAGGAAGTTAAAACTAGAGGACACAGCCTCAAAATAAAGGGGGGTCGGTTTAAGACAGAGTTGAGGAGGAACTTCTTCTCCCAGAGGGTGGTGAATCTCTGGAATTCTCTGCCCACTGAGGTGGTGGAGGCTACCTCGCTGAATATGTTTAAAGCGCGGATGGATGGATTCCTGATCGGTAAGGGAATTAAGGGTTATGGGGATCAGGCGGGTAAGTGGTACTGATCCACGTCAGATCAGCCATGATCTTATTGAATGGCGGGGCAGGCTCGAGGGGCTAGATGGCCTACTCCTGCTCCTATTTCTTATGTTCTTATGGTGCAGAATGTGCAGTCAAGGGCGGGGGGTGTCCGCTCCATGGTTCAGGTCATGACCTCCATGGCTGAGGGCATGAGCTGCATGGTACAGGGCTGCATGGTGCAGGCAATAGTGGGAGTTCATGAGTGTAGTGCCAGAGGACAGCAGGGCTTCTGGATTTCACTTCCACTGGCTCTCTATCCCATGGAGGAGCCCAAGGGCACCCGGAGGGAAGAGGATTGGCAGGAGCCCGGAGTCTTCCACCCAGGAGACCCTCGGGATGTCCTGCCCATCTGACACCCCCTTCCCTGTGAACGACACACCTCCAGCCCCACACACCAAGGAGGGCAGCAGTGCAACACCCGTGCTGCTTGAAAGCCTTCAAGTCCCAGCCCCCATGAGACATCTGCCAAGGTCATCTCAGGCAGCAGCACCTGGAAGTCAGCAGGCCGCCTCAACCTCAGCAGTGGATCCTGTGGATACACCTCGATGTAGTTAGTGGGTGAGGAAGATAAAGAAACGATAGGCACGTAGTGGGCACGGCTCAACCTAGGCACAAGTAGAGACAAGTCAAAGTCAACATTGTAATAACTAGCTTGCATTAAAATTCACTTTGACCGCCCATAAAGAGCCTCCAAGCAGTCATGTCGTGGCGCCATGCTGTGCAAACCCGCACGGAAACTCCGCCATTCCTCCCTGTTCAGTGTGAGAGTGGCAATGCTCCCATCTTCCACATTGATAGTGCAGTAAAGCTGAAGTTGCTTAATCTGTTCCCCGCTGCTCCTGAGACTAAGGGCAGCTGCTTAATGTACTCCCCCCTGTTGGACAATGGCTTCCCCGCCGTTGGTTAATGTTTTCCCCGCCTTTAGTTCATGTTTTCCCGAAACTGGTTAATGATTTCCCCCGAAGTTGGTTAATGTTTTCCCCGCTGCTCCTGAGACTAAGGGCAGCTGCTTAATGTACTCCCCGCCGTTGGTTCATGTTTTCCCCGCCGTTGGTTCATGTTTTCCCGAAACTGGGTAATGATTTCCCCCGAAACTGGTTAATGAGTTTCCCCGCTGTTGCTTAATCTGTTCCCCGCTGCTCCTGAGACTAAGGGCAGCTGCTTAATGTGCTCCCCGCTGTTGGTTAATGTTTTCCCCGCCTTTAGTTCATGTTTTCCCGAAACTGGTTAATGAGTTCCCCCGAAGTTGGTTAATGAGTTCCCCGCTGTTGGTTGATCTGTTCCCCGCTGCTCCTGAGACTAATGGTAGCTGCTTAATGTACTGGCCCCTGTTGGTTAATATCTTCCCCGCCTATGGTTCATGTTTTCCCCGCCTTTAGTTCATGTTTTCCCGAAACTGGTTAATGATTTCCCCCGAAGTTGGTTAATGAGTTCCCCCGAAGTTGGTTAATGTTTTCCCCGCTGTTGGTTCATGTGTACCCCGCTGCTCCTGAGACTAAGGGCAGCTACTTAATGTACTCCCCCCTGAAGTCAGCTTCATCTTCTTCATGTCCAATGAACGACTGTTTCTGCTCACTTATGTTTTGTCTCACCCACCGCACTCCCCTCTGGATCTCTTTCTAATTTCTCCCAGAATATCTCTGGGCTTGTGCTTGTGAGGGAAGGAGTAAGTGACAGCATCTGCTTTGAGTGCTGGATGCACAGAAGCCTGACTCATCTTCTTAAAGCACATCTGGAGGAGGAAATGAGAAAGAGAAGTTAGAATGGGTTGCTGAGTAGAGTTCTCATGTCACTTTCAGTTGGAGTGTCATCAGGGTCTCATAATATAGTTTTCTCCTGGGTAGCGTGGGGTATAATAGGATGAGAAGGGAGAGAAGCAGCCTGGAGCTGGTATCTGCCCCATATCCAGCGTTCTCTATGGTCCCGTTCCCCCCCCCCCCCCCCCCATTCAGTCTTGAATGCGAGACCCCCTTATTTTTAAACTGTGTCCATGTGATTCTAGTCTATTCCACAAGGGGTAACAGCATTTCAGCATCCACCTTGTCAAGTCTCCTCAGGATCTTATATGTCTCAATATGATCACCTCTCATTCTTCTGAACTCCAGTGGATACAGGTCCAGTTCAACATCCTGCTTCTAGTTTCTATTGATTTCAAGAAGAAATTAGATATAACTCTTGGGGCTAAAGGGGTCAAGGGAGATGGGGGGAAGGGGGAATCAGGATATTGAATTCGATGATCAGCCATGATCAAAATGAATGGCTGAGCAGGCTCGAAGGGCTGAATGGCCTCCTCCTGCTTCTAATTTCTATTTCTTCATAAAGTAACAACCCCCGTCAAATTATCCCTTGGGGTCTATATGCCTTTGCATACTCTCTACTTCCTCTTGAAAACTTACTTTATCTTTCCTACCTATCTCAGTGTCATTGGAAAATTTAGCTACCATACATTCGGTCCCTTCATCCAAGTAACTGATATAGATTGTAGATAGTTGACGCCACTAGATACAGTTTGCCAACCTACAAAAGACTCGTTTATCTCTACTTTTTGCTTCCTGTTAGCTAAACAATCCTTTATCCATTCTAGTATATTACCTTTACACCATGTAATCTCATCTTGTGCAGTAAACTCGGATGTTGCACTCTATCAAATGCCTTCTGGAAATCTACATCTACAGGTTCCCTTTTGCTTGTAACTTCCTCAAAACACTAATAAATTGGTTAAACACAATGTCCCTTTCACAAACCCATGTTGACTCTGCCTGATCAAATTATGATTTTCTAAGTGTCCTGCGATAATCTCCTTAATAATGGAGTCCAGCACTTTCCCTATGACAGGTGTTAGGATAACTGGCCTGTAGTTTCCTGTTTTGTGTCTCCCTCCTTTCTTGAATAAAGGTGTTACATTTTCTATTTTCCAATCCACTGCGATCCTTCCAGAATCTCAGGAATTTTGAAAGATTATAACCAATGCATCTACTATCTCTGCAGCCATTTCTTTTCAGACGCTAGGATACAGGCCATCTAGTCCTGGGGACTTGTCAGCCTTTAATTCTAATAGTTTGCCCAGTGCCTTTCCCAACTGATGATGATTGTTTTAAGTTCCTCTCTCCAGTTTACCTCTTGATTTTCAATTAACTTTGGGAAGTTTTCCAAGTCTTCTACAGTGAAGACAGACACAAAATACCTGCTCAACACCTCTGCCATTTCCTTGTTTTCCATGATCAATTCCCCAGACTCACTCTCTAGAGGACCAACACGAGTTTTAGTCACCCTTTTCCGATTTAAATACTTGTAGAAACTCTTACTGTCTGCATTTATATTACCAGCCAGCTATCTCTCGGACTCTACTTTCTCCCTCATTATTTTTTTAAAGTCATCCTTTGCTGATTCTTAAAATGTAACCAATCTTCTGATCTACCACTAATCTTTGCAGATTTATCCAGTTTTTCTTTCAAACTGATGCTATCCTTAACTTCCTTATTCAGCCATGGATGATATATCCTTTTCAAAGACTCTTTCTTTCTCATTGGGATAAATCTTTGCTGAGGGTTACTAAATATCTCCTTAAAAGTCTGCAACTGCATCTCTACTGTACTACCTTTCAACCCAGTTTTTCAATTCACTTTGGCTAGATCTGCTCTCATACCCTTATAAGCACCTTTCTTCAGGTTTAAGTCACTAGTCTTAGGCTCACATTTCTCTCCTTCAAACTGAACACAGATTTCTATCATGTTATGATCGCTGTTATCTGGAGGCTCCTTTACCACGAGGTTATTGATTAATCCTGTCTCAATGCTCATTACCAGGTTGAGAATCGCCAGCTCCCTGGTTGGCTCTAAAACTTACTGCTTGTCCTCTCTGAATTCATTTTTCAGGTTACCTTTGCCAATCTGATTCACCCAACCTACATGTAGATTAGTCACCCATGATTATTGCGTTATCTTTCTGACACACCTCATTTATTCCTTCCTGTACACTCTGTCCTGCTGTTTAACTACTGTTAGGCGGTCTGTAAACTACTCCCACAAGTGACCTCTTTCCTATCTCTACATAAACTGATTTGACATATTGCTCTTTCAACTGAAGGTAATCTCTCACTACTGTCCTAATGATACCCCTAATTAACATCTTTTCCTAGCTTCCTATCTTATCAAAATGTTAAAATACCCTTCAATATTCAGGTCCCAATATTCTTGATCACTCTATGTCCATGTCCACGTGGTGGCTATCAGTCATACATATTTATTTCTATCTGTCCTAACATTTGATCCATTTGATACAATTACTGCATGTATTCATATACAGAGGACAGAATTTTGAGTCCGTGTTAGCTGTCAGTGAGAATGGCAACGTGAGAGCAGAATCCTGAGAGAATCGGGAAGCACGATCCCAGCGAGATCGTGTTTTCCAATTCTTCACGCCCATCACCGGAACATGTGAGGTTCCCACTCAGGAAGGTCGGGAACCTTATTTAAATATATTAGCATCTTATTAGTGGGCCCTCAGTGAGCGCTCAGGTCGCCATTACCTTCCGTGGTATCCACTGGAGAGGGGGTACCAGAGGACGCAGGGGAATCAGGTAAGTGCCACTCGAGGCTGGGGGAGGGGGGATATATCTCAGCATTTTGGGGAGGGTTGCTCGCAGGACTTAGCGACCCTTCACTACTTTGGTCCTCCAGGTCTCAAGGAGTTTGGCGGCTGGTGTGCGTGGTTTTGCTTCTTGGGTGCCCCGTGCTTGGCTTGTGGCCATTTCTCTGCTGAGGGATTGCACTTCTAGAGTGGCAGCTGGACATGAGTGGGAGCGGGTGCAATCATTGGGTCAGCACAGGGGGCGACTGTGAGGTTCCTGGGTGGGGTCCCATGAAATGCCAGGCAGCATGGGCAAAGTGGGGACTCTGACAAGGGATATTCAGCATTTACATGAGGGCAGGAGACCCTCACAAGTGCAGTCAGAATGACACCCCAACCCTCAGGTTGTAAAGCGCATCCAAAGGGCATGAGTTGTTTGGAAGGGAAAAGCTGCTGGTTTTGGAGGCCAGGCTGTCAGGAAATAAAGTCTGGTGGCTGGCGGTTCAAGGTGGGAGGCTCGTGAGAGCTGGGGATGAGAGTGCCATCTAAGGATGAAGGTGACTGCAAATTGCTGTCTCAACATGAATCAAGTGTGCCTTGCCTGCCACATGGGGATGCCAGATGCCTAACCAGCTCCCTGACAATGTGACAAGTCAATTGTGCCAATCCAGTCAGTTCTGCAGTGCTTGAGTGTGCTACTGATTGACACCCTATGGGAGCGGAGCCCCAAGCATTGAACACCAAGGCTTACACCCACCTCTCTATGACAAAGAGGTGTCATACATGTTGTCCCTGATGCAAGGTGGAAGGGTAAAAGCACTCATCAGTCACCCGTTCAGGGCACGATGGGTGTCAGAGTATCGTTGCCTCAGGAGTTGGAATGCATGTCGATTGAGCGCAGTCAACTGCCATCATTCCTCACCCTTGGGAAGGGTGGGAGGGGGAGAGAGAGCATGTGGCCTGCTGAGACTCTCAAGGGTCGGGGCGCTTCTGTCAAGCAGAATTGAGAGGGGCAACTGTGGGTAATTGGCCAGTGTGTGTGAGGGGAGGGAGTAAGGCTCATTGGAAAGGCGTTCTCATAGGGTGATATGCATGGGCGGAAGTCCCAGATTCTGAGAGGGTTGTGGGTCAGGGCATTGTAGGACTCCTCATCGCTCACCTTTATGTTCTCTTCCTTTCAGTTACTAATTCGAGAGAATCATGGAGCCAGTTGAGCTGACAGTTCTATTGCTAGGTGTGCAGCAGCAGCAGCAGTGACATCAATGTGCCGCTGCACGCGGCCAGGACCAGCACCTGGCAGAGGAGGGGGAGGTTAGGCCCATTGATCTTCCGGAACAGGGCCACAGATGGCGGAGCGTCAGAGGATGCACTACCGGCCATGGGTTACCACCGGAGAACTTCCTACCTCCAAATGTCAGAGGTCCATTCTTGGAGAAGACTGCGCCTGTACAACTCGGTAATGCAAGAGTTGGCACCACATGGACTGACCCATTGCCTGTGGCCCTGAAAGTACTCCTTCCCTCACAAGCACAAGCCCAGAGATATTCTGGGAGAAATTAGAAAGAGATCCAGAGGGGAGTGCGGTGGGTGAGACAAAACAGAAACAGTCGTTCATTGGACATGAAGAAGATGAAGCTGACTTGATACATCGTCCAATGACTGAAGAGCCTGTGATCAATATCTAAACAGATCCTGCTTTTAAAAGGATACTAATAGGTTATGAAATATATGTACAGATACTGGGGCCATGTCAGGCAATGTCCTGCATGTAACAAATTAAATTCTATACCTACATGCGCCATACAAGGCTAGATGACTTTGCAACACTGCAGGTTACCCTGAAGTGGGTGGCTGCTTCAGAGACAATAATATCAATAATCCCCAAGATTGGGGTCTGTACTTTTTCGGTAGGGTGCTGCTGTAGAAGCCTGGGGTGCCATCAGAGGGGATGGACTCTTATGGCTTCCAGAAGATTTGACTGGGCTGCAGATGGTAACATTGTATTGAGCTTCACCAGTCTCATTGGTTCCATTGAATGTGCTCTCTGACAGATTGGTGGCTACTACATTTGGTTTGCCCATCTGTCTCTCCAGATTGCAGCAGCCATCACCTCAGTCTCTCCCATGTCTACACATGTGGTCAGAAGGCAGTTCATGCAGCAGGATAAGAGTTGCAGACTGTGGGGGTTTATCTTAGTTCTTGGATGCTGTAAGATGAGAGCTACCTCAACTGAAGAGATTCCAAAAATCAATACAGCAACTCACCACCTCATGTACTTTAGCTCCTGAGGTAGCACTTGGGGTTATAAGCACATTCTTTATCCAGTGTTATCAAGGAAAAGCATAGTGATGAAAAGAACTCTGCACATACACATTGAATAAAAATATAAATATTAAAATCAGCCTCGCGCATTTCGCCGGTAGATCAGGGCGGTAAGATCACGAGAGGCGAGAAACTGGGTGCGAACCTGGTTTTTCGCGTCTTGCGCAATCTTAGCGGCTCGCCACGCAGATTGACCAGTGTGACGAGCCGGTAAGACCACCCCCAGCATTGCTGTTACATGGTCTGAAGATGGTCGCACCTTTCGCCAATTTGAGAGTCGGGACTAAAAGTGGGTCTGGGACAGTGAACATTGGTGCTTGAACCTGAGAAGTGCGCAGGGAATAATTAATTGGTGAGGTTCTAAGTATCATACAATTACCTGCAGCAAAAGAATCGTGTTTTTGAATTGGTGACTGTCATGAAGGAATTATGTTGGTCACTTGGAATTTGAATCTGCTGATGAGTATTTTGATGGCTGAATCATTCAACTGCGCAGTTTTAGATAGCAGTTGCACTTCCACAGTGTGTGGGGTGGAATGGCTCAACTGCTCCCTGGAATTTTTTGACGAAGCAGATCGGCAGAAGGTCAAGGAATATGGAAGCTTTATCTGCTTCAGGTTTGGAGATGATAATGTAAAGAGTCAACCTGCCTTGCAAGATAGCTGGATCAGTCTCAGTATTGATGTGGCCTCGAGTGAGATACCTTTATCTTTGAACAGATCTTTGATGAAGAAAGAACAGATGAAGCTAGACATGGAGAATGACCAAGCGATCGTGTTTGTAAAAACTGTGGATCTACATTTTACTCAGTCATGCCATTAAAGAAGCTAGATAATTCTTGTCAAAGAGTTCAAGCAGACTTGTGAACTTATGGGGATAAATGTTTGGTGGACAAGAAGATTATTTGAACTAAAAGCAAAATAGTGCTGATGCTGGAAATCTTAAAAACAGAAAACGCTGGATAAGCTCAGCAGGATTGGCAGCATCTGTGGAGAGAAACAGAGTTAACATTTTGAGCCCAAAGGACCCTTCTACAGAGGATTATTTGGAAGTTGCAATGACAGTTTGCACATCCAGCTCCACAAAAGTTGATAGCTCCACTGCAGGATGCTGGAGTGGTTGATAAAGAATATGACAACCTTATTGAACAAGTCATGGCTCAATGTGACATCTGTGTTAAATATCAAAGTACACTGCCATGTCCTGTTGTGAGTGCCACAGTAAGAAGTTTAACAACACCAGGTTAAAGTCCAACAGGTTTATTTGGTAGCAAAAGCCACACCACTGGCCAGGGAATTTAATGATGTTGTGTCAATGGACTTAAAAATATGGGACAAGGATTTTTTTTTGCTACGTTGTTGATATGGCAATGAGGTTTAGCCTATCTACGGAAATGCATGGTGAAGACAGACACATAGTGTGTGGACATTGGATTAGGAACACTAATGAAATTCCTGATGGATAATGGAGGGGAATTTGTGAATTTCAGGACGTATGAGAAAATTTCAATATCGTAGTTATGCATGATGTGGCTGGTAGCCCATTCAACAATGGTTTACGTGAGAGGAATAATGCAGTGATAGATGATATCTTGACTGGCTAAACAACTGGATTGCAAGTTGCAAACGGCATTGGCATGGGCAGGATGTGCAAAGAATTCTTTACAAATGGTTGGAGCATATAGCCTGTACCAATTGGTGTATGGAAAGAATCTGAAGTTGCCTTCAGTGCTATTGGATGCTCCCCCTACTCTTGAAGGAATTACTATTAGCTCTTTTATTTCTGCCCACTTAAATGCCTTGCATGCAAGCAGGAAAGCTTTCGTCAAGGTGAAGGTTTCCGAAAGAATTTGGAGAGCATTGCTACACCACATAAGACCACCTGAGGTAGAATTTAGTTCCAGTGACTTGGTTTATTCTAAGTGAGAGGGGCAAAGGGAATGGAAAGGTCCAGATTATGTTAGCGGGCATGAAGGGAAAACTGATTATTCATCCTGGGAATCAAACCATAAAATCCCATTCCTCACAAGCAACCAGAATAAATTATGATTTTGCAAATACTGACAATGTGATAAAAGATGAAGAAACACAATGTGCATGGCGTTCTGGGGCAAAGCTAGAGGGACATGGATCAGAAGTTAGATACCAGTTGAAAACCAGACTGTGGCAAACAGGAAGGGATTATTTTGTCCATAGATCAGCTGTGCAAAGTGCATTCTCAGGCATCGTATCGTCCAAAAAGATTGGATAACTGGAGGGATGCAACAACAGTGGGGCGGGCAGCTAGACTTACTGGAAAATACAAGAATTGGCTGAATGTTCAAAATAATGAACAAGCAGTGAAGGCTATGGACTGGGAAAACTGAGTAAGAGAATGGAAAATAAGGAAACAACCCAAGTTGCAGTAATGGGTCAGGAGATGAATGCTGGGTGAGGAAATGTTCACATACAGTGGATTGGGCCTCTGATTGAGTAAGCACGTGTTCTTGACAGTAGGAGCCTAGAAAGACTTGCATAGGTCTGACTCGATGACCGTAGAGTGGAGAATGCTGAATCGTGACAAAGTAGCAGGAGTCCCATGACAGAAGTCTTTGTAGCAGCTCACAAGTTTGGGATAAAGGCATACGGGAGGCTAAACAGAGGGAGTTGGACAGTTGGAGGGAGTTTGGTGTGTATTCAGAAGTCCCAAAGAGGGGTCAACCAGCATTATCACAGAGGTGCGTCTGCACGGAAATGCTCCTACCGGGTGGCACTTATAAGACCAAGGCTAGGTTAGTGGCCTGGAGAATGAAGAATGCTTAGCAGATAAGGAAATCAGAGTGGACTCAGGTAATTTTGAAAATTTTCTTTGGCTCTTTTGGTGATGTTTTCATGGGAGTGTGAGTCGATAGATATAAAAGCTGCATTTCAGCAAGGAGATCACCTCCAGAGGAAAATGTTCCTCAAACCACCAGAGGAGGCACCACAGGTGGAGGGAAAGCTTTGGAAATTGAATAAATGTGTCTGTGGTTTAAACAATGCTTCTCTAGAGTATGCTATTTTTTAGTTAGATTAGTGTTTAAGTTGGCGTGTCTCCAATTGAAGGCAGATCATGCCATGTATGCCTTGTTCTCCATGTCTGTTGGGGGCTTCTCCAGGTGCGTAGGAGGGGGGTCCCCAGTGTACATGGGGGGAGAGGGGGTGGTAGAGCTGGGACCCTCGTTTGATCTCTTGCAGGCCCAAGTTGCTGGCTAGTGTGATGTCATGGGATCCATCTCTAGAATTTATTTTTAACTACATTTCCAAAAATATGGCAGGAAAAGCTGGCAGTGGAGCCGTCTTTCCTGCCTGTGTTGACTTAGCTTTTAAAAAAACAGAAAATTCCACCTGTCGGGGGAAATGATGATGGAAATGTCCAAATTTAGTGTTTCATTGACAATCGATTCCTTTGTTATAACGTATATATCACACACAGAGTGAGTGAAAAAAGATTATGAATTGATATTGCAAGTCTAAAACAAATGGTGTAAAAAAAGGAAATCGCAAAGCTCCAATAGGTTGATATAAGCTGTGAGCTTTTTTTTGAAAATAGATTACTTATTTTTCTATCTTCAGTTTTTTTTCTGAAAAGGAAATGTACTTGTGCTTTATTTAAAAAAAAAGGTAATCTGTTAGTATTGCAATTTTGCTGCAATAGATACATGCTTTAAGTTGATAGTTAAGCACAGCTATTTCCAATTGGTGAAGGATTGGGGAATAATTGCAAGTGTATATAAACCAGTTTACTTGTGGTGTCTGGGAGGAACTGGGAGAGTCTGTGACTTCACTGTCTCGGAGATAAACCTGTTTTCAGGCTATCTTCAGACTCATTCTTCCACAACATGCAATTATTGAACTTAACACTGCAGGCTATGCTGCAGCCAAGAAGCACTCACCGGATAGAGCCACAGGAGTAGAATCAACTCTATGGAACAGAAACTGTCAGGGAAAGGCACTAATGAAAAGTGGAACTTTTTCAAGGAACAAATACTGGGTGTCTTTGATAGGTATGTCCCTGTCAGGCAGGGAGGAAATGGCCGAGTGAGGGAACCATGGTTCACAAAAGAGGTGGAATGTCTTGTGAAAAGGAAGAGGGAAGCTTATGTAGGGATGGAGGAAACAAGGTTCAGATGGCTCGATTGAGGGTTACAAGTTGGCAAGGAACGAGCTGAAAAAGGGGCTTAGGAGAGCTAGGAGGGGACATGCGAAGTCCTTGGCGGGTCGGATCAAGGAAAACCCCAAGGCTTTTTACTCTTATGTGAGGAATAAAAGAATGACCAGGGTGAGGTTAGGGCCGGTCAAGGACAGTAGTGGGAACTTGTGTATGGAGTCAGTAGAGATAGGCGAGGTGATGAATGAATACTTTTCTTCAGTCTTCCCCAAGGAGAGGGGCCATGTTTTTGAGGAAGAGAAGGTGTTACAGGCTAATAGGCTGGAGGAAATAGATGTTCGGAGGGAGGATGTACTGGCAGTTTTGAATAAACTGAAGGTCGATAAGTCCCCTGGGCCTGATGAAATATATCCTAGGATTCTTTGGGAGGCAAGGGATGAGATTGCAGAGCCTTTGGCTTTGATCTTTGGGTCCTCACTGTCCACGGGGATGGTGCCAGAGGACTGGAGAGTGGCGAATGTTGTTCCTCTGTTTAAGAAAGGGAATAGAAATGACCCTGGTAATTATAGACCGGTTAGTCTTACTTCGGTGGTTGGTAAATTGATGGAAAAGGTCCTTAGGGATGGGATTTACGACCATTTAGAAAGATGCGGATTAATCCGGGATAGCACGGATTCGTGAAGGGCAAGTCGTGCCTCACAAATTTGATAGAATTTTTTGAGGAGGTAACCAAGTGTGTTGATGAAGGTAGGGCAGTTGATGTCATATACATGGATTTTAGTAAGGTGTTTGATAAGGTCCCCCATGGTCGGCTTATGATGAAAGTGAAGAGGTGTGGGATAGAGGGAAAGTTGGCCGATTGGATAGGTAACTGGCTATCTGATCGAAGACAGAGGGTGGTGGTGGATGGAAAATTTTCGGATTGGAGGTAGGTTGCTAGCGGAGTGCCACAGGGATCAGTGCTTGGTCCTCTGCTCTTTGTGATTTTTATTAATGACTTGGAGGAGGGGGCTGAAGGGTGGATCAGTAAATTTGCTGATGACACCAAGATTGGTGGAGTAGTGGATGAGGTGGAGGGCTGTTGCAGGCTGCAAAGAGACATAGATAGGATGCAAAGCTGGGCTGAAAAATGGCAAATGGAGTTTAACCCTGATAAATGTGAGGTGATTCATTTTGGTAGGACTAATTTAAATGTGGATTACAGGGTCAAAGGTAGGGTTCTGAAGACTGTGGAGGAACAGAGAGATCTTGGGGTCCATATCCACAGATCTCTAAAGGTTGCCACTCAAGTGGATAGAGCTGTGAAGAAGGCCTATAGTGTGTTAGCTTTTATTAACAGGGGGTTGGAGTTTAAGAGCCGTGGGGTTATGCTGCAACTGTACAGGACCTTGGTGAGACCACATTTGGAATATTGTGTGCAGTTCTGCTCACCTCACTATAAGAAGGATGTGGAAGAGCTGGAAAGAGTGCAGAGGAGATTTACCAGGATGCTGCCTGGTTTGGAGGGTAGGTCTTATGAGGAAAGGTTGAGGGAGCTAGGGCTGTTCTCTGTGGAGCGGAGGAGGCTGAGGGGAGACTTAATAGAGGTTTATAAAATGATGAGGGGGATAGATAGAGTGAATGTTCAAAGACTATTTCCTCGGGTGGATGGAGCTATTACAAGGGGGCATAACTATAGGGTTCATGGTGGGAGATAAAGGAAGGATATCAGAGGTAGGTTCTTTACGCAGAGAGTGGTTGGGGTGTGGAATGGACTGCCTGCAGTGATAGTGGAGTCAGACACTTTAGGAACAGTTAAGCGGTTATTGGATAGGCACATGGAGCACACCAGGATGATAGGGAGTGGGATAGCTTGATCTTGGTTTCAGATAAAGATCGGCACAACATCGTGGGCTGAAGGGCCTGTTCTGTGCTGTACTGTTCTATGTTCTATGGCCTAAGACGACACTAAATCTGAATATCAGCTCTATGGTCCAAAATGATACTAAATCTGAATATTCTTACAATATTATCCCAGTAGGCATTGGAACAGCACCACAATAGGTGTAATGACATGCCATACAGTGAAGCTGTATAGCATGCACATTCATACCCATGATTCAAGATCTTTTGAACTTAGCCATGCTGCCAAGGGGGTGTGTCAAATAGAGGCCAATTGCTTTCCAGCATGGAGGGGAGGAAATTGGAGAAGTCAACTGAGGTTCCTTTGGGATTTTCTTGAAAAATGCTTGAGGAATTCTGTCAGATAGTAATGATACAGGCATCTCATCACTCAGTTACTCCAGGTTCATTAAGAAACAAGCAACCCTTTATAGTGGTATATATACGAGTGCTAGAGTTTCAAGATGCAGTTAAGTATAAGGAGTACCTCATTCATACTGAGCTAAGTTATGGACTGATTCATGACACACAAAATGTTGAAAAGGACTAATTTGATCAGGGAGTAGAAAACATTGGCATAAGATAAAAACTAGATGACAAATGGCCATCTCAATCCTGAAAAGGCAAATGACAACAAAGCAAGCTGAATGGGATAAATGGCATTTGCTCATTCCACCATTTTGATATTCTTTTTTCCATTATTCTAGCTCACCAAATTAGAAGCAGTGGAACAACTGGAACACAGGTAAAATACTTTATTACCACTGTGAACATCATGTATCTGATTGCATGGTTTGTAAAGCAATCTTGATCTAAAGAACCACTCTCATAGCCCCCAAGTTTTAACCATATATCTGTGCACAATATTACCCAAATCATCATGTGCCATTGGAGAGTTCCATCACTGAGGTAAGCTATCAGGGTGAGGGGACAAATGAAACTGAAACTTCTCCTTCACAAGGAAAGGAAGGATTGTTGGGTGAATCAACCCACACTGTTTCCATACACATAACACCAACCAATTAGAGAATGGGACTGGGAAATAAGTTATTTGTCCAGCCTTTCTGCTGGTATGGTGTATGGCACAGAGGAGTCTTCAAAGGATAAAATAGACTGGAAACTAGTAACATTTATATCTCTGGCATTCATGAATATCCAACTGTATAAACATTGTTTTTCATTTTTTATTTGTTGTGCGATCTTCAATAAATATTTGTTCGCTGGTTAATATTAATTCTTTTCTGTTACTGTTGTAGTGATGTTGGTTAATCAGCCCAGCAATACATCCTAATATTCTGATTGTCATAGCCTTGCGGCACTGGTCACAAACCTTCTGAGGTGCATACACTAAGGGTGGGATTTTCTGGTTGTGCTTGCCCAGAGACTGGAAATTCCCATCCAGGGTCAACGGACTTTTAAATGGCCAAATTTTTTGTCCCGTCCACAACACTTCCCTCAATGGGCAGGACTGGAAAATTCACCCCTATGACACATAGATCTTTCTGTTACTCAACAACCTTGAGCATTCAACTCTGCTCCTGAAACATGCTTGTACCCATGTGCATAACACTAAAATATATTAAATGACACCCAGTAGGTGAGGGCTCATTTCCCTATCAAATCTAGATCTACTTGTAATTTACATTTCTCACCTAGGCTGTCAACTGCCTCTTGAACTCCACTTACTGTTATATAGCTCATGGAGGTCCCCTCTCATACGCCTCCTTTCTGGGTTGTAGCCCCGGCTGATAAGTAAACCTCGGTTGACCATAAGATCAGTTTAAAGCCTTAAACTATAAATCCCTGTGATGTGCTATGCACTGTTAAATGAATAATTAATGATCTTCATTTTAATCCATCAGCCACTGTAATCATTTTTTATGCTAGTTGATCATTAGTATAAACCTTATTCCATTAGTAACTAGAAAACCAAATTCTCCCCAATTTTATACCCTCCTCCCCTGAAGGTGGTAATTCTTCCTGGGGTGCAGGTCCTGTCACATCTCCCATATTTCAACCAAGTGATCATTTTTCATATTTAGTATTAGTGAGCTTTTCAACTGCTGGAGGTACCATAGCTGAGCTTTGATTTTGTTCACAGCCTATGCATCTACATTTTAAAAAATCTAGCAATGGTTACTTTATAATTTTCGATGTGGGAACACTGGATGATTTTCCCTCCAACCCACCCGGGTCCTGGGACACTGAAGCCAGTTGAATTTCTGTTCTGCTGCTCCAACTGAAATCAGCTCTTGTGGCAGACCAGAGATTGAACCTGGAAAATTTACCCACTGAGCCATCTGGGTATTCTAAGTGGTAGTTTTGACCACTGACATTTGAGGCACATCAGTATCATTTGTCATCTAGACAAATAAAATAGACACATCATTATCGGCAATCCCTCATATTGAGGATGATTCTTTCGTATAACTCAGTGGAAATAAGATTGCAGTGTTGGCCTCTTTTAGGTCAAACCAAATAAACAAACTCAAGTTAAATCAGGACAAAGTAAAAGGGACAGCTCCCCAAAAGGAGAGGGAACAGCCCAAACAAAATCAAAGGACAAAGGAAACTTGAAACATCAAATTATAATGTGATTATCGGGGTCGATAATGCACCCCAGCCCCTGCGGTGCCCAACGGGTGCGGAAGGCGTCAACTGCGCCCGTGGACATCGCATGCTCCCTCTCCAGGGACACCTGGCCGCGAACATAGCCGCGGTGGAGGGGCAGACAGTCAGGATGGACGGCCCCCTCGATCGCCCGCTGCCTGGACCTGTAAATGGCGTGTTTCGCCAGGCCCAGGAGCAGGTTCGCGAGGAGGTCGCCATCCCGACCCGCACCAGGTGTCCGTAGATCAGGAGCGTGGGACTGAAGTGCAAACAAAACATCAATAAAAGGTTCTTCAGGAAAAGATTGCAATGTTGGCTGTAGGTTCGCAGATGGCTTATGAGCTCTATTTTAGCCTTGCAAGCTCTCCACCAGTGAGTGTCAATGTATTATCAATTGCATTTTTTAGGTTTGTTAGTGTCAATCACTGTTAAGGGATACAGGTAATGGGTATTTGAATACATGTAATTAGGAGCTTGCTGGGATACTGGGTGTGGGTGAGGAGTGTTGACACTGTCAATGAACTCTTCGCAGCAAGGAAAGGCTCTCTTTTTTGACTTCACCAACCAGCTTGAATCCTGTTAAACAGTGAGGACATTGTTTGTTGGTCGGTAGATGTGGTGGAGGATTGTTGGCTTGAGCAGCTGCCCTCTCCTTCTGTTTCTCTCTGTTCTTTCTAGTGGCTGCCTTTGTTCATTGGAAGATCATGACACCATTTTTGATGATTGGCACTTTGGTTGAAATTCCAGCCACACAGAGGCAATGATGTATTGCATATAATTAACATAACGTTTGTACTCAATTTTACAAGTTTTCTGCCTCAAACAAGAAGCACAATGTGAGCTTTATACCATGATTACCGTATATGCCATTCTCTTGCTTTTAGTCTGAAGGAGAAAGATGCAGAAATTGTAACGTTGGAACATGAAATTGCAGAACTCGGTGAACTCGGAATCAAAAATAAACGTGAGTGATAACAGATTTATGTTCCAGTGTGACATTGAGGAGGACTTCTTGTTTTATTTAAGAGCTTACTTGGATGTTGCAACCTGGTTGCTTGGGTTATTTTTTTTCAAATTACATGGTGAGACTGCAAATCGGTTATAGTTAGGCAGTTTGCTGAAGTGTGTGGGTGCATCGGTTCCATGGAGTGATAGATCATTGCCTTTATTTCACCCAAATGTTTCTTGCACTGAATTTCTTCATAAGGATGAACTAACAAATGAAACAGGCTTCTTGTTAGCAAG
Source organism: Mustelus asterias (assembly GCF_964213995.1). Classification (NCBI taxonomy): domain Eukaryota; kingdom Metazoa; phylum Chordata; class Chondrichthyes; order Carcharhiniformes; family Triakidae; genus Mustelus; species Mustelus asterias. The sequence goes on along the minus strand of NC_135834.1, from coordinate 15,644,836 downwards.
GGGATGAAAGATCACAGAGCAAATCAACCCATACATTCATACATCAACTAGTTAGAGTGTGGTACAGGAGGGGCAGTTCTCAACCTGCCCTCAGCTGGTACAGTGTGTTGCATGGGGTTGGGTCTTCAGGGATAAAAATGGGGAAACTAGTGACTTTTAATTTGATATATCTCTGGCATTCATGAATGCTCAGCTATATATAGATTTTTTTTATTCCTTGTGTGACTTTTTGATAAATATTTATTCTCTAGTTAATATTGATTTTCTTCTTTTTGTAGATTGAAGACAGTGACAACTAACTCATTGCTAATATGGATTTTTCATGTATAAAGTTCATAATAAAATATATAAGAAATCCCAGCTGAGTATTTTTTTCCACTCTACACTCCTTGTTTGTTGGCTACAAAGTTCCCACATGGAATTAGTCTGAACGCAGAAAGTGAGAATCCACTGCATAAAATATTCTATTAATGTTCTCACTGTGACAGGAATATACCTACATTGTACAGTGAGAAGGTATTTAACAGTTCCAAGCCTTTATACAGTACATTGACTATGTGTAATTCCTCCATGTGTAAAAGTTATAGAAAAATTATTTTACTAAACTGTGATTTATAATTACAGTTTAATAAAAAGGGTTGTTAACTTTATGTAAAAAGGAATATAGAAGTGAAATTGGTCTTGGCCAATTGCTTCAAGCAGGCAGAATTGACATTCTGTTTTACACTCTGCTCGATTTTCTTTTCGTTGAGGTTGGTGGAAAATAAACTCGTGCAGTACATAAAACAGTCCATTTATTATGTCCATTTTGCATTACCACCCTACATCAATTTCACCTCTGTCTATTCTTAAACTATGTACTATAGTTTGTTCCATAATACATGGCAAAAGTGTACCTGGACCCTGTTGGATGTTATGTTAATCAAATCAGCATACCTGATCATTATAGTTACAAATAAACTTGCATATCCTGTAAGCCCCTAGCCAAGTAATTGTTTATTTATTTCCATTTCTCCAATGGACATAAGTGATGCCAATCTTATGAAATATGTACTATATACGGGGCAATGGTAGTGCAGTGATAATCTTACTGGGCTAGTAACCTTGAGATTTAGATTAATTCTCTGGAGACACGGGTTCAAATCTCACCATGGCAGTTGGGGAATTTAAATTCAATTAATTAGTGGTTAACAGTAAGGTCGAGTGTCTTGGGCTACTGGAAAGTATAGACGGGCAAGTGGCAGATGGAATTTAACCCTGGAAAATGTGAGGTGATATACTTTGGAAGAAGTAATTTGACAAGGAAGTATTCAATGAACGACATGACACTAGGGAGTTCTGAGGAACAAAGGGACCTTGGTGCATTTGCCCATAGACCTCTGAAGGCAGAAGAGTGTGTTAGCGGGGTGGTGAAAAAGGCATATGGGATACTTGCCTCTATTAATTGAGGCATTGATTACAAAAGCAAGGCGGTCATGTTGGAGTTTGATAGAACTTTGGTGAGGCCACAGCTGGAGTACTGTGCGCAGTTCTGGTCGCCACATTATAGGAAGGATGTGATTGCACTGGAGGGGTGCAGAGGGGATTCACTAGGATGCTGCCTGGGATGGAACATTTAAGTTATGAAGAGAGGTTGGGTAGACTTGGGTTGTTTTTGTTGGAGCAGAGAAGACTGAAAGACGACCTGATCGAGGTGTACAAGATTATGAGGGGCATGGATAGGGAGCAGCTGCTCTTCATAGTTGAAGGGTCAGTCATGAGGGGACACAAGTTCAAGGTAAGGGGCAGGAGGTTCAGGGGGGATGTGAGGAAAACATTTTTTACCCAGAGGGTGGTGACCGTCTGGAAAGCGCTGCCTGGGAGGGTGGTAGAGGCGGGTTGCCTCACATCCTTTAAAAAGTACCTGGATGAGTACTTGGCACATTCAGGGCTAAGGGCTATGAGCAAAGTGCTGGTAAATGGGATTCGGTAGGAGATCAAATGTTTCTCGCGTGTCAGTGTAGACTCGATGGGCCGAAGAGCCTCTTCTGCACTGTGGGATTCTGTGATTAACAGTGGTTGTTTAAAAAGTGATATACTGTCAGACTGTTTTCACACAAATTGACTGGGCAGAAAAGATGTTCATCATGCTGAAATGCATGAGTAAGATTTGTGGAACAATGTTACTATCCATCCATTTAACTATTTTAAAGTGAAAAATTCTCACGTGGTATTAAACCTAAATTAAATAGTTAATCGAAATTTTAACCAGCAGATGTTGCCTCACGACCTGAATCATTTTTTTGCACAAAAGATTGTGAAAATCATAAATACCAAGTCAATTGACCCTTTAATATGGAGATAGGTTTTGGAAAGTAAGGGTATTAACAAATGTGGAGAAAATGCAAGGAAGTAGGCTTTAAAAGGTAGTTGCTGTCCTGCTATTGCTAACAGAAATAGTGAAGCAGAAATTATCTATTCCTGTTCCTATAAACAGCGGAGTACAAAATCTCTTATCTTGGACACTGTCTCATCACTGTAATGTAATCAGCTGCTTAATCAGTAACATTGAGCTGCTGATAAATTTACAGAACACACTAATCCAGGGGCCCATATTTGGGTGTATAACTGCTGGCGCCTTCCAGTCATGCCCTAACCGACTGGCATGACGGCCGCCCTAAATTAGTCCTAAGGCCTCGCTCTAATAATCAGCCAGATGCTGGAACCTGTTGTGCTCCTAAAGGCAGCTCAGTAATGGCCCAATCCAAGTTTGGACTGCTTGCCTCACTGTTAGTGGTCTTCTGTGGTGGTGGGTGAGCGTAAGTTGGCAATAGTTCTTTGCAGATGAGCATGAACAAAATACATTTCCAACAGCAACCTCTGGCGGTCCCTTCAAGGACCATTTTTGAGGCCAGTTTGTAGAACTGGTAATTCTGAGTGGAGTTAGTCTAGCACCTGATCCACTCTGCATAATCCTGAAATGTTCTCTTTAACTGAGCATTTCTGTCAGCATAGTAGACAATATCTATGTATCTAAACTTAGAAAATGTTTGGTTGAATAATAAACCTTAGGATATGTTTAGGCACATGACAAACCAATCATGTGATTAGCATCTTGAGTAGTAACAAGTTAACATTATTTAATAACAAGACCATTCAAAATGTAATATCAATTTTATTTCCTTGTTTATTTGTTGACTAATTTGCCTCATCTTTTTCCATGTATCTCGTTTACAGTGCTTTTTTAAATAGGTGTCATAAAAGACAAAATATGGATACATCTAAGATTGACTTTCCATCCTAAGAACAATTTTAATTTAATTCATTCTTGGGATGTGGGTGTGGCTGGCTAGGCCAGCATTTACTGCCCTTCCCGACTCACCCTTGAGAAAGTGGTGGTGAGCTGCTTTCTTGAACCACTACAGTGCTGCAATGAGAGAGTTCCAGGATCTTGACTTGGCGACAGTGAAGGAATGGCCGACATTTTCAAGTCAGAATGGTGAGTAGCTTGGAGGATATCTTCCGGGTGGTGGTGTTTCCATATGTATGCTGCCCTTGGCCTTCTCTGTGGCAGTGGTCATGGGTTTGGAAGCTGCTGTCTAAGGAGCTTTGGTAAGTTCCTGCAGTGCATCTTATAGATGGTACACACTGCTGCCACTGTGTGGCGATGTTTGTGAATGTGGTGCCAATCAAGCAGGCTGCTTTGTCCTGGATGGTGTCAAGCTTTTTGAGTGTTGTTGGAGCTACACTCATGCAGGCAAGGGGAGAGTTTTCCATCACACTGCTGACTTATGCCTTGTCGATAGTAAACTGTCTTTGGGGAGGCAGGAAGTGAGTTACTCACTGCAGGATTCATAGCTTTTGACCTGTTCTTGTAGCCACAATATTTATATGGTTAGTCCAGTTCAGTTTCTGGTCAATGGCAAACCCCAGAATGTTGATAATGGGGGATTCAGCGATGGTAATGCCATTGAATGCCAAGGGGCGATGGTTAGATTCTCTCTTGTTGGAGATGGTAATTGCCTGGTACTTATGTGCTGTGAATGTCACTTGTCAGTTCAAGCCTGGTCATTTTTCAGGCTTTGCTGCATTTGGACACAAACTGCTTTGTTACCTGAGGAGTTACAAATGGTGCTGAATATTGTGCTATTATCAGCGATGGTCCCCACTTCTGGCCTGATGGAAGGAAGTTCATTGTTGAAGCAGCTGAAGATGGTTGGGCCTAGGACACTATCCTGAGGATCTCAGGACACAAAGACTGTAAAATTTGAATTTGGATGTTCAGCCTTGATATAGAAGTGTTATTAAAGTCTCGTAATGATCATTTCTAAGTTTGGTAAATAAATAAACACAGGAAGGCCTGAGATCTAGATAGTTGGCCAACCCCGCCCCCTCCCCAACCTTTCCTTTATATTCTGAAATTGTACCTAAATTGTCAACAATTGTTCTACGTTTGAGAGATAAATAATATAAAGTTACCAACAATACAGTTGGTTTGAATTATTCATTGTATTCAGTGCTTTCCACCACACAAGTAATAAAAGGATGTAGCGAAGGATGGGGGTATATCAAGATACAGCCACCAGTGGCTGAGTGGTGCACAACCAAGCTCACAGGATAATGGCGGTAGAGCCACAGAACTTATGGAAAACCTTGCAGGAGCAAACTAGACAATGCGGAGTCCAGAACTCTAAGATAAGGGTCCCAAACTTTACGGAATGTATCTGATTCAGCTCAAAATAAATAAGTCAAAAATTCCATTGGTATACATTCCAGAATGATTTTATGCCAATTCCAAATTGAAGGGGTCTTATCACTAATCCACAAGCAAAGGATATTCTTCCGTGCTGCAATTGTAGTGGTTCAAGAAGAAGGCCCTTCACTACCACAGCTTTCTTGGAGCAGTGTCAACATTTGAAAGAAAGCTCACCACCTTCTCAGGGCTTCTAAGGTTGAGCTAGAAATGATGGCTTTGTCAGTCATGCCCATATTTTGAGAACGAATTGAAATAAAATTAAAACAACAAATGAGTTTTATTTGTTGTTCTGAGCTCAAATAGTACATAGCTTCTAGTACAATTACTTTATGATAACTGAATGCGACATGGCTGCTCCCAACATGGCAGAGGTCACATGACCACAGCAAACCAGATCGGACCTTTAGTACATGATTACATTTCAATCAAAACATCCTTTTAGAATGAACAAAAGACAAATTTGCATGCACTATCATATGTAAATGTGAGTTACTCAAGTTACCCACTGTTTTCCTGCATTAACAAACTATTTATTATTCTCATCAGTCTCTCCATGTGCATTGCACACACAGGCCGGTATTTTCCAGGCATTCTCGCCGGCAGGGTCTTTTGGTCCTGCTGCAGACGTACCCCCACCAAGGGGCATAGAACATATGAAACCTCGTGGACAGCAGCGGGAATGGAAGATGCCTCTGCCGTCGCGAAACATGCTGTGGGTCCTGCAGAAAATCCTGCCTATTGTTGTTAAATCATGCAGGCCTCTTAATTGTACGCGTACATATTGCCATTGGCTGTTTGTCTGGATGATCTCTGCAGTATTTGCATCCTGCCCTTTGTGATGGTTCTGCTCTTTAGGCCTGGAACGTCTATCAGTATAATGCAAACCTGGTCTGTTCTGTCATACATGTACTCCAGCTGACATTTTACAACCTCTTCTGCACATGTCTGTCATCTTCTTGAGAGCAAGTTTTTCCCTTTTCAGTAGACTTGTTCTCACTGCAGGATCTCTTATGCCTAAGACAATCCTATATTTAATTAGATCATATTTTAGTTGTCTGTGAGCTGTGTTACTGCAGTCACATATCTATAGATTCTTTCTTGCCTTGTTTTTTTTCACACATCTGTTTCTACTTTTGACTTCAGTAGATTTTTTGCTATTGGAAGAGTAGTTTGGGTATGGCATGACATTAGTATTTGGACTGGATTACTTTCTTCAGTCTTCAGTCGATGTGTTTCTCCACTCGAGGATAGCCTTGTATATCGGCAAGCCAGGTAAGACCTTTAGCACATGATTGCATTTCAATCCCAAACGTTTTCAACTGATTTTTATAGTTAGTTGCGGCTTTAAGGCTAATACAGTGACAACTTACATTTAGACAACACTGTTCTCATAGTAAAACATCCCAATGTGCTTCACAAGACTGTGAAGTACTTCAGAAAGTATTGGCACCAAGCGAAAGGAGTCTAAGGTCAAAGAAGTAAGTTTTAAAGAGCATCTTGCAGAGTCAGCTTTATGGAAGGAATTCCAGAGCCTAGGATCTATATGGCTGAAGGCATAACCTGTCAATGGCGGGCAATGAAAATCAAAGATGCACAGGATGTCACAAGTTAAGGGGTACATGCAGATATCTTGGGAGAGTTGTAGGCAAGGTTACATAGTTGGGATGGGGTGAGACCATGGAGGGAGTTGAAAAAGAAAGAAAATTAAAGCATTGCCAGAGCCAGTGCAGGTCAGTGAAACAGATGGATGAACAGGACTAGGTACAAATTAAGATACAAGCAGCAGTTTGGAGCAGCAGCACCTGGAAGGTTCCATGGTGTAATGGTTAGCACTCTGGACTCTGAATCCAGCGATCCGAGTTCAAATCTCGGTGGGACCTCATTATTGGGCGGCACGGTAGCACAATGGTTAGCACTGCTGCTTTACAGCTCCAGGGACCTGGGTTCGATTCCCGGCTTGGGTGTGTGTGTGGAGTTTGCACATTCTCCTCGTGTCTGCGTGGGTTTCCTCCGGGTGCTCCGGTTTCCTCCCACAGTCCAAAAATGTGCGGGTTAGGTTGATTGGCCATGCTAAAAATTGCCCCTCAGAGTCCTGAGATGCGTAGGTTAGAGGGATTAGCGGGTAGATATGGGGGTAGGGCTTGGGTGGGATTGTGGTCGGTGCAGACTCGATGGGCCGAATGGCCTCCTTCTGCACTGTAGGGTTTCTATGATTCTATGATTTCTATGAGCTCAAGTTTGCAGAGAGTGGAAGATGGGGCACTGGTCATGGAATAGTTGAGTTTGGAGGTAATAAGGGTGTGGATGATGCTTTCAACAACAGATCCATGAATGCAAGGGTGATAGGTGAAACTCAGCGATTTTGATAATGGAGAAAATTGGAAGCTTATGCTTAGGGGGATAAAAATCTAGGCGAGTTATGGAAAAAATATGAAAAATCTCTCCTATTCCTTTAAGCAATCAAAACTAGTCCAAAGAGACCACCTCTGTTCTCTCTCCACAGATGCTGTCAGACCTGCTGAGGTTTTCCAGCATTTTTCGTTTTTCTTTCAAATTCCAGTATCTGGAGTAATCTGTTTGTATCTTTGCATCAAATGCTACTTAGGTTTTGAAATGCAGTCATTGCTATGTGCAATACCCGGCTTGCCATAGTCATGTGCCTTCTGCCATGAGGGAATGTCTGGGGGCAGCCATGTCAGTTCTATAAAGACATCACGCAGGAAGATTTCAGTCTTTGAGCTCAGAACAAATGCCAATCCTCGCTTTATAGGCAGTGATCCTTGCTCCAGCCAGAAACAAATCCAACTCTGTGGCTTGAAGGGGTGTGACATAATGATCAATTTCGGTATAAAATGTATCATTTTCTTTAATTTAGAGGAAAGGAAATGGAAAACAACAGCCAAACAAGATTGGCAAATATTTTTCTGCAGATGCTCTCTTGGTTTGACGACAAGAAGTTGCTCACAGGCTCTGCAAACTACACCTCCCAGCAAGCTTGGTGCTTATTTCCGGTGTCCGGGAGTGCTTCCGGGTGAGAGCTTTCCGCGCCTTTTTTCACCTCAGAAAATGGCTTCAAGCGAGAGTCAATATGATGCGGCTGAATTACCAGATTTACTCCCCATTTACTACAAACGTCTTTTCCCGTACTCGCAATACTTCAGGTGGTTAAGCTATGGTGGTGGTAAGAAGGAATTATTTTTTTTCTTTGCATGTACATTGTATTACCAAAAGGGTTTGTTCCTGGAAAACTGAAGGCTCTTGTTCACCTTATAGAATCCTACAGTGCAGAAGGAGGTTATTTGACCCATCGAGTCTGTACCAACCACAATCCCACCCAGGCCCTATGCCCACAGCCCCATACATTTACCCCAGCTAGTCCCCCTGACACTAAGGGGCAATTTAGCATGGCCAATCCACCTAACCCGCACATCTTTGGAGTGTGGGAGGAAACCCACAACACAGGGAGAATGTGCAGACTCCGCAGACAGTGACCCGAGCCAAGAATCGAACCTGGGTCCGTGGTGCTGTGAGGCTAACCACGATGCCACCGTGCTGCCTTATGTTGGTTGCTTTCTATTCAAAGGTACCTTTGTACATATTTTAAAGTAGTATTCCATTGCTACTTAGTAATTCTCTTTTGTTAAATATCAAATGTTCAAAAGTATAAAGGAACCTATAATTAAAAGTAAAGTCTAGTCATATAAGAAAGCTCTGCATTTTGATATCTATGATTTAGGACGTGTCAAAACCCATCAACTTAATTGCTGTCTTATATTTTATTGACAGCTGTAAATTGCTACAAATTGTATGAATTTGGCATACCCATCCATTTTAGATTGCCTCTCAGCCATCGAAGCAGATGATTGTCAACAGTTGAGATTTTTTATCTGGTACAGCCTGGTACCAATTGCAAAACTATTGAAAGGAGGTTGAAATTAGTTATTAGCAAGAATTGTATTTAAATCTGTGTTTCTGCCACTAAATAGTATAAATGCTACATGTCTACCGTGTAACTTTTGTGATAACACCTTGAGCTTGTCGCCTCTTGAGCAGGTTTTCTGTGTTAAATAGCATAGCACCTCTTGATGCTTCAGAGTTGGTTTGGAGCACCATTTTCACTGTTCAAATAAAATTTAACTACTGTCAGCTCATCTATGTTGTAGATTGGCAACAGGAAAAACTGACACGACAAGCTTTTGGATTGCTGTTAAAAATCCAACAGATGCCCTGCAGGGAAGATAACCTACTTTTTCCACTTATGATGATGTGCTATTGATATATTTTATGTTTAAGGGGAATGTTTTAAAATTCAGCTTTTCTACATGCAGTTGGTATGTCTGGGTGGAATGCATTTTAGATGCTGGGAGATTAGGATAATTACTCATTTAGCCAGGTAGTGTTTATTTAGGAGAGAACTAATGGATTTTTGTTTATAGATTAAGTTTTCCCCTGGGGTTTTTGATTAGGTTGATTGACAGGGTTGTGTGATAGTGTGGTTAATAGGAGGAGTTAGGTATGTAAGCAGAAAAACAGCTTTAAGTTCTGGCAAGGGTTTGTTTAAAGACATATGCAAGCTGCTCTGAAAATCAAAATCTCTCTCTGACATCTTCAAGACTGTCTACATCCCTTATAGCAAATATATTTATGGTTGCTAACTATTTAAAGTGGAATTTTAAGTCTGTAAGCGAATGTTACTTTTTTGGAGCTGAAATAGTAAGTTAGAAATTAAAATTTTCACTTTTAACTATTGTTCAACTGTTAAGAGTTAAGCTACTTCATTTTGTTAGTTATACTTAAACTATTTGTTTTACTATAAAAGATCCCTAACTTATCAGCAGAATTAGTCCTGGAATGAAGCATCCTATCCTCACATTTATACCAAAATAGAAAAAATTCTTGTAGTCTAGTCTGGCTTCCGAATGTAATTTGGGATTCTGGTTCAGGACCCTAACACACTTGAACTGGCCTACATGTGACTCCAGTCCCACAATATGGTTGACTAATGCTCTTTTAGAGTGGTTTAAACCACTTAGTTGTTGTAAGTTAGTGATGGGTGAAGCAGGCCGTAAAGAAGGCAAATGGCATGTTGGCCTTCATTGTGAGAGGTTTCGAGTACAGGAGCAGGGTTGTGTTGTCGCAACTATACAGGGCCTTGGTGAGGCCACACCTAGAATATTGTGTGCAGTTTTGGTCTCCTTTTCTGAGGAAGGATGTTCTTGCTCTCGAGGGAGTGCAGCGAAGGTTTACCAGGCTGATTCCGGGGATGGTGGGACTGATGTATGAGGAGAGATTTACTAGGTTAGGGTTGTTTTCACTGGAGCGCAGGTGAATGAGGAGGGATCTCGTAGAGACTTACAAAATTCTAACAGGTCTAGACAGGATAGATGCAGGGAGGATGTTCCCGATGGTGGGGGAGTCCAGAACCAGGGACTCTGCTTTTTTTGGAGCTCTGAGGATTCAGGGTAGACCATTTAGGATGGAGGTGTGGAGACATTTCTTCACCCAAAGAGTGGTGAGCCTGTGGAATTCATTATCACAGGAAGTGGTTGATGCCAAAACATTGAATGCATTCAAGAGGTGGCTGGATATAGCACTTGGGGCGAATGGGATAAAAGGTTATGCAGAGAAAGCAGGATTAGGCTACTGAGTTGGACGATCAGCCATGATCGTGATAAATGGTGGAGCAGGCTCGAAGGGCCGAATGGCCTCCACCTGCTCCTATCTTCTATGTTTCTATGTAAGAAAACGCAGCCAAAGGATGGACAGTAAATGCAGCCGTGTGAACATCTCTTTCACTGTGACACTTGCACATCTGTTGTCTCTCCGGATTCAATGCATTATTAATGGTGTATGTTTTGAAGTGTCCACCAGAACAGTTTAAAAGCACCCACGGCCTTACAATTCAATGTTTTCCCCCTCCCAAACTTGGGTTGGGACAGGATAGAGAACACTTTGAGCTGAATAATCATGGTGAAATACATCTGGCACAGGTGAATGCAAGAGTTTAAAAATGAACTCTCGCACAAAAAGCCAAAAACACAAAATGAAAGTGTATTGGTGCCAATATGCTAAAGAAACCATTGAGTCATTGTATAATATGTTTCTTGGGACAACATGATCTGCTCTTTGTAGCTCAGTATCACACTGAGACTGTCTTTACTCACAAGGTTATTGGTTGAATAGTTACTCGCCCTTTGTGTTAACAGTCTCCAAGAAGTATTTCCAAAATCGAGAATTCTCCTTCACCCTGAAAGATGACATCTATGTGCGTTACCAATCCTTTAATAATCAGAATGAACTGGAGAAAGAAATGCAGAAAATGGTCCCTTATAAGATTGACATTGGAGCTGTCTACTCAAACAAGGTAACTCCTGAGTGCAATACTTCAGATGACTCGAATCTCACAGCTTGGGTACAAAACTACCTTCAAGTACGATTTTTAAAACATCATAATAGTGATATTCCAGGCAGCAGTGTTAATTTTATACAGTTTTTAAAAATGAGATGCTAGAAATACTCAGCAGATCAGGCAGCATCTGCGGAGAGAGAAACAAGAGCTAACGTTCCTGGTCTGTGACCATACATCATCATTTTGCATTAGCCGATCATTTGTGGTGTAATGAATGGAAGACATTTTTGTGAAATGTTTTGTGATTTGCAGGAACGTAATGTTCAGGTTGTGAAATCTCAGGGTGTGTGGTGGTGTCTTATCCTCACCAACCTGCCTGCCCCAAATGCATCTGTCCATGACTACCAAATAAACCTGTTGGACTTTAACCTGGCGTTGTTAAACCTCTTACCATGACTCTATCGGCAGAGGTGAGGCTGGCCCAGTAATTCAGAGACCCTCTCGCTGGGTCAAAATCCTGGAGCTCCCTCCCTAACAGCACTATGGGTGTACCTACACTTCAGGGATTGTAGCAGTTCACGTTACCACCTTCTCAAGGGCGACTAGGGATGGGCAATAAGTGCTGGCTTAGCCAGTGATGCCCATATCCTGTAAATGAATAAAAAAAGAAAGCCTGAGTTGCTGTGGGAACATACACTTTTAACCTGTTGTAGTCTGGAACTACGGATAGTGATGGCAGAGGCTCCAACATTCTTTCCATCACATGGCTGACCAGGAATTTCTCCTGCTCCCACCACCTGCCATTGGCATGCTTTGGAAAGATTTGCAGGTTAATGGTCCAACCGATTGGCTGCATTATGAACATCCCTTCCTTCCTTGAACATCAAGTCCTGGGGTGGGGCTAGAATCTCGAGCTTGTGGCTCAGGTTTGGGGATGCTACCCACTGCGCCACAAGACCTCCATAATTCTTAGTAATATAGACTTGAGTAGCACCAGTGAACATTGTAGCACAGTGCCACCTACGGGAGTAACCAGTAAAGCAGGCACGTGTGTTAGGTTTTGAATGATAAATATGCGTTGTGTACCAATGAATTGACGGGCATATTATTGAACAATTTAGCTGATTGCAGCCTGGGTAACAGTAGGGATATGAACCCTAGTAGGAGCCCATTGCCCTGGTAAGTGGGGGAGGGGGTATGATTGTCCAGGGAAACCCTGATTGTTGTCAAACGTGATGTGGAGATGCCGGCGTTGGACTGGGGTGAACACAGTAAGAGTTTTAACAACACCAGGTTAAAGTCCAACAGGTTTATTTGGTAGCAAATACCATAAGCTTTCGGAGCACTGCTCCTTCGTCAGATGGAGTGGAAATGTGATGCACATTTCCACTCCAGCTGTCAAACAACCATTGTTGGATGTAGTTGTGTGGATGTTGCATATCGAGCTCTGCTATGCTGCTTTACAATAAGATAGCCTGTTGACGCTCAGAAAATTCAGTTAATAGCAGTTCTCATGTGTTAAATCTTTCAGGTGAAGAGAGGAGGAAATTAGTGATTGTAGGGTTAGACTTTTTGCCAGGAATTCCTAACTGTTCAGTGTTTCTTCTTTTGTAGCCTAGTCAGCATAACTCTGTGAAGTCGGGAACCTTCCATGCTGAGTATAAAGAACTGGTCTTTGATATTGATATGACAGACTATGATGATGTTCGAACCTGTTGCAGGTATGTTGATGTTCACATGTTTTTTGCCTGGACCAGGGCGTTTTGCAGTGCTAAACATGAGGTGCTTTTACAGCTAAAACAGAAAATGCTGGCAACAATCATCATGTCTGGCAACATCTCTGGGAAGAGAAACCAAGTTAATGTATCAGATCTGGGGAAAGTTGTATTTACAATTGGCACTTCTGTAGTTTGGTTTGCCTACATTAACCCTGCTAAAAACAGCTCCCTTACACCAGCAGTAGAACTGTCGACCAAGGATGCTGAAGTATCTCGGTGTGTAGTAAGTGCAGCATAGTTAACAAGAGTAAAGTGATAAAATTACATGTGCCTGTTTTGTGCTGGGCAGGTATGTTCATAAAGAACTTTGAGGCTTCCTGTGAGCTGTGCAATTTTAGTGATAGAAAGGGCTACTGTTAGATTTTCATTTACGTAAGAACTAGGAGCAGCAGTAGACAATTTAGCCCCTCAAGCCTGTTCCATCGTTCAATACGAATATGGCTGTTTTTTTTCTTGGCCTCATCTCCACTTTTCTGCCCGCTCCCCAAAATCCTTCACCCCTCTTCCAATTAAAAACCTATCCTATCTCCTCAAATTTGTTTAGTGTTCCAGTGTCCACTGCACTCTGGTGGAGATTTCCACAGATTCATCATCCTTTTGAGTGAAGTAATTCCTCCTCATTTCTGGTTTAAAATTGCCACCCCTTAGCCTAAAACTATGACCTCTTGTCCTAGAATTCCGCAGTTTCAGCAGAAAAATGAGTATTATGCAATAGTTTGAAAGATGTGAGTCTTTATTATCCTTTCATGGGATGCGGGCTTTGCTGGCAAGGCCAAGATTTGTTGCCCATTCCTAATTGCCCTTGAATTGAGTGCTAGGGCATTTAAGAGTCAACCACATTGCTGTGGGTCTGGAATCACGTGTAGGCCAGAGCAGGAAAGGATGGCAGATTTCCTTCCCTAAAGGACATTAGTGAACAATTGACAATGGTTTCATGGTCGTCATTAGACTTGTAATTCGAGATTTTTTAAAAATTCAATTCAAATTACCCTGGTCTCCAGATTACTAGTCCAATGACGATACTCCAACACCACCACCACCTGCAGTTTAAGTTATGTTTCAATAACTGTTGGAAACTGACTAGGTAGTTATTCTTCACTTTGTTTAGTGAAATGGAACCCAAAACTCCCAATTAGTAAGAGATTTTGGATTGGATTAAATTTTCTACTGGTTAACTTGTTTTTTGGTCATGAAAGCTGCTTAAATTTGTTCACTTTTGCAGATTGATGTTTGAAAGGATGGGAAGGGGACTGGCTCATATTAGATTGTCATGGTACACTGTTCCTCATGTCTCCTGTGCATAGCGACCAAAGCCTGTACTGTTCATGTTGACATAGAATGCCTTTGAAATCTCAGAAGAATCTTGTGAAATTATTTTGTGTTCTTTAGTTCTGCAGATATTTGCCCCAAGTGCTGGACACTAATGACCATTGCTATCAAGATTCTGGACAGAGTATTGGAAGGTAAAATTGCATTGTGCTTTTTTTCTCTAGTAGTTCAGCTTCTTGCCTTTTTAGTCCAGTTAATCTCTACTGGGGGTGCTGATTCTTTCTGGGCTACAGTCCCACAGTGGCCTTGCAGCTTTTTGATCCTTGAAGCAAGTTGCTTTGTCCTTGGGTGAGTGTCAGCAAGCTAATTGACAGTGGGGAGCATCACACATTCCAAAGGGGCTTACGGGCAATACTCGGAGACACGAGCTCTTGCCTGTTTTGCTTTCTTTACTGTTCTCCTCTTCCTTCGCCACCTGGAGTGCTGAGGTGAATTGTAACATGCTTACTGCTGTCCCAACCGATCTGAGCACAAACCAAGCCTGTTGGTAGTTTGATCTGTCTGGGTCGGCGCAACAACACATTGGGCACCTTAACGTGGAGGTATTTGCTTTGTTTTTAAGCTATAAGTGGATGTTGATTTTAAGTACTGGTGCAAATTGAAGTAGTGCTCAATTTTTCAAAAGACGTTAGCTCTTCTTTAATAAGCTACCACAGAAGTGGTAGAATTCTTGATTGGGCTGCTATCTTATCGTTTTTCTGAAGTTGAGAGACAGGAACGTGGTGTTCTATCATTCTACCTGGATTCTCTGAAGTTTGCTGGAGTGACTCCTCTCTTCCGATGCTTCCCCCGTGTGCTGAGGTTGCAACTAACCAGCAGGAACGAGTGGCCTGTTTCTGTGCAGTATATTTTATGAGCAGCAACTTAACGTGGATCGCACCCATATACAATTAATTTGTGGCACCATCCAATATAATGTACTGCCCTTAAAGGAAAATTGAGGGTGAGCGAGAGAATAAATGTACCCCTTTTAAACTGCAACAGTGTAGTAACAGCAATGCAGTGGTCTATGTATTCTGAAATGCAATGCCACAGGTACACCGATAAGTTAAGCACCTGATATAATGCAGGTTTCCTGTGTTCACATCACAGAGGATTTTGGGTTTCAGCACCGGCTCTGGGTATATTCTGGCCGAAGAGGGGTCCACTGCTGGGTTTGTGATGAAAATGCACGGAAGCTTTCCCAAGCAGCTCGATCTGCTGTTGCAGAGTACATGAGTGTGGTTAAGGTATGTATTATCTTCTAAGTCAAGCAATTAATTGCCCCTTTAGAGAAAACATAATATGTCACCATTTTACCATCAGTTTGTAACAACAAGTGTGACTGGCTGTTTTACAGGGTGGGACGGATACAATCAAGAAAGTCCATCTGACTAACCCCATTCATCCTTCTATTCAGTGAGTGCATTAGAGTAAAAAAAAAGCTCTATCTACATTATATGGAGAATATTTGATGCCTGAATGTGGCTATAAGATACTAACTTCATTTTGTGGTTTACATGTCAACTGTGCCTTTTATTGGGAGCATTCTCCTCTCATCCAGTAGGTCACTTGTTCAAACCCTGCTCTAAAGGTTTGAGCACAATTGGCTGAATTGTTGGAGCTGCTATCATTGAGATGAGAACATTAAATCTACCCTCTCAAATGGATATAAACAATCTGATGGCATCATTCAAAAAAGAGCAGTGGAGTTATCCCCAGTGTCCTGGCCAATATTTATCCCTCGAGTAAACATCACAAAGCCTCATTACTGTTTGTGGGATCTTGCTGTGTGCAAATTGGCCTCTGTGTTTCCTTGTATTGCAGCAGTAGCTACATTTCAAAAGTACTTTGTTAGCTATGAAGCACTTTGTGCATCAATGTTGTGAAATGCAAGCCTTTAGAATCATAGAATCCTTACAGTGCAGAAGGAAGCCGTTCGGCCCATCGGGTCTGCACCATCTCTGACGGTATCTTACCCAGGCTGTCTTTCCTCGCCATATCCCTGTAACCCCACACATTTGCCCTGGCTAATCCATCTAACCTACACACCTTTGGATTGTGGGAAGAAACCCACACAGACACGGGAGAATGTGCAAACTCCACACAGACAGTCACCCAAGGCTGGAATTGAACCCGAGTCCTTGGCGCCATGAGGCAGCAGTGCGAACCATCTGTAGTTGAATCATTACCGTGCAAGATCAGGAGCATTGTATCATTTAAAACACAATGTCTTGTCCTTAAAGTATGTACCTATAAGTTTAAAAAGTATGGTGATTAACCACTAGATGAATTTAAAGGTTAATTTATTCAAGGCTGTTGATCAAAACCCCATCTTTAACAAGGTCAACTATGAGTCAAGATACTGTGACTCCGGCCATTTGTGTTCCGTGGTGTTTTCTGTACATTGCCTGTGTGATGGACTGAAGTGTGTGCAAATATAAAGCTTCTATGTTAATACATTATGAGCAAATTGCCTGTGGCATTGTTCTGCGTCAGAGTATTCTGTACAATATGCATATATTAATGCTGATCGAGTGATTGAATAAGTTAAATTGCATTTGTATGGGAGTGTTGGTTGTATTACTGGGTTCATACTCTGACTTTGTTTGTATTTTTATTAAAATTGTAATGCAGTTGATTATGATGGTTAGCTTGTGTACTAAATTTGATGCTTTGATGACGTCTAAGCAAATTTTCTGTTTGTGTGACGTGGTGATCCGGAGAGTGGTACAGGAGTAATTAGTTGATGAGGGTTTACTATGTCAGTCCAATTGCTAACCATTGCTGTTGATCCACCTGTAGGCAAGCTATCACTGTGATCGATCACTATTTTGAAGACTATGCCGTGAATGAACAAGACATCTTTAGCAGTAAAGAAACCTGGCAGAACGTCCTTGCTTTGGTCCCTGATGATATCCTTTTATTGGAATTAACATCTGGTGAATTTGTGGTCACGTTTTTAAAGTTCCTATTTCCATTGATATTTGAAGTTGCTTGCTTGGTGCAGTGTCTCTGAATATTGTTGTCCAGTTCTCTCTTGAATGCTTTGATTGACCCTGCCCCCACCTTATTTTCAGGCAGCACATTCCAGATTTTAATCACCCATTGTATGAAAATGTTTCTCCTTGCGTCTCCGTTGCTTCTTTTGCCAATTACGTTAAATCTGTGCCCTCTGGTGTGGGGAAACTCCTCATTGTCACATTCTGTTGTTTTTTGTTTAGTTTATTTATTAGTGTCACAAGTAGGCTTACATTAACACTGCAATGAAGTTACTGTGACAATCCCCTAGGGGTGCTTGTCTTGGCGGCTAGGCATTAAGGTGGGTTTTGAATCGGGTTTGTTCTGCTTGCAAGGCCTACTCACTGCCATGGTGGCATTCCAGGCCTTTAGATTCCAGTAATACAACTACTGAGCCCACACATTACAAACCAAAAGTTGCAGGAGATGGAAAAATACGGCAGAAGGTGAGAAAACAGCACAAACATTCTTCACCTCCAGCCCAAAAATTCACTTTGAGGCTAGGTTCAGTCATGCGACTTTTGACATTCTCTTTGTTTTTTAGTGTTACTTGTTTTCTTTCACAATATGATTACACTCTTTCAGCAGTGTACCACATTCACCCCCAGCCAAGAGAGAATAGGTGTAAGGGTGAAGGGAGGTGAATTGGGTGTTTTTGCTCATTCTGACCTCAATGGAGAAATTCTCAACTTCCAACCAGATGGTTTGTTTTTTAAATTGTTCACTGAAGTCAATGGCAGGTTATATCTTTGGCTGTACTTTTCCATCTCCTGGAACATTTGATTTGTAAATGTGTGGGATCGGTAGTTGTATTACTGGTTTCGAGGCCTCGAATGCAGTAAAACAGAGGATCAAAATTTGTTATCTGAAGGTGAGCACGAAGCTGTTGGAAAAATCAAACTGATTCACTCGTGTCCTCCAGGAAAGGAAACGTGCCGTCCTTTCCTGGTCTGACTTATTTTTGGCGTCTGTCCCACACCAAGGTTTCATACAACTAAAGTTTAAAAAACAATTTCATGGTGAGTGTCACTGGCTAAACCACCATCTATTGCGCATCTCTAGTTGACCTTGGGACGGTGGTGGTGAGCCCCCTTCCTGAACAGCTGCAGGCTATGGCTTGACCCACAGTGCTGCTAGGGAGGGAATTCCAGGATTTTGACCCAGTGTCGGTGAAAGAACAGCCAATACTGTTCCAAGTCAAGATGGTGAATGACTTGGAGGGGGAACTTCCAGGAGATACTGTTCCATGCATCTGCTGCCCCATCTCCCTCTAGATGGTAGAGGATGTGGATTTGTAAGGTGCTGTTGAAAGTGGCTTTGTGAGTTACTGCAGTGCACCTTGATGGTAGAGGGAGTGAAAGTTTAAAGTGGTGAATGGGGTGCCAGTCAAGCAGGCTGCTTTGTCCTGAATGGTGTTGAACTTGAGTGTTGTTGGAGCTGCACTCATCCAGGCAAGTGGAGAATATTCCATGACACTCCTGACTTGTGCCTTGTAGATGGTGGGCAGGCTTCGGGGAGTTAGGGCATGAGTTACTTTCCACAGAATTCCCAGCCTCTGACCTGCTCTTGTAATCACAATATTTATAGGGCTAGTCCAGTTCGGTTTCTGGTCAGTGATAACCCCCAGAATGTTGATAGTGGGGGATTCAATGATAGTATTCTCCTCGAATATCAAGCAGCGATTGTTAGATTCTGTCTTGTTGGAGATGGTCATTGCGTTTTGTGTGTGGCGTGAATGTTACTTGCCACTTATCAGCCTAAGCTTGAATGTTGCCCAGATCTTGCTGCATATTTTATAGACTGCTTTAGTATCTGAGGAGTCGCAATGATGCTGAACATTGTGCAATCGTCAGAAAATAACCTCTCTTCTAGTCTTGAGAGGGAGTGGAAGCTCTGGTTTCAGTGACTCCCACATGCAGACAGTGAACTGATCTTCAGAACTCTGCTTTCTGTAATTAACTCGTTTTATGGTTGCTGTTTTATACAAGTATATAGAATGTAAACGTACAATGGTCTGACTGATGCACCAGATTTTACAGTGTAACCACGCACAATCCAAAAATGCAACTAAAGTTCCTGCTGTAAAATGCTGGGACATGTTGACCTAGTTAATGTGAACATAGCAACTTCTTAGATTAGTATTACACAACTGCTCTTTTCTCAAAATTGCAAAGAAGCAGCATGTTAAATTCCTTACAAGAATTGATCTTGTGATAAGATTTGTTTCTTTTCTTTAAACTTTCATGCTGTGGTTAAAAAGTGTTTACATGAGACGATGGAGGTATCTTCTTTAACAGTGATGCACGGTTGCGTGACGGATTGCAAATCGATTTTGTCAAAGCGAAAAGTTCAACCGAGCGCTGGAAATTGTTGCAACGCACCGTAAGTGACCACGCAATCGAACCTTAATTAGCCACAGCTTACCCAAGGGCAATTCAAACAAACTGTGCAACTGACGAAATGGGATGGCAACATTAAGCTGATGCAGTGAATCTTTAAATATTTCCAGCTGTCTTCTTGTGCAGTACTGCCGTGCGAGAGTACAGTTCCATGGCCAAACCAAGAGTGTCAGCAGGTTATTTGAAAGCAATACATTATTGCAGACCTCATCTTGTCCTCACTTAATTATTCCCTACTGTGCTCCTTTGCTGCCTTGGCTGCAAATAGCCAGCTCCCTACAGGCTAACAATTGAATCTGATTCTGGTCAGTATGGCTTAGTCTTGATGAATTGTTAATCCATCACACA
This sequence comes from Mustelus asterias, assembly GCF_964213995.1. NCBI lineage: Eukaryota > Metazoa > Chordata > Chondrichthyes > Carcharhiniformes > Triakidae > Mustelus > Mustelus asterias. The sequence continues at coordinate 15,624,898 of NC_135834.1, read as the reverse complement.
GGTAGACCACAAACAAGCAAGTTACTTGGAATTGGTCCTCTGATTTTTCAAGTATTATATTGATTTTGGAGTTTGTGTGTATATGAATGTCAGATTAGGCTCATCCGTATCTCATATATCTCTCTCACTTCCACTGCCTTGTGTAAAGAATGGCCACCCCCGGTGAGCCACTCTGCCTGCCTGCATCTGTGGTAACTGTACCCCTATATGAACCAGTGCCTTAAAGGGAATGGGAAGCTGGATGATATGGATAATGGGTCTTAACTCTGGTGTGGCCAATGCATTTATACATTTTCTAGGCTTGTTTAATGTTGGTTAGGTAGGATTCTCAGTCAAAATGTTGGAGTTTGTTTGTCACAAATAGCTGATACTTAGTTGCATGACTGAATGCGCGAAGATTTTCAATCTTGAAAATGAGTTGACTGCTTTGTTCAAAAGATCGGTGGATGTTGTCAGTTTTGCTACTGAAATAACAGTTGAAGAGACTTGGGAGTCTGCTGGACTTATTGCTGCACAAGCTGCTTATGTTGTCTTTGAAAAATAACTTGCCATTTATCAAATGGTTTTCTACAGTTGACTGCCACCTATTTAGAAGAGATTAAGCTGCAGTACTGCTATCCTCGTTTGGACGTGAATGTCAGTAAAGGCATCAACCATCTGCTGAAAAGTCCTTTCTCTGTCCATCCCAAAACAGGTAGTGTGTGCTTGTCTTTTTTATTTTCTATTCCTCAAAACGTTGATTTGCACCAACCCTGGTCAGGTAGTTAGGAGACATAATTCTAGGTCTATAGCTACTTTGCAACTTAAAGGTGAATAAGTATATTTTCCTTGCCTCCGAAACACACACACATGCACACACCACCACCAACACCCCCCCCCATAGCCTTTTGTGTTTAAATGTGGAGATTGTCAGCCCTACATATTAAAGCACTTGCTCCTTTTGCCACCCACACCTGATGTAGCATAAGTGAAACCTAGAGTTAAATGACACACCCTCTCCTGTGCCTTGGCAATTTGTCTTAGCAGTGCCCTCTACTGCTACCACTTTTAGTTTTAATACCCTCGTAGCCTCTCAGTTGATTTGTCATCAATTGTTTTGTGCTGTTAGCTCAGACATGGAAGCCGGAATTTTACCGGGGCAGGCGAGGCTCAGATAACAGAATTCTCCGTTGGCCTGAGCGAGGTCGTAAAATACTGGCCAGAGATTTGGTTTGAGGCATCCCAAATTGGTCTTGCGAGATTCTTATGAAACTGAAAAAGCGAAGACTTTTATCCATTTGGAGCTAGAACCCTAAGCCTCATTAAAATAACAACGCATTAAAGCTGTTCATTTTCAAATTCTCATCCTTATTTTCAAATCCCTCCATGGCCTTGCCCGAGATCTCTGTACTCTGATTCTCAAACTTTTTACAGTGCAGAATGAGGCCATTTGGCCCATTGAGTCTGCACTGGCTCTCTGAAAGAGCATTGTACCTAATCCCACTCCCCTGTCTTATCCCCGTAATCTTGCACATTCTTTCTTTTCCGATAGCAATCCAATTCCCTTTTGAATAAAAACAGAAAATGTTGGAAAATCTCAGCAGGTCTGACAGCATCTGTGGGGAGAGAATAGAGCCAATGTTTCGAGTCTAGATGGCCCTTCGCCAGAGCTTTTGAATACCTCAATCGAATCTGCCTCCACCACCCTCTCAGGAAGTTTGTTCCAAACTCCAACCACCCTCTGGGTGAAATACATTTTCCTCACATCACTTTTATTCCTTTTGCCAATGATTTTGAATCTGTGCTCCCAGTTTTGAACTTTCTCACCATTTCACTGTCCATCCCCCTCAGGATCTTGAATACCTCTATCGAGTTTCCTCTCAGTCTTTTCTCCAAGGAAAACAGTCCCAATCTTTCCAGTCTATCCTCATAGCTACAGTTCTTTATCCCTGGAATCATTCTTGTGAATCTCCTCCGTACTCTCTCCAATGCCTTCACATCCTTCCTCGAGTATGGCACCCAGACCTGGACGCAGTACTCCAGGTGAGGTCTAACTAATGTCTTTTACAAGTTCAATGTCACCACCTTACTCTTGTATGGGCAGCACGGTAGTGCAGTGGTTAGCATTGCTGCCTCACAGTGCCAGGGACCTGGGTTCGATTCCAGCCTTGGGTGACTATCTGTGGAGTTTGCACATATCCCCGTGTCTGCGTGGGTTTCCTCCGGGTGCTCCGGTTTCCTCCCACACTCCAAAGATGTGCGGGTTAGGTGGATTGGCCATGGTATAGTGTCCCAAGATGTGTAGGTTAGGGGAATTAACGGGGTAAATATGTAGGGTTACGGGGATAGGGGCTGGATAAGATGCTCTGTCAGAGAGTCAGTGTAGACTCGATGGGCTGAATGGCTTCCTTCTGCACTGTAGGGATTCTGTTCTTCTCAATGCCCCTATTAATAAAACCTAAGATTCTATATGCTTTATCAACTACTGTCAACATGCTCTGCTATCTTCAATGACTTAAGCACATATTGTTCTTTATCCTTGTCGCTGTCCCTTAAATGCTCTCCCACTGATATTATGTAGGGATATGGGGATAGGGCTTGGGTGGGATTGTGGTCGGTGCAGACTCGATGGGCCGAATGGCCTCTCTCTGTGCTGTAGGGTTTCTAAGATTTCTAATGTTGCTGTCTTGTTGAACTGGAAACATACTGCTGCAGAAAATTACCTTGAACACCCTCCAGGAAATCTTGTCCTTTTACACAATGCCCATCCCAGTCTATATTTGGCTAATTGAAGCCCCCTATTACAATTACTCTATAATTCTTGCACTTGTGTAATTTCTTTGCAAATGTGTTTCTCTATATCCCTTCCATTAGTTGGTGGTCTATATACGACACCGATCAATGTTATTGAACCTTTTTTTATTTCTTGCCTCAGTCAGAGAAATTGTCCTTCACCCTTCTGGCACATCCCCTCTCTCAGTGCCATCTTTAATCAATACTGCCACTCTGCTGCCACACCCCTGCTCCTTTTCTTCCCTTCCCATCTCTCCTCAGCACCTTGTATTCAGGAATGTTTAATGCCCAGTCCTGCCCTGCTTTGACCCAAGTCTGTTAAAGTACTAATATCATAATTCCATTTGTCAACCTGTGCTTGTAACTCACCAAACTTAATGTCCACACTCTTGTGCATTCACATACATGCGGATTCACCTGGACTAAGGCTTTTTTACTTTTTCCCCCTTTCTCTGACCACCTCTAATGACCTGCTACTCTAATTCTATCAAACTCTCCAAATATTCTATTTACCTTGATGCTACTCTCTGATATATCTTACATCTACTTCCCACTGCCAGTTTTTCTTTTCTCCTCTCCACTCTGAATTTCCACTCAGGTTCCCATCTCCCTGCCATTCTCATTTAAACCCTCCTCAACAGCACCAGCAAACCTCTCTGCGAGAACATTAGTCCCAGTCTTGTTGAGGTGTAACTGGTTCTTCCTATGCAGGTCCCACCTATCTTAGAACCAGCCCCAATGCCTCGGGAATCTAAAGCCCTCCCTCCTCCTCCAGTTCTTCAGCCACATGTTGAACTTCTCATTCGTCCTATTCGTACGCTCGCTAGCACGTGGCACTGGGAGTAAACTTGAGATTACTGCTCTTGATGTCCTGCTTTTTGATTCCCTAGCTTCCTAAAATCTGCTTTCACACCTCATCTGCTTTCAAACCTCATCCCTTTTCCTATCTATGTCATTGGCCCCAATGTGAACTATGAGCTCTGACTGTTCACCCTTTCGCAAAATAATGTCCTGCAGCTGCTCTGTGACATTCTTGACCCTGGCACCATGGAGGCAACACACCCTGGAGTCACGTCTAAAGCTGCAGAAACACCTGTCTGCTCTTCTAACTATGGAATCACTTATCATTACAGCACTTCTACCCTCCCTCCACCTGTCCTGTGCAGTTGAACTATCCGTAGTGCCACAAACTTGGCTCTTGCTACAGTCGGCTTAGGAACCCTCACACTCACCAGTATCCAAAGTGAAAAAGTGGTTAGAGAGTAAGGTAGCCTTGGGATTCCTGCAGTACCTGCCTGTTTCTCTTAGATACTCTGGCGATCACCCATTCCCTCTTGACCTATATACTCCTTAGCTGCGGTGTGACCACCTCCAAAACATGCTATCCACGTATTTATCAGCCTTGCAGATGCACCACAGTGACTCCAGCTACTGCTCAATTTCCCCAAGTTGGAGCTCAAATTTCTGCAGATGTAGTCATTGAAGGCACTTTGTGCCTGCATTACTTCCCACATCCTGCAGGATGCACCTTCCAGGAAGACATGCCTTAAATTTTATATAAACTGTTTACTACACTATGGTATTATATAATCTAATAACCCACCTGTCATTTACCAATTGTGTCCCTCCTCTGTGCCAAGTCCAGAAAGGCCCATACTTGCCAAGCACTCAACGGGACTCCTGTTACGTCACTTGCAGCTTTCTCTCTCTCTTTGATATTTAAAGCTGCATTAAAAAGTTGTTACGTTACTGATATTTTATAGTGTTGCCACATCATTTTTGTTAAGTGCCATCATCATTGATTGCAAATATTCTGCATGCAAGTGTGATATTCTGCTCATCATTTCTGTTGCTGTTCCAGGGCGCATTTCAGTGCCTATAGATGTGAAGAATTTGGATAAGTTTGACCCCTTTAGTGTCCCTACAATAAGGTAGGAAGAATGTTGGCATCAATTATTTTTGCATATTTAGAAACCACTTAACTGATTTTTTTTTTTGGTGCCGTGCTTCAGGGTTCTTTCAAGTGTAGATTAGGCAGGGAAGTAGCTCCATAGAATGACATTGCAACATTGAGTCTCCAGGTATTTGTGGATGTAATTTAGTGCATCAGCTAGGATTCCATAAGATATCGAAAAAAAATGATCGCAAAGTATTAAAATTTTTAATTTTACTTAATTGACCCCAACTTCTTTTCCTGTGCATTGTGAATATTGCACTACAGTGCCAACCACACATTGGTGCAGCCTGTTTGAAGTTCACATTCTATATAAGGTTTGCTGCCCAGACAATTTGAGCAAATGTGGAGAAATGCAGGCACAAAAAAAGTGTTTTGTTTTCAGTACCTGCAGTCATCAATGAGTCATCCCTCGCTGTCCTTGGACAAAGTGTGTGAAGCTGGCCTGGCCCCACAGAACTATAGCCCAGCAAGGAGTCAATCCTTTTGGGAGACATCTAGTTATTGCATGAGGAAAATCATCTGATGTTTCTGCCTGACTGCAATACCAACCTGCTTATTAGAAACATAGTATGTTTGGATGGTGGGTGACTCGTGGTCCTGCTGTGTGTGTATCCACACAACAATTGGGAATGTGATATGAAGGGAGCCAACAAGCTGCATGTGAGCAACGTAAGGGATTGCACAGTGCAACAAGCGCACCACAAACAGAAGTTAGAGGAAACCATGTTGAGGACAATTTTGTGCTCGACTATGATACCCTTTACCCTCTGATACAATCTGTCTAAACTTGCATGTAGCTGGTTAGGTGTTCAAAGGTACCTGTCATCTGTGTAACCTTACCCTAACATGGCTTTGATACCTTGAGGGGAAGAAAGTGGAGGGAAAATATCTTCTGCTGTAATTTACAGCAGAAAAACCCTTGATTTTTGTGTTGTCTTTCAGTTCTCTTTGCAAGGAACTTGATAAAACTAAGGAAGAGCAGGAGAATACAAGTGTTGAGAATGATGAGGAACCAGAGGTGAAGCGTCGCACCAGAGGTAAATGGTCATGACTTTTTAAAAATTCTTCTATGGGATGTGGGTGATGCTGACGAGGTCAGTATTTGTTCCCCCAACCTAATTGCCCTTATGAGTCGTTAAGAATTAACCGTGTTGCTATGGATCTGGAGTCACGTGGCCAGATTGGAGAAGGATAGCTGATTTCCTTCCCTAAAGGAAATTAGTGAAACAGATGGGTTTTTACAACAATCAATAGTTTCATGGTCACAACAGCTGAGACTAACTTTAAATTCCAGATTTTTAAAAAGTAATTGCATTTATTAATTTGACTATAAATTCCACCAGCTGCCATGGTGGAATTTGAACCTATGTCCCCTTGCTATTAGCTGGGACTCGGGATTACTAGTCCAATGATAGTACCACAATGGCACTGTCTTCTGTGGGGGAGCAATCATTAGTAATGTTGCAGGTGCAATATATCATCTGACCACTTTTCCTAAAACCTCGCAACACCCATCTTTGTCATCTTCTTCCCCTGAATGTCCTGATTTCTGCTGGGGCTTCAGTCCAAAGGTGCTAATCACCCTCCAATATGTCATCTGAAGTACTGTGTAGTTTTGGTCTCCTTGCTTGAGGAGTGATATCATTGTGTTGGAAGCAGCTCTATGGAGGTTCATTTGGCTGATTCTTGGGATGAAAGGTTTGTTCTTTGATGGAAGGTTAATCAGTTTAGACCAATACTGATTGGAGTTTAGAAGAATGAGGGGTGATCTTATTTTAACATATAAATTCTGAGGGGGCATGACTGGGTAGATGCTGAGAGGATGTTTCCCCTTGTGTGGGTATCTAGAACTAGTGGGCACAATTTCAGAATAAGGGGTCTTCTATTGAAGATGAGGATGAATTCCTTCTCGGGGGTCATTAGCCTGTGGAATTCTCTTCCTCGGGCAGCAGTGGAGGCTGGATCATTGAATGTATTCGAGGTTAAGGTAGACTGATTTTGGTCAACAAAGAGTTTTTGGGGGATAGACAGGAAAGTGGAGTTGAGGCCACAATAGATCAGCCATGATCTAATTGAATAACCAAGCAGGCTCATGGGGCCAAATGGTCTGCTCTTATTTCTTATTATCTTCTCAAACTTCAGTACTGAACAGAAATCATGCATGATGGCACACATGGGTGAATAAATTCCTTTAAATCCCTCTGTACTCAGATTATAAGAAGACCAGCCTCCTGGGGCCCATCAAGGTATTTGAACAGTTTATAGAGAAAATGGAGCATTTTCGAAAAGGAGAGTTGCTGAAACAGAGTGGTGAGTATCATTCGGGATGTTCCACAAAAAGTGTTATGGTATGAGCTTGCCAAAATAGAGAGCTCTAGGGAAGCCAGTGTCAGTGTAGGACATTTTTCCCTAGAAACGACCATTGTTTGAGGCTTCTGTTTGGTATGCTTTTTTTAAAATTTGGAATGTTTCTGTAAGCCTAAGTTTGCTTTGAGCTTTTCTCGAGTGAAGTATTTTTTGTCATACTTGATTCGGGAGAATGTTCCTTGTGAAGTGATGGGCTGGAGGCTTATGCCTTTTTCTCCTGAGTTATGGTAAAAACGAAATACATTTAAGATCAATGTCTAAAAGCACCCCACCCAATAATTGCTTTTGGGCTGAAGTTGCTTATGTAGGCAGTCATTCTGGATCTGCATTATCCATCCAGCAACAAGAAATGAATGACTGGTCAATCTGTTTAGATGATATTGATTGAGGGAGCAATGTTGGCCATGATACCCGGGACAATCCCCCTGCTCTTCAGGTTGCCTTTAAAAGTCTTGTCAATTCTTGTAGAGGGAGAAGAAAGATTTAGGGGTGGATGTGGTTTAACATCGCCAAAGAATTGATTAGAGTCATAGAGGTTTACAGCATGGAAACAGGCCCTTCGGCCCAACTTGTCCATGCCGCCCTTTTTTTTTAAACCCCTAAGCTAATTCCAATTGCCTGCATTTGGCCCATATCCCTCTATACCCATCTTATCCATGTAACTATATCTAAATGCTTTTTAAAAGACAACATTGTACCCGCCGCTACTACTATGGGGATGGTGCCAGAGGACTGGAGAGTGGCGAATGTTGTTCCTCTGTTTAAGAAAGGGAATAGAAATGACCCTGGTAGTTATAGACCGGTTAGTCTTACTTCGGTGGTTGGTAAATTGATGGAAAAGGTCCTTAGGGATGGGATTTACGACCATTTAGAAAGATGCGGATTAATCCGGGATAGTCAGCACGGATTCGTGAAGGGCAAGTCGTGCCTCACAAATTTGATTGAATTTTTTGAGTAGGTAACTAAGTGTGTTGATGAAGGTAGGGCAGTTGATGTCATATACATGGATTTTAGTAAGGCGTTTGATAAGGTCCCCCATGGTCGGCTTATGATGAAAGTGAGGAAGTATGGGATAGAGGGAAAGTTGGCCGATTGGATAGGTAACTGGCTATCTGATCGAAGACAGAGGGTGGTGGTGGATGGAAAATTTTCGGATTGGAGGCAGGTTGCTAGCGGAGTGCCGCAGGGATCAGTGTTTGGTCCTCTGCTCTTTGTGATTTTTATTAATGACTTAGAGGAGGGGGCTGAAGGGTGGATCAGTAAATTTGTTGATGACACCAAGATTGGTGGAGTAGTGGATGAGGTGGAGGGCTGTTGCAGGCTGCAAAGAGACATAGATAGGATGCAAAGCTGGGCTGAAAAATGGCAAATGGAGTTTAACCCTGATAAATGTGAGGTGATTCATTTTGGTAGGACTAATTTAAATGTGGATTACAGGGTCAAAGGTAGGGTTCTGAGGACTGTGGAGGAACAGAGAGATCTTGGAGTCCATATCCACAGATCTCTAAAGGTTGCCACTCAAGTGGATAGAGCTGTGAAGAAGGCCTATAGTGTGTTAGCTTTTATTAACAGGGGGTTGGAGTTTAAGAGCCGAGGGGTTATGCTGCAACTGTACAGGACCTTGGTGAGACCACATTTGGAGTATTGTGTGCAGTTCTGGTCACCTCACTATAAGAAGGATGTGGAAGCGCTGGAAAGAGTGCAGAGGAGATTTACCAGGATGCTGCCTGGTTTGGAGGGTAGGTCCTATGAGGAAAGGTTGAGGGAGCTAGGGCTGTTCTCTCTGGAGCGGAGGAGGCTGAGGGGAGACTTAATAGAGGTTTATAAAATGATGATGGGGATAGATAGAACGTTCAAAGACTATTTCCTCGGGTGGATGGAGCTATTACAAGGAGGCATAACTATAGGGTTCATGGTGGGAGATACAGGAAGGATATCAGAGGTAGGTTCTTTACGCAGAGAGTGGTTGGGGTGTGGAATGGACTGCCTGCAGTGATAGTGGAGTCAGACACTTTAGGAACATTTAAGCGGTTATTGGATAGGTCCATGGAGCACACCAGGATGATAGGGAGTGGGATAGCTTGATCTTGGTTTCAGATAAAGCTCGGCACAACATCGTGGGCCGAAGGGCCTGTTCTGTGCTGTACTGTTCTATGTTCTACTACCTCTGGCAGCTTGTTCCAGACACTCACCACCCTCTGTGTGAAAAAATTGCCCCTCTGGACACTTTTGTATCTCTCCCCTTAAACCTACGCCCTCTAGTTTTAGACTCCCCTACTTTTGGGTAAAGATATTGACTATCTAGCTGATCTGTGTCCCTCGTTATTTTATAGACCTCTATAAGATCACCCCTCAGCCTTCTACGCTCCAGAGAAAAATGTCCCAGTCTATCCAGCCTCTCCTTATAACTCAAAACCATTCCTAACGCATTCAACGTTGTCAGAATACTGAGCATGACTCGGGCAAGTGGTTTGCTACAGCCTGGTGACCTAAGACATACAGTGTGGTTCACTGCTCAGGTACTGCAACTTTGCTCCTCAGTCCTCGAGGCAACGCAAGTGCTGATATCTGAGCAAGAAATCATTTCCCATGAGGTCGCTATGAAGGACAGTTCAAGTGGCAAGAGCAAAGTGAGAGAATTTTCAGAATTTGCATGGGGAACATGAGGTCACTATGGAGATTTTTTTATATATAAAGTACAGCTTGAAATGAGAAATACTGTCATTTTCATTTAAAGGCCCTGCTTGATTCATTGTTTAAGCATTTATATATTTTCTTCCAGATAGAGGAGGAGATTTTTGATGTCAGCAATGAGTGGATTCCTTTTTCAAATGCATTTTGGCGTATGTCGGCTTGAATCATATTGTAAAATCTGGAACCAGTGACTGCCTTCTGGACTTCGCTTCTGTAGCTGCAGTGAAGATTTAAAAGTTCTTCATGATGTACCAAAATGCACTTTATCAGTTCTGAATAGCCTTCAGCTCAGAAGGCCAGTGGAATACTTGTTTCAGATTTCCTATTTGAGGTTTCTGTGTTATCATTTTGTATCTAATAGCAGCTATTTATATATACCAATTGTGTTATTTGGTTTGTAAGGTCTCATTTATTTTTCTTATGGATTCCTGCTTCCCTTGTGATCTAATTGATCCTGATTAAGCACAAGTCACACTTCACACCAAACATGAAGTGTAAATGACACCTGAAATGTTTATGGTAAAGCAGCTTCAAAGCATTTCAAAGTTCAAACAAAACGGAACCAATTTGGAGTAACATATATCACAAGAGTCGTGTGTCCAACTGAAATTCTAATTAAATTGGAGGCATGAACTTTGTAGTCAAGGTGAGGACCCTGGGGAATCAGGGATTCTGGAGTACGTCGAGAGAAAAGAAAGGGTTTTATCCATGAACAATACCATGGGAGACTAAATGAAATAACCAGTTCATTTTTTTTTACTCTCAGTCTTTGATTTCTTCCTTTGATGTAACCCTAGCACTTGATTTTATTTTACATTGACCCAACCCACCTATCTGCTTTTAAATATTATATTGGAAACGCAGAATTCTCCTAATGACTCAATTTGGAAATGTACTCGCCAAGCTATTGAGAGATGGAGACAGATTTGATCTCTGACCTTTGCTGACTCAACTGATCTGAACTGTGGCAGCAGTAAAGATAACCTCCAAATGTCAGAGAATGTCTGCAATGTTCCTTCTGCACCTCCCAAGGAGTTCCATGTTTAGCCCTTTTAACATCAGCCAGTGCTTAAGTTCACAACTGTCCTGAACCTCTAATTCAGGTTATGAGGTTATTCTGGGGTGGCTGACTGGGAAGGGAGGGGACACACACACGCCCTGTAACATAGACACAGGGCAATCAGCCTCTTGAACCTGTTCCACCTTCCATTTGCATCATGGCTGACCTGTACCTCAACTCCATTGACCTGCCTTTGTTCCAAATTCCTTTATTGTTGCCTACCTATCAAACTCCATTTCTCTGTATGGAAATCTACTTTATGGAAATCTTTAATGATCACCATTCATCCTTTCAAACCAAAGTAACGCAAGGTAAGTTTATGTCACCCTTTAAGTGCTGGTATAAATTTTGGTAAATCTGTGATGTACTCCTTCCAAGGTCAATATCTCCTCTAGGTTTGGTGCCCAAAACTGAATGTAGCATTCCAGGTCCTCCACCTTTTACCCATAGCTCTTCCAAGATTTTCTTCAGATAATGATCCAATTCTTTTTGTTTTAAATCTGCCTCCACCACACTCTTAGGCAATACATTCCAGATCTTAACCAGTTGCTCTGCAAAAACGATTTCCTTGTGACACCATTGTGTTTCATTTATAACATTTTTTATTCCCTTACACTGTTGGTATTTTATCCTTTTCTTCCACTATAAGTGGCTGTGAAGTACTCCTTCAATGGTAATCATTTAAAATAATGTTAGTCAAGAAGCAATGCACAAATTATCAAGCTTGTTCTGATATCCTCTACAATATGCTCGACATTTGGAATCTTACTTCTCGATCTATTGCTGTGGGGTGGTTCTTCTGCTCGGCTGTTGTAACTTTGGCAGGAGAACTGTGGAAAACTGGCACCATTTTTCTGCGGGTTTCTTCAGTTCTTCCATGGAAGTACAACAGATAAGCTGTAGAAACCCCCATGGGATGTCATCCTCAATGATTTTACACGTACGTAATGAATAGCCACTTGGGCGAAGGACTGGAGAACAACTGGCATGGGGACTCATGCCCCAGTAAGAATCAGCATCTTCCAAGAATTGGGGTGGAAATTGGAAAGGAAACATTCAACAGTGAAGCATACAGAGACATTTTGTGGCTAAAAACGTGCAATTTGGAAATTGCAGGGCCCTTTTGCTTAAACCGGCAGTCTAGAAAAGATACTTGTGGTATCTAATTGACAGCTAGTAAAACCTGCTTTGATTCTGAAGCATCGTTTTTGATTACTTATTATGCATTGGGTTTTTTTGGTTTGTTAGGGTACCTGAGCAAAAACTCCGGAAGTATATTATGAAACTAGACTAGATCCCCAACTATTGTTTGTTATTTTGGCATTACATAGCACAGTACAGCACAGAACAGGCCCTTCGGTCCACGATGTTGTGCCGAGCTTTATCTGAAAATTAGTGTGAGGATCAGGTGTTTCACTCCAGGTGTGATTCTATTGACACACTGGGAAGTTTTTATCAAAACAATTTTAACAACATGACAAGATACAATTCTTAACTGCTAACATATCTCTATTGGTTTGAATTCAAACAATATTTCTCTTATAAGACTTCAACTCCTCTTTGCAATCAGTTAGCAAACACCGCAGGCTTTGTGTATTTTTACTTGTTAACAGTTTAAGAGCCACTTCTGGAGAGACACCTGTCTTCTGACACTCAAACAGCAGCCTCCAGAGAGACTAAAGCACTTCCTGCTTCTTTCAGGGCCATGCAGAAACTAACTTTTTCCCTATAAACTTAGCTCTGCCCATTCACCTGACTGTCACTTGTCAATCAAACCCTACTCTAAAACCCCAGGGGAATAAAAAAATGCATTAACTCCAAACAAACACCGCATTAGCTAAGGTCAATTATGAGTCTGCACTCAGCATGTGAGCTGCCTGATGCAGACAAATTGGCATTGTGTAAAACAGCTAAATTTTAAACATGCTCCTCACAAACATGATATAAATAAATTTCTTAAAGGCAGTATCATCACAGGTTAGTTTGGAGGCTCATTAAACTGAAGAATGGTTCCAAGTACAAGGTAAAAGAAACTGAATAAAATTATTGTAGAAGCTGGAAACCTTAAAACAAGAACAAAACATACTGGAAAATCTCTGGGTTCGGCAGCATCTGTGGAGAGAAACAACCAATGTTTCTGGTCAATGATGCTGCCTGACTGCTTTTTTTTCCAGCAATTTTTGTTCTTGAAATTATTCTCAATATAATTTTAAGCAAGGTAGGTATCTTCCAGGATTTATATTCAATTGTAGGAGATTGATGTCACAACTATGACGTTGGTGTGGGACTTTCTTTGACACATTGTTGATTATTCAGAATGAAGTAATTTTACGTACTTTAATCCAGTGGTTCCCAAACTTTTTTCACTGGGCCGCACTTTCGGAATAAAAATTTGCTGGCGCCACACCAAATTTTTTATTGATAAGAAATACATTCAACAAAAAAAAACAACACCTAGCAGTGCTTGATTCATAACATAGAACACAACTACTTTATAATATGATCATGGGACATCCAGAAAGTAAAAACAATCACTTTGGAAAAATATCTAAACCATGTTTAAATGTTTCTTTGATTGTCCTTGAATCTTCCCGCCACACCAGTGTGGCGCGCCGCACCCTTTGGGAACCACTGCTTTAATCAGTCAGCTGACTGACACAACCAATGCCCAGGTTAGCAGTGACAGAATCCAAAATCTATGGAATTATTCCATATTTATCAGTATTTGAAGCCTAGTTTCTGTGGTAACTGAATGGAGAACTGTTTTATTCTGAGAAACCTATAAAAACTTGATTCTGAGATTAGTTGACTATGATGCAGTCTTCCCATGTGTGTAATAAATCTAGTGAAAGTGATTTCTGCTTCCAAATACAGTCAAGTGGCCTTCACTGTGATGTACCACAGACCTTGTTCAGGCATCTCTCTCTGATTGAGAAATCACATGAAATATTGCTACTTTAATGTGCTTGTTGTGAGAAAAGAGGCTTTAGAAAATCAATGGGGAAACTTCTTTAGTTCAGAGTAGAATTTTGATTTGATCTCAAACCAAGTTGCAGTATACCACCAATTTCCCAATTACTATGACATTCAAAATCCTTTCTGAAAGACACCATCAAATTGAAAGGGTGGGGGGGCAAAAGAAATAGCTAACGTCTTGCTGGGTTTTTGAAAGGATGTGGATTGTGGAAAGGGAGGGTAAGGGATAGCACAATATTGAGTTAATGAGAAAGAAGGAGCTAGAGTAGATGTTACAGTGAAACTTGGACCATAAGATATAGGAGCAGAATTAGGCCATTTGGCCCATCGAGTGCTCCGCCATTCGATCATAGCTGATACGTTTCTCAACCCCATTTGCTACCTTTTCCCTATAACCTTTTGATCCCCTTACCAATCAAGAGCCTATCTATCACTGTCTTAAATGAACTCAATGGCGGCCTCCACAGCCCTCTGTGGCAATGAATTCCATAGATTCACCACCCTCTGGCTGAAGAAATTCCTCTTCATCTCAGTTCTAAAGGGTCGTCCCTTTACTCTGAGGCTGTGCCCTCAGATTTTTGTCTCTCCGACTAATGGAAACATCTTCTCCATGTCCTCTCTGTCCAGGCCTTTCAGTATTCTGTAAGTTTCAATGAGAACCCCCCCTCATCCTTCTAAACACTGAGTGCAGACCCAGAGTCCTCAAACACTTTGGTTCAAGCACGGTGAAGTTGCAGGAAGGATATAAATAGTGTATTTGAAGTTTTAAAGTAGCAAAAAAAACAACATTCTGGATACAGAAAGGTTGCAATGAAGAGAGAGGTCACCTGTCAGACAAACGTTTTCTTCTCCTTTCCAGCATATCCGAATATAAGAGCAGTATTTAAATTGCTGATAAACTTTGACTTTAGAAACAATTAAGTGTTGTTATGGGGATTTTCACAGTAACTTCATTGCAGTGTTAATGTAAGCCTACTTGTGACTAATATAAATGGAAGTGCGTAGCTGGAAAAGAAGAGTTTTCTGTGAAAAAGGGAATTCTAGTTTATTTGAAGGAGCTTTATTAATAAAATATAAATATGTATATCTTTATTCAGTGTCAAGGTGCACATGAACAATGGCTGTTTTGGCAAGACACTAGAGGGCAGTTGATGCCCATGAATGCCTAGCCATCACAGTAAGTACTTTCAAGAGAAGCAGTGTATCAGACCAGAACAAAATTTACTGATCAAGTCCATTTGTATATTTACACAAAAGTTAGCCCTCTTTCTGAGTTCTGACAATGTGTACAGCAACCACAACATACAAGTTATCTTTGGACAGGTACCCTATAAAACAGGAAATATACATTTATAAGTACATATTAAAAAAGGTGCAATGACCATTGTTTCCCTCAGTGACTTGGCATGTCCAGATTGGAGCAATGTGAGAAGAAAAAGCAATCACTTGAGATTGGTGTGAATTCTTCCTCACCCTACTCCCCATTATCTTACCATTGGATCCCAAACATAGCATTCAATCATCTTGTCCACTGTCTTTTAGATAATGCGGTTAGGAAATTCTGTCTTAGGATACAAACATTCCTGACTACAATAGTCCTTTAATACATTTGATTCCTACTGATGACAGTGCAGATTTCCTCACATTGTGTTTGCCCATCCATAATGCTGACATGGGAATTTATACAAATCTGTCACTGCTTGTCCTTGCTGCAAACGTCCATGGGTACAATAATGGCTGTCTAGGCCTGTTGCAGATGCAGCTGTAATTTAACCATATACACATTGCAATACATTTCTAAGTGCAACAATTCAGTAATTACTGTCTCATTAGATAATGCTTGTGCAATCAGTGAGGCGGTAAACAGCCGTTACCCTCTTTTGCTGGATTCAAAACCGGTCCAAATTAATGTGATGAAAATCTCATAATGATGATTTCTCCTGATCAAAAAATGTAGTTCTGTTAGAGCTGCTATAGAAAAGAATGATCTGATTTTTAAATCCTTCATAAGAAGGGAAGTTCAACATTTAAATCAAATGGAACTCTGATCTTGCGGCTTGATGAGCTTAATTCTAAATGTTCTAACTGATTTGCCTGATAATTCAGAGGCATTGTGCAATGTGGGCACAGAGCCATGGAGATGAGGGAGATTGAAGTTTTAATTTTCAATATTTGCCAATTGGCTGAACTCAGTCAGGGTAGCAAACAGTTCGGATATTTTTCCCTTACAGAACACTCACTGACAATCATTCTTCTCCATTTAGTTGATGCAGTGATCTGAGCTGGGAACTTTCCCATGCCTGTGATTGAGGAGTTGTGTCCAGCTGTAGCTCAAATTCTGATGTGATATGGGAGCTCCCAGACTCCAGTGTGTTTGCATAGCGTACCATCTGGAGAACAGCTGGGAAGAAAAATACATTCACATGATGCACATTCAAGTAATTAAACCACCAAGTGGGGAAGGTGTTCCCTTTCCCACCCGGCGACAGTATTGTAAATACTGACTACAATCGCCTTAATAAAGTTGACACCTGTTATTTTCACAGATCCCCCATTCATAGTCTGGTATTGTGGGAATTGTGAATTCTGGTCCATGCTGCATTTTGTTGGAAAATGTGAATGACAGACATATCTGTACAATGGTGGTTACCCACACTACTGATGCATATATTTTGATCATAAATATACCAATGAAATCTCGTAGATTTTCCCCTGGAGGAATGGGTGACAATTGTCCTTTCACATTTAGGCACTGGTTTTAAATTCCAGAACAGTGATAGGAAAGTCTCCCTGTTAGAATATGAAAATAATTTGGTTTCTTTCAACCCAATATCTAATAAGTGTGACAGAAAATGCTGGAAAGTTTCAGCAGGTCTGACAGCATCTGTGGAGAGAGAACAGAGTTAACATTTCGAGTCTGGATTACCCTTTCTCAGAGATCTCAGCATCTGCAGTAATTGGATTTTATCTAATAAGTGTGAGTCCACAGTGTAAAATTGGCATTAATTGTATTGGCTGCAATAGCATCCTTTCCCAAAATGTGAAACAGATTGACAACACTTATGTTGGTTCATTCTGGATGACAGGCCACTTGGGGCAGGGGGCCAACTGAAGATGGCCAGACTCGTGGAAGTGTATCCCAGTTGAGTGCAGGAGAGAAAAAGATCTTTACACCGCTTCATCTTTAATTGCATAATGGTGGCTCATAACAATTATTTAAAATTGACTAGGAAGTATAGTAAACTAGTGATTGTCAGAAGGTGCAAAAGGATGAAAATAAGCTGTGTGTTAATGTCCATGCAGTCATCTGCAATAAGGTCATGGATGGCAAGGGCACTGTTCACAAGCAAACAGAAAATCTGGAGGGAAATGTGAAGGGCAGTGATTGTTGATTCACAGGCAAGGAAATTATTTAAATTATGGACTTTGAGTGTACCACCATTTATCATAATCAATGATTTATTGTATTTCTAACCCTATCTCCCTTACTGTTTGGTAACCCAGTCCAGAATAAAGGTGGAACCATTTCCCAGTATTCCACCAAGCAGCTCTGCAACTTGCAACTAAAATATGCTCAAAAGCAAATTACACGATTCTAAAGAAATTGCAGAACATTTTAGCACAGAATTGAATTACTGATCTATCATTCTTTATTTCTTACAAACATTGTTCTTCAGAAGAAAGTACATTAATTGTACTTGGACTTGGGTCACTGAATAATTCCATCGTTATTGTTGGAAGCCCAAAACCAAATCAACTTTCTATGCCAGATTCTGTACAGTAAGTAGTCTCACAACACCAAGTTAAAGTCCAACAGGTTTATTTGGTAGCACGAGCTTTCAGAGCACTGCCCCTTCATCAGGTGAGTGCAGGATTTGTTTCACAAACAGGGAATATATAGACACAAACTCAATTACAAGATAATGGTTGGAATGCGAGTCTTAACAGGTAATCGAGTCTTTACATGCACACAATGCACTAACGCGCAATGATTCTGTAGTTTGATACCTGAACCAATGGGGTCTGCAGTATCTCTGAACACTGTTTATGACTGACTATTTGACTTGGAGATAAATCGATCTGGATGCTCCAAATAACTGCACCAATGCCCCAACACCACTCCAGGGTGGCTTTGGCTGTATAAGCAGTGAGAAGTGTATCAGTGCTGTGAGCTGATAAACTGCAGTTTTTAAGGGCAACATATTGTGGATGCTGGAATCTGAAACAAAAACAGGAAATGATGGAGAAACTCAGCAGGTCTGCCAGCATCTGTGGAGAGAGAATAGAGCCAATGTTTCGAGTCTGGATAACGCTTTGTCAGTTACTGCAGTTTTTTACCTGGTTAAAGCTCCAGCAGCACTTGGGGTGAGCCTAGGCTCTGCCAGCCAACCTCAGCTCCTTAGATGTGCTAAAGTTTGGCAATACCCTTTAGGAATTTAGCATTTAATAATAAATCAAGTTTAAAGTTTATTTATTAGTGTCACAAGTAGGATTACATTAACACTGCAATGAAGGTACTGTGAAAATCCCCTAGTCGCCACACTCCGGCGCCTGGTTGGGTACACTGAGGGAGAATTTAGCATAGCCAATGAACCTAACCAGCACGTCTTTCAGACTTTGGGAGGAAACCGGAGCACTGGAAGGAAACCCACACAGACATGGGGAGAATGTGCAGATTCCACACAGACAGTGACCCAAACTGCAAATTGAACCCGGGTCTCTGGCGCTGAGGTAGCAGTGCTAACCACTGTGCCACCAGGCCGCCCCCAAATACAACATTTCCCAATAATCTTTGGGTATGAAAAGTCGCAGAGTGGAACCGTGGTTAGTACTGCTGCCTCACAGTGCCAGGGACCCGGATTCGATTCCTGGCTTGGGTCCTTGTCTGTGGAGTCTGCACGTTTTCCCCATGTCTGCGTGGGTTTCCTCCCACAGTCCAAAAGACATGCTGGTTAGGTGCATTGGCCACATTAAATTCTCCCTCAATGTACCCGAACAGGCGCCGGAGTGTGGCGACTCGGGGGATTTTTACATTAACTTCATTGCGGTGTTAATGTAAGCCTACTTGTGACTAATTAATAAATAAAAAACTGAATACACCGATGGGATACTTCACATTAGATACTTGGCTGTCCAAAAATAAGGGAAATCTTATTTTACATGCGACGACCACTGGTGTATATGAATAATGATAGATTGTCAATAGCTTTCGGTATGTCTGGACCAATGTGGAAATCCAAATTCCGGAGCAGCAACAAGAAGGAGCCACCCGGAAATGGGGAGTCTGACCAATCAGCGAGCGATAAGGGCGGGACTTCCGGCTGGGTGAATGACCCGGAAACACTAACACGACCTTTTTAATATATCTGTGTGAAAGAAATCCAGTCTCTTTCTCCAGCCATCTTGGATTTGACGAACTAAGGCAGTAAGTGTCTGTGGAAAATCCGCTTCCATCCGTTCATTAAACTGCTCGCAGTGGGCGCAAATTTGGCGTTGTGAGGGAAAGGGGAACTTTACATTTCAGATATTGTGAACATTTACAGGTAAAAGTTGTATGAAGGTAGTGGTTCGACAAAAAAATGTGCGGGGCGGTGAGGGAGGGGGCGGTAGCAATCTCGTGGTGTCCCAGCAGGATTAGTTTTAATGGTGGAGGGGATAGGGTGGGTAAACAGGCCAAGAGCCCGAGGTCTTAACCCGAATATGCTGTTTGAGGCCCTGGGCATGTTTAGCTAGTTATCTGTTTTCACATAGCTTCAATTTTTTCAATGTACTAAGGTAGGCCACGAAAAGTTGTTTCGACCAGACATGCCTTTAGGTTGTGTGGCAGCCATAGTTTGCAGGGAGCCTTTTATCTAAGTAGAAATCGTCTTTAAACTTTTTTTGTGGATTGTTATATTTTGTCCTCTTAAAATTTGATTTTTTTAGGGTATTTGAGCCTATAAAGAAACTTCAATTATTTATCCTTCCTGCTGATTGCCACTCTGGCTACCAGGGCATTTTGTGTTATTAGCGATGGCCTTTTAAGGTGCATGGTGTTCTGGATTTTTCACTTTTTGTCCTTTTCACTTTTTGTCTTTATTTCTGCAAACTATCGTCACAATGAAATGCCGGCTGTTTAAAAATGCCTTTTCCTTAGCCATGCTTGCCATAAACCATAACAAGTCTGTTCTTAATATGCTCTTGGCAAAGACCAAAAGCCCCGGTTGAAGAAAGTATTAGTATTTTTAAGCCCAAATGATTGAACTCTTGAAATATGGTATGTAGCAGTTGAACTCGGGGAAATGAGCCATCGTCATCTATAGCTAATGTAATCATCTTGACATTAGCTGAACTCCATGCATATTTCATTTGTGAATTGAATCCTGTATGTACAGCAACATGACCTAGTTTGGTTATTTTAGTTGTCTGTGCTTGAAGTTGTATCAAGTGCATGTAACTTGTTTCTACAACTCCCAAGTAATATAGAAAATTGCTGCTGCTTTTGATCCATGTGTACTGCACACTTGTAATGCCACTTCACACATTGATCTTCCTTATCTTGACGTTTAAGCATAAGGTGTTAAATGGAAAACACTCAACAGGTCAGTTTGGAATGTTGGTTGTTTCTATCTCTACAGCTGCTGCCTGACCAGTTGAGTGTTTTTCAACATTTTTGTTTCATATTTCCAACATGTTTTGCTTTTGGCATGCTCCTTTGTGCTTCAGCCTTCAAACCAGACTGTACGACTATTCTCTGCAATTCACATGGTTATGATTCCTCAGCTTTGTTCAATGTTTAGCTGACATAGCAAGTTTATGCTTGGCCATTTATGATTCAAATACTGTTTCAATTTGGCTAACTTTTGGCTTGGCCTTGTGTGACTTATTCACTAGTTTTAAAATGTTGCTGTAACTTCTGCAATGGTGGGTGTTTCTGGTGAATCCAGTTTTGTGAACAGCTGTACATTTTGATTAATGCAAGTGTAGCTCAAATCTTCTGTTATGAAGGTTGTACTTTCAAAAGCTTTTCCTCAAGATTTTCCAATGGTAAATTTGTTGCAAAGGGTAAAACTTTTGTCTATCCAGAAATTCCTGGCAACACTGCTTTATGTGAGGGCACACGCTTAATGAGTTTCTGCTAATTGGCTATTTTTCTTTCTAGAAATGCCTGGTGAAGCCACAGAAACCGTTCCTGCCACAGAGCAAGAAATGCAGCAGCCTCAAGCTGAAACAGGTTTGTATACATGTCAACTGTGTGAGGGATCCTTGTTCGCGTTTATGGGTTTTGTTTTGCACTGTGGCAAACCAGCTTATTTTTGGCTCATTCATTAGGATCCCAATAAGCAGTGATCAAGGCTTGGTATATTCATTGTGGGTCGACTTCAGGTCATGCCTGAATATTAGTGCAACTTTTCTATTGACTTATGGCTTTCAAGTATCCAGAGAAATGTGCCCCTCCCCTACGCCCCCCCCCCCCCCCCCCCCAACTTCAAACCAGCTTAAGCGCGTTTTAAAGTTCTGTCATTCACACTTTATTCCCAGATCCCATTTATATTCTTTGTCCCTTCGTTCCAAGTGACTGTAAATGTCCAGCAAGATTGGTATTATACCTCAAAGCGCTGAGCCTTGTTTACATAGCAACATATTTATGGAAAATGTAAAGATTGGTAAGTGGAAGGCAGGTTTCTGCTCCCTTTCAATGGTCAGGAGTAAATGATGCACTGATGAGTGGAAGTCATCTGCGCCAGTGTTAATAAGTGATGGCTTTTGCCAGGGTGTGTATTGTGAATTGTGGGCATTTTCTGAGGGAGGATGAGTGTGAAGTAACCACTTGGACTGCAGTGCTATTGTTTGAATTAAATGTCAGAGGTTGTTAATACTTTGGTGAGATTTCTCTATTGCGGAAAATTGGTCCAGATCAATGCAGAAGTTGGTGACATTTCCTGGGTGGGAGAGTGGACTTCTAAACTTGTGAAGTAAATTGACTTGCTAATTAAAAATAGTTGTTCATGTTTGTTCCCTTGGCCTTTGCATGAGCGTTTTCAAGCGGTGCTTCTAAGGAACAAATTTATTGATTTATGAAGTGGAGTCTTTTTTCCTATTCGTTAGTTCCTCCTTTTTCAGAAAGTTACCTGTGTAATAGAAATAGGCATGCAGTTGTGTTACTGACTTTTCAGATTGTTTTGCACAGCTTTCTGAGGTATAATACCACTGCAGGGCTCTTATTGCAGGTTGCAAAATACTTGGAATAGAGTTGCATTTCTTCTGTAAAAGAGTGTGGTTTTGTGCATTGTTTGCTCCTCACTGTGAATAGCGCTTGAATTAATTAGCATTTTATGAGCAGAGATGTAGCTCTGCATGTAACTGTTACAAAATGGCAGCCATTGCATTCTGTTCAAGCCTTGAACACTGTTAGTGCATGGAGAAACTTCATTGGGATTGGCTTGGGGAGATGGTGGTGAACAGTAAACATAGTCTTGATGCTGCTCTAAGTTTGCACTAAGTATAAACTGGGTATTGGACATGATTGTTAATGTTGTGTGTTAGTTTTATACAGGAGTTGTTGTTTGGTGTTAATGGTTAAGTTGGCCATTTATACTTGTACTTGATTTAAAACAATCCAATATAGTTCTAGTGGCCACTGTAAAAAGTGGTTCAGGAGTGAAAAAAATTGGAATTTTTATTGATTATTTAAATTAGTTGCTTGTTTTTAAGTGACAATTTGATATAGTGAGAGTTGCTGGTGTCATATTGCTGTACAATATGTCTAAAACGTGATGTCACTGGGAACAACTTTACACAATCTTCATAAAGCAGCTTTCAGGGCTGTCAAGTTGACATGCGTTCTGAAATGGATTAATAATTCCGTTAAATGACTTTAGAGTGGCACAAGTTAGTGGCTATGCGGCACACCAGAAACTGTAAGTTGAGCATATTCTGCAGCCAGAAAAGTACAAGTGTAAACATTTTCCACTCTGTGCACTTGTGGTGTTGACGCAAGACTACTTTGTAAACTGGTTTTCTCTGGGGTTTTTCACACTTTGCTTAATAAGTATTTTCTGAGCATCTAGTGGGAAGCTGGTCATTTTACTCTCCATCATCATGTAATCAGAGTACATTATTAATGCATGTGGTCATTTGGTGTCGGGATTGATTTTCTCATGGGGCCATATGGCGCATTCAAACCCTCAAGTAGGATAACTTGCACACCTGGGCAGTTTTGGCTTTATATTGCCTGCTTGTAGTACTGTCCCAAATCCTTTCCAGCAGAAGAACACAGTGATGTCAGCCCTTCTCCTGCCTCTGGGGGAGAAAGCACTGCTCCGAGCGAATTGACTCCAGCTACTGACTCAACAGAATCGGCTGTTACTGAGGTGGCAAGTGAAGCTTCCCAGACTGAGGCCACCACTGAGAATGCAGTGTCTCAGGCTGTTCAGGAGCTTTCAGGTGCGTGTTGACACTGTTAAAATGCTAGCTTTGTCACCGTTACCACCACTAGTGGCCAGGTTTTATGTTTGGATTCTAATTACAAAAGTTGTTTTTGCAGCTGCCGTCTAAGATCCATGTTGAAAATATTGCTGTGCAATAGTCTCTTGAACTAGTCCATTAACTATTTTATAGAAGGTACTACAGCAGTAGCAGTAAAGGGGTCTGACCATGTGCAGGCAAGTGGAGTTGCATTAGTTTTCAATGTGCGAGAATGACAAGTTTCCTTTAGGCGCACACTACATGATGCATGCCACTGAACTATTTCATATCTTTATTACAGCTAAATATCACTGGTTTAAACAAATTCAAGCAAGCAAAGAGCTTGCATACATAAAGTGCATTCTCTTAAAAGGACGTCCCGAAAGTACTGTACATATGAAGAAGTGCAGTAACTCTGCTGATGTAGGAAAATGTGGCGGCCAATTTGCGCAAAATAAAAGTGGACATGCATTGATACGCACTATCTCGGGGTGGCCCGGAGCCCCACACGTGCTAAGAGTTGCATCAAGTGCCATCATTGATGTTTAGGCAAATGCGGCGGCTGGTTTGCGCAAAACAAAATGTGCAGCATACATGAGTTTTAGTTGCATGAAGGTGGAACCGTATCTCTGGGTATTCCAAAGTACTACTTGTTAGCTGCTTTGCTCATGTAGGCAAATGTGCCAGCCAATTTGCGCGAAATAAATGAACCTATTCAAGAGTAAGAGGAGTGTGCATAGTGCCATGGACTGTTGCAAAGCACTTCTGTGCAAGAGATTACTAAGAAGTTCAGTCACTAAGCAGGCAAACATGATAGTCAATTTGTGCAACCAGGCTTTTTGGCACAGGGAGAAAACTCACATTTATACTGCTATCTTTTGAGATTCCCAAAATGCTACTCAACTATTTTGAAGGCAAACCATTAAGATGAAGGCAAATACAGTAGCCAGTTTGCGCTAAGCGATCATGAATGGTGAAGGTAAAGTGATCATCACTCTAGTTGGTGATGTTTTTGCTGGTCTTTGGCATTGTACGATTTAAATTAAATACCTGAATCCTCAGAACACATGGGTTTGGGGGCGGGTGGGTCCATATTCCTGTATTATTTGAAGGGCAGGTACAATGGAGCATTCCCTCAGTACAGCACCAGGGTGTCATCCCAGTTTTGTGACTGAGCTGAAATTCAAGATGTCTGGAGCTGCTGTGTAGCCAGTAAGTCTGCCCCTTCAGGAGAACAGAAAGCAGAGTGTTTAATTGCGCCATACAACTGCAGACACATGAACATTTCACACAATGTTTTTTTCAAGCTGCAGTTGATTACGGTTAAATTTAATTGGGGGAGCAGTTCCCAAAATACTGCATCCATGTGCTTTTTCTTGCATCAGTTTTTTTTGGGGGGGGGTGGCATTGGGAGACGCATAGATATTAGGGACCAGGCCTTGCCCAGGTATAATCAAGTTTTGTGGGTCTTGGTGTTCATGACACGAGTAAAACTGAACTGTCGGGTTAAGTAAGTAGCAGTCGAAAGAAGGGTTATTCATTATTCTCTGGCAGTTGGACTTGACTGAACCTTAACATATTTATTGACTAGTTGCATCATGTAAGAGGAGCAATGCCCTCGGGTGACTTTCTGCTTTCAGTATTAGGTGCTAGATGTTGTATCCGTGTAGGTGAGTTGACTTTAGAGAAAGTAATATTAGCAAGGGTATGAATTGCTATAGTTGGTGGTTGTCATACATTTATTTGCCTGGTGAGTTTGGACGCTTTACTCTTGTGGCTCTTCTCCTGAAGCTGAAATATTTTATAGTTGGTTGCAAATTGCAAAACTTGATTAAATATTTAGAGCAGATTTGTGGAGTGGCTTTGGAAATTGCCAGTATGAGAATTGGACAGTAAAAACAAACTGGTTTGAGTAACTAGTGAAATGGTAGTTTGAGACCGGAGGTGAGGTTACCTTAGTTGGCTAGCTGAATTATGAACTGAAATTAGGAAGCAAAGGGTGAAAGAAGTTTAGAACTCTTCTGCAACTGGTAATTGATACTATTAATGTGAAAATAATTTTGGTTAACCAAAGTTAATTGTGATATGGACGATAGCAGATCATCATGATTTCGTTGAATGGCAGAAGAGCCACAAGGGGCTAAATGGCATCTTTTTTTGCATTTGTGGGATGAAAATATCATATCTTTGCAAGGTTACCAGCTCAATGCTAATCCAGAAGTATTTTATTCTGTTGGGTCTTGAGCCCCCGGTCATGCCTCTGTGCTTTGCTGATTTTCTTGCGATTGAGTCTTGTAACAATGGGCGTGCAGTAGCCTGAACTGAATGAGGAACCTTTTCACTTGACTTTGAGTGCCAGAAGTGTCTATTCCCTTGTATCCAAATGTATCTGTAAATTGTCTTATTAATCACTCATTAATCTTGTTATAGGAAATTTTCCATGGCACTAGTTTTTCTATGTTATAACAATTTTGAGGTTTGCAGCATTATCCTTTTGAATCTCCATTTTGGTAAACAGTCAATGCCTTGTTGAATCGCTGCAATTTGTGACCTGTGGCACTATGATTGCACTCTTAAGCTTTCAGATAAATGATGAACCGGCCTACGAATAATCAGCTGTTTTGTTTTGCAGTGCATTTCTACTGAAGTGTGCCTCATGGATGAATTTTATATTTGTGTTGGTTCTGCGTGTGCGTATCTGTTTGTAACACTGTGACCAAGGATTCAGCCAGTTTTGGTGATTTTGGGTTATCTTTTTTTAAACCTCTTACAGTTGAAGTAGAAATATCTATTTAATTCTTATGCATTTTATTGGGAAAGGGGTCGAGGAGAAAATAGTGGTAGACACCACTGAGCAGAAATTATATTCGATTTTTCCTTCCCTTCCCAACCCGCCACCAAAGATGCAAGTGGATTGACTCAGTCCCCTGTAAACTGGTGGTTATACCAAAGGGAAATATAGGCACTAGAGAAGATGTAGAAAAGATTTAAAACCGAAAAGACTGAACTGGTTGGGACTTTTTTACATAAAAGGTATGGGGTGACCTTGGAGGTTTTTAAAATTTATAAAGGGTTTGATGGGGTAGACGTCTCTTTCTACTTGTACAGAATTCTTAACTAGAGGCTTAACTATGAAATTATCACTAAATTCAATAAAGAATTCGGGAAACACTTTAGAATGTGGCACTTGCTACCACAGGGAGTGGTTGAGACGGATAGTATAGATGCATTTAAGGGCAATCTAAAGTATGAACACAAATGAAATTTGATGGGTATGTTGATGTTAAGACCTTATGGAGCATAAATACTGACTGACCAGTTGGGCTGAATAGCCTGTGGTAGAACACTCCACCGAGGCACTTTTTGTTCCTGGTTTTAGATTATGGGTTTTCCAGCTGGCTCCTGGATTTTTGGTCACATGTTCTCTGGTTCCTTTATTTCACTTGGTGCAATATGCTGTGTGTTAATGACATTCTTGTTTTGAAGTTCAAAACTCCCAGAAATCTCTTCATCTTTGCACAGAAAGGCTTAACCCCTGGTCTGAACTAAAAATGTGAACTAACGTTTGAGAAGACTGTTGGCCTATTTTGTTTCATACTTGTACAAAATGTTGTTAAATTTGGTTTGACAGGTATAGTACTGATTGGTAAGCCCAATCAATTGCAACAAACGATCAAAAATGTTATAAAACCCATCCGAAATGGAGTGTGTAAATGTATTAACTCAATGTTTCTTTTTAAAGGTTTTGGCTTCCTGGTATAATTCTCAATGATTTAATATGTATGTGTTTTTAAACCCAGATTTTAAAAATCTACACTAAATTTGTTTTTAAGGTTTATCTGTAACTCATGTTATCACTCAACTTTCTAGCTGGGGCTGGTACGTCTGCCTCAGAAGCTCCTGCTGTGCCTGATGCAGTCCAAGCACCTGCATCCCCCGTTTCTCCTGAGAAGCCTGTTCAAACTGCAGGTAGACAATAGATGACATCTTGAACTAACAGTGATCTGAGACTTGCAGTTCTGCTAACAACTTCTTGTTTGCTCTTGTGTATTCTCAACTGCTGTAACCACTCCATGTGAAGTGGATGGTGACTTGGGTTTACAGTGTTTTCACCTCTAGATTCAGTCTAGACTGAGATTATGGTTTCTTGTGAAGGCTAGGTGGATCCTAAAGTGAAATGGGTTTGACCAATTGATTCAGTCATTGCAAAACGTGACATAAAAGTGCCTAAATCAATTGTTGATCTTCACTCTGGATCCTATAAGAACTGGAACCCATACCAGTACAGTAAAGAACTTTATCTGAAGTTTGTGTTGAGCGATCAATCTTGGTGAAGTTGGGGAAGCTTTATTCTACATCTTTCTGTCAGATCTAATAATACCTGAAGCCAATTCCACCAAAATGGAAAAGCTCAATTTCCCCAGCACTAACATCACTTCAAATACAGTAATTTTAAATTCAACTTTATTCTAGCTGAAACTTCACCGTTGAATTACTATACCTGGTCAGGTTTTTTTTTAGCCTTTGCCAAGAGTAGTGGCTTGTGCAACCCCTCCCAAAACTCTATCCTGGGAGTTGTAGAGGCCAGGTATGCCTCAATGCTGGCATGGCTGAGATCACAGCCCAGGCACAAATCCAGAAATGTTCCTCGTATACATATTCCAGTGGTACTCCTGGAACAGTTTGATTCTGTTTTTGTTTTAATCTTGTTTGTGTGTTTAAAACGCTTCCATACTAAAGAAGACATGGGAATGTGACTTGAGCATTTGACTTTATAGTGCCCCCAAAAGTCATGATTGTATATTGACGGCCACACAATTTACTACTTGTATACAAATCCGTAAAAGGATCCAATTAAATGAGTGTTTTGAAATCCTTATCCTATCAAGAAATTCAAACTGATAGATGGTTAATGCCATGTTGATCATTCAGTATAATATGACCAATATAAAGTTTTTATTTTACACTTAATGTGGGGATGTGGGTTTAGAATGTTTTCCTATTTTCTCTCGTCTTTCCAATTTCTGTAACCATCTTCTGTTTCTTTAATGTTGTGTTGTCAATAGGCTTATTTAGCAAATTGGAACCAGAATAATACTTGTTTTATCTAAACCAGTGGACTTTAATGATCAGATCTCCTTAATTGGTCACAGCAAATTATTAATATCACCATTGTGATGGACTAGACACCAGAGCACTTAAGTTTTTTTGGCAAACCTAGATTAATTTGAGTGGGCTTTTTGACTGGACTATCTTCCACTTTTCTCAGTTTATGCTGGCCTTTGCAGCTTCAATCATCCATCAAATCAAAAGAATACTTTTTTGGGTGGGGGGGGGGGGGTGTTGATTAAATCTAATTGCACAAGTACAATTAAGTTGTAGATGCCAAGTTCTGGGTCTAGATCCTGTAAAGGAAGAATGTGACCAAATACATGGAGGCATACACTTGCAGAATGGATGTGTATATAGTTGGCAGATGAGTTACAATATAGTGAAGTATGAGGGTGGTGCATTTTGGTAGCAAAAATAGATGCCACATTCTGCGGATAATGTAAATGAGGGTAGAGGAGCAAAAGGACCTAGGCGTACATCACTGAAAGTAGTGACACTGGTAAATGAGGCTATTTAAAACAGCAAATCGAGCTCCTGGGGTTCATTTCTATTGCATAAAATTGAAAAACAGAAGTTATGTTTGCTTCTGCAAAATTTCACTTGTTAAACTTGTACAGCAACACGAGGAGTACTGTGCAGTTTAATCTCCATATTATGAAAAGATGTAGCTGTTGAAGATATAAAGACAATGCCAGAAACTAGGGTTATATACAATGGGAAAAGCTGAGTAGTCTGGGGCTCTTTTTGAGAAGGTGTGAGTTAACCTGATTGAGCACTTTTTAAAGGGTGGACTCAGAATTTGGGGCAACTAAGACCAAAGCCCATAAATGCAAGGTGGTCACTGTTCAATAGGAATTTCAAGGTAGAATGTGGAGCTTTATTACAGAGCTGTTGAGGCAGATAAAATTGACCCATTTACGAGTTGGCTAAGTAAGCACACAAGGGAGAAAGGATGAGGATATGCTGATGGGTGGAATGAAGAAGGGAGGGTGGATGGTTGCTTGTACGCAACAGAAATTACAACATAGATCCACAGGTTAAATGGCCTGTTACTGTGGTGTAGATTTCATTTTAATGTAGTTAAGTACATTTTATGAAAGCGTCTTCATCCAATCTAAATCCTAATGACAACACACTGCTCTTTATGCTCGTATTGATGTTTTTTTGGTTATCTTCAACAGCTACTATTGAAACCTGTTCTGAGCATGAATCAGTTTCTTCAGCCAGTGAGTACATACAGGCTGAATATGAATCCAGCAGTACCAAAAAGATGGAGCTTTCGGCTGCTACTGATTTGCATGGCCCTGGTCTTCAGCTTCCATCCTCCCAAACCACCTTCAATCATTCTTCATCCTTTTTATCTGCTTCTGTGCAATCTCTTGTCCAGCTTCCTTTGGAGCACTCTCTCTCTCCTATCCCTACTGTTTCTACTGAGGTAGCTTCACCTACTGCTGGCCCTGACACTGATCAGCCACCATTACCTGCTGACTGTACTGATGCTGCTGAAAGGCTGCCACCTTCTGACCTGGTTGCTACTTGTGTTATGCATTTGTCTGCTGACCCAGTTGTTGCCACTGTCGATCAGTTGACTTTGCCCACTGACTCAACCACCTCGTTGACTCCATCTGATAGTACTGGAGTAGGTTCTGACTTGAGGCTGTCTGCACCTGAGCAGGTTGCTGTTGCCAATGGTATTGCCCTGCCTACCTGCACTGCCACTAGTGGAGTGTCAGCTGATGCAGTTGATGGCCCCACTATTGATCAGCTGCCCTTGCCCACTGACCCTCCAGCAACTCAGCATTTGACCCATCTGGAAGCAACTGCTATTTTGTCTCTGGAGGATACTAATCAGTCTTTGGTTGATCCAGTTGCCATTCAAGGAGGACTGTCTTCATCTGACAGTATTGATACAGCTACCTTGCCATTGCCTGCTAATACTATTGCTGCAGATGGTCCACCTTCATTTGACCCTGTTGCGTCTTTGACTAATTTAATTGCTGTGCCTGTGCATCATCAGCTGCCCTTTACTGCTTGCCCTGCTTTTGTTGATATTACTGATAGAATGCTTTTGTCTGCTGACTCTGTTCATCCCAACTCTGGACTTTCTCCAGGTGACGGTGCTATTGCCGCCGCTGCCCCTCAATTCCCTTCATATATTGATCCTCTAGTTTCCTCTGGCATGGGCATCAAGCTTGTGGCTTATGAAGTTACAAAAACTGCTGAAGCTGTGTCTCTTCCTGATAATGCTATTGCTACATCAAATGGGCTGTCTTTACCTGACAGTATTGCTATTGCCGTAAGGCCCTTTCCCACTGGCACCGCTGACACTGCCGACGAGGCGTCGCTGCCCGGTGACGCTACCGACCAGGCGTCGCTGCCCGGTGACACTACTGACCAGGCGCCGCTGCCCGCTGACACTACCGACCAGGCGCCGCTGCCCGCTGACACTACCGACGAGGCGTCGCTGCCCGGTGACGCTACCGACCAGGCGTCGCTGCCCGGTGACACTACTGACCAGGCGCCGCTGCCCGCTGACACTACCGACCAGGCGCCGCTGCCTGCTGCCACTACCGACCAGGCGCCGCTGCCTGCTGCCACTACCGACCAGGCGCTGCTGCCCGCTGACACTGCCGACCAGGCGCCGCTGCCGGCTGCCACTACCGACCAGGCGCCGCTGCCCGCAGACACTACCGACCAGGCGCCGCTGCCCGCTGACACTACCGACCAGGCGCCGCTGCCCGCTGACACTACCGACCAGGCGCCGCTGCCCGCTGACACTGCCGACCAGGTCCCGCTGCCCGCTGACACTACCGACCAGGCGCCGCTGCCCGGTGACACTACCGACCAGGTGCTGCTGCCCGGTGACACTACCGACCAGGCGCCGCTGCCCGGTGACACTACCGACCAGGCGCCGCTGCCCGCTGACACTACCGACCAGGCGCCGCTGCCCGCTGACACTGCCGACCAGGTCCCGCTGCCCGCTGACACTACCGACCAGGTGCTGCTGCCCGGTGACACTACCGACCAGGCGCCGCTGCCCGCTCACACTACCGACCAGGTGCTGCTGCCCGGTGACACTACCGACCAGGTGCTGCTGCCCGGTGACACTACCGACCAGGCGCCGCTGCCCGCTGACACTACCGACCAGGCGCCGCTGCCCGCTGACACTGCCGACCAGGCGGCGCTGCCCACTGACACTACCGACCAGGCGCCGCTGCCCACTGACACTGCCGACCAGGCGCCGCTCTCCGCTGCCACTACCGACCAGGCGCCGCTGCCCGCTGCCACTACCGACCAGGCGCCGCTGCCCGCTCACACTACCGACCAGGCGCCGCTGCCCGCTGCCACTACCGACCAGGCGCCGCTGCCCGCTGCCACTACCGACCAGGCGCCGCTGCCCGCTCACACTGCCGACCAGGCGCCGCTGCCCGCTCACACTGCCGACCAGGCGCCGCTGCCCGCTGACACTGCCGACCAGGCGTCGCTGCCCGCTGCCACTACCGACCAGTCGTCGCTGCCCGCTGACACTGCCGACCAGGCGCCGCTGCCCGGTGACACTGCCGACCAGGCGCCGCTGCCCGCTGCCACTACCGACCAGGCGCCGCTGCCCGGTGACACTGCCGACCAGTCGTCGCTGCCCGCTGACACTGCCGACCAGGTCCCGCTGCCCGCTGACACTGCCGACCAGGCGTCGCTGCCCGCTGACACTGCCGACCAGGCGCCGCTGCCCGCTGACACTACCGACCAGGTCCCGCTGCCCGCTGACACTACCGACCAGGCGTCGCTGCCCGCTGACACTACCGACCAGTCGTCGCTGCCCGCTGACACTGCCGACCAGTCGTCGCTGCCCGCTGCCACTACCGACCAGGCGCCGCTGCCCGCTGACACTGCCGACCAGTCGTCGCTGCCCGCTGACACTGCCGACCAGGCGTCGCTGCCCGCTGCCACTGCCGACCAGGCGCCGCTGCCCGCTGACACTACCGACCAGGCGCCGCTGCCCGCTCACACTACCGACCAGGCGCCGCTGCCCGCTGCCACTACCGACCAGGCGCCGCTGCCCGCTGCCACTACCGACCAGGCGCCGCTGCCCGCTCACACTGCCGACCAGGCGCCGCTGCCCGCTCACACTGCCGACCAGGCGCCGCTGCCCGCTGCCACTACCGACCAGTCGTCGCTGCCCGCTGACACTGCCGACCAGGCGTCGCTGCCCGCTGACACTGCCGACCAGGTCCCGCTGCCCGCTGACACTGCCGACCAGGCGCCGCTGCCCGCTGCCACTACCGACCAGTCGTCGCTGCCCGCTGACACTGCCGACCAGGCGTCGCTGCCCGGTGACACTGCCGACCAGGCCCCGCTGCCCGCTGACACTACCGACCAGGCGTCGCTGCCCGCTGGCACTGCCGACCAGTCGTCGCTGCCCGCTGGCACTGCCGACCAGGCGTCGCTGCCCGCTGACACTACCGACCAGGCGTCGCTGCCCGCTGACACTGCCGACCAGGCGTCGCTGCCCGGTGACACTGCCGACCAGGCCCCGCTGCCCGCTGACACTACCGACCAGGCGTCGCTGCCCGCTGGCACTGCCGACCAGTCGTCGCTGCCCGCTGGCACTGCCGACCAGGCGTCGCTGCCCGCTGACACTGCCGACCAGGTCCCGCTGCCCGCTGACACTACCGACCAGGCGTCGCTGCCCGCTGACACTGCCGACCAGGTCCCGCTGCCCGCTGACACTGCCGACCAGGCGTCGCTGCCCGGTGACACTGCCGACCAGGCCCCGCTGCCCGCTGACACTACCGACCAGGCGTCGCTGCCCGCTGGCACTGCCGACCAGGCGTCGCTGCCCGCTGACACTGCCGGCCAGGCCCCGCTGCCCGCTGACACTGCCGACCAGGCGTCGCTGCCCGGTGACACTGCCGACCAGGCCCCGCTGCCCGCTCACACTGCCGACCAGGCGTCGCTGCCCGCTGACACTGCCGACCAGGCGTCGCTGCCCGGTGACACTGCCGACCAGGCGCCGCTGCCCGCTGGCACTGCCGACCAGGCGTCGCTGCCCGGTGACACTGCCGGCCAGGCCCCGCTGCCCGCTGACACTGCCGGCCAGGCCCCGCTGCCAGCTGGCACTGCCGACCAGTCGTCGCTGCCCGGTGACACTGCCGGCCAGGCCCCGCTGCCAGCTGGCACTGCCGACCAGGCCCCGCTGCCCGCTGACACTGCCGGCCAGGCCCCGCTGCCAGCTGGCACTGCCGACCAGGCCCCGCTGCCCGCTGACACTGCCGACCAGGCACATCAGCTGAACTTGTCAGCTATCACAATGGACAAGGAGTCTTCATCTGATCCTGTGACTCATGGTCTTCCCTTATCTGCCCCTGATATTGTCACCCTGACTTTGCCCACTGATGCAGTTGTTCCATCTGGAACATCTTTAGCTCAAACTGTGGTTGATGTCACTGGTGCTGCACCATTGTCCACTAGTCCCATTGCTTCCCGTGCTATTGATGTTCTGGATGGTCCTCCAATTGCTTCCATTGATACTCCTGACCTGCCATTGTCAGTTAATTCTCTGGACATTGCAATGGATAAGTTGTCAGCTGATCCTCCAGTTGTTGCCGCTCTGGCAACTGAGATACAAGTTGCCAGATCCATGGGCACCACTGAACCATCTTCAGCCATCGGTGCAGCTGACGAACCACAATTGTCTACTCCCTCAGTAGACTTTTCTGTGCATCTCGACACACCCAGTGATAAGGTGTCTGCATCTGACAAGACACTGACTGT
Source organism: Mustelus asterias (assembly GCF_964213995.1). Classification (NCBI taxonomy): domain Eukaryota; kingdom Metazoa; phylum Chordata; class Chondrichthyes; order Carcharhiniformes; family Triakidae; genus Mustelus; species Mustelus asterias. The sequence goes on along the minus strand of NC_135834.1, from coordinate 15,590,741 downwards.
AGTCCAACCTGTTCAACTGCTTCAATCTCCTGACTTGTCTGTTTCAGAGCTACACCCCCTTGAGTTAACCTCACCTGACCAAGTTGTTCAGTGTACTGACTTGCTTTTGTCTCTTGACCCTTCTGTCAATGCACAGCTTCAGCCTCCCCTGCATGCTGCTGCTGAGCTGCCTCCTTCTCTGCCTGTTTCTGATTATTCATCTCATGAAGCACCTTCATCCACTGAACTTTCTTTATCGTCAGAATCTAGAGCACCTGTCACTGATTTTCCATCATCTTTCACTCTTGCATCTGCCTCTGATCAACTCACTGCCCCACCCCCTGAATCATCTTCAGCTGCCCAAATTGATGATGATGAGATGCCGCCATTGATTTCTGCTGTCGACGAGACTCCCCTCCACGAAGCTCCTGCCCCACCTGTTATTGAGAAGGCAATTCCCAAGACTGCTTCAACCGCAAAGGAGCCTGTGGCGAAGCAGAATGATCAGGGTATTTAGTTTGGTTGAGGTGTGCATGTAGTAGTGTCCTGTCTAATTGAACTGGGAAGTAAAGGCTTGTCCTACAAAAGTTCACGTTCAGGAACGGGCTAACTTTTAAGTGAGGCACTTGACTCTGGAGGATTTGTGTTGTTGGAATGTATTCTATCCCCCAGCATGAAAAGGGCACTTTAGAGTTAGCCCATCCTTCTACAAAGGAAAGTGATGTGGTATGAAATCTGTACTTTATGTAAAGTCTAGAATAATTTCTCTATCATTAGCATTAACTACCTTATCTTGTAAAATGGGGATGGGAGGAAGATGAGTTATAACTACCAAATATTGCATGTCCTTTTGAGTTGCAGAAGTTGTCTTTGGTAACCTACTTTTATTTGAAGAATTGCTGCCTCTTTTGGAGCAAGTCAGCTACATAATGTACAAATTTCAACTGTCCACAGGGTGTTTAGAGCTTGCGTACTAATGGCAACGTGGAATCCACTTTTTCTTTTGTTTTCTTCACAAGTGGGACTTAACACTGGAGTGAACTGGTTTGGAATAGGTTAATAGACACTATTAGTACACTAATCTGTATTAACATCTTGTCTCACATGCTAAAAGTGACCTGCCTCCCTCAACCTGTGAATACTTGCAGTACACTTTGGTTCTTGTGTGTATTCGAATGAGGACCATTATGTTCACTGCGTACCCAAAGCCTGAGGCAAACTTTAGAGTTTGCTTTTATTTTAAATCCCAGGTTGTTTTGCAAGTTTGTTGGCCTATTTTCTGCACACAGGATGAGCATTGCAGGCATGAATATGGAGAATTTACGGCACCTGTATAAGTTGGAGTGTTATCTGGTACTGAGAATGTTCACGCTAACCTTTTATTGCTTTTTAGCTTATTGCATGGTGTGAAAGCATAATCAGTAGACAGCATTGTAATATCCAGATCTGGTTTTCTCCTTTGCCTACAACAGATTGAAGGTAAAAAAAAAAATCCCGTAATGCCACAAAAGGTGTTTTTATCCAGTGTATCATTCATTGGGTTCTGAGGTTTGTTGCTTGATGGCTTTGTAGAAATAGATCAATAAGTCAATGTTGCAACTTTTTAAAATAAAACTGTTGTTCGAGGTTAAAGCTTTAGTGCACAAATTTACACCTTTTCTCCACCTTAGCATGGCTGTAACATGGTTATGGTAACTACAATAAAGTGGTGTTTCTCACTTTTTTTCCAGACAAGTATCACACTTTCTTTGAAACTCACTAAAGTGCCACAAACCTAGAAAATGTGCAGAGTACTGTACTAAATATCTGACATTTTGTAGGGTCTGGGACAGAATCGGACAGCGATGAGTCGGTACCAGAACTGGAGGAACAGGATACAACGCAGACAGCGACACAGCAAGCTCAGGTGTGTCTGCAAATATGTGAATAAGCACCCTGTAACCCTGTCAAAAGGCAAAAAGTCTTTATTGTGTACAGTCCTATCTCCTGACACTTCCTCCAGTTTTAACATCTTTCATGGGGTGAGCGTCACTGGCATTAGTTGCTCATCCCTAATTATCCATGGAGGTGTTGGTGAGGTGCTACTTTGAACCACTGCAGCCTGTGGTGTAGGTACACCTACAGTGCAGTTAAGAAGTAAGTTCCAGGTTTTTGACCCAGTGACAATAGAGCAGTGGTTATAGTTTCAAGTCCGGGTGTTGTGGTTTGGAAGGTAACTTGCAGGTGGAAGCTCTGAAGTTTCCCACATGTCTGCTGCCCCTGTCCTAGTTGGAAGAGTTTGGCAAGTACTGTTGAAGGAGCTTTGGTGAGTTACTGCAGTGCACCTTGTAAATGATGCACACTGCTACTGTGTTAGTGGTGGGTGCGGTATCAGCTGCTTTGCCCTTGAATGTGTCGAGCTTAGAGTAAGGTAAGTGGAGATTATTCCATCACACTCTTGATGTTGCCTTGTAGATAGTGGACAGACTTTGGGAAGTTAGGAGTTGAGTTACTGTCTGCAGTATTCCCAGCCTCTGACTGACCTGCTCTTGTAACTGCAGTATGTATATGGTTGGTCCAGTTCAGTCCTTTCTTTCTCCCTCTCTCTCTCCCCCCCGCCCCCGCATATTTATAGTGGGGAATCCCGTGATGGTAATGCCATTGAATGTCAAGGAGAGATGGGTGGATTCTCCCTTGTTGGAGATCGTCATTGCCTGGCACTTGTGTGATGGAAATATTACTTGCAACTTATCAAGCCAAGCCTAAGTGTTGTCCAGGTCTTGATGCATGACTGAATGGATTGCTTTATTATCTGAGGAGATGCAAATAGTGTTGAACACTGCAATCATCAGTGAACATCCCCACTTCTGACCTCATGATGGAAAGAAGGCCATTGATGAAGCAGCTGGAGATGGTTGGGCCCAGAACACTATCCTGAGGAACTCCTGCAACAATGGCCTCCAGTAACCGCAACCATCTTCCTTTGTGCTGGGTAGAAAAGAGTTGTCTGTTCTCTTTCCCCCATCCCCGAGTCCTGTTGACTTCAATTTTACTCGGGTTTCTTGATGTCGCACTCAGTCAAATGCTGCCTTGATATCAGTGGCAGTCGCTGTCACCTTACCTCTGAAGTTTAACTCTTGTCCCCATTTGGACCATATCTAATTCCACTTCACATGGTCATTCATGTACCACTTGTTACCACTCATCCACTCAGCTCCAGATATTTGCTTTCTCGTGACATTGTTTGCCTTCCTAACTGAAAGGGGATCTGCATGCATATTGAGCAAAAGCTGCTACGTCGTGGAATTTAAATGTTGAATCACTGTGAAGGGGCTAAAGTTTCACGCGCCTTTGCACCAATGTTTACTGCACTAATCTTTCTTGTATATTGTTCAATAAATAAAGGTTGAAAGTTGTTTGAGACAATTGTGTCAGGTTTCTTTTGTGAGTGGAATAAAAGTTGAAATCCTTTCACCTCTTCCCCTCTTGAATGTGTTATGATATGCCGAGGATGTGATCAGTATTGACTGCCAAGCTGGCAAATCTTCATGGCTTGGAGTTTCTTCTGCTTTTGTGCCTGAGACGCACCTGAGATCTGGGTGTCAACGCTTTGAGCACAAGTTGCGCGCATAACTACAATATGCTTAAGTCTCCAAGCACTCTTATGTCCGTCCGTCGACTCAAATCTTTGCCTGCAAACTGACTACACCCCCTCAACTCTCATGACTACTGTACAATTGTGCATGTTTGTCGAGTGGTGGGGTGGGCCATCTCAACATTGTGGCCGGATTTTTGGGTGCAGTAAGTAGGTTGGGAGAAGAAAAACTATCCTTGCTGAGACCAGCTCTGTAGTTTCTATTTGTTCCGGTCAATTTTATGGCACGAGATCACGTTGTCAATTGTGTACTCTTTCTGGCACTAGACAGCATCCTGGGATAGGAATTTTAACTCCATTGAATGAGAGCTGCTTCACTGCTCTAAAGTCAAATTTGGGACCCTTGTACGGAGTCAAACAAACCACGAGTACATGTGCACTTAGCCACAGTCATAACGATTAACCACTTGGGGCGAATGGGATCAAAGGTTATGGGGGAAAAGGCAGGATTGGGCTATTGCGTTGGATGATCAGCCATGATCATCATGAATGGTGGAGTAGGCTCGTAGAGCCAAATGGCCTCCTGTTTCTATCTTCTATGTAATTGAGGCAGTTATACTTAATGTGGAGTTAGTCTTGTGTGGGGATTTTCTTTACTCTAAGTGACAATTTAGTTACTCCTTCCCTTGTTTTAAAGCTTGCAGCTGCAGCCGAAATAGATGAAGAGCCAGTCAGCAAAGCAAAACAGAGCAGAAGTGAAAAGAAGGCACGGAAAGTGAGTAAAGATTTCTCAGCCTAGATTACAATTTGTGTAAGCATAAAGGTATTCCATGTTCTGTTTATTGGAGAGTTGAGGCACCTGCCTCTACTACATTCGTGCAAAATTTAATAGGCTTCCAGTAATTGTGGCTTAGCCATTTTTGGGTACTGTTTGGAGCATTTATTTAACATCGTGAGATGATGTCTTTATTAAGTTGGCGCACGGATTTTGTATTGCAATTTCTTAATACGAGTTTGGGATCTTGGGCTCTTGAACAGAGACTAAGAGCTTTTCAAAGGAAGGAGCCAGAGTCAGCTTCTGTCTGCTCTGTAACCAGCCACTGCGCAGTGTTCATAGAAACCCTACAGTACAGAAGGAGGCCGTTCGGCCCATCGAGTCTGCACCAACCACAATCCCACCCAGGCCCTACCCCCACATATTTACCCACTAATCCCTCTAACCTATGCATCTCAGGACTCTAAGGGGCAATTTTTTTTTTTTAACCTGGCCAATCAACCTAACCCGCACATCTTTGGACTGTGGGAGGAAACCGGAGCACCCGGAGGAAACCCACGCAGACACGAGGAGAATGTGCAAACTCCACACAGACAGTGACCCGAGCCGGGAATCGAACCCGGGACCCTGGAGCTGTGAAGCAGCAGTGCTAACCACTGTGCTACCGTGCCGCCCGTAAATGTTAGTGAATACTTTTCAGTTTTCACTTTTCTGGAGTTCTGCCAAGCAGCTCCTCCAACTAAATTAAATCTATGTATTTGCAGTTGGTGCCTTATCCAGACATGCAAGTTTATTTTTAAAACAACTGAACAAAATGTTAAATTCTGATGTAATTGGAATTTTCCTTATTTTCCTTTGCAGGCGATGTCAAAGCTAGGGCTTCGCCAGGTTACTGGGGTAACCAGAGTCACGATAAGGAAATCTAAAAACATCTTGTTCGTCATCACAAAACCAGATGTTTACAAGAGCCCTGCATCAGATACCTATATTGTTTTTGGTGAAGCCAAGGTAAACTAATGTAAATCTCTCTAATATTGGGTCTTTTCCCAAACTTCAGGTCTCTTTCCTGCAAAATGAGTAGGAATGAAGGTCCTATTGTGGAACTGGGCGAGACCTTGTTGCCAGACCTGGCCAATTTGTGCCATTTCCTTATACTGACATTCACAGATGTCTGAAATCACCTGGAGCTATATTTTGCACAGTTGGGCAACCCTGCTACAACTTTTCGGTACTTTTTCCTCCCTCCCTTCTTGCACTCTTCAATGTATCGATTTTTCTACTTTTGCTTCTATCCAAAGCTGTTGCTTTGAAAGGATGCTTCTTGCAATGTCAAGATGATGGCTATTCTGCAACAAAAGTAACTTTATGTTTCTGCTCATCTGCCTAGATTGAAGACTTATCTCAGCAAGCTCAACTGGCTGCTGCAGAGAAATTCAAGGTACAGGGAGAATCTGTTGCCAATATCCAAGAAAACACACAAACTCCAACCGTACAGGAGGAGAGTGAAGAAGAAGAGGTATGTTTGTCTCCTATTATTGTCATGAATTTTCTGTATAAACATGCTACTGTCTATATCTGCTACTGCTTCGATTCCATCCATGATCTGACCAAACTGATCTATGTACCAGCAAGATCACAAGTGCGCCTTGGGAACCAAGAACAGGAGTAGGCCATTCAGCCTCAAGTCTGTTCAGTCATTCAATTGAATCATGGCTGGTCTGTATTTTAATTCATTCTTGGGATGTGGGTGTTGCCGGCTAGGCCAGCATTTATTGCCTTTTCCTAATCCCCTTGAAATCAGTAGCATTTCAGAGCTCCCCCACCCCCCAAAAAATCCTTTAGTCCTAGTTCTATGCTTGAAAGATTACAAGATTAATCTATGAAACCACTCCTCCGAATTTAACTTTGGTGCTACTCGCTGCATCGTTACTTGAGAAAGGATATACTGGCACTGGAGGGGGTGCAGAGGAGATTCACTAGGTTGATTCCGGAGTTGAGAGGGTTGTATTATGAGGAGAGACTGAGTAGACTGGGACTATACTCATTGGAATTCAGAAGAATGAGGGGAGCTCTTATAGAAACATAAGATTATGAAGGGAGTAGATAAGATAGAAGCAGGGAGGTTGTTTCCACTGGCGGGTGAAACTAGAACTAGGGCATAGCCTCAAAATAAGGGGGAGCAGATTTAGGACTGAGTTGAGTAATTTCTTCACAGAAAGGGTTGTGAATCTGTGGAATTCTCTGCCCAGTGAAGCAGTTGAAGCTACCTCATTAAATGTTTTTAAGGCAAGGATAGATAAATTTTTGAACAGTAAAGGAATTAAGGGTTATGGTGAGCGGGCGGGTAAGTGGAGCTGAGTCCACAAAAAGATCAGCCATGATCTTATTTAATGGCAGGGTAGGCTCGAGGGACCAGATGGCCTACTCCTGCTCCTAGTTCTTATGTTCTTATCCCCTCATGACTGGTCATTTCTGAGGCGAGGTGCTCCTAAATAAACATTTGCCTTTCTAAATATGGAATAGCCTAATTTTCATATATTTTGGCAGTTTATTTCTCTCTCTCTCTCCCCCTCCCCAAAGGCACTTGGGTTCTTTGGCACTCGTCCTTCAGTCTTTTAAATAACTGACAGTTATGTAACTCTCAACTGAGCATTGGCAGATTATGCGATTGTGGAGGGCAACGCAACTCAGCCTGCAGTTGCGAAGGGCAACTAGGCCTGATGCTTTTGATAGTGGATAGTGATCAAAAATGTTTGGGGAGTCAAATTCTGCATGGGCCCAATGAGCCTACCTGTTGTGTCTGACCCACCAATATTAAAAAATGATCTTGGCCATTGATGGTGGGTGGGGCAAAGCAACCCCATGGATGTTTCAAGTTGCAGTAAAGGAGGAACAGAATTGCAGTATTGACTATCTAAATTTAGTTAGAATTGAAGCACCGAAACATTGTTTGTAGAACTACCGCACGTGTCCAGAAATCTTGCATTATTTGCATAGTTTAATTTTAAATAACTTGTGAATGCTGTAGTGTGCTATTGTAAACATTGTGCCATTTATAATGCTATAGGTTCACCTTGTGCTCTCACCTCATGGGGTGAGAAAGGTATGCAGCTTTGGTTTGAATAAATGGAGGGGGAAAAGATATGGAGAAATTACTATTTTTAATTTCTTTAGGTTGATGAGACTGGTGTGGAGGTCAAGGACATAGAATTAGTCATGTCCCAAGCGAACGTGTCGAGGGCTAAGGCTGTCCGAGCATTGAAAAATAACAACAACGATATTGTAAATGCTATTATGGTAAGTTCCGTTATTTGCTTTTTTTTTTAATGTGTTCTTTGGGATCGGGAAAGTTGTAGTAATTTGACTTTACTGCAATCTTGTCAGCATATGAATATTAATGTCAGAATTGACAATGAAACAGCTGTTTCCAAATTTAGTCTACTATTGTAGCTTTAAATGGTTCAATGTGATGCTGAATATTGTATGATTTTGATCATTTTTATTTTTGCAGGAATTGACAATGTAAACGTCAGAAAAAGCAGGAGTGAGTACCAATCCCATTGGTGCAGCTTCAGTACATTTGTACCATTTATATTGAAAAACTTCAAATAAAAATGTGGCTTGAAATAGTTAAATGTATTTAGACTGGTGTGTCTATTCCTTGTGAAATTTTAAGTACTGAATAGGTACGACATAAAGATTGGAATAAAGCTTGGTTTGCACTTCTGCAAACCTTGGCGTCAGTAAATGTTTTGATGCGGGTGAAACATCGCACAACGGCAGCATTAAGATTGTTTCCTGTTACTCACAAATTTTGACAATGTAACTCCAATGTAGTGAGCACTGGTATACATGAGTGTGTTAAATCTCATGGGACACTGACCACAATCTTTAAGTCTCACAACACCAGGTTAAAGTCCAACAGGTTTATTTGGTAGCAAATACCATAAGCTTTCGGAGCGATGCCCCTTCGTCAGATGGAGTGGTCTCTGTTCTCCAACAGTGCACAGAGACACAGAAATCAAGTTACAGAATACTAATTAGAATGCAAATCTCTACAGCCAGCCAGGTCTTAAAAGGTACAGATAATGTGGTTGGAGGGAACATTAAGCACAGGTTAAAGAGATGTGTATTGTCTCCAGACAGAACAGCTGGTGAGATTCTGCAAGATCAGGGGGAAAGCTGTGGGGGTTACAGATAGTGTGACATAAATCCAACATCCCGGTTTAGGCCGTCCTCATGTGTGTGGAACTTGGCTATCAGTTTCTGCTCAGCGACTCTGCGCTGTCGTGTGTCATGAAGGCCGCCTTGGAGACCTTCAGAGCACCCTCCGTGCTCTCATCCCACGTACTCCACGCGTTGGAGATCTCTACTGCCTCCCAAAAATACACACGGCGAACACACCCGGCCGTCCCATCGTTTCAGGAAATGGGACCCAGTGCGAGAAGCTCTCCGGCTATGTCGAGGGCATCTTGAAACCCATTGTACAAAGAACCCCCAGCTTTTGTCGCGACACTACGGACTTCCTACAGAAACTCAACACACATGGAGCAGTTGAACCAGGAGCACTCCTCGTCACAATGGATGTCTCGGCACTCTACACCAGCATCCCCCACAATGATGGCATTGCTGCAACTGCCTCAGTACTCAATGCCGTCAACTGCCAGTTTCCAGGTGCAATTTTACAACTCATCCGCTTCATCCTGGACCACGATATCTTCACCTTCAACAACCAGTTCTTCATCCAGACACACGGAACAGCCATGGGGACAAAATTCGCACCTCAATATGCCAACATCTTCATGCACAGGTTCGAACAAGACTTCTTCACCGCACAGGACCTTCAACCGATGCTATACACTAGATACATCGATGACATTTTCTTCCTTTGGAGTCATGGTGAGCAATCACTGAAGCAACTATATGATGACATCAACAAGTTCCATCCCACCATCAGACTCACCATGAACTACTCTCCGGAATCGGTTGCATTCTTGGACACACGCATCTCCATTAAGGACGGTCGCCTCAGCACCTCACTGTACCGCAAGCCCACGGATAACCTCACGATGCTCCACTTCTCCAGCTTCCACCCTAAACACGTAAAAGAAGCCATCCCCTACGGACAAGCCCTCCGAATACACAGGATCTGCTCGGATGAGGAGGATCGCAACAGACACCTCCAGACGCTGAAAGATGCCCTCATTAGAACAGGATATGGCGCTCGACTCATCGATCAACAGTTCCGACGCGCCACAGCGAAAAACCGCACCGACCTCCTCAGAAGACAAACACGGGACACGGTGGACAGAGTACCCTTCGTCGTCCAGTACTTCCCCGGAGCGGAGAAGCTACGGCATCTCCTCGAGCCTTCAACATGTCATTGATGAAGACGAACATCTCGCCAAGGCCATCCCCACACCCTCACTTCTTGCCTTCAAACAACCACGCAACCTCAAACAGACCATTGTCCGCAGAAAACTACCCAGCCTTCAGGAGAACAGTGACCACAATACCACACAACCCTGCCACAGCAACCTCTGCAAGACGTGCCGGATCATCGACACGGATGCCATCATCTCACGCGAGAACACCATCTACCAGGTACACGGTACCTACTCTTGCAACTCCGCCAACATTGTCTACCTGATACGCTGCAGGAAAGGATGTCCCGAGGCATAGTACATTGGGGAAACCATGCAGACGCTACGACAACGGATGAATGAACGCCGCTCGACAATCACCAGGCAAGACTGTTCTCTTCCTGTGGGGGAGCACTTCAGCAGTCACGGGTATTCAGCCTTGGATCTTCAGGTAAGCGTTCTCCAAGGCGGCCTTCACGACACACGACAGCGCAGAGTCGCTAAGCAGAAACTGATAGCCAAGTTCCGCACACATGAGGACGGCCTAAACCGGGATGTTGGATTTATGTCACATTATCAGTAACCCCCACAGCTTGCCCCTGGTCTTGCAGAATCTCACCAGCTGTTCTGTCTGGAGACAATACACATCTCTTTAACCTGTGTTTAATGTTCCCTCCAACCACATTATCTGTACCTTTTAAGACCTGGCTGGCTGTAGAGATTTGCATTCTAATTAGTATTCTGTAACTTGATTTCTGTGTCTGTGCACTGTTGGAGAACAGAGACCACTCCATCTGACGAAGGAGCAGCGCTCCGAAAGCTTATGGTATTTGCTACCAAATAAACCTGTTGGACTTTAACCTGGTGTTGTGAGACTTCTTACTGTGCTTACCCCAGTCCAACGCCGGCATCTCCACATCACAATCTTTAATACAGATTTGTACGGTGATTTGTGTGTAATTTTAAGGATAGACCTGTTGGATTAATTAGGGCTTCTGATACTTCATTCTGATGTCCTAAAGCTTAGTTCTTGTCATACACATTTCTGTTTAATTTATCTGGGCATTGAATTAATCTTGTTATAGAGGTAAAATAAGTATAAAGCATGGAGTGAACAAGAGATTGTCACTTGCAATCTCCCAAAGCAAGAACCTGAAGAGATATATTGGAATTTGTCCCAGAGCTACAATATTTAACTTCGTGGTGCTTGTGAAACGAGTTTGGCCTTTTCATTCTGGTTACTTATTTGAGAGTATGGTGTTGTCTTGTAGATCACTAACCACATGCACGCTTTCAAATGCTGTTTAAATGGATTAATTTCAACATCAATACAGTCTTGAATGTGTGCTGCATGATGTGCTCCATTTTTAGTGTAACAGCAGAGCTGAATCTTGCCAAAATGGGCTTTTGGTTTCTGGATTAGACACTGATAACTGTGTAACTTTGCCAACTATTATTGAAGAAAATTAGTGGAGTACAAACATGAGCCTATGTTAGTGAAGGTGCGGCATTCTCAAAACCCAAAGAAATTGTCTCTTGCATTAATGTTTGAAAATGCTAAATGAATGAGGTGCTAATAGATGTTCTTGATTGCATATTCAATGAAAAGATTCAAGTCACTGAACTGGGGGAAGGAAATAAACTGTACTTCACATCCTTAATGCTGAGCTTTCAGCACTAAATTACTGCGCTGGCACAGAATATCTTGTAGCTCGCCATTTTTGTGCTTTCTGTGTGACAGTTGATTTGCAAGCGTCAAGGAATAAACAAGTGATCCACAATTTTGACCAGTACTGTGAAACTTTCAGTCAAGTAACATGACTCCTTCGCCTCCCATTTCGAGGTTCATGGTCTAAACTGCACTTCAAACCTAGGATGCAAAATCAAGGCTGACAATACATTTATGAATGTTGCGTTGTTGGAGAAACTGATCTTTAGATGAAATGTTATGCTGAGGTTCCAGCTGCTTGTTTAGGTGGCACCATTTGAAGAGGAGCAGGAAACTCTTGCTATTTTGAACAACACTTCTCCATTAACTAGTGGCTCTAATCAATTTCACTGCCTGTTCACTTTATTTGCTGTGCGCAAAATGATTGCTGCGTAACAATGACTAGACTTCAAAAAGTAACTCCATTATATGTGAGGCACTTTGATGTTTGAGGTTTGTTAACTGGCAGATACATGGGCTATAACTAGAACACTCAGATTTGTTGTTCAACAGTATTGCACCGATACGATGGATGGATTTAAAATGGAAGCTCGATGGAACTACCCGATTCAAAAGATCCTTTTTAATTGGAGGCTTTTTCAATTTATTACCTATGTAAATGTTAAAAATTCAGATATCTTGCTCCCAATCTGCTCTTTTCACCTTGCAAAAAAAAACTGATGTCCAGCTTGAGATAGGGTGCATGGCAACCAATTTAAATTTGAGACTCCTCCCTGCTTTCAATGCTCCGTACTTTAGTGTGGACCCTCTTGCATTGTAACCCTTTAATCTCCACGAGGCATCTCCAATAAAGGTTCTATTTGTGTTCATGCTGTTGTGTATTTATTTTGTTACTGTGAATGAAAGAGGTAAGTTGCAATAGATTCTGACAGTCTGCATCAGAAGGTATGGCATATAACTTGCATATAAAACAAGAATATTTAGATTCTGATGCCTGAAGTGTTTGGTTACTTTTGCATTAAACCATGTGTCATGGAGCAATAATGCATTGGGCCCTGACCAAAGTTGTTTAGAATTGGCCGCCAGGAGATGAGTAGTTCAAGATTAATTACCTGGAAGGATGACCTCAACAGAAATGAGCTCATGTTGATTTGTATTAAGAATTGAACTACCTAGTTAACTCCATGATCAACATTCCTCATCACTGGTCTTGAATTGCATCTCGTTATTACTCTTAATAAATCTTGAAATTTGGGCAGATTTTTCTCAAACTTAAAGGTATGGCAGGAGAGCTCTGCCCTGTGGAATGCTCCTCCTGCAATATGTGGGCAATAAGGGACACTTCCTACACTGGGAGTGTTCAGCTGCAGCTCTTGAATGACCTGCATTGTGTGACTGGAGCTACAGATTGACTCGATATAGAGCATCTGTGATGCTGAGGACATAATGGATAGCATGTTTAGCAAGCTGGTCACACTGCAAGCAATGATTGCACAGGCGGAGAAGTGTTGGGTGGCCACCAGGAAAAGTAGTAGGTGTAGACAGGTAGTGCAGGAGTCCCCTGTGCTCATCCCCTCAAACAGATATACAGTGTTGGATATTGTTTGGGGATGGCCTCTCAGGGGAAAACACCAACAGCCATGTTTGTGACACCATGGTTGGTTCTGCTGTACAGATGGGGAAGAAAAAGACTGGGAGAGCTAGAGCTTTAGTGATAGGGACTCATTTGTAAGGGGAGCAGACGGGCGTTTCTGTGGCCATGAATAAGACTCTCAAATAGCATGTTGCCTCCCTAGTGTGGCTGCAGGGTATCCTGAAGGGGGAGGATGAACAGCCAGTGGCTGTGGCATAAGTCAGTGCCAATTACATGAGTAGAAAAAGAGATGAGGTCCTGCAACAGGAATTTAGGGATATAGGTAGTAAAAGAGCAGAATTTGTAAAGTTGTAATTTCTGGATTACTTCCAGTGTACAGGAATAGGAAGATAGGTCAGATGAATGTGTGGCTCAAGGGATGGTGTAGGGAGGGGGACTTTAAATTTTTGAATCATTGGCACAATTTCTGGGGTAGGTGGGATCTGTACAAGTTGCATCTGAACCAGAAGGGGTCCAATATCCTTGCTGGGAGGTTTACATTATTGATACGTTACTATCACTGCAGTAATGAGGGACGGCGTCTTAGGCTCTTCAAATGAGGTTGTATGGGTGGAGCTTAGAAATACAAAAGGGGCAATCACTTTGCTGGGATTATACCACAGGCCCCTCAATAGAGGGAGATGGAGGAGCAGATATATAGGCAAATCAGATGAGAGGGGAATAGGGTTATAGTAGGGGATTTCAACTTCGCCAGTATTAACTGGAATTGCCTTAGTGTGAAAGGATTAGATAAAATTGAATTTTTAATGACCATCTGGGAGAGATTTTTGTGCCAGCACATAGTCCTAGCAGGGATGGGGCAATGTTAGACCTAATCCTAGGGAATGAAGCTGGGCAAGTGGTCGAAGTGTTGGTGGGTGAGCATTTTTGGGGACAATGGCCATAAATCCATAAGTTTCAAAGTCATGGACAGGGGTAAGGATAGTCCAGAAATCCAAGTGTCTGAATTGGGGAATGCCGATTTCACTATCATCAGACAGGATCTGGCAAACATATACTGGGAGCAGCTACTGCAGGTAAACCTACATTTGGAAAGTGGGAGTCTTTTAAGAGTTCAGGGCCAACGTGTTCCTCTGAGTGAAAGGCAAGGGCAGCATCCAGGGAACCCTGGATGTCGAGGGATATTGAGGGTTTGATTTTCTTTTACAATAAGGAAGCCTACAGTAGGTGTAGAGCAATAAAAACAGGGGATTGTGGGGGGTGCTTAAGGAAATATAGGAGGGCAAAGATGGGGCCACAAAATATCATTAGCAGATAAAGATTAAGGAAAACCCAAGGTGTTTTATAAGTATAGTAAGAGCAAGAGGATGATCAAAGGAAAGATTGGAGCCCATTACAGACCAAAGGGGCAATCTGTGTGGAACCAGACGATGTGGGAGAGGTCTTCAATTAATCTTTTTCATCTGTATTTACTAAGGAGAAAGACTCTAGCTGGAGATTAATAAGGAAGAGGTATTAGAAGTTATGGTATGGTGCATAAATCCCCAGGGCCTGATTCGATGCATCCCAGGCTGCTATGGGAGGCAAGGGAAGAGATTGCAGGCCCTGATGGAGACATTTAAATCTTCGCTAGCCACAAGTGAAGTTCCAGGTGACTGGATGATAGCTAATGTGGTACCTTTTATTCAAGAAGGGTGTTTTTAAATAAGGTAACTAAATACATTGAGGGTAGTGCAGTTGTGGTTTACATGGACTTCAGTAAGGTCTTTGACAAGGTCCTCCATGGATGGTTGGTCCAAAAGGTTAGAGCCCATGGGATCCAAGGCAAATTGGATCCAAAATTGGCTTGTTAATAAGCAAACAGTGATGGAGGGCTGCTTTTGTGATTGGAAGCCTGTGACCAGCAGTGTACAACAGGCATCGGTGCTGGGACCCTTATGAGAGGCACAGATAGGGTAGACTGGAAGAATCTTTTCCCCATGGTAGAGATGTCTTAAGACCAGAGGGCATTGGTTTAAGGTGAGGAGTAAGTGGTTCAGAGGGGATCTGAAGAAAATAAATTTCACCGAGTGTGGTGGAAATATGGAACATGCTGCCGGGGGAGATGGTGGAGGCAGGTACTTGCAGTATTTACGAAGTATCTGGATGAGCACTTAAATTGCCATGGCGTAATGGGCTATGGACTAAGTGCTGGTAAATGAGAGTAGTGTAGATTGGTATTTGATAGTTGGCATAGACATGGTGGGCCGAAAGGCCTGTTTTTTGTGCTGTGTGTCTTGCCATTTCAATAACTACTTTTTGTAAACCTTTGTTAATGTGTGTAGTTTCTGCCCTTACACATTCTCCTCTTTATTCCCCCCCCCCCCCCCCCCCAATTGCACTAAGTTGCCCAATCTGACCACAGCTACGTTTTATTTTCTTTGGCTGGAGGAAGATTCTGGACTCCTTACTATTAATTGACTTGTTGGAAAGTTGTGTGGGTGTTGGGTTTTAAAGCTGTGAATAATTCCTGCCATTAAATCCCATGGTTTAATAATGAGGTAATGAAGAATGGCCATTTGGCACTAAATTGAATCTATATTTGAAAAATACTAATCTGGATCATGGTTTTGAGTGTGCAAATATTGTTTTCCCCTAACCTTGAGCTACTGAAAGCAGATTTAGCACAATTGTTCTGTGTGGGATCATAAAAGCTTAAAATTTACTTTGTGTACTCGATTTTTTTTTTAATGTTCGTGTTGTGGGGTGGGGATAAGTTTGGAATGCATGCTGGGATAGTTTCAGGAATGTGCTATTAATTTTATCAGACTGCTAGTTGTGAAGGAGGGTTGCTTTGGCTGCTTTACTTAACTTGGTGTATGTGGTTTGGGCTTAATCATTTCAAAATTTGCAGATGAGGCAAAGCTTGGAAATGTGAACAAATGAGAAAGATAATAGACTTCAAAAGATCAGGAGGATGGTGAAATGAGCAAATACATAAATGAAATTTAATACACATGAAGTGATCCATTTTTGGAAGGAGTGGTGATAAAATGATACCATTTTAAAAATGATTCAGGAAGGTGACCAGATCAAGCTGTTTTGCGGTGTTATGAAAATACAGAAGCAAGGATGTTGTATCAACCACCTATTTAGGCCTTAGCTGGAATATTGTGCCCTGGCATTGGAGCAGGTGTAGAGATTGATTAGAATGATACCAGGAGTGAGGGACTGTGATTACGTGGAGAGTCGAGAAAAGGACAGTAGAATGTCTATATATGTTACATTGATTTCTAAAGCAGCTCATAAGAAATAAAGTTGAAACTGAATTGAAGGCAATTGACCTGGTTAGGAAATTGTCTCCTACCACTTTCGGAAACTGGATAGATGCCCTAATTGACAGGGTGTGCCTGGTGTTGCCCATCAAACATCTGTGAGCTTCAACGTGTCTTCATGTGTGCTCTGCCCATGCTCTTTGGCTCATAAGTCTTTCCATAGCACTTAATCCTGTGCCATTTTTTTCATTTGCCAATGATTTCCGTCACGTTTTAAGCTACTACGTGTCACAATGGCCACGTTGTCAGTGACTAAACTGACAGTACAGTCGAAGGCAATGGGGAGCTACTGCTGAAAATAACCATAAACAGCTCAGCATGGCATCAGTGCAAACAAACACCAATGATATAACTCTGGCAAATGGATTTCAATGTAGGCAAATGTGCAGTCATCCACTTTTGGCCTAAAAGGAAGGAACAGTACTTTCTAAATGGTGGAAAGTGAGGGAATTGTGAAGGTGCATATGCATAAATCAATGTTAGAGACCATAAGATGCAGAAGTAGGCCATTCAGCCCATTAAGTCTGTTCTGCCATTCAATGAGATCAAAGATTGATCTGATATGATCCTCAACTCCCCTTTCCCTTCGCCCCACAAGCCTTGATTTCCTTATGATTAAAAATCTGTCTCTCAGCCTTGAACTTATTTAATGATGCAGCCTCTACAGGCCTCTGCAGTAAAGAATTCCACAGATTCACAAACCTCAGAGAAGAAATTCCTCCTCATCTGTCTTCAATCGACAACCCCTTAGTCTGAAATTATGGCACAAGGGGAGACAACCTCTCAGCATCTAACCTGTCAGCAAGTTTGCGGATGACACGAAGATAGCTGGACTTGCAGATAGCAATGAACATTGTCGGACAATACAGCAGGATATAGATAGGCTGGAAAATTGGGCGGAGAAATGGCAGATGGAATTTAATCCAGATAAATGCGAAGTGATGCATTTTAGAAGAACTAATGTAGGGGGGAGTTATACAATAAATGGCAGAGCCATCAAGAGTATAGAAACACAGAGGGACCTAGGTATGCAAGTCCACAAATCCTTGAAGGTGGCAGCACAGGTGGAGAAGGTGGTGAAGAAGGCATATGGTATGCTTGCCTTTATAGGACGGGGTATAGAGTTTAAAGGCTGGAGTCTGATGTTGCAGCTGTATAGAACGCTGACTAGGCCACATTTGGAGTACTGCGTCCAGTTCTGGTCGCCGCACTACCAGAAGGATGTGGAGGCTTTAGAGAGAGTGCAGAGAAGGTTTACCAGGATGTCTTAGCTATGAGGAGAGATTGGGTAAACTGGGCTTGTTCTCCCTGGAAAGACAGAGAATGAGGGGAGACCTAATAGAGGTGTACAAAATTATGATGGGTATAGATAGGGTGAACAGTGGGAAGCTTTTTCCCAGGTCGGAGGTGACGATCACGAGGGGTCACGGGCTCAAGGTGAGAGGGGCGAGGTATAACTCAGATATCAGAGGGACGTTTTTTACACAGAGTGGTGGGGGCCTGGAATGCGCTGCCAAGTAGGGTGGTGGAGGCAGACACGCTGGCATCGTTTAAGACTTACCTGGATAGTCACATGAGCAGTCTGGGAATGGAGGGATACAAACGAATGGTCTAGTTGGACCAATGAGCGGCACAGGCTTGGAGGGCCGAAGGGCCTGTTTCCTGTGCTGTACTGTTCTTTGTTCAAGCCTCCTGCGAATCCTGTATGTCTCAATAAAGTCACTTCTCATTCTTCTAAACTGTATTGAATATAATTTCAACCTCCTATAAGACATTTCCTCCATACCCAGAATCAACCTAATGAACCTACAATGCCAGTATATCTTTCTTTAGATAAGGGGACCAAAACTGTTCTCAGTGCTCAGGATATTGATACAGAAAATAAAAACGAATGGAATTGTGGCACAGGGGTTAGCACTGCTGCCTCACAGCACCAGGGACCTGGGTTCGATTCTGGCCTTGGGTGACTGTGTGGAATTTGCACGTTCTCCCCGTGTCTGCATGAGTTTCCTCTGGGTGCTCTGGTTTCCTCCCACAGTCCGAAGATGTGCAAGTTAGGTTGATTGACCATGCTAAATTGCCCTTCGTGTCAGGGGATTGGTAGGATAAATTTGTGGGGTTAAGGGGAAAGGGCCTGGGTGGGATTGTTGTCAGTGCAGGCTTGATGAGCCGAATGGCCTCCTCCTGCACTGTAGGAATTCTATGAGAACTAGAATACACGCAAGTAGAAATTATGCTATAATGATACAAAGCTCTGGTTAGACCACAAATAGTTCATCTGGTGTGGTGCCCAAGATATGTTAGCCTTGGAACAAGAATCATAGATTTACCAGAATAATACCTGAACTCCAAGGGTGAGGTTATGAGGAGAGATTGCACAAATTGGGGTTATATTTTTTGGAACTGGCAAACTTGGGAATGAAGAGAAACTATTTCTACAGGTTGGGGAATTTAGGACTAGGAGAAATGGTCTTGGGGCCAAATCTTTTGAGAATGAAACACTTGTACATACAGAGTGCTAAAAATTTGGAACACTTCAAGACAATGAATACTAGATTGGTTTCTTTATTTATAAAATCTGAAATTGATGAATTTATCAAAGGTATTAAGGGAGTGGGGGAAGATTGGATACATGGAGTTAGGTCACAGATCAGCCATGATTTAACTAAGTGGCTTGAGGGATTTAATGGCCTACTCCTGTTTCTATGCTTCCAGGCCTGTCACTGTTCCCTCTGTAATTAGGTCACCAAGAGGCGTCAGTGACAGCCTAGTAATTTCACCTCCCTGATTTCCAGAAATTGACAGGAGGTAACTATAACCTTCACAAATACCTCACTTGATCAAGCTTGAGTTAGGAATTGAGTGGAGGAAGACTCGAGCTTGCATTAGTCCTTGCTTAATGGAACTGAGTGTTACTGTTGGCAGGAAAAAGATTTTTAACTCACATGATTTGAAAGGTCTGATAAAACCACAAAAGAGGAGCAAAATGTCATTGCTTTGCACAAAGTTTTTAAAAAGGCCGTAATTTTCATTTCAAATAGTTTTGCTTTTCCATTCTATCAGTTTTATCAGCATAAAAGTTTCCTATTCTGAGCCAGGTTTCCTTGGATTTAGTAACAATATACTGAGAATTTGAAGAATTGTCAGTTTAACTCCGTGCTGGATGAATTGATATCAGATAGGGTTGAGGTCAATCTGCTACAATTACCATTGATGTATCTAAACCAAGGTTTTGCCTTATGTCAATTACCCAGTGAACTGGCATCCAGTGAAGAAAGTATTGAGCTGAGCTGTGATGCCAACAGATTCCTGGTGTTTAAGCAAAGGTTAACTGTTTGGGTGAGAGTGGAGGAGAGCTGTACCACAAAAACCCATTCAAATGGTGAAGGAAATATTTATTTTAAATTTGCTCTCAGGGTGTGAGCATTGCTGGCAAGGCCAGCATTTGACCATCCCCGATTGCCCTTGACAAGGTGCTGGTGAGCTGCTGCCTTGGACTATTGCAGTTATACCCTCTGTGCTTCTAGAAAGCAAGTTTTAGGATTTTAATCCCACAACAGTGAAGGAAGGGTGATATAGTTTTGATTCCAAATGTTAATTGAGATGTTGTGTTCTAGCACTGATCCTTGTTAAACATTGATGTTGCTTTCTGCTGTCTCAAAGACAGCTGGCAATCCATTCAACCATGTCCCCGACTAAATTTGTTGACCGTATCATTATTTGAAAATCCAGATACATTATATCCACTGCATTACCATTGTCTGCTCTCTCCGCCAAAGAATTCATTAAAGCCGATCAAGCAAGAGTTTTCCCTTATTGAAATCCATGGTGTTCTTTGCTGAATGTCAAGGTGATGATCAGATTCCCCCTTGGAGATGTGATCATTGCCTGACGCTTGAGATCCAACTGACTTCCCACTTATCGGCCCAAGCCTAAATGTTGTCCAAGTCTTGCTGCGCATGGTTGTTTCAGTATCTGAAGAGTTGTGAATGGTACTGAATACTGCAATTATGGATTTCATAGAATCCCTACTGTGCAGAAGGGGACCATTTGGCCCATAGAGTCTGCACCGACCACAATCCCACTCAAGCCCTGTCCCTGTAACCTCATGTATTTACCCTGCTAGTCCCCCTGACACTAAGGGGCAATTTAGCATAGCCAATCAACCTAACCCGCACATCTTTGGAGGGTGGAAGGAAATTGGAGCAGGAAATCCATGCAGCCACAGGGAGAACGTGCAAACTCCACCCAGACAGTGACCCAAGGCTGGAATTGAACCTGGGTCCCTGGCGCTGCAAGGCAGCAGTGCTAACCACTGTGCCACCCTACCGTAGCTCAATTCTGACTAAACGTTCGTACGTGAAACCAAATCAATACAACTCAACCAGCTCAAGGCTATGGGCCAAGTGCTGGTAAATGGGATTAGGTGGGAGGTCAGGTGTTTCGCATATGTCGGTGCGGACTCGATGGGCCGGGGGCCTCTTCTGCACCGTGTGATTCTAACTGGATGTTTAAACAGTAGGCAACATCTCTCGCGGGTGTTTGACATATTTTACAGAACTAACCTGAATTCAATCATCTGTAATACAAAGCAACTCTGAGCACATGATCAGATATCTTGGGACAAATCTCTGTGATGATGTGCTTGGGATGGGGTGTGGACCAGACGGAATGTTTTTAAATTTACTGTAATTTTTTTTCTGGTTAATGTTATGATTCAGGTCAGAAACTCAAGTGTTTTATGGAGCCTGCCTGGATCATAAGTTTTGCACCTTGAATTTGGCTAGAATAAGCATGATATGTTTCACCTCGGGTATGATTCAAATAACCCACTAGGGAGCTTTTACCAAATAAGGTTTATTTAAAAATATAGTTAACATGTATGGAAAGAAAATTAGCAATAACTTTTATCAAATATAAATAAAAACAAAACAACCAGAATAATGTATAACCTTTAAATATATCCAAGATGTTCCAATCGAACAAAAACTTCCTTTTAGACAAAAAAATCTTTTGCACAGGTTTAACACAGCAAAGACTAATGTTCACACAATACTGGAACTGAGTCCTTTGGTTGGAGAATTGAAACCCTGACCTCTCAGCCTTGTAACTGCTAGCAGCCCTCTGGATACACCCAGAACAGTTTGAAGTCAGAATAGCTTCTCAGAACACCAGGGAGACAAGAAGCCTTGCTTTCAGCTAATCAGTAGAATTTCCAAAAACCAGGGAGAGAGAGAAAAACACTTCTTTTCAGCTTGATGTCCCTTCTAAACTCAAACTAAACAGCAGCTCAAAACTGAAAACGAAAGAGCTCTTGCCACCTGACCTGCCAACCAATTTTCCTCCTAACAATGCAGGGTCAGAAAACTAATTCCAGAAAGTACCTGAGGTCCATAGTAAAAATAAACAAACTACCATTTAAGTAGCAATAAAAGGACTTCTCCAGACAGCTTGGCGACAATGAGAAAACTAAACTGAAAAAGGCCTGCTTACAACTGCAGAGAACATGATTTTTAAAAAATCTTTTAAAAGTACACTAACGTCACGTTAGATTTTTTTTTACAGCTGAGGTCTCTGCTATTAAATTAAGGTGTGCGTATTTCTTTTTAAAATGTCACTTTCCGTTAAAAAGATACAAGGTAGGTCGTGATTTGGTGTGAGATTATCTCCTGGAATAATACAACGTGGCATTAGAGGACCCGGAAGGAATTAAAATGCCGAACAGTTTACAGCATTTTCTTTAACCGTACTCAAGATATTTGCTGGTAATTTATTGTTGAAAAGGGGGGATTATAAAGGCAACTAAGTTTATTTTTGGAAAGTCAGCCTTCAATGTTTGCTACAGTCCATTTGAAATCAGTACACTCAGATTGGTAGGTGGTTTAGAGCCCTCTCACTGAAGCACGCCAGACCAATGAAAAGGTCGGTTATGACATGAATAACTCAAAAGCAAAATACTGCGGATGCCGGAATTCTGAAATAAACACAGCAAATGCTGCAAATACTCAGCAGGTGTGGAAAGAGAAAGAGTTAACGCTCCAGGTTTGCTGAGTATTTGCAGTGTTTTCATTGAGTATAACGGGACTCTTAATCGTCTATGAAATTTCTCATGAGAGTGACAGCTGTCACCTCCCACGTAATATCATTATTACCAGTATCCAGTATTAAAGAAAAGCTGACAAGTACATTTTATGAAAAATGCTTGAAGTTGCATTGCAACTGGAAAAATGCACTCATTTACAGCTGATGTATTGTGGCGCCATGTAATGCAGTTGTAAAGAAATAATGAATTCTAAATCTTCTTTAAAATAAAGATCTGCCACGTGGCTTACTTCACATTAGGGAAGTATGCATGGAATCTCGATGTCCAACCCAGGCTGTTTTTTTAAAAAAACAATCAAAAGCGATGCTTTAAACCTGAATTGTATTTCTATATTGGAGTATGCACATTGCTTTCTCTTCCGCACACAGCTAGTGCTGACTTTCCAGCTGTGAAAAGCTGAGGCCAGAGTGGCTGGTAGGTTTTACCCAGGCGTGACCTTGTGTTGTGGATTATGATCAGTATTGGATCACCAGAGCAGTGTGGTCCAATAGAAAGCGTTAACTAACCATAGGCGGGGCTACACTGACGCCATTTTATTCACTTGCACTAATGTTAGTAGAAAATGTCTTGCACTCAATGTACGTAAATGCCCTTCATGTGTCTGTTTACTCAACAAACATGTACCACCATTCAGTGTGAAACTTTTGTAGCTTTTTTCACCTTTTGCTGCCATGAATTTACACAATACAGATTGATAAGCTAGATTTATGTAGCTAGTTACAAACAGCACCTTGACTCAATGGATGTAAAAGATCTCATGACAGTACAGTGAAGGAGAGCCAGGGAGTTATCCCTGGTGTGCTAGCCAATATTTATCTTTCAGTCAACATCATTAAAACATTATCTGGTCATTATCACATTGTCAGAGTTTGCTATGCAACAAAATTGGCTCGCACGTTTCCTAAAACAGTGACTACACTTCAAAAGTACTTGATTGTGAAGCACTTTGGGATATCATCAAATTGAAAGATGAGGCCGGAATTCCCAGACCTCGCCCGCAGCTGGGATTCTCCAGTCTTGCTGCATTGAATGGAGTTTTGGCTGAGCGCCAAATTCTCCATTCTCACTGGCAGCAGTGGCAGGGTGAATGAGATTGAAGAATTCCAGCCGATATTTAAATGCAAGACTTCCTTTTGGATATACATGACAAATTCAGAGAAGGGATCAAAGTATCCATATAATAGTGGGCAGCAGTACTCAAGAACAGGAGTGCACTGAGTAACTGTATCAAAATCTTGGTGCATAGCTCTCAAACAGCCAGTTCCAACACCTCTTCAGCAAAAGTGCAGGAAAGCTTCCATAAAGGTTGCATATAATTGAATATATCCCTGACACACTCCTCTCCCAATGTACAGGGGGCAAGAAAAAAGATATTGACCTTAATTAGACACGCTGAGCAGCACACAGAAATTGGATCCCCTGGCAAAATGGACCGAGCTCAAAAGTCATAGTCCTAAATACATATTTATGATCCATCTTGTCAAATGGTGGCTTCTAATCCAGGGAATTGAAGGAACTCAAGACTAGTCCTCTGGAAAGGTCAACCATGTCCTGAAGTAGATTAAGTTTAATACAGAGAAGTGTGAAACGGTACATTCTGGTTGGAAAAATGTAGATGCAATGTAAAATATGGAGATGCAATGTAAAATAAAGAATACAATTCTAAAAGGGATGCAAGAACAGAGACTTGGGGATGTATATACACAAATTGTTTTAAGGTGGCAGAGCAGTTGAGAAAGTTGTTAATAAGGCATTAGGGATCCGAGGCAGTATAAACTTAGGTGTAGAGTACAAAACCAAAGAAGTTATGGTGAACCTTTATAAAACTCTGGTCCAATTCTGGGTATCACATTATAGGAAGGAAGGCTTTAGAGAGAATGCAGAAAAGATTCATGAGAATGGTTCTAGGGATGAGCAACTTCAGTTAGTCGGATACATTGGAGAAGCTGGGGTTGTTCTTGCAAAAGAGAAAGTCAAAAAAATTTGATTAGAATTGTTCAAAATCATCAAGGCAGTCGACAGAAGCTGTTTCATTGGTGGAAAGATTGAGAATCAGAAGTCATCGATTTAAGGTGACTGGTAAAAGAACCAACGGAGACACAAGGAGAAGAGTTTTCATGCAGCAAGTGGTTAGGATTTACCTGATAGTGTGGTAAATGCAGATTCAATTGAGGCTTTCAAAAGGGAATTAGATGAAGCATCTGAAGAGAAAACATTTTCAGGGCTGTGGGGAAAGGGTGTGGGAGTGGGACTAGCTGCGTTGTTCTGGCATGAACACAATGGCTGAATGGCCGCCTTC
Organism: Mustelus asterias; assembly: GCF_964213995.1. NCBI lineage: Eukaryota > Metazoa > Chordata > Chondrichthyes > Carcharhiniformes > Triakidae > Mustelus > Mustelus asterias. The sequence continues at coordinate 15,566,071 of NC_135834.1, read as the reverse complement.
TGTGCAGTAACCATTCTATAATACTGTGGATATTATCATGGAAGGAAAAGAGTTTGGGGGTGGAAGTATGCAGAAAGTGGGTACTTCTTTAAAAAATCATATTTTGATTCAACCAGTCCATACTCGCCACCTGCTTTATGGTACTTAAAAACAGAAAATGCTGGAAATACTCAGCTGGTCTGGCAGCATCCGTGGAGAGAGAAACAGTTAACATTGATAAAAGCAAATTGAAGTAAAATACCGTGGATGCTGGAAACCTGAAATAAAAACAGAAACTGCTAGAAAAACTTGAAGCCATATGGACTCAGAACGTTAACTCTTTTTCTCCACAGATGCTGCCAGACCTGAATTTATCCAGTATTTACTGTTTTCATTTCAGAGTTAATATTGAGATGAATATGACTCTTCTTCAGAACTGGATAGTATAATTGGATAGTTTAATGCTGTGAAAGGAGGAAGGGAGAAGAAGAACAAAATGGAAGGTTTACTATAAGGTAGAGGGTGGAAGAGATTAAATGACAGAGACGGCATGGAACAAAAGGCAAAGGGTGTGGCAATGTTGTAATGCAACAAAGCATTTGTTTAGAGTGTGAATGGCAGAGAGTCATAGAGGTATACAGCACAGAAATAGGCCTTTCGGCCCACCACGTCTGCGCCAGTCATAGAAATCATAGAAACCCTACAGTGTAGAAAGAGGCCATTTGGCCCATCGAGTCTACACCGACCACAATCCCACCCAGGCCCTACCCCCATATCCCTACATATTTTACCCGCTAATCCCTCTAATCTACCCATCTCAAGACACTAAGGGGCAATTTTAGCACGGCCAATCAACCTAACCCACACATCTTTGGACTGTAGGAGAAAACCGGAGCACCCGGAGGAAACCCATGCTTGCAAGATAAACTACCTAGCTATTCTAATCCCATTTTCCAGCATTTGGCCTGTGGGCTTGTGTGCCTTGGGATCACAAGTGCACATCTAAATACTTCTTAAATGTTATGAGGGTCTCTGCCTCCACCACCCTTTCAGGCAGCGAGTTCCAGACTCCCACCACCCTTTGGGTGAAAAGGTTTTTCCTCACATCCTGTCTAAACCTTACCTTAAATCTATGTCCCCATGTCATTGATCCCTCCATCAAGGGGAAAAGTTTCTTCCTGTCAATCATGTTCCCCCCTCAATCTCCTCCGCTCCAAGGAAAACAACCCCAGTCTGTCCAATCTCTCTCCTTCTCTAAAACTCTCCACCCCAGGCAACAAATCACCTCTGCACCCTTTCCAATGCTATCATATCCCTCCTATAATGTGGATTCCAGAACTGCACACAATACTCTAGCTGTGGCATAACCAATGTTTTATACAGTCCCAGCATAACCTTCAACATAATAAAAAGCTCTGTCCAAAAGCAATAACATGAAAAGCAAGATTCAGCCCAGCACGTGGCGAGAAAAATCAAAATGGAGAACAGTTTGCAATCTGAAATTATTGAACTCGATGTTGAGTCCAGAATACTGTAAAGAACCTCACCAGAAGATAAGGTACTGTTCCTCAAACTTGGGTTGAGCTTCACTGGAACACTGCAGCAGGCCGAGGACAGAAATGTAAGTGTCGGAGCAAGGAACCAGAAGCTCAGGGCCGTGTGTGCAGACTGAGTGGAGATGTTCTGCAAGCCTCCATGTCTTTTAGATTCTTATTCCACATATGATCAGTTACAGTTTGCCTATCAACTTCATAAGTCTGTAGCCGATGCTGTTCTGACCTTGGTCAATTTAATCCACGGATAGATTAGGCAACAATGTTGACACTGCTTTTGTTGATTTCTCTTCAACTTTTAATACTATGCAACTATTCAAGCTCATTGAAAAACCTTGATGTTAAGCTTATTCTCCTTTGAATCAGTGATTTCCTTCACAACAGGATTCAAGAGGTCTTAGTTTCCAGGATTTACTCGGAGCCCATGTTAATGAATACTGGATCTCTTCAGGGTTGTGTACTGTCATCTTTATTTTTCATCTTCTATGGAATTAATTGTCAATCCGAGTATGATAACAATCCTGAAGTATGCTGATGATACAGTACTTGGGTCTCATTAAAAAAAACTGCAAGAACTGAGTGGAGAAGTTCATAAAATGGTGCAATAACAAGCAAGATGAAAGAACTAGTTATAGACTTTAGGAAACAGTCAGTTCTATTGCTCCTGTGAAGATTGATGATGTGGACATTGAAATAGTTACTAACCATAAGCATCTAGGTGTTAAAGTAGATGATAAGTTGAATTGGATGGAACAATGTACAGCTGTAGTGGCCAAGGGACATACACGATTATACTACCTCAGAAAATTAAGATCCTTTCAAATAGATCCTACAATCATGAAACTCTTCTATACGGCAATAGTTGAGAACAGTATTAGCACTATTGGTGTCCTAGGAAAGCAAACTCTTTAAGGGTACAAGACAGGAAGAATATTTGATAAATAGATCTTTCTGAAAAAATCTGCTCTCGAAAGAATTTTGACAAAAGTAGAGTGTCACGAAAAATGAGAAGCACCCCTTGTTGCAGTATTACTGCTGGTTGCATTCAGGAAAAAGGCTACAATCCCTCAGATGCAGGACAAATCGGTTCCTCATTATGCCCTACTTAACAAGAAATTTTGCAGTTTGATGAGGATATACACTCACGGTGGCTCTTTTATTGTTATCATTCACTTATGTGTATCTTTTTTTAAAATGAGCAATGTATCCAAAATGAATTTCTGTTGGATAATAAAGTGAATTGAATTAAAATTGTATTTGGTTTCCCCAATGTAGAGGAGGCGGCATAGTGAGTAGCGAATACAGGAGGAGGTAAACAGGCAGGTGTTACACCTCCTGCAGTTGCATGGGAAAGTGCGGTGGGGAGGGGATGAGGTCTTGGGGGTTATTGAGTGGACCAACGTGTTGTGAAGGGAACAGTCCATTTGGAATGCTGACAGGGGAGGATAATATGTGTTTGGTGGTGACATCATGTTGGAGGTAGTGGAAATGGTGGAGGATGATCGTCTGAATGAGAAGGCTGGTGGGGTGGAAAGGGACGAGGGAAATCCTAGCATGACTCTGGGAGGGATGGAGAGCAAATTGTGCGGGAGATGGGTCAGAGATGGTTGCTTTATGGTACTCTCATTTGATCAGTTCCTATCAACAAACTGACTGCTCTGTTTAACACAAAAACAAAATACTGTGGAAGCTGATATCCAAAATAAGCAAAAACTGCTAAAAATACGCAGCAGGTCAGGCAGCATCTGCAGAAACAGCGTGAACGTTTCAGGTCAATGACCTTTCAGAAGGAAGATAGAAATGCCTTCACCTCCCTCCAAAAACTGTTAGGGTTCCCTTTGACCTCACTTTCCACCCCATCGATCTCCTCAAAGTATCACCCTCCGCCATTTCTGCCACCTCCAGCATGATGCCAAACGCATTCTTCCCTCCCCTTTCAGCATTCCAAAGGGTCCATTCCCTCCGCGACACTCTTGTCCACTCCTCAACCACCCCAACACCTTGCCCCCTTTTGTAAACCAGTAGAAGGGGGAGGTGGCAGGAAGAAAAGGCAAGATCTATAATGGGATGGAGGGCAGGACAGTTTAACAAACAAAAGATTTCACGATGAAAAAGCCAAAGAGATTGGTAATGGATATAATAAAGAAACAAAAGTTGTGTCCAGATGAGGTGTGAATGGCTAGATAACAGCCATCTTAATGCAACTTTAAGGGATAAAGAAACAAGCCAGCAATAAAAAGAACAAGATGGAGGCAGAGGTTATGATCTTAAGTTGTTGAACTCAATATTGAGTCTAGAACACTGAAGACTGCCGAGACAAAAGATGAGGTGCTGTTCCTTGAGCTTGAGTTGCGCTTTGTTGGAACACTAGCAGGCCAAGGACAGAGAGATCAGAGTGGGAGCAAGGTGGAGAATTAAAATGACAAGTGACAGGAAGCTTGGGGATATGCTTGCAGACCAAACAGAGGCGTTCCATAATGCAGTTACCCAGTCTACATTTGGTCTCTCCAAAGTAGGTGAGACAGCATCGTGAACAGTGAATGCAGTACAAGTAATTTGTTGTTTCACTTGGAAGGAGTGTCTGGTGCATTGATGGTGAGAAGGGGAGAAAAGCTTGCATGGCAAGGTGCTGTAGGAAGTGAGAAGGGGAGAAAAACTTGCATGGTAAGGTGCTGTAGGAAGTGAGGAATGGACTAGGGTGTTGTAGGGAAGGTTTATTTTTGGAATGCTGAAAGGGGAGGGCAGGAGAAGATGAGCTTGATGGTGAAATCATACTGCAGCTAGTGAATATGGTGGAGGATGATCTGTTGAATGCAGAGGATGGTGGGATGAAAGGTGAAGACGTGGCAAAATCCTTTCATGGTGAAGTGCATGAAATCGATTGGACAATAGGGCGGCACGGTAGCACAGTGGTTAGCACTGCTGCTTCACAGCTCCAGGGTCCTGGGTTCGATTCCCGGCTCGGGTCACTGTCTGTGTGGAGTTTGCACATTCTCCTCGTGTCTGCGTGGGTTTCCTCCGGGTGCTCCGGTTTCCTCCCACAGTCCAAAGATGTGCGGGTTAGGTTGATTGGCCAGGTTAAAAATTGTCCCTGAGATGTGTAGTTAGAGGGATTAGCGGGTAAATATGTGGGGGTAGGGCCTGGGTGGGATTGTGGTCGGTGCAGACTCGATGGGCCGAATGGCCTCCTTCTGCACTGTAGGGTTTCTATGATTCTATGACAAGGTGGAGATTTCTATTAATTATACGGGGGGGGGAGGGAATCCTTTGAGGACAAAGAAAGACGTATTAAAAATGCTGGGTGCATCATTAGAATGACTGGTCTGCTAACTGTGTAGTATTATCAAATGCATTTAAAAATCAATAAATATGTACATGGCAGGCAACTTAACATAAAAATTAAAAGATGACATTTTCATAGCACCTGATCACACCTCACATACGATAAATCGCTTTGAAGTGCAATGTCCACAATATGGAGGTAACCACCGCAGCCATTTTGAGCACAACAAGATCCCACATGTCAGTAAAGAGGTGCTCAGCGTACCAGGAATCAAAAGGTGATGAGGGAAAAGTCGCGGATCTTCAAATGATACAAGGTGCCTTTTTTTAAAAAAAACAAGGCGACCCCCCTTTTTGGGAGTCCGGCAGTGAAATGTCGAGTCAGCTCAAGATTGTGGCGGCGGGGCTAAAATGGACGCCGTTGATCATCGGAAGAATGGGTGAGAGAGGATTTGAAATTAATTTGGAAAAGGGGGTGGGGGGGGGAATATATTGTCAGAAGGGAACTGATCCGCGGTAAACAATTTTCTCCTGACTCATTATTTGGGAACGTAAAAACGTGATTGAGCGTCTGAAGAGGCAGGCGCCCGCTTGATTGACAGCCGTAAGGAGGGGGCGGCCGGAAGCCCAGGCTGGACCTCGCGGCGGTGGCAGCCAATCAGCGCCACGTGCCCCACGCACGGTTAGCGCCGTAACCATAGCGAGCGGCGTGCGCTGCGTCACTTTGTCTGGGCGAGGTGGAGAAGAGGGCAAAAAAAAGAGAAAAGAAAGGCAAGAACGCGCTTCTCCAGACGCCACTCGGTCTTAGTGAGCTTCCCCCGACAACCGAGTAGAGCTTCAACTACGCAGCAACCATGTAAGTGATGCTTTCCGCAGGCGGCCTCAATAAGCCTTCACCGCAATACTCGTGCAAGGAGGTGGTGTGGGAGGGCCGGCCAGCTCTGGGAGTTAGGCGCCTTTTCGCCAGCCTAGGCCGCTGCAGTTTTTTTAAAAATAAAGCCACTTAAGATGGGGAGATTTGGAATGGAAGGTAAAAGATTTTGAGGTTGCAACATCTTATATTTATTTTTCTGGTAGCCGAAGCGTGTTTTTAGCCAATGCCCATTCGAACCTCCCAATTCTCGTGGGCTGCAAATGCGTCAGGTTGGGAGCATATTTAATGCCCAAATGGGGAAACTCTACGTTCTCACTGCCCGGATGATTTTGCAGCCGCTTAAATGTTGCATTTTTTTTTGGGAGTGTGGAAATATTTGGGGGGGGGGGGAAAGAAACCCTGCTTGCTTACACGTGAGTGGAAACGCACAGCAGCCTTGCGGGACTGTCATGTTCCAGCGCAATTAATTCCAGTTTCAGCGTTGAAAAATGTGCGGCGGCTTCCCACAACGATACATGTGTGTGTTTTATCTCTCATCTGATCTTTTTTTACCCGAATCGACCGGCAGCACGGAATAAAGCAACGGGTTTGGAAACGATTTGGAGAAACTGCGGTTTCTAGAAATTTCTCTCTCTCTCCCCCGGTGCGCGCAGGCGCGGGCACCCGCACAGATCTTTCGGGCTCCTCTATGTTAATGCTTTATCGGATTTTCTTTTCCCTTCTCTTTTTTTTTCAATGACTTTTTTTTCCCCTCAAGGTGAATTGTTTCTTTTCACCGGTGGTCTTCCTTTTGGCGGCAGGATTTAAGGAGGGGGGGGCTTTGGCTGTTGCGCAATGTTGAAGGAGCCGCCATTTAACGCAGCCTCGTCCTCTTTCCCTACTCTGGTGCATTCTTCGCCGCAAACACAATTTTTCTCTCTCTTTTCCGTCGCGCTTTTGACTCTGCTATTGTTCACAGGGTGGCTTCGATTGTAGAAATCTGCACGCTTGAGTGTCTCTCCCCTTGCCCAGGCCGCCTTATGCGCGCAGTACTAGAAAATCCAGAAACTTCGAATGACCACAAAGCTTCTCCCAAGGACTGTGGGATGCGACATATTCTCGCCAGTCACCGATGATTTGGAGCAATAAATGTTACCGGGCAACGTAACCCGAGATATCAAGAAGTCTGGGAAATTGTGTGGTTTTTTTTTGCAGCATCATTGTGAGTCACGTAAAGTACCACGTTGGGAACACTCCAGGGTATGCAATAGAGAAGGTAAACTCGAATGTTGCTGGGAATTAGAAACACTTACAAGGGGTGGGGGTCAAGAAAACTAGGCATGTTTACATGGGTGAGTAGTGGGGGGCAGCTTGGGCACGATCTTGAGTGGAAAAAAAAACCCTGATAGTAACTGAATCCTGCCGCAGTCCAGCTCAAGAGTCTGAAGTACAATTTCAAGCTCCTTAGAGATTTGAAGAGGATGGTGTAAGGAATTCAACAGCAGTCTGCATTTTTGGAAAGTAGCAGTCGTGAGATCTGGGTGGCATAAAATTTGGAACTAGGGATGAAAGATTCTGATTGTGTAAAATCAGCTGCATTGTTGAATATGATGCTCTGGCAGAACATGGTACCCTTCTAGTTTGAATCTTGCGTCCCCAAGTACTTTATTGTCCAGGATTTTTTTTTCTGTACGTCAAAGCTTTCACAGCTATAAGATCACTGTTCAGATTTTCTCATTAATCTGATCTATAGTGCTTAGACAAGCTGCCTGAATTTTGTCTCTACTGGCTCCAGTGCTGAAATCATGGAATCTATGGCACGGAGACAGGCCCTTTGGCCCAAACTGGTCCATGCTGACCAAAAAGCCCATCTAAGCTAACCCCATTTGCCCATATCAATCTAAACCTTTCCTATCCATGTAAGTTCTTGATCTCCCCAACCCTGGGGGGGGGGACCCTAATGTGGAGATGCCGGCATTGGACTGGGGTAAACACAGTAAGAAGTCTCTCAACAGGTTAAAGTCCAACAGGTTTATTTGGTAGCACAAGCCACTAGCTTTCGGAGCGCTGCTCCTTTATCGGGTAAATGGGAGTTCTGTTCACAAACAGGATTACCTGTAAAGACTTGCATTCCAACCATTATTTTGTAAATTGAGTTTGTCTTTATATGCCCTGTTTGTGAACTGAAATCCCACTCTCCTGATGAAGGAGCAGTGCTCCGAAAGCTAGTGGCTTGTGCTAACAAATAAATCTTTTGGACTTTAACCTGGTGTTGTGAGACTTCTTACTGTGAAAAAGCCCCTCAGATCATATACACCTCTATCAGATCACCCCTCAGTCTCCTATGCTCCAAAGAAAAAAAGTCCTAGCCTGTCCAATTTCTCCCTATAACTCAGTCCTTTGAGTCCTGGCAACATCCTTGTAAATCTCTTCTGCACACACTCCAGTTTAATGACATCTTTCCTAAAGCAAGGCGACCAAAATTGAACACAATAATCCGGGTGTGACCTCACCAATGTCCTGTACAAATGCAACATAACTTCCCAACTTCTATACTCAGTGCCCTGACTGATGAAGGCCAGCATGCTAAAAGCCTCCTTCACTTCCCTATCTACCTTTAGAGAGCCGTGCACCTGAACTCCAAGGTCCCTCTGTTCCACAATGCTCCCTAAGGTCTTACCATTCACCGTGAAAGTCCTACCTTGATTTGACTTTCCAAAATGCAACACCTCACACTTGTCTGTGTTTAACTCCATTTGCTGTTTTTTGGCCCACTTCCCCAGTTGATCAAGATCCTGCTGCAATTTTTCATAACCTCCCTCGCTGTCTACAATGCCACCTATTTTAGTGTCATCTACAAACTTGCACATTCTCATCCAAATCATCGGTGGAGATAACAAACAGCAGTGGGCCCAACACTGACCCTGAGGCACACCACTAGTTACAGGCCTCCAGTTCGACAAGCATCCTTCCACCATAACCCTCTGCTTCCTACCATCAAGTCAATTGTATATCCAATTTGCCAGCTCTCCCTGGATTCCATGTGATCTAATCTTCCAGAGCAGCATACCATCTGAAACTTTATCAAAGGCCTTACTGAAGTCCATATAGATGACATCTACCGCCTTGCCCTCATCAACCTTCCTGGTCACTTCACCAAAGAACTCCAAATTTGTACGGCATGATCTCCCGTGCACAAAGCCGTGCTGACTACTAATCAAACCTTGTCTTTCCAAATGCCTGTATATCTTGTCCCTCAGAATCCTCTCTAGTGACTTACCCTGTTGGGTTTACTGGTCTATAATTCCCAGGTTTTTCTTTGCAGCCCTTCTTAAATAAGGGCATAACTTTTGCTACCCTCCGGTCTTCTGGTACCTCACCCATAGCTAACGATGATGCAAATATCTTGGTAAGAAGTCTCACAACACCAGGTTAAAGTCCAACAGGTTTATTTGGTAGCAAATACCATAAGCTTTCGGAGCGCTGTCCCTTCGTCAGATGGAGTGAAAATCTGTTCTCCAACAGTGCACAGAGACACAACATCAAGTTACAGAATACTAATTAGAATGCAAATCTCTACAGCCAGCCAGGTCTTAAAGGTACAGATAATGTGGGTGGAGGGAACATTCAACACAGGTTAAAGAGATGTGTATTGTCTCCAGACAGAACAGCTAGTAAGATTCTGCAAGATCAGGAGGCAATCTGTGGGGGTTACTGATAATGTGACATAAATCCAACATCCCGGTTTAGGCCGTCCTCATGTGTGCGGAACTTGGCTATCAGTTTCTGCTCAGCGACTCTGTGCTGTCGTGTGTCGTGAAGGCCGCCTTGGAGAACGTTCTCCAAGGCGGCCTTCACGACAGCGCAGAGTCGCTGAGCAGAAACTGATAGCCAAGTTCCGCACACATGAGGACGGCCTAAACCGGGATGTTGGATTTGTGTCACATTATCAGTAACCCCCACAGATTGCCTCCTGATCTTGCAGAATCTTACTAGCTGTTCTGTCTGGAGACAATACACATCTCTTTAACCTGTGTTGAATGTTCCCTCCACCCACATTATCTGTACCTTTAAGACCTGGCTGGCTGTAGAGATTTGCATTCTAATTAGTATTCTGTAACTTGATGTTGTGTCTCTGTGCACTGTTGGAGAACAGATTTTCACTCCATCTGACGAAGGGACAGCGCTCCGAAAGCTTATGGTATTTGCTACCAAATAAACCTGTTGGACTTTAACCTGGTGTTGTGAGACTTCTTACTGTGCTTACCCCAGTCCAACGCCGGCATCTCCACATTGCAAATATCTTGGCCAGGGCTCCTGCAATTTCTTCTCCAGTGTCACCAGTATACTTGAACATACTGGTCAGGGCCAGGAGATTTATCCACCTTCATATATTTTAATACGCCCATCACCACCACCTACTGTAATGTGGACTGTCCCCAATATATCGCCACTAACTTTACCAGGTTCCCAAGTCTTGTTTTCCTCCACACACACGAGACATATTCATTGAGAACCTCATCCATCTCCTGTAGTTCCACACACACGTGTCCACTTTGGTCCTTGAGGTCCTATTCTCTCTCTCGTTCTTTTTCCTTTTAATATACTTGAATCCCTTTGGATTCACCTTAATCCTCTCGGCCAAAGCTAACTCCTGCCCCCTTTTTGCCCCCCTAATTTCCTTCTTGAATATACTCCTGCACACCTCCAGGGAATCCCTTGATTCCAGCTGCTTGTACCTGAGCCATGCCTCCTTTTTCCTGGCCAAAAGCTCAGTGTTTCGTCATCCAGGGTTCCCTACTCCTGCCGGCCTTGCCCTAACGGACATACAGACCCTGAACTCTGGCTATATCACTTTTGAAGGCCTCCCACTTGCCAGAGGTCCCTTTGCGCTCAAACAAGCTACTCCAGTCAATCTTTTGCAAGCCCCTGCCTGATTCCATCAAAATTCACCTTGCCCCAATTTAGAACTTGCACCTGTGGACCAGTTTTGTCCCTTTCCATAACTATTTTAAAATGAATAGAACTATGACCACTGGTCCCAAAGTGTCCCCCCACCGACACCTCAGTCACTTACCCTGTCCTATTTCCCAAGAGTAGGTCAAGTTTTGCCCTTTCCCAAGAAGGACCCTCCACATATTGCCTAAGGAAACTTTCCTGAACACACTTAACAAATTCCACCCCATCTAAGCCTGACACTATGGCAGTCCCAGTCTTATGTTAGGAAAATTAAAATCCCCAAGTATGACCTTATTACCCCTGCAAGTCTCCCCAATCTCTCTGCATATTCTTCTAATTCCGGTTGACTATTTGGAGACCTACAGTACAACCCCAATAAGGTCACTATCCCCTTATTTCTTAATTCCACCCACAAAGCCTCGTTGAATGATCCCTTAGTTATTCCATCTGACTACTGCTGTGATGCTCCCCTTAATCAAGAATGCAATTCCCCTTCCTCTCTTTCCTCTACCTCTGTCCCACCTAAAGCACCTGTACTCTGGAACATTAAGATGCCAGTCCTGTCCCTCCCTTAGCCATGTTTCAGTTATGGTTATAATATCTCAGTTCCACGTAACTATCCATGCCCTGAGTTCATAGAATCCCTACTGTGCAGAAGGAGGCCATTCAGCCCATTGAGCTTGCACTGACGACAATCCCAGACCCTATCCCCACAACCCCAGGTATTTACCCTGCTAATTCCCCTAACCTACACAGGATTCTATCCCAGTCCTACGTAACTATCCATGCCCTGAGTTCATCAGTCTTAACTGTCAGCCCTCTTACATTGAGAGAGATGCAATTTAATCCAGCAGGTTTTCCTCACTCCCTGCTGAGCTCCTGACTATTATATTTATTCAGCTTGCCCTTGCTGAGTACTGCATCTGGTTTCAGCTCCTCATTTGCTTCCCTGCTGCTGAGGATCCCACCCTCCCGCCAATCTAGTTTAAACCTCCCTTGTAGCACTAGCAAATCTGCCCCCCCCCCAGGATATTGGTCCTCCTCCAGCTCAGATGCAATCTGTCCCTCTTTAAAAAGGTTACCTCTGCTCCAAAAAGATCCCAATGATCTATGAATCTGAATCCCTGCCCCCTGTTTCTCTTCCTTGACCATCAGAACTGGATTTAATGCTGATGGTGCCTTCTGACCAGAACACTCTGGTTTGATCGCTGTCTCATCTGACCTTTACTCAATTGTTTTGGCTCTGCAGTTTAATGTTGTATTGGCTTTGATTTGCAGCTCTGCATTGGTTTGATGTGCTTATCATGGTGCCTGCTAAGACTTCATTTATGCTATTTAACCACCTTTGGTGCAGTATGTTATCACTTATTCTTTTGCATGGTGCTCTACGTTTATCTGCATTATCTGCCATTCTGTCCGTTGCATATTTTCCCCTGATTCATTTACTCTACTGTCCTACTCCATGATGTAAATTTCTTAACGGTAAGCAATAATGAGCACATGTTCAGCCAGTTTCTTCCATTCCAATGACTTACCATGAATCCCATAGCTTTTGAGTTTTTAATAGCTTTTGCATAGAATTTCCAGGAGTCTTTTGGAAGTTGAGGTACATCATGTTATTGGACATGCACAGTCCGCTTCTGCCTGTTACTTGCTCTAGGTTAAGGAGCTTGGTCAAGCCTCTTTCCTTTCTGAATTTGTGCTGAATGCTGTTAACTAGGTTATTACAATGATAAATTATCTGGTGGTACTCGCTGCTAATCTAAGCTATTGTGTGCTGGTGCACACCAACTACAAAATAATTCCGTTTACAAGATGGCAGCTGATTGAAGACTTTATGGCTTACTAACATTTTATTTATTGGATGTGGGTGATCTTGGCTTGGTTGCTTTTGTGTGCTGAACTGGATTCTTGAATGTTTTAAGAAAAGTGGCTGGTTTGATTTGTGTTTTTTTTTCACAAAAGAATGAGGACAGTGGAAAATCTGGTGATGGAGCTGTATCTCTCCTTGAATTAAAGTAAGGGGTGATCGTTGGAAAGGGTGACTCAAAAGTTTGCATTCTAAAGATGTTAAAGTGAGGATGAATGTGTGGCTGCTTTGGTTGAATCATGCCCTGTTAGCTTAAGGCAAGAAAACTAGTAATGAACAGTTGAAGTTTGATACTGCAGTGGACATGTGGACAACTTCTATGCACAGGAAATTTGAAGATTTTTGATATGGAATAAATCAGTGTGTTTTAAAGAACTAGATTAATTGTATATGTGTTAGCAAGAGAGAAGGTTGTGCTGCAACAGGCATGATATTTTATACTTTGTACCCTAATGTATGAATTTTTAAAGCTCTTCACAGAACCAGCTTTTGGATTACCTTAAGGTTGCAGCAAGTAGCGATGTCCGAGCCCGAGGTGAAGGGGAGGCAAGAGCATAACTAAATGACGATGCCTGGAACAAGCTGAATGTTACTTGTGGGCACAGTAAGAAATCTCTCAATACCAGGCTAAAGTCCAACAGGTTTATTTGGTATCACGAGCTTTCGGGGCGCTACTCCTTCAGGTGAGTCACCTGCTTGACTTTAACCTGGTGTTGTGAGACTTCTTACTGTGCCCACCTCAGTCCAACGCCAGGCATCTCCACATTATTACTTGTGGTCAACATGGGGGACCTTGGTTCAAGTGAGATGATGATGATGATTCAGCTTAATATTCCCAATTTAGGACATGTAAGTTGGTAATTGGTGTATGTCGCATGGATTGGCTCTGTTTGGTGTTTGAGCCAGGAAACTTTATTTTGTGGCATACACCATAATTGGTTACATCTGAACAAGTACCCCAGGTCATAGCCTGGATTGTTGGCATGCCACCTCCTCTCCAAGTACTTGTACGTTCCTCTAACATGCAAGAGGTGAATACATCTGCATTCGGCATGGGTAAGTTCTGTGTTTTGTTCAGTGCAGTTGCTGTTTTTTGCTCAAAATGGTAACTGAAGATGTTTTCAGGATTCAACATTTTTCAATGTGAACCTAAAAATGAAAGTCTTTGGTAATGTTTGGCTATTTTTAGTTGAGATGTTAATTGGGGGACAGGTTGCCATTTGGTATCCAAGGTGTGCTATGGTACCTAGGCCTGAATTTGCATGGCTGTGATCAAATCCATGAGTCAGGACTATTAATCTCACTTTGTGCTATCACACATCAAAAAACAAAAAGGTGGGAGCTTTCAAGATATTCCCCAAAGCTGTAATGTCCAAGTCATGTACTATACAAGAGATGACAGGCTCACTTTTATAGTTGATCTTTAATTTTCAACTTCTGTTTTTCCCATGTGCACTTCCAAAGATGACTGAGTTGAGCAGACTTGTTTTTTTTTCTTTTTCATATGTTGGTGTTGCTGGATTTTAATTTTCCTAACATAGACTGGGACTGCCATAGTGTCAGGCTTAGATGGGGTGGAATTTGTTAAGTGCGTTCAGGGAAGTTTCCTTAGGCAATATGTGGAGGGTCCTTCTTGGGAAAGGGCAAAACTTGACCTACTCTTGGGAAATAGGACAGGGTAAGTGACTGAGGTGTCGGTGGGGGGACACTTTGGGACCAGTGGTCATAGTTCTATTCATTTTAAAATAGTTATGGAAAGGGACAAAACTGGTCCACAGGTGCAAGTTCTAAATTGGGGCAAGGTGAATTTTGATGGAATCAGGCAGGGGCTTGCAAAAGCATTTCTATTGTCCTTGAGATGGTGGTGGTGAGCTGCCTTTGAGCCATGTGATGTAGGTACACCCATAATGCTGTTAGGGAGTTCTGGGATTTTGACCCAGGAATAGTGATGATGGTTCCAAGTCAGGGTGGTGAGTGGCTTGGAGAGGAACATGTGGATGGTGGTCTTCCCACATGTCTGCTGCCTTCCTCTTTCTAGGTGTTGGAGGATGAGGTTTTGGAAAATGCTGTCAAAGGAATCTTGGTGCAGTATATCTTGTAAATGGTACACTGCTGCTGTGCACCAGTGGAGGGGAGTATATGTTGAAGGGGTGGGTGGAGTGCCAATCAAGCAGACTGCCTCGTCCTGGCTAGTGTTGAGCTTTGTGTTGTTGGAGCTCTGCTGATCCAGGTAAGTGGAGAGTATTCCATCAGACTCTTGACATGTCTTGTGGATGGTGGACAGGATTTGGGGAGTTAGGTGAATTACTGTATGTAGGATTCCCAGCCTCTGGCTTGCTTTTGTAGCCATTGTATTTATATGGCTGGCCCAGTTCAGTTTCTGGTCAATAGCAACCCCCAGGATGTTGATAGTGGGGGGTTCAGCTATTGTATTGTTGTTTAATGCGATGGTGTGATGGTTAGATTCTCTCTTGTTGGAGATGGTCATTGCCTCACACTTGTGGCATGGATATGTTGTTTGCTACTGGCAGCCCAAGCCTGAATGTTGTCCAGACTTTGTTGCATATGGACACAGACTGCTTCAGTATCTGAGTTGTGAATGGAGCTGAACGTTGTGCAGTCATCAGCGAGCATCCCCAATTCTATCCTTTATGATGGGACGGAAGACTGTTAAAGCAGCTGAAGATGGCTGGGCCTAGGAAATGGCCCTGATGAACTCTTGCAGTGATGTCCTGGGACTGAGATGATTGACCTCTAATGACCACAACCATCTTCCTTTTTGCAAGGTATTCCAACCAGAGGAGAGTTTTCCTGCTGATTGCCATTGACTTCGGTTTTATTAGGGCTCCTTGATGCCATACTTGGTCAAATGCTGCCTCAATGTTAAGGGCAACCATTCGCCTCACTTCTGGAGTTCAGCTCTTTAGCCAATATTTGGACCAAGGTTGTAATGAGGTCAGGAACTGAGTGGCCCTCATGAAACCCAGATTGAGCATTGGGGAGTAGGTATTGCTAACTGCATGTTGCTTGATAGTGCTATTGATACTTTCTATTGCTTCTGCTCGAGAATAGACTGATGGGGTGGTAATTGACCAGGTTGGATTTGACTTATTTTGTGGACAGGACACATCTGGGTAATTTTCCACATTGCTGGTGCTGTAGCTGCACTGGAACAGCCTGGCTAGGGGTGTGGCTGGTTCTGGAGCACATGCTTCAGTACAGTTGCTGTCATGCTCTTGGCTCAATGCCCTTGCAATATTTGGTGCCTTTGCCTGTTTCTTGATTCAGTGTAGTGAATCTAATTGGCTGAAAACTGGCACCTGAGATTTTGGAGGAACTTGGGAGGAGGCCAAGAATCATTATCCGCTCAGCCTTTCTGGCTAAAGATGGTTGCAAATGCTTCAGCCTTATTTTTTGCCCTGATGTGCTGGGCTCCCCCCATAATTGAGGGTGGGGGGTGGGTATTTGTGGAACCACCACCCCTCAGTTCACTTGTCCACTGCCATTCAAAAATGGATGTGATGGGACTGCAAAGGTTAAATATGTTCTATTGTGGTATTGCTTAGCTCTGTCTATTGCATGCTGGTTTCTGCTGGGGTATATGCAGTAGTCCTATGTTATAGCTTCACCAGGTTGATGCCCTAATTTTTAGATATGCCTGGTGTTGCTTCTGGCATGTCCTCCACCCTTGAACCAGGGTTGATCCTTTGGTTTGATATGGATATGGGGGGGGGGGGCATGCATCGCAGATTGTGGTTGGATACAATTCAGCTTCTATTGGCCCACAGTGTCGCCTGGATGCCCAGTTCAGAGTTGCTCAATATGTTCAAAATCTGTCCCATTTATCACGGTGGTAGTGCCACACATGAAGGGTATCCTTGATGTGAAGCTGGAAATTCATCTCCACAAGGAATTGTGCAGTGGTCACTCTTTACAAATGCTATGATGCAAACAGGTAGATTGTTGAGGATGAAATCCAGTAGGTTTATTTGCTTTTGTTGGATCTGTTGCCGCCTGCTAGAGACCCATTCCAGCAGCTATATAATTTGATCCTGACCTCCCTGGATGTCTGATTCAGCATGGCAGAAGCCAAACAGAATATGTGCCCAAAACTCTTGAGTTTGTTCCTGACAGATCAGGAAGTACCCCAACTTGTCAGTGCATTGTATTTGATATATTTTTCTGAGCAGCTAAACTTTGCCAAGTTTTTCCAAATTCCCTTTCTGCTTTGCGTCAAATTGGAGACCACTTACAGGTCTCTTTATTTGCATTTACCTTGAATCTGTCTGGAAACTAGAATCCTGCTGGATTGGAATCTTAAGTTCTTGATTTGCTGAACCAGGAGTATGTGGTGAGAATCTTTGCCATGGTAGGGATCTGACATGGTATACTGCCCTGGTCAAGTTGATATAGCAATTTAAGAGTCAAGCGTTTCAACCTTGATCAACAAATTTTGGTGGATCATCTCATTTGGACTTCTGGTGTGTGCAGAAATGCCTCCTGTTTTGTCTACAATGACATTTCAAAGTGACTGTAAAACATTTTGGAACAACTAGATTGTGATTTCTCTTTGCAATGTGACAGTATGATCCTTTCAAACATGGAAGAATTGCTTGTCTGGTGCACTTGAATGATTAAATGGCTCATTTCTGTGTGGAAAGACACCCCCACCGGAAGATGTAGAAAATGGTGTGACATTAATATTGATAATCACCCTCTAATGAGGCTGCATGTGTTTGTCCCTATCTGAAGTCTCATTTGCAAGGAAAACTTCAAATATAGCTGATGCTCTGCTCTTGAACAAAAGTGTGCGTGGATGGTTATAAGCTATTTTTCTGTGACCATCAACTAATGAGAAATATATTGTATACTCCAGTCTTGCTTTGTCAAGTAATGTACAAGACTAGAGAGAAAATGAGCCAAGAGTAAGAAGTTGTCTGGGGATGGGTGGGTAAAGAGGAGGAAGATCCCATTGTACTATTTTGAAGAAGAGCAGGAGGGTTACCCCTGGTGTCCAGGCCAATATTTATCTCAATCAACATCAGAAAACCATTATTACATTACTATTTGTGGGAGTTTATTTTGCGCAAATTAGCTGCTGTATTTCCTGCATTCCAACAATGATTACATTTCAAAGGTATCTCATTGGCTGTGAAGTGCTTTGAGACTTCTGGTTGTGAAAGATGGATTTATGAATCCAGTTGTCAGACTCTGCAAAATGCAAGTCGTTTTTTTTGTCTTGGTACCAAACTGGCAACTTGTTGCAGCTTGATGTTTCTTCTGGTCTGCATGTAGCCATGGAAGCATGCCAGGGTTGTTGCGTGGCAATTCTGGCCTCTACAGCACTGCCCTAGTGTTATGTACAAGCTTATGTGCGCATATTTATTGAAGTAGAAGTGATTACTGTAGGAATAGCAGATGTCCACAATCGTTGATTTTTACAATATTGGGCGCTGGTTTTGTGGAAACAGTTCCTCAGTAAATACAGTGAACATGCTACTGAATTTCTGATCAGTGTGCAGCCTCTTGATGCCTTTGGCAGATGGCGTTCGTGCTAATTATTGCTTTCTCTCAATATGATGTGACACTAGGGTTTTGTTTGCAAATATCCTGCTTACAAAGGGTTTTCAATACCCTCCATTGATTTATGAATCCAGTTGTCAGACTCTGCAAAATGTAAGTAATCAATGGATACCTGGTGCATGAAAAGGCTTTTGAGTGTTCAAATATAATTCCACTCCTTAGCAAAGGGAGGCAGGTGACTTTCCAATTCTGTTCTGTGCACTCAACTCTTTCCCCCCTCAGCAGAGAGGCGTCTACCCTCTTGTAAGCGGTGGTGGAAGTATCAGAAAGAGACAGTATATTGACTTGCATCACTGAAATGGGCCATTCAGCCTATCTAATTTTCTATCAGTATTTGTACTCCAGTCCAACTATACACCTATTGGCAATCCCCTTTATTTCTTTCGTCCTATAAATGCAACTGAGCTATTTGCTTCAACTGCTACTTGACGTAGTGTTGCATGTTGTTGCCACTCTTTGGGTAATTAAGTTTGCCCTGATTTCCGTATTGGATTTATTAGTGGCACACTCGTCTCCTGGTTTGGTCGACGACTCCAATGGCAACATTATCATGTCTATTTTAAATACCTCCATTAGTTCATCCCTCCACATTCTCCCTTTGTTTGAGCAGTGCTTCTCAAAAGTGAAACCTGTGAGGGTCTGACGGATGGACCGCAGGCATGATTTACCAATGTGCCCCAGATATCTTTGCTCCTCCACCCCATTTAACCTTGTATGAGCAGAATGTAGCATATCTGCATGCCAAAATTTGATACACTAAAATTATCAATTAAACACCAATTCTGCACACTTGTATTCTCTGTATTAACAGGACTTGGAATTGTATTTCCAAAATCCAAATGTAAATTGTGAACAATAATGGTTTTAGTACTGATTCCTGTAGAGCACCATTCCCACCCTTACAGTTTTGTTAGTCTGAGTAACTGCTGTTGACCCCTCTGTCCTTTTTGGCAGCCAACTTGCGATCAATTCAGCTGCCTGTCCTGACTTGCTCTTAATCATGAGTCCAGTAAACAAAGATCATCAAAAGCCTTTCGAAAATCCAAATATACTGCATTGCCCATGTCTACTTTTTGTGAATTCTTTGAATGCACCTGATTAGTTGATTAAAGCATAACCTTTTTTGAAGTCTGTGCTGACTATTTGGTTTCTAGACCTTTTTCTATTCCTGATGTGGAGATGCCGGCGTTGGACTGGGGTGGGCACAGTAAGTCTCAACGCCAGGTTAAAATCCAACAAGCTTATTTGGTAGCACGAGCTTTTGGAGCGCTGCTCACCTGATGAAGGAGCAGCACTTCGAAAGCTCGTGCTATCAAATCAACCTGTTGGACCTTTTTCTATTCCCTTTGAGTAAAGATTTCTGTTCCTGTCAAGCTAACTGGTCTGTAGTTACCTGAACTTGCTTGGTTTCCATTTTTTAAAATATAGGAATGACAGTTGTCCGCCGGTCCTCTGGCACTCATTTCTAATGCTTTTTTTTGTGTGTGTAATGCATGGACCAGGATTTTTATTCAAGTAATTATTTAGTATTGTCATTTTGTTGTCCTCTGACAGTGGATGAAGATTTTTGTATAGTTGAGAAATCGGTTGCTTCAAATTTAAAATCTGATTTGCCTGAAACTAAAGACGATGTTTCATGTCGCCCATAAGCCTTTTAACAATCTGACCTTCAAATTTCAGACATTTTAATTGTATGTATTTGCTAGTTTTAGTTTGTCTTTGATTTTTGTACTTAAAAAAGATCTGGTTTTAGTGCTGTTACCACAGTTAGTGACATTTGTATCAGGGCAGGTTAGGTGCATTGGCCATGCTAAATTGTCTCTTACTGTCCTAAGATGTGTAGGTCAAATGGATTAGCCATGAGTTTGCATGTTCTCACTGTGTCTGCGTGGGTTTCCTCTGGGTGCTCCAGTTTCCTCCCACAGTCCAAAGATGTGCAGATTAGGTTGATTGGCCATGCTAAATTGACCCTAGTGTCAGGGGGATTAGCAGGGTAAATATGTGGTTGCGGGAATAGGACTTGGGTGGGATTGTGGTCGGTGCAGACTCGATGATGGGCCAGATGGCCGCCTCCTGCACTAGGGATTCTATGATATGAAGTACTGTTCATATCAGCCAATCCCTTGATGTATGGAGGTGCAATTATGTGCAGTCTGTGGGGGGTGAAAAGCTGAAGCACTCTGCTTTAATGTTACTGCGAATGCAATTTCTAATGAAACTTGAGAAGAGCAGTGGACAAGTGTGCGCTCTTTCCCCTCCCACAAATATAAAGGGTGCAAATAATAGATGTGCTAACCTGGACTACTGTCCTGCACTCCTGGTTACAGGTGTGCATTGGAAGCAGACCTCTCTGGAGATGAAGTGGAGAAAATGACCTGGAGTTAGGCTTTCCTTGAAAGCAAATTTTGGTGTTGACCTAAACTGAGTACATGCAAATGAAACCAGTTTTGTGCTGCATTTTAATCTCTTCCTCCTCTCGCACCACCCCCACTTTTTTTCTCGGCCTGAAGATTGGCAGAATTCTGGTGCTTTGTTTCTATGCTACACCTGAGCCTAAATGCTGACAATTTAAGGCAACAATCTAACCAATGTTAGATGAATGTTGCATTCTTGTTGGTTTTGTTTTTATTGCAAATAACAGTGCATAGGCAAATTCACACACCTTGGGGAATAGCATTGCTGTCAAGGGTTCTGGAGTTAGAGGTTTGTAATTCTGTGACATTCCATGTGTTTAACATACTATCTCAATATATTGCTTCTATTGAAGCTCTGCACTGTATTTTCTGATATTGAGACCTAGATTAATGTGGATTCTGTTAATCTAGGTGATAGAAAACTTTGAGCATTTTTACTGTCATGGGAATAGCCAGAGATGCTATGCAAAAATTGGTGCACAATATCCTCTGCAACCTGGTTGTTCCGTGAATGTTCTCTTCCTTTCCCCACAAATGAAAGCTTGACTCGTTCATTTTATTTTGCTTCCTTGCTTGGTTCCTTTAATGAGCCACTCCTTTCTCCATCCATTTATTTTGCTGATAATGTCTTGCTCAGGTACTGATTCACCAATGGCTGACATTTGGTGTTCAGGTTACCCATTGTACAAGTGAGCTTCAACCGTTAATGGCTATGATTTATTAAATTGCAGATTTTGTGGTCATAAATACATTTTCTGCAAAAGATCTCAGAATTTGTGTACTTTTTTCTCTCTGGTTAGTGATTAAGTGCAGCAACTCTGCTTTCTCTGATGCAGGCTAAAAAAATAAAGTAGAAAATGGAAATAAGTATGACTTGAACCTGTTTTGAGGCAATTGTTTATTTCTAAAGAAAGCCGAGGATTAATGTTTGAACACTGAACCAGCATTGGGAAGTGGAGAATTCTATTTAATCTCTAGGCTCAATATACTTATCAGCTAAATATCACTACTGCACTCCAGACCAGAGCCTGAGAAATTGCATCAAATTGCTAATGAATACAGAAAATGTTAGCTTTGTGCCCAACCATCTCAGTTGTGAGGCTGTCATGCCAAGCAATGATGCAAGCAAAACTGAAAATAGTTGACTGGTCAAGCCCCTGACCACAGAAGAGCCAGTTAGGCCAAAACATTCGGTACTTGTCTGCATCAGGAGGGAATAGTGTAGAATTCTATGAAAATAAAATTTCATTTATTTGTTGTTTTGCCATTGGTTTTCCTATATGCAATTCAGTGTTCCACATCTTGCATTCTCTATGAACTTTATTTATCAGTAATGTAATGCCAAAACTGTAGTGGTGTGGGCTTCAGTTTGTGTTGCCATTATCTTTTACCTTTCTGACCTATGTCGCCCCATATATAACCGCTATTTTCTTTTGCTTTTATGCAATCCTGCATTTGTGCAGGATTTTAATACATCATCTCAGGCATGGGGCCTAGGTGCTGTATATGGGCAAAAGAGAATTCGCACAATTTGCTTAAATGATGTGGTTAATTTCTATAGGATATTTGCAATGGGTTGTGAAGCTGCATTTGGATCTCTGGTTCTGATTACTTAGCTCAGAGGATCCCAAGCGTTTTGATGCATGCACCCCTCCCTGCAGAGATTCATATCCCATTCAAATGTAGTCCCGTTCTCTCTCTCTCTCTCTCTCCTTCTCCCCGCCCCTCCAACGGAACAATATTTTGAGACGCATAAAAGATAACTGCATTAAATCCTCTTGATCTTAAAAGCTGTGGGGAAATTGTAGTTCTAAATGCTCACCCTGTCCTTAATATATGTAGAGATTGTGTGCATCATAGCTAACTGCTTCAAAATCTTTGCTTTTCATGTAGCACTTGGAAATTGTCTTTAATTTTAATTGAAGCAACATCGTATAACCATAGAAGAGTGTATTATGGGGTGATCTCAGTGCAGCAGAGGCATTTAAATCCCTGCTGTTGTCTAGAATCAGGCATTTGATCTCCTCAGCTCTAGTAGCTCGGTCCAAAGTTGGTTTCTACAAATTAGTGACAATTCAAACATCTCTGCTGTGGTAAGATCACTCCTTAAATGAACCCCTTGGCTATGAGACCATGTTGGTGGCTCTTGTTAATTTGCTCTGCTCTCTCCACCTGGCCCAAAGTTTGGGAACCTCTGACCTAATGCAATTGTTTTTCCACAGCAACAGAACCTAGAGACTGAATTGCACTAAAGTCACTCTGTTGGAATGTTTTGCATGCGGCTTTGAGAACTTGTGGCCTTTTTTCACACAAACTTTGATTGTTTTCACTCCCATAATGCTTTTAGGCAGCCAGCTTCTGCAAAGTGGTATGACCGAAGAGACTACGTCTTTGTTGAATTTTGTGTAGAAGACAGTAAGGATGTTGAAATAAATTTTGAAAAAGAGAAGTTTACATTCAGGTACGTAGTAGATATTCAATCCCATTTATGTCAATGTCTGTCATAAGCTTAGGGACAGCTTTATTTCACATCTTAAATGTGTTTGAAAAGAACCTGGGCTCTAGTCTAGTAATAGCATTTCTCATTAGTATTGTTCATAAAAGTTGTAGTATTTTAATCTGGTAATTTATAAGTGCTGACATCGGCAACACTATTGTATTTCTGAGACTTGGTCACAAAAATCTGTCAGTGTAACCTCTGCACTGGAATTTGTGTTTTACTGTAGAGCACCCATTTTTATTTAAGCTTTTCCATTTTAGAATATTAACTATAAAGACTTGTGGCCAGCAAAAGATTGAATTCACTTTTCTGTCATGAAAGAATGCCTTGGCACTGCGCAAGAGATTTCAGTCAGCACTAATTTATTTTGCGTGTTTCTTTCTCTCGCTCTCCTGTCTCCCTTCTATCTGTTTGTGTCTTCCTATTGCTGCATATTGTTGCTTGGCTAAGTGAGCATACCAGTACTATTCTTGTACTGGCTGACGAGGGGTATGCGGTTGTAGTCTAGGAAACTTTCCCTTTTAAATATTTTCTCCACTGTGGATGCACCTGACCATCACTTGGTACAGCCTGAGACTAGCAAATCACAATGAAGATTCTGAATCTGCATCCTGCTGCTCTAAGCGCAAAACTGGACCATCAAAATGCTGTATTATCAGGACAAACTAACACACAAAAGTAATGTATTGACCCAAATTCCTTTCTCAAGTTTCCTCGAGGAAAGGCTCAAATGTTGTTGCAAACTGGGATCATTGTAATTGGGAACTTGGCATGGCATGTGAAGCTACCACAGGGACCATGCAGACAAGGGAAAAGTATGCTCACCTTGTGGTTTTTCTTTAAATGTTGCCCATGCTGAATTATGAGGATGACTTGAGCTGATCACCACAGTTGGTGACATGAGCTCTAGGTGGAAAATTTGTTTTTCTTGTGTTTTAAATGTGTGTAAATGCTTGAAATTTTAGAACTTTGACCATTGCCACAATATGGAAATATATATGTTAATTATCAGAAGCCGCCAATTTTGTTTGTACTTATAATATACAGTCCTCTCCTACCTTGAGTAGCAGCTGAGCAGGCTTTCAGATCTTTCTGCCAATACTTTTGAGTAGGTTTCCCAGAAAGTGTGCAGTGCAGGATCTCTTGAGAAAATGCCTGTTCATTCATTCTGTCTCTGCTTCCTTCAGCCATCAGATAATTGGAGATCAGGCAGAGACCTTATTGAGAGAGATGACAGCATCCAATGATCTTACCACAGTTATTCAGAAGATTAATTTGGGCCTTTGAGTGTGCAATTCTGTTAAAACCATGAGGCTTAAAGCAAGTTACCATTGAATCATATGCTAATTAAAAACATTTGGTGCTTCTTAGCAAAGCAGTTGTAGTAGTTTAATTTCCATTTTAAAATTGGTGCGTGCTGTATATTTATAGATGGGAGGGTAAATGTTTTGCAGTAGGTTGCTGTGTGGGTGGAGAATTTATCCTACTTATCTGGTTGTTTAAAAGTCGCCATTTTGTCTGACCAAGTTGCTGGCTTGATCCTTAGTTTAATCGGCATTTGGAGCCCTCTGGTATCTTACTCAAATGATCATGAATGGTGCATATTGGGAGGCAATGACTGTGGAGAGCATTAAAACTGAGCCTCATTGTGTCCTTCCTTATCAGCAATGGTCACCAAATAAGGGCGGGATCTCGAGTGTCTCCCCAACCTGGGGGCGGTGCCAACTATGCACCAATGGCTGCCATGTGTATCTGTCGACTTGAGCTTACTATCGATAATTTAGAAGTGTTAAACACACAGCTGTGTATATAGGGAGCCAGTTATTTTTGCTTCTCTCCCCACTGCCCCCTCCCCTCCTCTCTCGCTCTCCTCCTCCTCTTCTTCTGCCCCCCCCCCCCCCCTTGTGTGGCTTTTGCAAAGGGGTAATGTGTATTGGGTGAAATGGCAACATCTGAACCTGCACTGCTGTTCTGAAAACATGATCAACAAGATACAGTAAGTATGCCCAAGAACCTGCAATTAAGTTTCTATTGTGCACTGCAGTGCAAGTTGGGCAAATGGCAGCACATGTTTGATGCAGTGAGCTCCTGAAGATGGGACATCAGATCAGTATTAAAAGGGCATATTTGAAATTGCAATATATACCTAGAGCTGCATATGAATGTGAAGCATCTTTGCGCAAAAGCTCGCAAATTTTTCCCAACCTGAAGCCATTGCAACTGCTATCTTGGCTCTCATCAGCTAACAGCACGGAATGGGGAATCAAACCCAGGACTTTGTATGTTTGTGCATTTTGTTTATAAATTGAGCTGAAGGGAGTTGCAGATTTTGACTTTGATGTTGTCACCTGCATACCCTAGTTTCATTTTGAGACAAGTCAGGAAGGGGGTTCACTCAATTTGGCAGCCTTATGACCCTCCCCTTTTTAAAACTTGAGGTAGAAAATGGTCTCATTTTCTGTAGTATTTTTTGTTTTAATGTGTTGTCCACCATTTTAGATCACTTTTCTCTTTCCCTTCTGCACTCCCACATTTGTGAAAGGGGAGATTTTCTCCATGCATTATTCTTTACAAGGGCTCTGGAGCTTCTCCGGCTCCGAACCGAGGGTTGGCATTGCAAGACTTTTTAGCTGGACTTTAAATGCAACAAGTTTACTTTGATGTTGCAGTTGGCTGTGAGATCTGTATATGAGGAGCTAGCAGCATTAGCACGATATATAATTTTGAGAGCCAGTGAGGTGTCATTTTGTCCATCTTGCTGAAAATTGTTTCATTTCAAATAACCTTAACCTACATGTGGTAATGGAATTCTGCAGGTTTAAATATAGATTAAACTGTGGAAATGAAATTAGTAAAACAATGAACATGCTGAGATTTGATTCCACCCTTGTTTTGTTCAATTCCTTCCTAATTAAGGTTTAATGGCTCAGTTGGTAAGTGCACTGCTCAATGTGGTATTGAACCATAGAGGCTTTGAAGGTCTTTGACCTGACTGGTTTTCACCTGGAGCATTGAGAGCACCCGTTGGCTTAAATGTCCTCAGGCTAGAATAGGAGAAAAGCCACTAAGACTTCATTGTTGTGGCTGCCCAATGACCACTCTTGACTAGTCCAGCCTGCGTGTTAATATTTGGGCAGGAGGATTGGCCTCAGCTGTTATCATCTCACTTCTGTTCCCCTAAATGATAAAAAGCAGGTGTTAAAATAAACATCCTGAAGACTCAACGGATTCTCCCTCACCTGAGTGGAAATCATTCATTTCTCTGGTATAAACTTTTTCTCAGCACTGAGATATTGCGGATAGGGGTTGCAAAGGGAACTGGGAGAATGTATATATGCATCAGACTACCATGGGTAGGTAAATGGGCATGGCTGATGTAAGCAGAAGACCAAATGCAGCATAATAGAGTGCAGAAGAAGATAGGAGATGACAGCCAAGTTGAATGGGCAATGCATGCAAAGTGGAACAGGTTGCGTTAACAAGTTGGCACCAAGGATGTAAACCATCCTGCCAGCACTGTTATGACGGTTGGGGGCAGGGGATGTTTGAAGAGACAGATTCTTTTCCTGGAAGTTATAGCACATCCATTCTACTATATTAGCACCCATTGCCCATGAGAAGATGTACGCTATAGTTGAGGTCTGATGTCCTTCGAGTCAATATTAAGAACATAGGGTTGAATGTGCCCAGTACAATTTTGATTTATTGTCACATGTATTCATATACAGTGAAAAGTATTGTTTCTTGCGCACTATACAAAGCATACCATTCATGGAGAAGGAAAGGAGAGAGTGCAGAATGTAGTCTTACAGTCATAGCTAGGGTGTAGAGAAAGGTCCATTCAAAAGTCTGACGGCAGCAGGAAGAAGCTGTTCTGGAGTCGGTTGGTACGTGACCTCAGGCTTTTGTATCTTTTTCCCGATGGAAGAGAGAATGTCCGGAGTGCGTGGGGTCCTTGATTTATGCTGGCTGCTTGAGGTACTGTTCCTCAAACCTTGTGTTCAACTTCATTAACAGTGTAGAAGGCCAGTCATGTGTAATTGGGAGTGGGGCAGCCAATCAAATTGGCAAGGAAGTGTTTGGGGTTGCAGCTGGAACAGAGTTATTGTGCCCTTTTTTCAGTTCTGATTTAAAAGTTTATACCTGGAAGATGTTTCTTGCTACAATGCAAAAGGTTTTCTTTTAGCTATGTGGTCACACTAAAGGCCACACCTGTTTGCTATAACACTTGTATGGGCTTTCACAGATTGTTTTGGGATATGAACCATAAAATATCGAATGCAAGTAAATTAAAATACAATCTTGAACAAGCAGTAACTTAATAATGCTTAGCATTTTTAAACTATGGTTTTGCTATGATTGAGAGCAGGATAGTAAAATTTTTTGTATGGCTTGTCTCTTTCCATGTAGCTGTCTTGGAGGAGCTGAGAACCTGAAACACTTTAATGAAGTTAACCTTTTTAATGCAATTGACCCAAGTGTAAGTATCGGTGATCTCGTGAAGAATTTATTTTTCTATTCCTGTTCCATTTCTTAGCCAAAAAAGCATGCTGATGACCCATTCCCAAACTCTGCCAGTGCAGTTGTTCAGTTTGCCACCAAAGCAACTGTGGTTCACTTTTCTGTAGATGTTGTATTACATTTTTTAAAAAAGGGTTGCAGTAGTTGGGGAAGTAGTCTTGCTTATGTTAAAATTGTATATAGTTGGGGCTGAGTTTACGAGTAAATGGAGATATTTTCCTGCCCCTGTCTTGTAGTTAGGCGATCTACTCCTGGGCCTCAGCCCATGTTACTCCTGAACTGTTGGAGGATGTATGAATGTTGCTGACAGGACAGTTTACCCCCCATTGTGGTCTTAGAGAAATATTGTCCTATAGCAGTCGAACTAGAGTCCAACCTGTTATTTTTAACTCACCTATTTAAATTTGCTAAAATAGACATTGTTGTTGCAAGTTAGTATAATTATGCAGATCTGCTTAATTTGGATGTATATTCTCAATATATTCTGTAGGATTCCAAACACAAGCGGACAGACAGATCTGTCTTGTGCTATTTACGAAAAGGAGAATCTGGTCAAGGATGGCCACGGTTAACCAAAGGAAAAGCAAAGGTAACTGAGATCATTGCAGTATTTAAGTTTAAAAACAGTGCTCGAAAAGCTCAGGTCTGGCTGGACCTGTGGAAAGAGAAACTGTTCATGTTTTGAGTTGAGTATTACTTTCCGCTCTCCACACAAAAGGTGACAGACCTGAGTATTTCCAGCACTTTGTGGATGCTGGATATGTACATTAAAAATATTTTGCATTTATCATTGCTATGTTTGTTTTTTACTATGCCATATCACTTGCTTCGAATTACTGACTGACCACTTTTTTTTACAGTTAAACTGGCTCAAAGTGGATTTCAATAACTGGTCAGAGTGCGATGATGATCCAGAAGAAGAAGATCTATCCAGCTTTGAAAAGTTCTCACAGGTAAGAATGTCTACATGTTTGGAATTAGGAGCAAACTATTACTCCTTTTAACTATCTTTTTTGATGTCATGCATATTATATTTGTGACATTTTGAGCATCAGTATATTTTACCTGAAGGAGGAAACTTGAACTTGCTCCAGTATCTTGTTTAAACCATGCCTCACTTGCTGAGTTTGGGTCTTCTGTCCACTCTGGCACTTGCCTTCCTGTGTGCTTAATGCCCAGAGCATGCACTGCAGGTAACACATGTTTGAGGGCATTTAAGAGTCAGTCACATTGCTGTGGATATGGGGTCGCATGTAGGCCAGACCGGGTAAGGATCACAGATTACCTTCCCTAAAGGGCCAGATGAATTTTTACAATGATCAGCAATGGCTTCGTGGTCATTCATTATTGCACTTTCATTCCAGATTTTTGAGTTCAATCTGTCAGGATGGGCTTTGAACCTGGGTCCTCGGAGCATTACCCTGGGTCTCTGGACTACTGGTCCAGGGACAATATCACTGCCATTACCTCCTATTTCCGAAGAGAAAAATATTTTCTGCCTTTAACCCATAACTGAGTAAAACCTTTTTTTCAAAAAGCTCGTCAAACTTGAACTGGTGTCAATGGCAAACCTTTTTCGTTTGGAAAATGATTTGCATTGAGTTCAGTTCTGTGCCCCTTCTCGGTCCTCCAGTGCCTAACCAAGTGTGGCTGGTCATGTGCGGGCACAGATAGTTAGGAGGCTAAAGCAGATTGGCTGACTTAGTTTGCTGTTACTCAACCCTATTAATGCTATTTTCTAATGAGATCAATGGAGAGTGAAGATGACGAATCATTGCTCGTTATACACTCCTTTTTCCCTGTTTCCTAGTAATTAGGGTGTCCCAGCCGTGGTCAGTTTGGCACTGATTAGAGATTGAACTGGGACCATCCTGGTCTGTAACCTGACACCAACCCACTTGTTCCTTTTTAATGTGTATTGCAATAGAATGAAAAAACTTTTTTATTTGAAAAAAAAAACTTGCATTTAAAAAAACTTCTTTTAGATGATGAACAATATGGGGGGAGACGATGATGGTGACATCCCAGACGTAGATGGAATGGATGATGTAAGTATGAAGATACTGGCTTGTTGAAGTGTTTTCAGTAGTATTTAATTCTGTTAAATGGAAATGTGATTGTAGGGCAGCCTAGTAACAAAGTTTTATAGCTAGTGTTGCAAGGGTTTAAAATCCATGTTTCAGCTATTTTTCAAATGTTAAAAGCAAAATACTGCAGATGCTGGAATCTGAAACAAAAACAAAATGCTGGAAAATCTCAGCAGATCTGACAGCATCTGTGGGGAGAGAATAGAGCCAACGTTTGGAGCCTAGATGATCCTTCGTCAGAGCCGGATTCAAATGTTTTTCTACCTGTCAGTTTTGTGCATTGCATGTGGCAGCATGGCTAAATTGCTGTTTGGGGTGCAGAAACATCTCCGAGCCTGTCCAATACTCATCTTATTGGCAAGTCTATGGTCCAGGCTATCCTTGTTTTTGGAGGGGAATAAAGGGGACATCCAAATGAGCGCAAGTAGTATTTGTGGGAGCATTGCCCTGTCCGTATTCCCAGTGTTACTTGTGCTCACTTTTTAAAATAAGGAAACTTTCTTTGACACCAAAAAATTGATGAATTGCATTCTTCAGATCTAACAAAGTCCAAGATTTTTTTGAGTGGATTGAAAAATGACGATTGGGATATAATTTTAGTTCTATTGAGTGTTTATTTTGTCTTTGTGCCAGCCTCTCAAACCTAGAATTGAATAAGTGAGAGAATTGGATCCGTGTTGCCATATTATTGGGTTTGGCAGAGGGTTTGTTCTCAAAATCCCCCACCTTGGAAATTGCTATTTTTGATTGTACAGGCATGACTCCCAGTATTATTGCCATTCTCATATGTGGCCTCTTGTTCATCCCCTTCCCTTCAACCCACCATTGGTGACTCTGGCTTTTGCAACTAGGCTCCAAACTCTGGAATTCCTTTCCTAAACTCCTCTGCCTCTTAAAATCCAACCTTTTTTGGTTATTGCTTCAATATCTGCTCTATCTTGTGTCAATGTTTTCCCTTGCACCTCTGTGTAGTATTGTGGGACCCTTTTCTATGCAAAAGGTGCTGCATAAATGCAAGATTCTTTTAATGTTAACAGACTATACAATTGTATAGTGGTTAGCACTGCTGCATCACAGTGCCAGGGACCCAGGTTTGATTCCCAGCTTGGGTCACTCTGTGTGGCATTTGCACGTTCTCCGTGTCTGCGTGGGTTTCCTCCCACAGTCTGAAAGGCGTGCTGGTTAGGTGCGTTGACTTGAACAGGCGCTGGAGTGTGGCGACTAGGGGAATGTCACAGTAACTTCATTGCAGTGTTAATGTAAGCCTTACTTGTGATTAACAAACTTTAAACTTTTTTATAAACTAGATATTTGACAGTTAGCCCTGTCTCAATAAGCTCACAATGCATTTTCTAGCACCTTTGCTTTTGTCCCTATCTAAACAAGTGGTGTGCTTGTAGCTAAATATAACTTGGGATGGAGGTTGACTTTCCTCAGAAATCTGTTACTGCTTTGTTATGCTGAAGATTCTTATGATGCATGAAATTAACTGCTTTCCACAAGGCCAGGAAGGTTCAAGAACAGCTGCAATACTCAGCTGGAATAATACAGCCATAGTTAGAGGCTTGGAATAAGTTCAGATGTATAGCCAGGGAAAGGAAAAATGCGGGCAATAAAGTGAAAGAACAACACATCTCTTGGACAAATTCAATGGTCAGAGGTAAACTGTGCATAGAACATAGTTGATCTTGACCTGTTCCACTGACTTGTGGGTAAGGCTTAGAGACCACTCCCAAAACCCAATAGATTATTTTAATTTTGCATTTCTAACTTGAAGTCTGTTGGGTTTGTATGTTGTGACAATATGGTGACCACTGAAAAGGAATACTTAAATTGGTGTAACCAACAAATTTGAATGCTAGGACATGAAGGTAAAGCCTACAATTTTTTGCCCCCTCGACTAAGTATATTTGCAATTTTGGACTGTAGCTGTGGAATGCCTGGATACTATTCTATAATGGGGAAGTGGTGGTAGTGGAATTAGAAAAAACTGTTTTGCCTCTGTGGTTCCTCTTGTCATAATGCCTGGAAGTATGCTGGTGTTGAGAGTTGTGCTACTTGCTCATCTTAAACAGTGAATTAATGTCATATGCCAATATATTAATTTTCCTATTTTAGGATGGATCGCAGGACAGCGATGATGAGAGTAAGTAGAATTTTGGCTTTTTAAAAGTGATACGTTTTTACGTTTTTGCTGTTACTCAGTGTTTTATATCTCTCTTTCAGAAATGCCAGATCTAGAGTAAATGAATTGGGAGAAAAAGGCTTCAGGGAATTGGAAGAAAAGCATTCATTAAACTGTTAATTTTTAACAAAACAATTATAAGTTGATAGCTGTTGAGGGCAGTGGTGCATCTTTCAATCCACTTTCAACCTGTTTAAAGGCTTTTCTAGGGGTCGATGCATACCAGAGTGTTGGACAAAATTGCTTACCAGTACAGTACAGTATAAAAACCTGCCATTGTGTACAGATTCCAATTTGTCAGGACTTTGCAAAAAAAAAATTTTAAGTTATTTATAGTGATTGTATTGACTAGTACTAAACCTTGCAGTCAGATGTTCCCTTACAATCTGGTACTGAATGTCTTCAGTATCAATAAAGCCACTAGCTAATTCTGCAGCAATTAGGATGCTGAGGTTTTAATTTTTCAAAGTGGCTCCATCCCTAATAATTGGTTAAAACTCTGTTAATGGTATTGGTTGACCCTTGAGCTTCTACATCTGTTAGTATGAAGAGTGATAAAGCTGTACATTGTCGCTTGTGGATCTTAAGTGGCTGTACATTTAGATGACCAAGTGTATTTGCACTGTCTTGAGTATGAATGCAAGTTTGAAGAAAATGTTAATACACTATCTTTAGGATGTATTTTGTGAAATCTGCTCAGTACAAGCTGAACCTCAATTTATGTCAAATGCAATGGAATTTTTTTTAAGCCTACAATATCTTTCTAATAAACTGTTAACACTTAAACCTGCTCTTTGTGTCATTATTTCAGAGTATAGGGCCTGTATGGATGTGATGAATCTTTCCTTAGAGATTGCTGAATATTGATTGAACTACATTTAACTTTTAAAAAATATTTTAGTATTGTGTCGCAGCAATTCCTGTTTTAACCACTCCCCTCAAAAAAAAATCCAGAAGACTTTTCTATGGTCCTTGTGTGTGCGCGCAACTTGGCTAGCAATTCTTGGCTGAAATAAACTACACACGCGTTAACTTGGGTATAACCTTTTTTGCAATTACTTCAGTTGACGTATTCTGAACCTAGATCTAGTTTGTACAGGCTAAAACTCCTACTTTTAACTTATTAAAGCACAATTGCCCAAAGGTATTGACTTGGTCACTTTGACTGCATTGGACTAACGCAGAACATAAAATAATTCTGTACTTAACGTTTCTCAGTCCCATCCAAAATAACTGCTTCTGAAGTTCCTCTTGGGATTAAACAGCTAAGTACAGGCATAGTGCCAAACAGTTTCAGCATCTGTTTAATATCTATCCTTGCCGAAAGATTAATTTGAAATGCAACAAAACTTATATTGGTGCAGCAGCTTAGTGTAGAAAATGTTGCAGGGTACCTCGGGGGAAAAATGGAACAGGTGCAGAGCCTATGGTGGAGTGACTGGCAACTTGGCCAAGGAAATGGTTTTTAAGGAGGCTTTTAAAGATTTGGGTGGGGAGGGGGGTGATGGGGAAGGAAGTACTAAAAAAGACCAGAGTCAAAGAACCAGGGTGTGGGTGGAAAATAATTTGCAATGGTGCCGAGAATACAGACTATGGAGAAATTTGTAAATGGGTGAGAATTTTAACTTTGGGTTGAGGAACCGTTGTAAGTCAGCAAGGGTTATGGAGAAGCTGTGCTAGGTGGAATGGAGATGAGTGTGGCTGAGAAAGTTAGGCTGGTGGGCATGGTGTTTGATGAATTCCTCACTTGTCTGTTTTCTGACAGCTTGGCTCAGATAAAAGAATGACAATGAAAGCGGTGTCAAGCAGACAGACAACTTTTACCCAAAAGAATGTTTTACATTTAACCCATATATTAGGGGGTGACCAAAATCTTGTCAGTGATGGATTTTGATGTGACTGATAAAGGGGCTTAGGGAAGGGATTCCAGAGCATAGGGCCTAGATGAAATCATAGAAACCCTACAGTGCAGAAGGAGGCCATTCGGCCCATCGAGTCTGCACCGACCACAATCCCACCCAGGCCCTACCCCCACATATTTTCCCGCTAACCTACGCATCTCAGGACTCTAAGGGGCAATTTTTAACCTGGCCAATCAACCTAACCCGCACATCTTTGGACTGTGGGAGGAAACCGGAGCACCCGGAGGAAACCCACGCAGACACGAGGAGAATGTGCAAACTCCACACAGACAGTGACCCGAGCCGGGAATCGAACCCGGGACCCTGGAGCTGTGAAGCAGCAGTGCTAACCACTGCTACCGTGCCGATGGTTGAAGATGCTGCTGCAAAGGTTGAAATACACAAGAGGCCAGAGTTTGATTCTTCCAAGTTCTTTGGAGATGGGTGAAGTACAGCTGTGAAGGGATTTTGTCTTTATATGCCCTGTTTGTGAACAGAACTCCCACTCACCTGATGAAGGGGCAGCGCTCCGAAAGCTTGTGGCTTGTGCTACCAAATAAACCTGTTGGACTTTAACCTGGTGTTGTGAGACTTTTTACTCTGTTAAGGGATTTAAACACAGTGAAGTATTTAAATAGGGGTGGGGACAAGGGTAATAGCCAATTGCAATAAGCAAGGACAGGAGTGATGGGTGGGCATTCATAATGAATTTATCTGATTTCTGAGGAAATTTGTCCAATGAATTACGCAAGATTTAAAAGTCCTGATCTTAAATTGTTACATCCTGGACAATATGTACCTTTTTAAAGATGTACCAAATCCTGCTCAAGAACTTGCACATTGTTCCAGAGACATCCTTTTTTAAAGTACAATATTAGTTAAGATTTGGGACGAGGAAGTCCACTTGTGTTCTTGATCAATTGTTGAGCTAGAGAAGTTGCAAATCTGAACACTGTTGTCTGGATTTCCTTTTTTTTTAAAAAGGAATTGCGCATACACTCAATTGATACTTTCAATAATATAAGCGAGTGCAATTGCATGCATTTCATTGAGGGTGAAACGTAATTAGGCCATTTCTGCTCAGTTGTTGAATACAGCCTACTTTCTAATCCTGTTTATAGTGCTGTCTTTTGATAGCCTGCAGGTGAAAACAGATGATCTGGAGGTGTTATGGGATTAAAAATACTGGAATTCTGAGTTTACTGTTTAAAAATAATGCACCAAATTAATTGCTCTCTGGAACCTTGGCCATCCATAAATACTTGCAGGGTCCAATTTGAGGACATGGGAATTGAGTGGGTTTCTCTTTTATTTTTCCTCCTCCCTCCTCTCTCTTCTCTCTCCCCCCCTCCCCCCAAATTTAATTTATGTTTATAAGAAGTATCCACTGCTTCCTAGGAATTATATCAACACCAGTCCCCGAGGCCATTCTTCATGGAAGCCCTGACAGCCAGTTTGGAAGAATATTTGATACAGAGCATCACAGTCATGTTCACTGATACTAACATCGGATTCCTGGAAAGGAGCTCCACTTCCCCCTTCTAGCTTTGGGATGCTGAAGTGAATTGTATTGCACCTCTGCTTTTATCTGACACATGTAAATTATGGGTCAAATCTGGCATCCTGTTGACCTTGAACAATCAAATGCTGTTGATGGGCCTTGTCAGTTAAGACTTCATACTGGTTATATTAGGAATGATTGCACCCAATATTGCCACCCTATTTTCTTGCTCCTGTGTCATTTTCTGTTACTTGAATACATTATTTGGCATGTTTTTAAAATTACTGAGCAGAGGTCGCTCCTCCAATAGTAGGATTCAAGTGGAGTAGGTCTGTCTCCAGTACCATGATTTTGAAATCTAGAAGATTGGAGTATCTGTGGTTGACTTTCTGAATAAAATTAATTATTTAAAATGTATGAAGCAGAAAAGTTCAGCTTAACGATGGTAACAATTTGCACCCAAGTGATCAGTTTCAGTGCAACCAAAATGCTCTGTCAAATGAGCCACGCTGCAAGGGGTTAAAGAGAGTCTTGTGCTACATGTTTCATAATTGATTACTTGGAAACCGTATCTGCAACAGATAAATAAAAACGTTCAGCTTCAAATTTCTGACATAGGTTGCTACTTTGAGAATGAGGAATGATTGTTACAACGTTGAGCCAGAGTAAAGGGGGGGCTGTTAAATAATACTGAAACCCTTGAACTAGTCTGTTCCAATAAGCTCAGCGCCAGTGCTTTAAGAGGGTTCAATGCTGGAGTCTGGAAATTTCTAAATAAATGAAGCTGGTTAGTTCCCAGTAGGTGCTGGTGCTCAGATCACTCGTTTTGTTATAATTTTACTGTTTAATTATCTTTTGCCTCTGAATTATTCTATTTTTGTTTGGATGAGTGTGTTGAATGTTAAACTTGGGGAGTACAGAGAAGGTTTACCAGGATGTTACCTGGTATGGAGGGTACTAGCTATGAGGAGAGATTGAATAAACTGGGATTGGATGGAGGCTGAGGGGTGATAGAAGTTTATAAAATTGAGGGGCATAGATGGGGTGAGCAGTTGGAAACTTTTTCCCCAGGGCAGAAATGACAATTACAAGGGGGCACAAGTTCAAGGTAAGGGGTGGAAAGGTTTAATAGAGTTGTGTGGGGGAAATTTCTTTACATAGTGGTGAGGGCCTGGAATGCACTGCCAAGTGAGGTGGTTGAGGTAGATACGTTAGTGACATTTGAGACTTATCTGGATAAGACACATGAACAGGTTGGGAATAGAGGGATCCAGGCTCTAGATAGAACAGCGTGATCAGCGCAGGTTTAGCCAAAGGGCCTGTTCCTGTGCTGTTCTTTGTTTATCTTAATTTTGATTTATTATAGTTGCATGTATAGTGAAAAGTATTGTTTCTTGTGTGCTATACAGACAAAGCATATGGTTCAGTATATAAGGGAGAGAGGGTGCAGAATAGAGTTACATAGCTAGGGTGTAGAGTAAGATCAGCTTTATAGTGCATTTAGAGCTTGAAAGAGAGAGAATAGTTTTAGAAAGATAGAATGAGGGTATGCTGAGCACAGCTGGCAAATCGCCATGTTCCTGTGCCAGCTGCTAAATTGGATATGCACTTATCGACAATTGAATTTTGTATTTTTAGCTACTGCAACGTAAAGACATTTGCTGTTTAATTGTACTTTATATTCCCTGCATGCTCTCGGTATTGGAACAACTCTCCTCTGCCAGTTTACTGGCACGGCCAATCGGGTTACACGATGTTGGAAAGTGGGACTTGAGTCCAGATGTGCTGGGAAGGGCGGGGTTAGCACAACAAAAAGACCCAATCAGCAATGCGGTCTCCATTGCCCCACACCACCACCAGCCAATCGGGGATTTGGAAGGTGCGAGAGTTGTTGCCCTTTCTGTTGAGGGCGCCGAGCTCGAGCGATGGTTGTTGAACATGAAGGGTGAAGGATACTTTGTAGGTACTTCAAAATATATTTCCCGGGAGGGCAAATAAAATAACCAAACGTGACCTATTGCACTCAAATGTTAACCATGCTCCCTCATCCTGAAGCTTTGCTTCAATTTAATTTCAAATAAACCAGGCGCCCAGCCACACACCAGCCAATTGGGCCTCGTGTGTGAGCAGAGGTGGTGGATGTTGGCAGACAGTTTGGCTGCAGAGGGCACACTACTTTTATGCCACTGCCTCCTGCTCCACAGTGGAAAAATCAGATCCACTGATGCAGAAAATGCTGGAAACCTTCAGCAGCATCTGTGGGGAGAGAAACAGTTAACATTTTTATGTCGATGACCTGAGGCCATTTTCAACACTTGACTGTTTCCTGGTTTTGTTTTTAGCAACAACTTGTATAGCATCTTTAATGTAATAAAATGTCCCAAGGCACCTCAGAGTCATAAAGCAAAAAAAGCTTGGTCAAAGATGTCGGGGTTTTTTTGTTAGTGTCACAAGTAGGCTTACATTAACACTGGAATGAAGTTACTGTGAAAATCCCCCTAGTCGCCACACTCTGGGTACACTGAGGGAGAATTTAGCATAGCCAACATACCTAACCAGCACATCTTTCGGACTGTGGGAGGAAACCCACGCAGACACGGGGAGAACGTGCACAAAGTGACCGAAGCAGGGAATTGAACCCAGGTCCCTGGCACTGTGAGGCAGCAGTGCTAACCACTGTGCCACCCCAGGTTTCAGCTATCATTGAAGAAAAAGTAGTAGGAAAACTAATGGGGCTAAAAGCTGGCAGATCCACTCCACCCTTAGGATCTCAAAACAAGTGGCTGCAGAGATAGTGGCTGTATTAGTTTTAATCTTCCCAAATTTCCTAGATTCTGGAAAGGTCTGAACGCATTGCAAAACTGCAAATGTAATGCCCCTATCAAAAAAAGGAGACAGAAAGCAGGAAACCAGCCAGTAAGCCCAAAACTCACTGGGAAAATGCTGGAATCCATTATGAAGGAAGTAGCAGCAGGACGTTGCCGTCAGTGGTGATGGAGGCAAACTCGATAGGGTCTTTTAAGAGACTTCTGGATGAGTACATGGGATTTAATAGGATTGAGGGTTATAGGTAAACCTATATATAAGCCTAGGTAGGTAGGGACATGACCGGCGCAACTTGTGGGCCGAAGGGCCTGTTTGTGCTGTATTTTTTCTATGTTCTAAAATCATGATACTGGCATCGTTTTGTGAAAGGGAAATTGTGTTTGAAAAATATATTAGAGTTCTTTAAGGATATAACAAGCAGGATGGAAAAGGGGGGGATCAGTTGATGTAGTGTATTTAGATTTCCAAATAGCATGTGATACGGTGCCACACAAAAGGTTACTACACAAGATGAATTCATGGTGTTGGGGGTAATGTATCAAAGGATGGAGGATTGGCTAGCTAACAAGAAACAGTTGGGACAAATGGGTCATTTTCAGGTTGGCAAACTAACCAGTCCAGTGCCACAGGGATCAGTTGGGCCCTCAACTATTTACAATTGAGATCAATGACTTGGATGAAAGGGCAGAATGTATTGTCGCCAAATTTACTGCTGATAAGTAGGAAAGCAAGTTGTGAGGAGGACACAAAGTCTACAAACATAAATAGAATTACAGAATTGTTACAGCGCAGAAGGAGGTGACTTGGCCTGTTGGGTCTGCACTGCCTCGCCAAATGAGCGTTTGACCATCTCCCTGTAACCCTGCACACTTCTTTTTCAGATAACGGTCTAATTCTTCGATTGAATCTGCCTGCAGCATACCCTCAGGCAGGGCATTCCAGACCCCAATCACTTGCTGCGTGAATAAGTTTTTCCCCTGTGTCTCTTTTGCCAATTACTTTGGTGGGGGGTGGCATTGTTGGTCAGGGAAAATGTTACAGCGGTACTCAGGCAGGATAGATTAGGGAGCTTGTCTACAGAGGCCCTATGGGTGGAGCTGAGAAACAGGAAAGGTATGACCACATTAATGGGCTTGTATTATAGACCACCCAATAGTCAGCGAGAATTGGAGGAGCAAATCAGTGGAGAGATAGCTGACAACTGCAAGAAACACAAAGTTGTGATAGTAGGGGATTTTAATTTTCCACATATAGATTGGGACACGCATACTGTTAAAGGTTTAGACGGGGTAGAGTTTGTAAAATATGTTCAGGAGAATTTTCTACATCAGTATATAGAGGTGCCAACTAGAGAGGATGCGATATTGGATCTCCTATTGGGAAATGAGTTAGGGCAGGTGATGGATGTGAGTGTGAGGGAACACTTTGGATCCAGTGATCATAATGCCATTAGTTTCAACCTGATCGTGGTTAAGGATAGATCTGGTCCTCGGGTTGAAGTTCTGAACTGGAAAAAGGCCAAATTTGATGAAATGAGAAGGGATCTGGGAAGTGTGGATTGGCACAGGCTGTTCTCTGGAAAGGATGTAAATGGAAAGTGGGAGGCCTTCAAAGGAGAAATTTTGAGAGTGCAGAGTTTGTATGTTCCTGTCAGGATTAAAGGCAAAGTAAATAGGAATAAGGAACCTTGGTTCTCGAGGGAGATTGTAACACTGATTAATAGGAAGAG
The DNA here is from genome assembly GCF_964213995.1 of Mustelus asterias. NCBI lineage: Eukaryota > Metazoa > Chordata > Chondrichthyes > Carcharhiniformes > Triakidae > Mustelus > Mustelus asterias. The sequence continues at coordinate 15,526,328 of NC_135834.1, read as the reverse complement.
AGAGTTGTATGAAATGTACAGGCAGCAAGGAACAGATCAGATGCTCGAGGAGTATAAAAAGTGCAAGAAGCTACTTAAGAGGGAAATCAGGAGGGCTAAAAGAAGACATGAGGTTGCTTTGGCAGACAGAGTGAAGGAAAATCCAAAGAGCTTCTATAGGTATGTTAGGAGCAAAAGGATAGTGAGGGATAAAATTGGTCCTCTTGAAGACCAGAGTGGTAGACTGTGTATGGAACCAAAAGAGATGGGGGAGATACTAAATGGTTTTTTTTGCATCCGTATTTACTGAGGAAACGGGCATGGAGTCTACGGAAATAGGGCAAACTGGTAGGGAGGTCATGGAACCTTTACAGATTAAAGGGGAGGAGGTGCTCGCTGTCTTGAGGCAAATCAGAGTGGATAAATCCCCAGGACCGGACAGGGTATTCCCACGGACCTTGAGGGAAGCTAGTGTTGAACTTGCAGGGGCCCTGGCAGACATATTTAAAATGTCAGTATTCACAGGGGAGGTGCCGGATGATTGGAGGGTGGCTCATGTTGTTCCGTTGTTTGAAAAAGGTTCCAAAAGAAATCCGGGAAATTATAGGCCAGTAAGTTTGACGTCGGTGGTGGACAAGTTATTGGAAGGTGTGATAAGGGATAGGATCTACAAATATTTGGATAGACAGGGACTTATTAGGGAGAGTCAACATGGCTTTGTGCATGGTAGGTCATGTTTGACCAATCTATTAGAGTTTTTCGAGGAGGTTACCAGGAAAGTGGATGAAGGGAAGGCGGTGGATGTTGTCTACCTGGATTTCAGCAAGGCCTTTGACAAGGTCCCTCATGGGAGGTTAGTTAGGAAGGTTCAGTCGCTAGGTATACATGAGGAGGTAGTAAATTGGATTAGACACTGGCTCAATGGAAGAACCTGGTGTTGTCAAACTTCTTTCAATGGAAGAAGCCAGAGAGTGCTTGTGGAGAATTGCTTCTCTGAGTGGAAGCCTGTGACTAGTGGTGTGCCGCAGGGATCGGTGTTAGGTCCATTGTTGTTTGTCATCTATATCAATGATCTGGATGATAATGTGGTAAATTGGATCAGCAAGTTTGCTGATGATACAAAGATTGGAGGTGTAGTGGATAGTGAGGAAGGTTTTCAAAGCTTGCAGAGGGATTTGGACCAACTAGAAAAATGGGCTGAAAAATGGCAAATGGAATTTAACGCAGACAAGTGTGAGATATTGCACTTTGGAAGGACAAACCAAAGTAGAACGTACAGGGTAAATGGTAGGACTCTGAAAAGTGCAGTTGAACAGAGGGATCTGGGAATACAGGTACAGAATTCCCTAAAAGTGACGTCACAGGTGGATAGGGTCGTAAAGAGTGCCTTTGGTACATTGGCCTTTATAAATCGGAGTATCGAGTATAAAAGTTGGAGTGTTATGGTAAGGTTATATAAGGCATTGGTGAGGCTGAATTTAGAGTATTGTGTACAGTTTTGGTCACCTAGTTACAGGAAGGATGTAAATAAGGTTGAAAGAGTGCAGAGAAGGTTCACAAGGATGTTGCTAGGACTTGAGAAGCTGAGTTACAGAGAGAGATTGAATAGGTTGGGACTTTATTCCCTGGAGCGTAGAAGATTGAGGGGAGATTTGTTAGAGGTGTATAAGATTTTGATGGGTATAGATAGAGTGAATGCAAGCAGGCTTTTTCCGCTGAGGCTAGGGGAGAAAAAAACCAGAGGGCATGGGTTAAGGGTGAAAGGAGAAAAGTTTAAAGGGAATATTAGGGGGGGGGGGCTTCTTCACGCAGAGAGTGGTGGGAGTGTGGAATGAGCTGCCGGATATAGTGGTAAATGCGGGGTCACTTTTAACATTTAAGAAAAACTTGGACGGGTTCATGGATGAGAGGTGTGTGGAGGGATATGGTCCAAGTGCAGGTCAGTGGGACTAGGCATAAAATGGTTCAGCACAGACAAGAAGGGCCAAAAGGCCTGTTTCTGAGCTGTAATTTTCTATGGTTTCTATCTATGGTTTCTATTCTTTTCAGCAAGCAGTCGGTCCTTATTCTTCTCAAAAACCACTTTTAAACACAGTTTTTCAGGCATATTTCTTTCCCCACAGCCTTAGGCTACCATGTTGGCCCCCTTTGTGCACAGTCCACCAGGATAAAGAGGTTAAAAGCAAATTACTGCAGATGCTGGAATCTGAAACCAAGAGAAAATGCTGGAAAATCTCAGCAGATCTGGCAGCATCTGTAAGGAGAGAAAAGAGCTGACGTTTCGAGTCCAAATGACCCTTTTTTCCCAGCTTTTTCAAAACTCTTATTACGCCTTTCTTGTAAATGGATGTTTTTTCCAGGAATCAGGTCCTGTATTAGCTGTTTAAGGAACAGTGGGGTGGGGGGTTTCCGCCCTTGTTTTCGGCAGGTAGGAAAGCTGGTTGGGCGGAGCAAACAACAGGAGTCCCCAAATGTCTTTTATGCCAACAGAATTTCCTGTTCCAGTTATTCCCAACTCCTGCCAATGATATAATGGGCTTCCTGCTGTGAAAGGTTGGGAACTCTTATTACCATATATTAACATCCTATTAGCGGGTTTCCCCACTGTATCGCTCCCCCACCTCCCTTTGTGTTCGGATTTACAACAGCTTTTGACAAACAGGGACCTAGAGAATAGTCTCTGCCGGGTCGCACAGGTAAGTACAACCCCCAGTGAGGAAAACTTCAAGACCAGGCAGTAGCCTGATAGTGCCGGGGATAGGGGCTTCCAGTGGGGAGGGGGGTCATTTCCTGAATGGCTGGAGGCAGGGGGAACCATTTCCTTCTCTTTATTTTGAAAAGGGTGCCCTGATCTCTTGAAGACCGAGGTTGCTGGTGGGGCAGGCTCATTCAGAGACTGCCCTGCCAACATTACATTGTGGGACCCGTCTCCAGGATTTCTTCTGACAAAGTGTCAAAACATACGGCGGAATCAGCCGGCAGTGGAGCCAGCGAGCCACAGATGCTTTTTCCAGCTGAGTTGACACTTAGTCAAAAAAAGAATATTCTGCCCAATGTCTTTCAAAATGCAAAGGGTGGAATTTTCCCGTCCCACCCCCCCACGGGGCTTGTAGCAGGTGGTTCACAGACCATGCAAAGGTCCGTTGACCAAAGATGTGTGGGTTAGGTGGATTGGCCGTGCTAAATTGCCCCTTAGTCTTACATCTTAGTATGTAGATAGGCTGGAAAATTGGGCGGGGATCCTGGATTCAGGATTCAATCCTGGACCGGGGAGCGGCGCGGGCTTGGAGGGCCGAAGGGCCTGTTCCTGTGCTGTATTGTTCTTTGTTCTTAGTATCGGGGGACTAGCTAGGGTAAATGCATGGGGTTATGGGGATAGGGCCTGGGTGGGATTGTGGTCGGTGCAGACTCGATGGGCCGAATGGCCTCCTTCTGCTCTGGAGGGATTCTATGATTTCTATGATAACTCACAACACCGACCTCGGGCAGGATTTTCCGGCCTTGGGGCGAGCACGGCCGGAAAATCCCGCCCAAATTCTTCTAGAAGGTTCTTAGTCCTTGAAGATGAACCATTTTCTGTGAGTAAAGTGTTCATAAAGTATGAATCAGGTGCCTCTGCTCCTTGCACCCACTTTAGAGTTGTACCCTTTATTTATATTGTCCCTTCACATTCTTCCTACCAAAATCAATCACTTCGTATTTCTCCACATTGAACTTCATCTGCCACTTATCTGCCCATTCTACCAGCATGGGTATATCCTTTTGAAATTCTACACTGTCCTTCCACAGTTCACAATGCGTCCCAAGTTTTGCATCAGCTGCAAACTTTGAAATTGTGCCCTATACATCAGGGTCTAGTCATTAATATATATGAGGAAAAGCAAGGGTCCTAACAATGATTGCTGCGGAATTCCACGACAAACCTTTCAGACCAAAAGAAAACCCATTAACCACTAATCTCTGTCCCTTTTATTCCATGAACTCCAACTGCTCACAAGTCTATTGTGTGGCACTGTATTAAATGCCTTTTTGCAAGTCCATATACACCACATCAACAGCCTTGCCCTCATCAACCCTCTCCATTACCTCTTCAAAAAACTCCCAAGTTAGTTCAACACAATTTTCCCTTGTGAATTTCAAATTGGTTTTCCTTAATTAGCCAGTATTTATCCATGTGACTAGAATTTTGTCCACCATTGGGCTTATCTTTACACTTTTTTTAAACAAGGGTGCAATTCTCCAGTTTTCTGGCACCATCCCTGAGTCTAAGGAAGATTGAAAAATTATGGCCAGTGCCTCCCTAATTTTCACACTCACTTCCGTCTATGTTTGGATGCTTCTCATCCTAGTGCTTTAGCAACTTTAAGTACATATAATATATCCAATACCTGCTCCTTATTAATTTTAAATCCCTCTAATCTCTGATTTACCTCCTCTTTCACCATGGTCTAGGTGGCATCTTCTTCCTCGATAAAAGACACATACAAAGTATTAATTTAATATCTCAGCTATACCCTCTGCCTCCATGCTTAAATCTCCTTTCTGGTGCCTAACTCCTTTTATCACCTTTTTACTACTTGTATGCTTTTTGAAGACTTTGGGATTCTCTTTTATGTTGTCTGCCAGTCTCTTCATGCTTCCTCTTAACCTCTCTTATTCGCTTTGTCACCTTCCTTCTGAACCTTCTATATTCAGCCTGGTTCTCAATTGCATTTTCTGCCTGACATCTGTTATAAGCAACATTTCAACAGATCCATTCTTACCCCATTGAAATGGGTTTTCCCTCAGTTAAATACTTTTACTCTTGATTGTTCTTTGTCCATTTCCATAGCCAGCCTAACCCTTTTGATAAAATAATCACTGTCCTCTAAATTTTCTCTCTCTGACACTTGCCTCATTTGGCCCACCTCATTCCCGAGAACCAAGTCTAGTAGTTCCTCCTTCCTTGTTGGACTGGAAACATATCGCTGTAGATAATTTTCCTGAACACCCTGACTGCCCTTTACGCTACTATCATCCCAGTCTATATTTGGATAATTAAAATCCCCCATTATAACTACTCTAAAATCTTTGCACCCCTCTGTAATTTCTTTCCAGATTTGTTCCTCTACAGCAGTGGTTCCCAAACTTTTTTCACCGGGCCGCACTTTCGGAATAAAAATTTGCTGGCGCCACACCGAATTTTTTATTGATAAGAAATACATTCAAAAACAAAAATAAACAACTCCACGCAGTGCTTGATTCACAACATAGAACACAACTACTTATAATATGATCATGGGACATCGTCCTCAGCATCACTTGATGCTCTTGCTCTCGCTTTGGAAAAATATCTAATCCATGTTTAAATGTTTCTTTGATTGTCCTTGAATCTTCCCGCCACACTTGCCATCCTCTCTCGCCGCACCAGTGTGGCGCGCCGCACCCTTTGGGAACCACTGCTCTACATCCTTCCCAATAGTTGATTGCTTATAGACTACACTGAGTAATGTAATTGCACGTTCTTTGTTCCTTTGCTCCATAGACTCTGTCCTTGTCCCCTCTGGGACATCCTCTTTCTAAACACTGCAATGCCCTCCTTAATCAATACTGCCACTCCTCCTCCTTCACTTCCTTTCCCCTCCTGAACACCTTGTATCCAGGAATATTTAATGCCCAGTCCTGCCCTTCCTTGAGCCAGGTTTCTGTATTTGCACATGGCAATCTGTGTCTGTAACTCAGCAATCTTATTGACCACACTCTGTGAATTTACATACAAGCCCAGTAACTCTGATTTAGACTTTATTCCCTGACCCTGACCCCACATGTTAACTTATTATTCCTTATTTTAATGCTATCTATCCCTTTCAGTATTCTGTGCACCGTGGTATTCTTCCTCGATATTACCCCCTGCTTCCCTCAACCCTCCAAGTTTGTTTAAACCATCTCCAAAAGCAAATCACCCCGCAAGAACTCAGTCCCGGCTCTATTTCAGTGCAACCTGTCTGGCCTTTACAGGTCCTATCCCCCCAGAGCTAGTCCCAGTGTCCCAAGAATCTGAAGCCCTCCTGGATCATCTTGCCAGTCACGCATTCATCTGCTTTATCCTCCTATTTCTATTGCACTGACTTGCTCATAGTACTGGCAGTAATCTGGAGACTACTATTTTTGAGGCTCTGCTTACTAATTTCCTATCCAGCTCCCTAAACTCTGACTGCAGGATAACATCCCTCTTTCTGCTTATGTAATTTATACCAATGTGGGCCGCGACTGGTGGTAGTTTATCCTTCCCCCTCAGGGTACTCTGCAGCTGCTCAGAAAGTAGTCTCACAACACCAGGTTAAAGTTAAAGCTTTAACCTGGTGTTGTGAGACTACTTACTGTGCCTACCCCAGTCCAACGCCGGCAACTCCACAGCATGCAGAGACATCTTTGACCCTGATGCAAGGGAGAACACACCATCCTGGATTCATACCTGCTGTCAGAAACTGATCTTGGGTCAAATATGACACCAAGGTTGCAAACAGTGTGCTTTAGCCTCAAACAATTGCCAGCGAGAGGGATGGAATCGGTGGCTAGCAACAGAGTTTGTAAAGGGTCTCAAAGACCCCTCGAACTCGGGTCAACTGACACCATGGATAAAGCACTCAAACTCTCAAATTATTGTACAACAAATCTCTCTGGGTGGCACAGTGGTTAGCACTGCTGCCTCACAGCGCCAGGGACCCGGGTTCAATTCCCAGTTTGGGTCACTGTCTGTGTGAAGTCTGCACGTTCTCCCCGTGGCTGCGTGGGTTTCCTCCGGGTGTTCCGGTTTCCTCCACAGTCCAAAGATGTGCTGTTTAGGTGCATTGGCCGTGCTAAATTCTCCCTCAGTGTACCCGAACAGGCGCCGGAGTGTGGCGACTAGGGGATTTTCACAATAATTTCATTGCAGTGTTAATGTAAGCCTACTCGTGACTAATAAAAATGAACTGAACTTGAACTCCTTTATTATACACTACCAAGTTACCACAAGAGTCACAAACTCTACTACACCAGGCATCAAACTTTGTTGTACACAAATTATTTAACCTCTGTCTTTACTTCGGAATACACAGGGTAACTAACCTCTGACTTACTTTGTTACACGCAAAGTATTTAACTGCTCACTTACTTCGTTACGCACAAAGTAACTAACCTCTCTTATTTCATTAAGCAACTAACCTCCGACCTACTTCTTTATACACAAAGGGGGCAATTTTACCATTGCATTGTGCCCATTTTCGGGCGTGTCGCGGGGGTAAAGTGGGGCGTAAAGTGCTTAGTACGATTGGCACCTGTTTTCACGACTGGCGCCATTTTATGGGCTCCGGATTTCCAGCATGGTCAGGCTCTTGCCAGAAATGGGCGAGAGGCAGGTTAATATATTTAAATTTGTTTAAATGGTGTTTAACATCTGCTTAGTGAGCCTGGCGCTCAATCATCCGGGCTTGCCTTCCCCCCCTCTTTAATGACCTCGCCGGGAAAGGTTCTTGCCGGCGAGAAAAACGGGGGGCACTCGACTTAGCCTCACTGGTAGAACAATAATGGGGAGGGCCAGTGGGGGTGGGGCTAATGGGGGGAGGGGGCCCGCTGCCACTCTGCAGCGATCGGTGGGGGAGGGAGAGTGAGGGGGCCCGCTGCCACTCCTTAGCAATCTGGGGGGGGGGAGGGGGGGGGAGGGCAGCGGGGCCGCGATTGGTGGGGGGAGGGGGACAGGGTCTGTATCTCGGGGCGCGGGCCCCCGTAATTGTGGGAGGGAGCTGCTTCAGGCAGCCTGCAGTAGCAGGGGCCTGACAGTCTCTCTTTGTCTGTCGGACCCCGGCTACTGCTAATGCGTATGTGTAGCATCAGAGACCTGCACATGTGTACTACCTCCCTCTGCAGGGTTTTGGACGCGTTAAGCCCTGCCCACAGACTTCTGCAGCGAGCAACAGGTTCGCTCAGAATTTTGCAGGCGTATGGGGGAGCCTGAAAACACGCCCCAAAGACGGATCTGAAACTCTCCCAGTTTCAAGTCCACCCAGCATTTAGACAAAAAATGGTATCAAAATATCTAAACTCACGACTTGGACTCGGATACTATTTGTGGCGAGGCCAAGTGATTAGATTCCCTTCTGATGGGCTTTGTTCCGATGTCTCTGAGTCTCAGACTCGGGATGTTGCTGCTTTTTCTGTAGTGGTTGATTCCGTGTTACTGCTGCTGGTGTCTTTGTACAGATATTGTACAGGCCTTGTCAATGATGGTACATCACTGGTACATGAATGAATCATTAAAAAGAGACAATACTGAACTTTCGACTGCTGACAGTTCTGTGGAGACTCCTGTCTCTCTGGGCTGACTGATTTTATAGTTTTCAGTTCATGCACTGTGAAACTCAAAATATTCAGTAGTGAAGCTGTGGCATTGACTCATTGAGAAAGGCATAAATGTTAAGAACACAATTTAAATATAGAGACACAACTTTCTCCCCTGTCTCTCTCTCTCTCATTTTTCCTTTGTTAAATATTAATTTTACTTTTCCCTCGATGGAACCTATGTTTTATAACTTTGTTTTAAATATTTTACTTTTTGATTATTCTTTCCCCTGGCTATTACCATTCAGGTTTTGGAAAAACTGGGCTTTCGTTGCTTTAAAATGGTTTTGAAGAAGATTTTACACATCACACAGCGGCAATTTCTATTTGCTCCTCAAATTTGCACAATGCTCCTTGAGTAGGGGAACATCATAGAATCACTACAGTGCAGAAGGAGGCCATTTGGCCCATCGAGTCTGTAGCGACCACAATCCCACCCAGGCCTATCCCCATGACCCCACATATTTACCCAGCTAATCCCCCTGACTCTAGGTCAATTTAGCATGGCCAATCAACCTAACCCGCACATCTTTGGAGTGTGGGAGGAAACCGGAGCACCCGGAGGAAACCCACGCACACACGGGGAGAACGTGCAGACTCCACACAGACAGTGACCCAAGCCTGGAATCGAACCCAGGTCCCTGGAGCTGTGAGGCAGCAGTGCTGACCACTGTGCTACCGTGCCGTCCCATCTCAGAGCATCTGAATGATAAGAAAGAGGACACCAAGAAAAGCAGGTGGGAAATTATGAGGAGTTCAAAAAATCTGTTGATCTCCACCTTGAATGTACTCAATGACTGAGCTCCCACAACCCTCTGAGGTAGCGAATTCAAAAGATTCACAAACCTCACAGAAGAAATTTGATTATTCCATCAGTCGAATGTGAATTTTGCTTTTGTGTGCTCATCAAGATGTGTGATATCAACACTACCTTTGATGAGTGCAAGAAGCAGACCACAACATGTGCCGCCCTAATTACTTGTCCATAGCCCTTAGGGAAAGCATGATAAATATTAGTGCACCATACAATGAGTTTATGAATTCTATTGAAAAGAGGATCTGATCTTTTTCTTTATTCATGTTAAAGGCCAAATGGGCACTAACTGTCACCATCAAACATTCCCAGGACAGGTACAGCAGGGGGTTAGATACAGAGTAAAGCTCCCTCTACACTGTCCCCATCAAACACTCCCAGGACAGGTACAGCACGGGGTTAGATACAGAGTAAAGCTCCCTCTACACTGTCCCCATCAAACACTCCCAGGACAGGTACAGCACGGGGTTAGATACAGAGTAAAGCTCCCTCTACACTGTCCCCATCAAACACTCCCAGGACAGGTACAGCACGGGGTTAGATACAGAGTAAAGTTCCCTCTACACTGTCCCCATCAAACACTCCCAGGACAGGTACAGCACGGGGTTAGATACAGAGTAAAGCTCCCTCTACACTGTCCCCATCAAACACTCCCAGGACAGGTACAGCAGGGGGTTAGATACAGAGTAAAGCTCCCTCTACACTGTCCCCATCAAACACTCCCAGGACAGGTACAGCATTGGGTTAGATACAGAGTAAAGTTCCCTCTACACTGTCCCCATCAAACACTCCCAGGACAGGTACAGCACGGGGTTAGATACAGAGTAAAGCTCCCTCTACACTGTCCCCATCAAACACTCCCAGGACAGGTACAGCACGGGGTTAGATACAGAGTAAAGTTCCCTCTACACTGTCCCCATCAAACACTCCCAGGACAGGTACAGCATTGGGTTAGATACAGAGTAAAGTTCCCTCTACACTGTCCCCATCAAACACTCCCAGGACAGGTACAGCACGGGGTTAGATACAGAGTAAAGTTCCCTCTACACTGTCCCCATCAAACACTCCCAGGACAGGTACAGCATTGGGTTAGATACAGAGTAAAGTTCCCTCTACACTGTCCCCATCAAACACTCCCAGGACAGGTACAGCACGGGGTTAGATACAGAGTAAAGTTCCCTCTACACTGTCCCCATCAAACACTCCCAGGACAGGTACAGCACGGGGTTAGATACAGAGTAAAGTTCCCTCTACACTGTCCCCATCAAACACTCCCAGGACAGGTACAGCACGGGGTTAGATACAGAGTAAAGTTCCCTCTACACTGTCCCACATCAAACACTCCCAGGACAGCTAAAGCACAGGATTATATAATGAATAAAGCTCCCTCTACACTGTCCCCATCAAACACTCCCAGTACAGGTACAGCACGGGGTTCGATACAGAGTAACGCTCCCTCTACAGTTCCTCCCATCAAACACTCCCAGGACAGCTACAGCACAGGGTTATATAATGAATAAAGCTCCCTCTACACTGTCCCCCATCAAACACTCCCAGGACAGCTACAGCACAGGGTTATATAATGAATAAAGCTCCCTCTACACTGTCCCCCATTAAATATCTAAACCCGGAAGTGGTCGCGCAGGGAGGTCTGGGAGAGAGAGATTTTTTAAAAGTTACTCACCTCAGTGAATCGGCCTCATTGCTTCTTGGAAGTACAGCAGAGAGGGAGAGATTCGCGAGAGGAGTGCTGCGGGTAAGCGCTTTTATTTTTTAACTTACTTTTTCGCGGGTTTTGTTTTAAATATCTAAACCCGGAAGTGGTCGCGCAGGGAGGTCTGGGAGAGAGAGATTTTTTTTTTCCCCAATAAATTGGAACAGAGAGGAATCCCGATACTCTACACTTGTAGAGTATCCCACCCTCCCTCCTCCTCTAACCTAAAAAAAAAGACCCAGTGAGAGCAGGGCTTTGGAGAAAACAGGAGGAGGAAAGGTAAGTTTAAAATTTTCATTCACTTTTTTTTTCCCTGTGTGTTTAAAAGGGCAATTATGAGTGTGAGGCCAGTATGTTGTTCCCAATGTAGGATGTGGGAGGTCCTGGAGGCTCCTAGCCTCCCGGACGACCATATCTGTGCTGGGTGTGTTGAGCTGCGGTTCCTAAGGGACCATGTTAGGGAACTGGAATTGCAGCTCGAGGACCTTCGCCGGGTTAGGGATAGTGAGGAGGTCATTGACAGGAGCTATCGGCAGGTGGTCACACCGGGACCACGGGAGGAGGGTAACTGGGTAACAGTGAGGAAGGAGAAAGCTCGGTTGATGGTGAGCACCCCGGTGGATGTGCCCCTTAATAATAAGTACTCCTGTCTGAGTACTACTGGGGAGGACAGCCCACCTGGGGGAAGCAGCGGTGGCAGTGTCTCTGGAGCTGAGCCTGGCCCAGTAGTGCAAAAGGGTAAGGAAAGGAGGGTAGTGCTAATTGGGGACTCTACGGTGAGGGGGTCAGATAGGCGTTTTTGCGGACACAGACGGGACTCTCGGATGGTGGTTTGCCTCCCTGGTGCAGGGGTCCGGGATGTCTCTGGTCGAGTCCCAGAAATCCTGAAGGAGCCGAAGGTCGTGATGCATATAGGTACTGCTGACATAGGTAGGAAGAGGGAAGGGGTCATGAAAAGAGAATATAGGGAGTTAGGTAGACAGCTGAGAAAGAGGAATGCAAAGGTAGTAATCTCGGGATTGCTGCCTGTGCCGCGGGAGAGTGAGAACAGGAATCGGTGGAGAATGAATGCGTGGCTGAGGGACTGGAGCAAGGGACAAGGATTTGGGTACTTGGATCATTGGGACCTCTTTAGGGGCTGGTGTGACCTGTTTAAAAAAGACGGGTGGCACTTGAATCCCAGGGGGACCAATATCCTGGCGGGAAGGTTGGCTAAGGCTACTGGAGAGACTTTAAACTAGAAAGGTTGGGGGGAGGGAATCGAAATGAGGGGACTGAGAGCGAGGAGGTTAGCTCGCAAATAGATAAGGAATGTAGACAGGGTAAGAGGGAGGTTAGACGAGTGATGGAGAAGGGAAGTGCTCAGGCTGAAGGTCTGAGATGTGTCTATTTTAATGCCAGGAGTGTAGTGAATAAAGTGGATGAGCTTAGAGCGTGGATTGCTGCTTCGAATTGTGATGTGGTGGCCATTACGGAGACTTGGATGTCTCAGGGACAGGACTGGGTGCTTCAGGTGCCGGGTTTTAGATGTTTCAGGAAGGACAGGGAGGGAGGCAAGAGAGGGGGGGGAGTGGCACTGTTGATCAGGGATAGTGTCACGGCTGTAGAGAAGGTGGACGCCGTGGAGGGATTGACTACGGAGTCTCTGTGGGTGGAGGTTAGGAACAGGAAGGGGTCGGTAACTTTGCTGGGTGTTTTCTATAGGCCGCCCAATAGTAACAGAGATGTTGAGGAGCAGATGGGGAAACAGATCCTGGAGAGATGCAGGAATAACAGAGTTGTCGTGATGGGAGATTTTAATTTCCCAAACATAGATTGGAATATCCCTAGGGCTAGGGGTTTGGATGGAGAGGAGTTTGTTAGGTGTGTCCAGGAGAGTTTCCTGACACAGTATGTGGATAAGCCTACTAGAGGAGAGGCTGTACTTGATCTGGTGCTGGCTAATGAACCTGGACAGGTGGAGGATCTCTCGGTGGGTGAGCATCTTGGGGATAGCGATCATAATTCTATCTCCTTCACGATAGCATTGGAAAGAGATAGGATCAGGCAGGCTAGGAAAGTGTTTCTCTGGAGTAAAGGGAAATACAGTGTCATCAGGGAGGAAATTAGACGGGTAAATTGGAAGGAGGCATTCTTGGGGAAAAGTACCGAAGGAAAGTGGAGGATTTTCAAGGAATGTTTGTCTGGAGCTCTGCATGACAACGTTCCGATGAGACAGGGGGGTGTTGGTAGGGTACAGGAACCGTGGTGCACGAAGGTTGTGATGAACCTGGTGAATAAGAAAAGAGAAGCGTACAGAAGGATCAGCGAGCTAGGAGGTGTTAAGGATTTAGAGGAGTATACGGGATGTAGGAAGGAGCTTAAGAAGGAAATTAGGAGAGCGAGAAGGGGTCATGAGAAGACCTTGGCGGGTAAGATTAAGGAGAATCCCAAGGCTTTCTACAAATATGTCAAGAGTAAAAGGATGAGATGTGAAGGCATAGGACCCTTAAAAGGTGAAGGGGGAAAAGTTTGTGCGGAACCGTTAGAAATGGCGGAGGTGCTTAATGAATACTTTACCTCGGTATTCACGGTGGAAAGGGATCTGGGTGGTTGTACTGCTGGTTTGCGATGGACAGAAAGGATCGAGCATGTGGACATAAAGAAAGAGGATGTGTTGGAACTATTGAATGGCATCAAGGTTGGTAAGTCGCCGGGACCGGATGGGATGTACCCCAGGTTACTGTGGGAGGCGAGGGAGGAGATTGCGGAGCCTTTGGCGATGATCTTTGCATCGTCGATGGAGACGGGAGAGGTTCCGGAGAATTGGAGGATTGCAGATGTGGTCCCTATATTCAAGAAAGGGAACAGGGACAGCCCGGGAAATTACCGACCGGTGAGTCTAACCTCAGTGGTTGGTAAGTTGATGGAGAGGATCCTGAGAGACAGGATTTATGATCATCTAGAGAAGTTTAGTATGATCAAAAGTAGTCAGCACGGCTTTGTCAAGGGCAGGTCGTGCCTTACGAGCCTGGTTGAGTTCTTTGAAAATGTGACCAAACACATTGACGAAGGAAGAGCGGTGGATGTGGTCTATATGGACTTCAGCAAGGCGTTCGATAAGGTCCCCCATGCAAGACTTCTTGAGAAAGTGAGAGGGCATGGGATCCAAGGGGCTGTTGCCTTGTGGATCCAGAACTGGCTTGCCTGCAGAAGGCAGAGAGTGGCTGTGGAGGGGTCTTTCTCTGCATGGAGGTCAGTGACCAGTGGAGTGCCCCAGGGATCTGTTCTGGGACCCTTGCTGTTTGTCATTTTCATAAATGACCTGGATGAGGAAGTGGAGGGATAGGTTGGTAAGTTTGCTGACGACACCAAGGTAGGTGGTGTTGTGGATAGTTTGGAGGGATGTCAGAAGTTGCAGCGAGACATAGATAGAATGCAAGACTGGGCGGAGAAGTGGCAGATGGACTTCAACCCGGATAAGTGTGTAGTGAATCATTTTGGCAGATCCAATGGGATGAAGCAGCAGTATAATATGAAGCGTACCATTCTTAGCAGTGTAGAGGATCAGAAGGACCTTGGGGTCCGGGTCCATAGGACTCTTAAATCGGCCTCGCAGGTGGAGGATGCGGTCAAGAAGGCGTACGGCGTACTAGCCTTCATTAATCGAGGGATTGAGTTTAGGAGTCGGGAGATAATGCTGCAGCTTTATAGGACCCTGGTTAGACCCCACTTGGAGTACTGCGCGCAGTTCTGGTCACCTCATTACAGGAAAGATGTTGAAGCCATTGAAAGGGTGCAGAGGAGATTTACAAGGATGTTGCCTGGATTGGGGGGCATGCCTTATGAGGATAGGTTGAGGGAGCTTGGTCTCTTCTCCCTGGAGAGACGAAGGATGAGAGGTGACCTGATAGAGGTTTACAAGATGTTGAGAGGTCTGGATAGGGTAGACTCTCAGAGGCTATTTCCAAGGGCTGAAATGGTTGCTACGAGAGGACACAGGTTTAAGGTGCTGGGGGGTAGGTACAGAGGAGATGTCAGGGGTAAGTTTTTCACTCAGAGGGTGGTGGGTGAGTGGAATCGGCTGACGTCGGTGGTGGTGGAGGCAAACTCGTTGGGGTCTTTTAAGAGACTTCTGGATGAGTACATGGGATTTAATGGGATTGAGGGCTATAGATAGGCCTAGAGGTAGGGATATGATCAGCGCAACTTGTGGGCCGAAGGGCCTGTTTGTGCTGTGGCTTTCTATGTTCTATGTTCTAAACACTCCCAGGACAGCTAAAGCACAGGATTATATAATGAATAAAGCTCCCTCTACACTGTCCCCATCAAACACTCCCAGTACAGGTACAGCACGGGGTTCGATACAGAGTAACGCTCCCTCTACAGTTCCTCCCATCAAACACTCCCAGGACAGCTACAGCACAGGGTGATATAATGAATAAAGCTCCCTCTATACTGTCCCCATCAAACACTCCCAGGACAGGTACAGCACGGGGTTAGATACAGAGTAAAGCTCCCTCTACACTGTCCCCATCAAACACTCCCAGGACAGGTACAGCACGGTGTTAGATACAGAGTAAAGCTCCCTCTACACTGTCCCCATCAAACACTCCCAGGCCAGGTACAGCACAGGTTAGATAAAGAGTAAAGTTCCTTCTATATTGTCCCCATCAAACACTTCCAATAAAGTTCTACACTGCCCCAACAACCCTTCTCATCTGAGTGACATTTGTTTCAATTTTGCATATCACCGTTCTGTGACATCACTCAGTGAAATGAAAAGCATTGCCAAGTTAGTGACAGTTTTTGCTGGTGTCTACTACTCAGCCAGAACTGAGCAAAGCTGTCCAAACTCTTCACACATTACCTCAACATCAAACAGACAAAATTCTGCTACACTGGAGTGTAGAAATGAACAAGTGGACACAGATTTTGTGACTACAATCAGCCCCACTATCATTACTTTCAGAGTGGTCCCCACAGTCCTAGTTGGCTGAACTATGGGTCCTTGGCTGAACCTTATCTTCAGCCAAGGTTGAAGAACATAGGCAGAATTCCCCAGAAAAGAAACCTTCCATCCAGCATGTCATCCCTTTGGAAAAGTGTTGAATGTTGGACGATTGTATGGAAGGATGGACAGTCATGGCAGGACACCTGGCAGATTTGATTTGATTTATTATTGTCACATGTATTGGGATACAGTTAAATGTATTTTTTTTCAAGCTGTACAGACAAAGAGTACATTGGGGAGAATGAAAGGATAGGGTGCAGAATATAGAATTGCAGTTACCAATAGAGTGAGGAGAAAGATCAGCTTAATATGTGATAGGACCATTCAAAAGTCTGGTGGCAGCAGAGAAGATGCTGTTCTTGAGTCAGTTGGTACGTGTTTTCAGACTTTTGTATCTTTTTCCTGACGGAAGAAGGTGGAAGAGAGTATGTCCAGGATGCGTGCTGTCCTTGATTATGCTGGCTGCTTTTCCGAGGCAACGGGAAGTGTAGACTGAGTCAATGGATGGGGGGCAGGTTTGTGTGATGGACTGGGTTATGTTCACAACTCTTCGCAGTTTCTTGTGGTCTTGGACAGAGCAGGAGCCATACCAAGCTGTGATACAACCAGAAAGAATGCTTTCTATGGTGCATTGGTAAAAATTGGTGACAATCATAGTGGACATGCTGAACTTCCTTAGCCTTCTGAGAAAGTAGAGGCATTGGTGGGCTTTCTTAACTATAACGTCAATGTGTAGGGACCAAGGACAGGTGGTTGGTGATCTGGACACCTAGAAACTTCGGAAGTATTGTGGATGCATTGGTGTACCAAGGGACAGCTTACATGTATTGAAAACCGCATGGCAACTTGGAAAAACCTTGAAGCAGAAAAGTTTAAGTCTGTGGTGACCAAGAGTGTTGTGCTCATGGCGGATTGGCCCTTCAGTTGCAACGCTGTGATATGGCACAACTCAGTGGCCTTCCCCTGGCCAGCTTCCAGCTCCTTAGTCCTGCTTAGATCTATCATGTGACTCATTTACTTTCCCAATTCCAGTTGTGTTGAAGGGTTGACACTTGGCATTTTAACCTGTCTTTTCTTCATAGATGCTGACAAATGTGTACATTTGCAGCATTTGCTATTTTTGTTTTAGGCTTGCGACATTTGTTTTATATCTTATGGCCTGAACAAGCTTAATAACAAATTGCTGCCTGCTATCTCAATTTTCAGTGCTCTCTGCCATTTTTTTTCATAGGCCAAAAAGCGGTGGGGAACTGAATATCATATTCTTGCATGTTTTTCTTCTCCCCGTTCCATGCGGTGACCCCACATTTTTTGACTACAATCCCTCCTCCCACTGTCATCACTTTTAGAGTCCCCATTGTCCTAGGGTAATGCATATCTTCAGCCAAGTTTGAAGAACGTAGGCACAATTTCCCAGAAAAGAACCTATTCTATTGAAATCACTATGCCAGGTTCAATCTCGGGTCTGTGCTGACTAGGCTGATCTAAGCCAAGGGATTGCTGGTGTATGATAGAAGTGGTTTCAGTACCCCATGTAATACCGTTATTATTATGTGCCTTGTCCATTCAGTTTTAGTTTGAATGTGAAGCACTAGATATAATAATTCCGATGAAGAGTCACAACCTGAAAAGTTAACTTTGTTTATCTCTCCACAGATGCTGCCAGACCTTGTATATTTCCAGCATTTTCTGTTTTTATTTCAGATTTTCAGCATCCACGGAGTTTTGCTTTTGTTCTAGGTAACCCTAGTTTGGCTTTTGCCTTATAGACCCAACTCTCCTCTTTGCCTGGAGTGGGAGCCGCAATTCTATTTTCACACAGCCTAGGCTTCCAGGAGCAAATAGTTTTGTAAACTAATCCTATATTTTATAATGTTGCACAGAGCTCAGACTTTGGGACAGGGAATTTTGGCTGCACACAAAGAATAATAGCTTGCTCAAGGGGCTGCTCTTTGCGTGAATCTAGATGCAGTGATTATTCTACGATGTGGGGCACCAGCCTGCTGTCCTTACCTGCTGTCGACACAGGGGTAATGGTAAACCATAGGCTCTTGAGTGGTAAGGTGGTCAAAGGCTACGGGGAAAAGGCCGGAGAATGGGGTTGAGAAACTTATGAGTCATGATTGAATGGTGGAGCAAGCTTTATGGGCCAAATGGCCTAATTCTGCTCCTATATCTTATGATCTTATAGCTGTGGCCCCAGGATTACAGTCATAACCAGAAACATTATATGTGCTAACAATTTACCACCACAGTATGTTTTTATAAGTTATGTCAACAATAAGATATGATGTACTATTCCTAATCTTCAATTATAAGATATTTCAGCATTTCCTAGAACGGCCTGATGTGATCATGTGCAAAGTTCTATTTTTAAACTTTATAACATGATTATTTCTGGTATTATATAGTGAATCGGAATTTTTTCCATTAATTTTCTGCACTTTATTCCCACATCCGTATCTTGATTGTAAAGATTCTTGCCAGCATATGGTTCCACAAGGATCTTCTTGGTATGTCGCCCAATTTTCAGGCTTAATTCATGTACCTCAAGAGTGAGCTTCAAGGTGGTGTTCAACTTGGGGGAACGGCATCAGAGCTATTCCCGATCTTGTCTTTAACTGCAGCCTGCTTCATCCCTCCCTATGTCTGGAACCTGCTGCAGCCCTACAATTCCTCAAGAGCTTTACATTCCAACAACTGTGGCATCTTGTGCATCCGCCATTCCCTTCACCCCACCATTGCGTTGCAATGCAGTCAATCATTCTAGACCTGGAATTCTCTCCTTAAATCTCTTCACCTATCTCTGCTCCAATAGGTAATTTCTTTAAGCCTGCCCCTTTGGCCAAGCTTTTGGATCACTCCCCCTCCCTACATATATCCTTCTTTGGCTTGATGTCAGTGTTTGCCTGATTAATCCTCCTTTGCGTAGCATGGCCTGTTTTACTATTGTTATGGTTCAGGTTAGAAACTGTTTTATGAAGCCCACCTGAATCATAAGCTTTGCATCTTTGAATTTGACTAGGATAAGCATGAAATGTTTCACTTCAGGTATGATTCAAATGATCCACTAGGGAGCTTTTATCAAACAAAGTTTATTTAAGAATACAGTTAACATGTATGGTAATAAAATTAGCAAGAACTTTTATCAATTACAAACACGAAACAAAACAACCACTATAATGTATAGCTTTTAATGAATATCTCTAATGTGTTCCAGTTAAAACCAAAATCCAATAAACAAAACCCTTTAAACAGACTTATCACTGCACAGGCTAAAGCTCACATGGTACTGGAATCCAGTTCCCTGGGTTGAATGCTGATTTCAAATGATCTTGAAAACTCAGAGCAGCTTGCAGTCTTCAGCTTCTCAAAAACATAGATTCTTTACTGCAGCATGGCAACAAGCCTTTCTTTCAGCTGACCGGTAAAACTTTCAAAGCAAAATAGAGAGAGACATTTTCAGCTATGCTTCTAACACTGCAGCCAAAACGAAACTAAAAACAACCCTTGTCATCTGACCGGCACACAGTGTTTTTCCTCCTCCCACCAATGACATCACCTAAGGCTGTGAGCTGAGAAACACTGACTGAGAGCTGCAGAGATCATGATTTTAAAAAAATCTCTTAAAGGGACATTAACGTCACACTATATACTATATAAATGCAAGTTGTTGTTACATGAGCCCACTTTCTAGCATGGATAATGAACAGGAGCAGCAATCCTGGCTGATTTACATGGGTACTGAAACCACTTTTATCATGTACTATCAACCCCTTGGCTTAGATCAACCTAGTCAGCACAGTCCCGAGATTGAGCCTGTCATTTTCCTCATCTATATAGCTCAATACCAGGCAATACAGTGTATCGGGGTGCTCAAGCACTGAAAAGTGTCTATTTGGCCAACTCAGTAAGACAACAATGTTGAATGACAGAACACAGAAGGAGAGAAGTTTTAAAATTAAATGGAACAAAAGAAGCCTTGTCTGGCTTTTCTGAAATATGAAAAAGGTGAATTAAGTTAATCTTCAAACCTCTAAATCACTCGAGGTTTAATTTTGGCCGTGTGCTATTCTCAGTGCGCTGATGAACACACTCATTCAATTCCTGTCTGTACTATTTTAGTACAGTCATTAACCTGGTTAAAATAGAGGCTGAATTGTCACTTATTTTTGGTGCTGTGGCTTCTCATTACTATGATACACAAGTCATCGCTCCTCTGTTGACACTACAGAATCCCAGGTTAATAATCATCTCACTTTTAAATTTAGCTTCCTCATTCTGTAGCCTCTCTCAGAGAGTGGCCTCTCCCACTCAATAATTAATTGTATTTATGGAGAACAGTATATGATGTTGGCTACATACATACATACATATAAACATACTAATTAAGAGCAGGAATAGGCCATTCAGCCCCTCGTGACTGCTGCACCATTTGATAAGATCAAGGCTAATCTGATTATGGCCTCTACCTTCCTATCGACCCCTATAACTTTTGACTCCCTTGTTAATCAAGAATCCATCTAATTCAACCTTAAAAATATTCAATGACCCAGCCTCCATTGATTTCAGGGGAAGAGCATTCCACAGACTAATAAGCGGCATGGTGGCACAGTGGTTAGCATGCTGCAATAATTCCTGACTTGGGTCACTGTCTGTGCAGAGTCTGCATGTTCATCCCATTGTAAGTTTTAGGACAAATCCTCCATGATTAAAGAACCCAGGGATAAGGAGAATGGACAATTTGTTAAAATGGCCTGCTGGCTGTCAAAACTCCCAAGCGCGAACCTGTCGGTGGCCCTTTACAGCCACATGAATATGCAAGAGGCTGGGAATAACGAGAAGGTCGAGACAGGGATGATCTAATCAACAGGAAACAAAGGAGAAACCATGGCCAGCAGACGAGGAGTAAATAGCCCAGCAGCAAGACAATGAGAACAGAGATCAGTCCATCCACGGGCAACATTAAGACCCATCTCGCTGATGGGATACCAATCAGGCCAATTCTGAAAACATTTAAAAGACATTAAAATATCGATTAAGCGCGGCCCTGACAGTTCCGGCCCTTTATTCCAGTCGATCGAAACTACCAGTGATCAGAAACTGTTTTGTGTGAGAGAATCACCGGTGAGGTTTAAAAAGGGACAAGAAAGCTCTGGCTCTCTCTCTCGCTCCCGATGTGTGCCCGCTCTCTCTCTCTTAGCTTTTCGCCTCTCCCTCCTGGCACTTGGCTCTTCAGCTCTCGCACCACGTGTACCCGCTCCTGCCCGCCAGCTGGACCCGCATCAAGACAAGTAAAGCCGCTCTCAAAGTTGTAAGTACCTCCGCCGGCTGAAGTTCCCGATATAAGGTAGAGGACGAGGGTTGAAAGGGGGTGGTGTTTAGTGAAGTTAAGTGTGATAAGACTTTGTAAAAGTAAGAATTTGCGTTGTGCCGATAGTGTTTCCTCCCATAGAAAATAGTTTAAAGTATAAGCTTTGTTATTGTATGGTGTGGTGTTGGGAAGGTGGATTTGCTGTTTGAATAAATTAGTGTAACTTTGAAACCCGTTTGGAGCTTGTCTTGCTTTTCTGTTCTCTGATCCGTACTCTGGCGGGGTCACAATTCCAAGAGCTCTCACCGTAAATCTGGAGTCTGGAACCAAGGGTGATCTGAGCGCCTCGAAAACGCTCACTCGGGGGAAACGACTGCTCAGGGATAAACAGTGCAGTTTCCCTCTTTCTCTCTCTCGTGGAAACTACCTGAGTGAGGTGGTTACAGGGTGGCCGTTTGCTCCACCAACGAGAGAGAGAATCACCCAGGCGTTGGTGGTGGTCAGGATACCTGGTGTTGAATAAGGTCCAGGTCACTGGTTAGGTATAAACAGTGAGCCAGGCCCAGCGCTCTCTCTCTGGCGGAAACTGCCCCAGTGCGGCGTTCCTCGGCTTTGAAGTTTCAGAGCCCGCTGGAAAGAGACCCCACAGGTACTGCTGCACACCGATACCAGCCTGTGAGTAAAGGAAACAGACCCGCTACACCGTGTCTGCGTGGGTTTCCTCCGGGTGCTCCGGTTTCCTCCCACAGTCCAAAAGATGTGCTGGTTATGGTGCATTGGCCGTGCTAAATTCTCCCTCAGTGTACCCGAGCAGGCGCCGGAATGTGGCAACTCGGGGATTTTCACAGTAACTTCATTGCAGTGTTAATGTAAGCCTACTTGTGACTAATAAATTAACTTTAACTCTGAGAAAAAGTATTTCTCTTCACCTCCATCTTAAATGGGAGACCCCTTATTTTTAAACTGTGTCTGCTCGTTCTCGGATCTCCCACAAGGGGAAACCACTTGGCATGCACCCACCCTGTCAAGCTCTCTCAAGATCTTATATGTTTCACTAAGATCACCTCTCGTTCTTCAAAACTCCAGTGGATACGGGACCAACCTATCCAACTTTTCCTTATAAGATAACCCCTTCACCCCAGGAATCAGTCGAATGAACCTTGTCTGAATGTTTCTAATGCAATTAGATCATTTCTTAAGTAAGGAGGCCAAAATTATACACAAAACTCCAGATGTGGACTCACCAACTACAACCAGACTTCCCTACTTTTATATTCATTTCCCTTGCTATAAACACCAGTGTTTCATTTGCCTTCCGAATCACTTGCTGTACCTGCATACCAGCTTTTTGTGATTGATGTACCCGGACACCCAGATCCCTCTGTACCGCAGTGTTCTGCAACCTCTCTCCATCTAAATAATACACTGCTTTTCTATTCTTCCCGCCAAAGTTCCCATTTACCCACATTATACTCCATATGCCAAGTTTTTTACTCACTCACCCCACTTGTCGATATCCTTTTGCAGACTCCTTATGTCCTCTTCACAACCAACTCTCCTATCTACCCTTGTGTCATCAGCAAATTTAGCATATAGACATCTGGTCCCTTCATCCAAGTTATTGATGCAGATTGTAAATAGTTAAAGCCCTGGCACTGATCCCTGTGGCACCACACTAGTTATAGCTTATCGACCGAAAACTGACGCATTTATCTGAACTCTCTCCTTCCTGTTAGCTAACCAATCTTCTCTTCATGCTAATATGTTATCCCCTACACCATGAGCTCTTACTTTATGTAGTAACCTTTGATGTGGCATCTTATGGATGCCACATCAAGTATGGATAAAGTAGACGTGGAGCAGATGCTTCCTCTTATCGGGCATTCTAGGGCGAGAGGTCTGAGGATAAGGGGTGGCAAATTTAAAATAGAATTGAGGAGAAACTACTTCACCCAATGCATATTCAGTCAGTTTCATTTTCTCAGTGCCCTGTTATAACCTCCTTAATAATGGATTTTAACATTTCCCCTATGACAGACGTTAGGCTAACTGGCCTGTAGTTTCCTGCTTTATGTCTCCTTCCTTTCTTGAACAGAGGAGCTACATTTGCTGTCTTCCAATCTGATGAGCTGTTTCCAAAATCTATGAAATTTTGGAAAATTATAACCAACGCATCGACTATCTCTGCAGCCACTTCTGTTAAGCCCTGAGGAAGCAATCCATCAGGTCTCGGGGACTTTTGAGGAAGTGACAAAAACGGTTGATGAAGGAAGGGCCGTGGATGTCGTCTATATGGATTTCAGTAAGGCATTTGACAAAGTCCCACATGGCAGGTTGGTTGAGAAGGTTAAGGCTCATGGGATACAAGGAGAAGTGGCTAGATGGGTGGAGAACTGGCTTGGCCATAGGAGACAGAGGGTAGTGGTCGAAGGGTCTTTTTCCGGCTGGAGGTCTGTGACCAGTGGTGTTCCGCAGGGCTCTGTACTGGGACCTCTGCTATTTGTGATATATATAAATGATTTGGAAGAAGGTGTAACTGGTGTAATCAGCAAGTTTGCGGATGACACGAAGATGGCTGGACTTGCGGATAGCGAAGAGCATTGTCGGGCAATACAGCAGGATATAGATAGGCTGGAAAATTGGGCGGAGAGGTGGCAGATGGAGTTTAATCCCGATAAATGCGAAGTGATGCATTTTGGAAGAAATAATGTAGGGAGGAGTTATACAATAAATGGCAGAGTCATCAGGAGTATAGAAACACAGAGGGACCTAGGTGTGCAAGTCCACAAATCCTTGAAGGTGGCAACACAGGTGGAGAAGGTGGTGAAGAAGGCATATGGTATGCTTGCCTTTATAGGACGGGGTATAGAGTATAAAAGCTGGAGTCTGATGATGCAGCTGTATAGAACGCTGGTTAGGCCACATTTGGAGTACTGCGTCCAGTTCTGGTCGCCGCACTACCAGAAGGACGTGGAGGCGTTAGAGAGAGTGCAGAGAAGGTTTACCAGGATGTTGCCTGGTATGGAGGGTCTTAGCTATGAGGAGAGATTGGGTAGACTGGGGTTGTCCTTGGAAAGACGGAGAATGAGGGGAGATCTAATAGAGGTGTACAAGATTATGAAGGGTATAGATAGGGTGAACAGTGGGAAGCTTTTTCCCAGGTCGGAGGTGACGATCACGAGGGGTCACGGGCTCAAGGTGAGAGGAGCGAAGTATAACTCAGATATCAGAGGGACGTTTTTTACACAGAGGGTGGTGGGGGCCTGGAATGCGCTGCCAAGTAGGGTGGTGGAGGCAGGCACGCTGACATCGTTTAAGACTTACCTGGATAGTCACATGAGCAGCCTGGGAATGGAGGGATACAAACGATTGGTCTAGTTGGACCAAGGAGCAGCGCAGGCTTGGAGGGCCGAAGGGCCTGTTTCCTGTGCTGTACTGTTCTTTGTTCTTTGTTCTTTGTCAGCCTCTAGTTCTAATAATTTTCTCAGTACCCCTTCCCCGGTGATTGTAATTGTTTGGAGTTCCTCCCTCCCTCTCAGCTCCTGATTTACAATTATTTCTGGGATGTTACTTCTGTTTTCTACAGTGGAGACAGACACAAAGGGTGGAATTTTACCGCCTGGGCAGGCGAGGCTTGCAGAACGGCGTTCCCCATTGGCCTCAGGTGGGATCTTACGAGCCTCGGGCGGATGAGGCGGTAAAATTCTGGCAAAAGCATCTTCAATGTTTCTACCATTTCCCTATTTCCCACTATTAATCCCCAAGATTCATTCTCCAGAGAACCAATACTCCCCTTAATTACTCTTTTCCTTTTTAAATCCTTGTAGAAATTTTTATTATCCGTTTTTGTATTTGTAGATAGCTTTCTCTTGTACTCTTAACTTCTCGCTCTTTTTGTTTAGTCATTCTTTGCTGGTCTTTTATTTCTGTCCTTGCTTCTGACCTATCACTAATCTTTGCAAAATTGTGCACTTTTTCTTTCAATTGGATACCGTCTTTAACTTCCTTGAGTTAAAGTGCATCTTTAAGTGCATCCTTCTTATGAAGTTCAAAGAGGAAACTTGCTCCCATACTCACCTGCTCTTGCCTCCTTCCCCCATCTGATGTTACCTCCACAATTGTCCTCTGGCAACATCGATAGCCAGCACCCCTTTCAACAGTCACTGCCCAATGCATATTCAGTCCAGTCACACAGTATCGGTCACCCCCTTGTGCCAGTATGCTGCACGTAGTGGCAAAACGTTACCAGCCCTCCTGATTTGGGGAATGTGTGTGATATGGGTGGATATGAAGGAAGAGGAGGAAAATAAAATAAAGTAATATATACTGTGCACTATCCAATATTATGATTGTACATACAAGCAAAGTACTGCGGATGCTGGAAATCTGAAATAAAAACTGAAAATGCTGGATAAACTCAGCAGGTCTGGCAGCATCTGTAGAGAGAGAAACAGAGTTACTGTTTCAAGTCCGTATGGCCATTTCTCTGGGGTTTCTGCTGAAGCTATGGTAGGAGATCAGGAGAAACTTCATAGACATTCTACCCCTCACTTTAGGCTCACACCTAAAGAATGACCACCTGGAATGGGGTTCCAGCACTTTCAGGAGAGATGGAGAGAGAATAATTTGTATTAAATTCAGAAATAAAGGCCGGAATTCTCTGATCTCGTCCGCGGCTGGGATTCTCTGGTCTTGCTGCAGTGAATGGAATTTCGGCTGGGCTCCAAATTCTCCATTCTCGCCTTGCTGACAAGTCTGACATCAGAGAATTCCGGCCAAAGTTTGATTTGATTTGAGTTGATTTATTATTGTCACATGTATTGGGATACAGTGAAAAGTATTGTTTCTTGCGCGCTATACAGACAAAGCATACTGTTCATAGAGAAGGAAAGGAGAGAGTGCAGAATGTAGTCATAGCTAGGGTGTAGAGAAAGATCAACTTAATGCGAGGTAGGTCCATTCAAAAGTCTGACAGCAGCAGGGAAGAAGCTGTTCTTGAGTCAGTTGGTACGTGACCTCAGACTTTTGTATCTTTTTCCCGACGGAAGAAGGTGGAAGAGAGAATGCCCGGGGTGCGTGGGGTCCTTGATTATGCCGGCTGCTTTTCCGAGGCAGTGTCTCTTGCTGGAATCTCATTTTAACAGTTCAATCATTCAAGGAAAAGTGATTGTGAACATTTGGTTCTTGGGGTTGAGCCTTCCTACAAAGTGAACGCTGAATGTGTTTTTTCTCTATTTGCTTTCTTAGTGTGTGGTCAGATAAATGACCCTCAGTATGGTCCTGACTGGATTGGATATTCCTGCAGTACAGAGGGGCATGACAGGATCTATGAAACAGCTGAATGTAATTTGGGCTGTTAATGGCAAAACATGCAATTTGCACAAGTAATTCTTTATTTTCCCTCCCCACAATCTTTTCTCCATCTCTCCTGGATGACCCATGCTTGGTTGCAGGGTCCAGGGGTACCATATTCCTTCAGCGTCTAGTCCAAGTGCCCATTCTTCAGTTGTGAGCTGGTAGGATATATGAAGGCTAGGAGCATTAAAGCTGAACCCAAGCATATCCTTAACCAATGAATATACACATGGGCCGGAACTCTACCACCTCTCCCGCCACAGAATCGACGCGGGCGAGGGTCCGACAACGGAAATCTCCGTTGACCTTGGGCGGGAATTTCCAGTCTCGCCCGAGCAAGGCTGTAAAATCCTGCCCAGTGTCTTTCCAGCAGGATGCACTGGATAGAGTTCAGGTGGAGTAAACCAGGCCGATGCTCCCCTCTTTCCTTGACCAACATCCAAGGGCAATTTACCAAAGCAAAATACTGCGGCTGTTGAAAATCTGGATTAAGAACAGAAAATGCTGGAAATTCTCAGCAGGTCAGGCAGCATCTGTGGAGAGAGAAACAGAGTTAATGTTTCAGGTCGCTGATCCTCAACAGAAACTTGTTGCATCTCAGCTGCTGAAATCAGCGAAGTCAACCTTTTAACGGAATTACTGTTTACCCATCAAATCATCGAGGGAACTAAAAAAAAATGACTCAGTGAAAATGCTTCATTCAGTGAGTGTGGATTGAAAACGCGATAGCTGGAAATAGGAGCAATTTGGCATCCACCAAACTTCTCTTTTTTTCAATTTTATGGACTGCTTTGGATCAAGAGTGATGCAGTGCAAGACCCTCCTCCGCGATGCACAAAATACAGCCGTGGCACCAAGTCAGGTAAAAAGTGACATATGGAAAAGGAAATGAACCCCATTGTTCTACAGCACGCTGATCGCTGCAGTGCTTGCACAGCCTTGCCCCTGCTAACTTGCCATTTTGCTGAACTGCTACAACGTCACTCTGTCCTGCAGCAACAAGCTAGCAGCACAACTGTTTTCAAGGTAGCTGTCACTATTTTTCTCTTTATATTAAAATTATAGTAAAAGTTAGGTGGCACGGTGGCCCAGTGGTTAGCACTGCTGCCTCACAGCGCCAGGGACCCGGGTTCGATTCCCGGCCTTGGGTCACTGTCTGTGCGGAGTCTGCACGTTCTCCCCGTGTCTGCGTGGGTTTCCTCCGGGTGCTCCAGTTTCCTCCCACAGTCTGAAAGACGTGCTGGTTGGGTGCATTGGCCATGCTAAATTCTCCCTCAGTGTACCCGAACAGGCGCCGGAGTGTGGCGACTAGGGGATTTTCACAGTAACTTCACTGCAGTGTTAATGTAAGCCTACTTGTGACACTAATAAATAAATTTAAACTTTAAGTTAACGTGTGGCACCAGAGGCAACTGAAGATTCAACAGTCACTGATCACACCGCTTTTAAAGGAGATAAAACCTTGATAAAACCAGCTATATAAAAGCTTGGTTCGGCCGCCTTTGGAGTATTGCGTGCAGTTCTGGTCACCACACTATCAGAAGGATGTGGAAGCTTTGGAGAGAGCGCAAAGAAGGTTCACCAGGATGTTGCCGGGTCTCGAGGGTGTTGGCTATGAGGAGAGGTTGAATAAACTGGGATTGTTTTCACTGGAAAGACGGAGGCTGAGGGGAGACCTGATTGAGGTCTACAAAATGATGAGAGGCACAGACAGGGTGGATAGTCAGAGCCTTTTTCCCAGGGTGGAAGTGTCAATTTCAAGGGGGCACAGGTTCAAAGTGAGAGGGGGAAAGTTTAAGGGAGATGTGCGGGGGAAGTTTTTCACACAGAGAGTTGTGCGTGCTGGGAACGCGCTGCCAGAGGTGATGGTGGAAGCAGGCACATTAGCAACATTTAAGAGGCATCTTAAATGAGTACATGGATAGGGAGGGAATAGAGGGACACGGAGTGAGAGCAGAAGGCTGTTTTTAGTTTAGTTAGGGCATCACATCGGCACAGGCTTGGAGGGCCGAAGGGCCTGTTCCTTTGCTGTACTTTTCTCTGTTTTTTGCTCTTTGATAATTGGCAGAAAGTGACAGTAAATATTAGATCCAAAAAAAGGATGGTCCTCATTAGCTTAGAGGATGAATGGTATAATGCCAAGACAGAAAGATCAGGAAGGTTCTCAGGTTTGAGCCTGCAGTCTGTGCTGACTCAATTGATTTAAGCTGGGACAGAGTTGGCTCAGTGGAGGGAGGGAGAAATCAGCCAGGATTTGCATTCTTGACTACTATCCAGTGACTGCTACTATAAAGTGTTGTCCAAGCTCACAAACAAGATGGCCATGCAGTTTTCCCTTGTATGAGTCACTGCCTTCAGGTGGAGAAGAGAGGATTAACAATGTCAACAACCTGTATTTAGATAGCACCTTTAATATCACACACCATAGGGGCATTGTGAAGCAAGATTTGACACTGAGCCACATAAGGAGATATGAAGGCAGGTGGCCAAAAGCTTGGTCAAAGAGGTAGATTTTAAAGAGCATCCTAAAGGAGGAAAGGGAGGGAGCGAGGTTCAGGGAGGGAATTCCAGAGCTTAGGGCCCAGGCAGCTGAAGCCTCAACAATGGAGGAATTAAAATTTGGAATACTCAAGGGTCCAGAATTAGAGGAGCGCAGGTATCTCGGAGGGTTGTGGGGCTGCAGGAGATTACAGTGATAGAGAGGGGCAAGGCCATGGAGGGATTTGAAAACAAGGATAAGATTTTTAAAATGTAAGCATTGTTTAACTGGGAACCATTGTAGATAGATTAGTGAGCGCAGATCAAGTGAAAGATCAACTGGGATAAGGTGACTATGAAAGATGAAGGATTGTATCCTGAGTTCCAGTTTGGAGGAATGTAATGACTCAGGAACATAGTCTATTACAGAATGTAAAGTAAAACCACTACCAGGCGTACACACACTAGTCCCTGTCTGGGACTACAATTCAGCAGGCCCAGTCCTGGACCTGCCTTATCAAAGGCTCAGGTAGTGAGTTCCAGCTGGGCTGGCCACTGCCTGTTACCAGGGAAACTCATACTCAATAAGCCCCTCAGAGATGAATCAGTGATTCCCCATGGACCTCTTGGGGGTTATCACAAGGAGTGTGATGACCCTACATCATTCAACAACAGCAACGTATATTTATATAATGCCAATTATGTAATGAAACATCCCAAGGTGTTTCGCAAGAGCATTACAAAGCAAAATCTGACACCAAGCCACATAAGGGGATACTAGTCAGATGACCAAAATCTTGGTCAAAGGGATGGCCTTTAAGGATTTTTTTAAAGGAGGAAAGCAAGTTGAAGAGGTTTAGGGAGGGAATTCCTGAGCTTGGCGCCTTGGCAGCTGAAGGCACAGCCACTAATGGAGCAATCAAAACTGGGGATGCATAAGAGGCCAGAATTAGATAAGCACAGATACCTTGGAGGGTTGTGGGGCTGCAGGAGATTACAGAGATAGCAAGGGGTGAGGTTATGGAGGAATTCGAAAGCAAGGATGAACTATTTTTATATCATAAAATACATCTGTGGTATATCTTGTTCATATGAAGTTGCAGACAGGCTCTTGTACTCTGAGTATCAAATTGAGTTGCTGCTGAAAGAGTTATTTGTATCTTTGTGGTGAACCATCGTTGGTTCCCAGTGGATAGTACTGAGCCAGGGTCTGGCCAGTACTACAAGTATGTATATATGTTGCTGTTGGGTTAGGGATGGGTTGTGCTATTGTTGCTGTTGGGGTTAGGGTGGGGTTGTTACACCTTTGTACTGTAGTGTTGTGGCACATCCCAGTCGGGCTCCGCCTCCTGGGAGAGGTATAAAGGTCCCTGCTCTGGCCGGGACCCCTTCAGTCTGGGATAGTGTATATAATTAGTAGCTGCTTTGTTACAGCAAATAAAAGCCTTTATTTCCTGAGCATCAAGCCTTGTGTATGATAACGCGCATCAATTTTATTTGCTGTAAATAAACTCTCGTCGAAGAAAAAAAAAAGAGTATGGAGCAGATACTGAAGCCGGAACGCCTTACACTAGATCCACGTGCGGTGGGCGCTTCTAACACCTTCGACCACTGGCTGAAGTGTTTCGAAGACTACCTGGCAGCCTCCGCAGCGGTCACCACAGATGATGACAGACTCCGGGTCCTCCATGCGAGGGTAAGCGACACTGTCTACCTCGCAGTCCGTGCGGCCACCGATTACACAAAGGCCCTCGAGCTTCTGAAGAAGCGTTATATCAAACCGCCCAACGAAATACACGCTCGTTACCTCTTAGCCACTCGACGACGGCAGTCTGGCGAAACGATGGAGGAATACGTGAACGAGCTCCTACAGCTAGCCAGGGGTCGCTGAGTTTGGCACCATCACCCACGTGCGACCTATGGGAGCGGTCATGTTGGTCGGCACCGACCGCGAACGACCAGCAGGGGTCATCCTCGTCGATTTCAGCTGCCTGCAGTGGCGCTCATGAACCAACGGTGGCGTCGATCATCCTGGACCAGGCCAAGCCTCATAGACTTGACAAATCTATGATGAACATCCAGGTAAATGACCACTTGGTTTATTGTCTGTTTGACAGCGGAAGCACTGAGAGCTTTATCCACCCAGACACTGTGAAGCGGTGTGGACTCCGGATTCAACCTGTCAAACAGACAATTTCTATGGCATTGAGGTCCCGGTCTGTCACCGTGCTAGGGAGTTGCGTGGTAACTTTAACGGTGCAAGGCACAGTTTACGAGCGTTTCAAGCTCCTAGTGTTGCCGTACCTTTGCGCGCCAATACTTCTCGGACTCAACTTCATGGTCCACTTGAGGAGTGTAACCCTACAGTACGGTGGGCCACTTCCTTCGCTTTCAGTGGGAGAACAGCAGCCTCCAAATTGCCCAACGCGCCCCGCCTGTAGCCTCTCGACGCTGAAGATCACCACACCCTCCCTGTTCCAGAATCTTGTGCCAGGCTGCAAGCCCATTGCGACTAAGAGTAGGCGTTACAGCACTGAGGATCGGATCTTCATTCGATCTGAACTTCAGCGGCTCCTCAAAGAAAGGATCATACAACCCAGCGCTAGTCCGTGGAGGGCGCAGGTCATGGTGGTAAAGAGCGGGAACAAACCCCGGATGGTCATTGACTATAGTCAGACCATTAATCGATACACGCAGCTGGATGCGTATCCCCTCCCGCGCATATCTGATATGGTCAATCAGATTGCGCAGTACCGGGTGTTCTCCACCATAGACCTCAAGTCTGCCTACCACCAACTCCCCATCCGCCCAGAGGACCGACAATACACGGCTTTTGAGGCAGATGGTCGCTTGTATCACTTTCTCAGGGTTCCCTTTGGTGTCACCAATGGGGTCTCGGTCTTCCAGCGTGCTATGGACCGAATGGTGGACCAGAACGGGCTGCGGGCTACCTTCCCGTACCTGGATAATGTCACCATCTGTGGCCATGACCAGCAGGACCACGACACGAATCTCCTGAATTTCCTACGCACTGCATCTCGCCTGAACCTGACCTACAACAGGGAGAAGTGTGTGTTCCGTACGCGCCGTTTAGCCATCCTAGGATACGTGGTGGAAAACGGGGTCATTGGCCCTGATCCAGACCGTATGCGCCCCCTTTCTGAACTTCCCCTGCCCACTAGTGCAAAAGCACTGAGAAGATGCTTAGGCTTCTTCTCTTATTATGCGCAGTGGGTTCCCAATTACGCGGACAAAGCCCGTCCGCTCATTAAGTCCACGACTTTTCCCCTAACGCCAGAGGCCCGATTGGCCTTCTATAAGTTAAAAGCCGACATCGCGAAAGCCACGATGCACGCTGCAGACGAGTCCATCCCCTTTCAGGTGGAGAGCGATGCATCTGATTTCGCCCTGGCCACCACACTTAACCAGGCGGGCAGGCCCATCGCATTTTTTTCCCGCACCCTCCAAGGCCCCGAAATCCGGCATTCAGCGGTGGACAAGGAGGCCCAGGCCATTGTGGAGGCCGTCAGACACTGGCGCCATTACTTGGCGGGAAAACGGTTCACCCTGATCACGGACCAGCGGTCCGTGGCGTTCATGTTTAACAACACGCAGAGGGGCAAGATCAAGAATGACAAGATCTTGCGGTGGAGAATTGAACTCTCCACCTATAACTATGACATCATGTATCGTCCAGGGAAACTCAATGAGCCCTCGGATGCCCTCTCGCATGGAACATGTGCCAGTATACAGGAGGACCGTTTGCAGGCTCTCTATATTGACCTATGCCATCCTGGGGTCACTCGGCTCTACCACTTTATAAAAGCCCGCAATCTGCCCTACTCGGTGGAGGACGTCAGGTCCATAACAAGAAGCTGTCGGGTATGCGCGGAATGCAAACCGCACTTTTACCGACCTGACCGGGCATATTTAGTCAAGGCCACTCGTCCCTTCGAGAGACTGAGTGTCGATTTTAAGGGCCCCCTTACCTTAACAGATCGGAATGTGTACTTCCTCAACATCATTGACGAGTACTCTAGATTCCCTTTTGTTATTCCCTGCTCTGATACATCCGCTGCCACGGTTATCAAGGCATTTCGTGATCTCTTTACCCTGTTCGGGTACCCCGGCTACATTCACAGCGACAGGGGCTCGTCGTTCATGAGCGATGACTTGAGGCAATACCTGCTCTCATACGGGATTGCCTCTAGTAGGACCACGAGCTACAACCCTAGGGGTAACGGACAGGTGGAACGTGAGAATGCTACAGTCTGGAAGGCTGTCTTACTGGCGTTGAAGTCAAAAAGCCTTCCAGTCTCCCGTTGGCAAGAGGTGCTCCCTGATACGCTCCATTCTATTCGCTCACTCCTGTGTACGGCAACCAATGCTACTCCCCATGAGAGGGTGTTTTCATTCCCTCGGAAGTCTTCCTCGGGGACCTCATTACCGTCTTGGTTGACGTACTCAGGACCCGTCCTCCTGCGGCGACATGTAAGGGCCCGCAAGTCTGACCCGTTGGTCGAACAGGTCCATCTCCTCCACACCAACCCTCAGTATGCCTATGTGGCATACCCTGACGGGCGAGAGGACACGGTCTCGATCCGAGACCTGGCGCCAGCAGGGGACGTAGCAACCCCTGTCGCTCCCATACCCCCTGTTACAAACCCCTTAACTCTTGTTTCTCCCCCGGACACGGCGCTGGCAGCATCGGGACCATTGCTTAACCATTTTACTCCCGTGTACAGCTTGCCTGAGCCCAGAAGATGGTCGCCACTTCAGGGCGTGTCGGGACTCCATGGATTACTGTCACCTCAGGGTCAACCGGCCTGTGAGTCTGTGGAGGAACAGCTGGACATCGCCTTGGGGAGAACGCCACCGCAAGTGCCTACTCCGGTGTCACCGCCGGTATTGAGGAGGTCACAACGACGGTGCGGTCCCCCTGACCGTCTGAACTTATAGACTGATGACAAATTATTCTATTTTTGTACCCCGCCGGCCTTTGTTCTCAAAGGAGGGGTGAATGTGGTGAACCATCGTTGGTTCCCACTGGATAGTACTGAGCCAGGGTCTGGCCAGTACTACAAGGATGTACATATGTTACTGTTGGGTTAGGGATGGGTTGTGCTACTTGTTGCTGTTGGGGTTAGGGTGGGGTTGTTACACCTTTGTACTGTAGTGTTGTGGCACATCCCAGTCGGGCTCCGCCTCCTGGGAGAGGTATAAAGGTCCCTGCTCTGGCTGGGACCCCTCAGTCTGGGATCGTGTATATAATTGTTAGCTGCTTCGTTACAGCAAATAAAAGCCTTTATTTCCTGAGCATCAAGCCTTGTGTATGATAACGCGCATCAATCTTTCCCTTGCATACAATTTGAAACAATACACAATGCTATCTCAATGATAGCTGTGAGTTCAAGGGGCGGGACTCACCTTTGCTTATGTTATGCCTACAAACATAATCTAATCAGATCAAGGTTAGCTGCATGATACCTTCAGCTCGTGAAATGATAATACAGACAAGACTGCTACTGCAAAAAGAAATAGACCTCTTTGTTTATGATCGACACGGCCATTGAGGTCATTAAAAGGATTAATATAAACACTATTAATTTTACTTCTGAATAAGTCTTTTAAAAAAAAATTCTACATGTAGTTTTAGCCTGAACAATATTGACTGGCAATGTGGTGCTTTTCCACCCATTGACCAGAGGTCAAGATGACCATTTTAAGCATCTTTCAGTGGGTAATACCTCAGTTAAAATGTTAATCTTACAGCACACTATAGATAAGATTTCAGGTTTTGGTTTATAGAAAGCATATCTCTGCCAGTGGAAACTTTTGTTGCTATGAGCATGGATGAAGACTGTTGAGAGAAAGTGCACATTAACAAGTAAAAGGGAGTTAGAATAAGTGTGAGTGCAGCATTATCAAAGGACAAGCAATTGGTCTGAATCCAGAAGAAACCTATCTCTGGAGGAAACTGCAACTGGAACAAAATTCAACTTACACATCAAGAGCTATGGGATGGAATGTGATGGCAGTGCTTTTATTTCTTTTATGGGGGTGGTAAGAACAGTCTGTAGCCCTGATGTAACTCTGGAGTCTGGCAACTTTCCTTAAGATATCACTGTTACTATTAGGTCATGTCATCGCCAATCTTGCCAGCAACAGAGCAGTTGGTAACAACTTTGCTATTGCACAAGCTTCTGAGAATTGACTTGCTGTTTGAAGCCTGTTGTATCCAGCTGTGGATTTTAGTTCAAGAGAAATGCCTGCCTTGTTACTGAGTCCTATAGAATATTCAACGTTTGCTGGGGGACAGGTCCACAAGTGCTGGCAGCTCTCAGTGTCTTGCCATTCTTAATGAGTCTAGACTATCTGTGTGTGGGCAGAATATTTAGTAATGGGAAGATAAATCTAAAAGTGATCAAGCAAAGTCATTAAGTTCTGATTCACTTCCTTTTTATCCATTTCTTACGGAATGAATTTATTTTGCTCAAATAGATCATACAGTTCAATCAAGGGATCAATTTTAAATTAGTGCCTTCCCATCGTTCCTTCATTTCCTTTTCACACTTCATCTCCTGAAGATGCTGACTCATGCTGAGATAATTCCAAGGCTTCGACATAGAATCATTGAATCCCTGCAGTGCAGAAGGAGGCCATTCAGGCCCATCGAGTCTGCACCAACCACAATCCCACCCAGGCCTTATCCCTGTAACCCCATGTATTTACCCTAACTAGTCCCCCTGACACTAAGGGGCAATTTAGCCTGGCCAATCCACCTAACACGGACATCTTTGGACTGTGGGAGGAATCCGGAGCACCCGTAGGAAACCCATGCAGACATGGGGAGAACGTGCAAACTCCACACAGACAGTGACCCAAGGCCGGAATTGAACCTAGGCCCCTGGTACTGTGAGGTAGCAGCGCTAATCACTGTGCCGCCAACAAACAACTCACATAATTTGCAAGATATACTCAACATATTATTGACAGTATTACCATAAGAGACTTTTGATAGACATTCTTACACAGTGGCACAGTGGTTGGGCGGCACGGTAGCACAGTGGTTAGCACTGCTGCTTCACAGCTCCAGGGACCTGGGTTCGATTCCCGGCTTGGGTCACTGTCTGTGTGGAGTTTGCACATTCTCCTCGTGTCTGCGTGGGTTTCCTCCGGGTGCTCCGGTTTCCTCCCACAGTCCAAAGATGTGCGGGTTAGGTTGATTGGCCATGCTAAAATTGCCCTTAGTGTCCTGAGATGCGTAGGTTAGAGGGATTAGTGGGTAAATATGTAGGGATATAGGGGTAGGGCCTGGGTGGGATGGTGGTCGGTGCAGACTCGATGGGCCAAATGGCCTCTTTCTGTACTGTAGGGTTTCTATGATTTCTATGATAAATCATTCAAAGAAAGCTGTTTCTAATAATTCTGGCAAGACATGAGCATTCTTCAGAGGTAAAGCCTTTGGCCCTAAAACCCTAGTGGATTGCTCTGGCAGTGGAAAAACTGAAGGGCTCCAATGCAATTTCAGATTGGGAGGTTGGAGTCATTTACATGCTGCATGTTTTTGTTTGTTTGACAATGGGAACTGTTGCAGATTGCAGACTGTGGAAAACTAAAGGGGCAGAGGTGGGTAAAGTGCTCCTGCTGTGGTGATTTTCTAGATTATTGATGGCTGCAATGGCAGAAGATTGCTGTGTGTTGGGTGGTGAAAGGACAAATATTTCGAAAATCATTGGTGGTGTTGCAAGCTCCTTTGGCAGAATACAAGTTGGAAAGATAGTGTAGTTCTTTTTAAGAAACAAGAACAGGCTGCTAGCCTTGGGCAAGTTATGTAAAGGGAAAATGTACCAACAAATAGTGAAGACAACAGATGATCAGTCCTACCAAAGGTTCACGCATAAATCTTGAATATATTGAACTAAATGTACCATCGCCTGGTGCACTGAAGCCGATAACTGAAACTCTGCAACCCCAGATGTGAAGCACAACTGATTCCTTGGGAATGATAAAAATTGTCTTCAAGCAACTTTTGCACATGATGCAAGAAACACTTTGTGATTCATGGTGTTCTGTTCCTCACCTGACTTTCGAGAGGCATTGCAAATATAAGGACTCATTTTGCCAAAGACAGTAAATGATATCAAGAAAATAGTGATGGACCAAGGCAAGCAAGTGAGAACTTTTATAATGAGTGACTTGGTTGGCTGGTAAGGAGAAATGTGGAAAGAATTTGGACTTTAGCGTAAAACAGGCGACAAATGTCCATGGAATGTGTGCAAAAATTTGGAGCCTTGGATTGGTTTGTGTTCACAGTTGTGTACAACTGAGAAATGTTCCCCTGCTCTTTCTCCATATTCCTGCAATCTTTTCTCATTCAAGTGCTTAACCAATTCCCTTTTGTGGGCTACTGTTGAATTTGCATCCGACTGCATTCCAAATTCTAGTTATTCGCTGTCACCCCTGGTTCTTTTGCCAGTCACCTTACTTTGGTACCCTTCACTCATTGGAAACAGATTTTAAACACCTCTATCAAATCTCCTCTTAGCCTACTTTGCTCTCAGGAGAATAATCCCAGCTTCTCTATCCACGTAACTGTAATCCCTCATTCCTAGAACCATTTGAGTAAATCTCTTTTCTATCCATCCAATTTCTGTCGAGACTGGACATATGGGCATATATGTATTTCTACTTTGGAGTATTTTACAATACATACATTTTTGTCACTACAAAACAAATGCTATAAGACAAGGCATACCGTTCACAGAGAAGGAAAGGAGAGAGTGCAGAATAAAGTAAAAAGGTTTATTTATTAGTCACAAGTAAGTCTTACATTAACACTGCAATGAAGTTACTGTGAAATTCCCCTGTATGAATGTAGTGTTACTGTCATAGCTAAGGTGTAGAGAAAGATCAACTTAGTGCGAGGTAGGTCCATTCAAAAGTCTGACAGCAGCAGGGAAGAAGCTGTTCTTGAGTCAGTTGGTACGTGACCTCAGACTTTTGTATCTTTTCCCCGATGGAAGAAGGTGGAAGAGAGAATGTCCGGGGTGCGTGGGGGGGTCCTTGATTATGCTGCCTGCTTTCCCGAGGCAGCGGGAAGTGTACACAGAGTCAATGGATGGGAGGCTGGTTTGCATGGTGAATTGGGCTTCATTCACGACCCTTTGTAGTTTCTTGCGGTCTTGAATCTGTGCTATACGATTCTCATGATGGATCTCCTTTTATAGCCTGTTAAAGTTTGATAGGTGGGTCCGGGTATGTTACTAACTGAATCTGTGTGTGATATTGATGATTGAAGGTGGATTTCTTTTTTGAGGTTGTTAACGTTACAGGCGGTGAGCACAGAGCCACTGAGCCTTGTGCAACTGGAGTGGAAAAGTGGATGGACGTGGGTGACTGTTGACACTCAGTCCAAGAGTAATCCGTTTAGAACGCGCTGACTCTAAAGAATATTGAAGTAAAGTCCTACAGAGCTGACTCGAGGAATCAGGGCAATCATTTCATGTTTACAAAAAGAAGATTGAACCTGAAACCTTAGGTTCACAATGGGCATCTGGAATTGCAAATCCTGACCCCT
The DNA here is from genome assembly GCF_964213995.1 of Mustelus asterias. Classification (NCBI taxonomy): domain Eukaryota; kingdom Metazoa; phylum Chordata; class Chondrichthyes; order Carcharhiniformes; family Triakidae; genus Mustelus; species Mustelus asterias. Next base: position 15,487,743 of record NC_135834.1, on the reverse strand, counting down.
GCTCCTCCTCTCGCATGGATTCTAGTCCACGTCTTTAATTTTATATCACTCTCAGATTTCTCTTCCTGTCCATTATCTTGATTCTCTTTCCTATTTATGCTCCTTTGTATCTGCGCACAGAACAAGGAAGCATTTCTCAGAATGGGTTTATAAACGCAGAATTTACATCAGTGGAGCTGCAACATATGTGCAGAAAAAATACATTGGCTCCACCTTCTGGCTGAATTAATACTTTAAGAGTTTTAACAACACCAGGTTAAAGTCCAACAGGTTTATTTGGTCGCAAATGCCATTCGCTTTCGGAGCCCTGCTCCTTCGTCAGATGGAGTGGATATCTGCTCTCAAACAGGGCATACAGAGACACAAAATCAAGTTACAGAATACTGATTAGAATGCGAATCTTTACAGCTAATCAGGTCTTACACGACACACAACGCAGAGTCGCTGAGCAGAAACTGATAGCCAAGTTCCGCACACATGAGGACGTCCTAAACCGGGATCTTGGGTTCATGTCACACTATCAGTAACCCCCACAGCTTGCCTCCTGGACTTGCAGAATCTCACTGGCTGTCCTGTCTGGAGACAATACACATCTCTTTAACCTGTGCTTAATGCTCCCTCCACTCACATTGTCTGTATCTTTAAGAACTGGTTGGCTGTAGGGATTCGCATTCTAATCAGTATTCTGTAACTTGATTTTGTGTCTCTGTGCCCTGTTTGAGAGCAGATTTCCACTCCATCTGACGAAGGAGCAGGGCTCCGAAAGCTAATGGTATTTGCTACCAAATAAACCTGTTGGACTTTAACCTGGTGTTGTTAAAACTCTTACTGTGTTTACCCCAGTCCAACGCCGGCATCTCCACATCATGAATTAATACTTTACATGGATAATATCAGTGACTATGTTGGACCCACTGGACAGCGCAACATATTAAGAGGCACAGAGAATGTCATTAGTGATTTTGGTTACATTGTTTCAGTGCAGTTGCAGGGGCGCAGAAATCCAAAATCAGCAATTCAGCAGAGAATAAAAACTGAGCCTGTCTATGAATGGAATTGAGCCAGGCAGCTGGGAGGATCTATGGTTTAATCCCCCGTCTGTTAGGTTAGCTCATCTTAGCATGCCTACACTTACTATCCAGATTCATGTGAAGAGTAGAAAGGGTCGAGAGCTTCAGGTTTTTAGGTGTCCAGATCACCAACAACCTGTCCTTGTCCCCCCATGCCGACACTATAGTTAAGAAAGTCCACCAATACCTCTACTTTCTCAGAAGACTAAGGAAATTTGGCATGTCAGCTACGACTCTCACCAGCTTTTACAGATGGTTGTATCACAGCTTGGTATGGCCTAGTCCGCAAGAAACTACAAAAGGTCGTGAATGTAGCCCAAACCATCACGTGAACCGTCCTCCCATCCATTGACTCTGTCGACACTTCCCGCTGCTTCGGCAAAGCAACCAGCATAATTAAGGACCCCACACACACCCCGGGCATTCTCTCTCCCACCTTCTTCCGTCAGGGAAAAGATATAAAAATCTGAGGTCACGTACCAACCGACTCAAGAACAGCTTCTTCCCTGCTGCCGTCAGACTTTTAAATGGACCTACCTCGCATTAAGTTGATCTTTCTCTACACCCTAGCTATGACTGTAACACTACATTCTGCACTCTCTCCTTTCCTTCTCTATGAACGGTATGCTTTGTCTGTATAGCGCGCAAGAAACAATACTTTTCACTGTATCCCAATACATGTGACAATAGTAAATCAAACCCACATTGCCACTTGGGTGAGATATTGAAGAATGTTCCGTGCCGGTGGAAAAGCAAGAGAGAAGATTGTGGGCAGTGGGATCAGGAAGTGAAAAATGAATCATTTCTTAAAATCCTGAAAGGAAACATTTGAAAAATGGCGAAAACACCTTCTACTCGGAGAAATGACGATGGAGGCAGTAGTATTGTCACTGGACTAGTAATTCAGAGACCCAGAATAATTCTTCAGGGACCTGGGTTCGAATCCCATCATGGTGAAATTTGAATTCAATAAAAATCTGGAATTAAAACTCTAATGATGACCATTGTCGTAAAAGCCCATCTGGTTCTCTGATGCCCTTTAGGGAAGGAAATCTGCCACCCTTCGCTGGTCTGGCCCACATGTGACTCCAGAGCCACAGCAATGTGGTTGACTCTTAAATGGCCGTGCAAACCACTCAGTTCGAGGGTAATTAGGGATGGGCAATCAATGCTGGCCCAGCCAGTGATGCCCACATCCCATGAACGAACAAAGAAAAAAGGTTTGTCACGGCATAATGATCTGATGTAACTATGCTCAGCGCGATCTACCGTCTGAAACAGCTGACTGAGGAGGACACCAAGCAGGAGGTACCTGCTGAGAGAGGCAGATCAGAAGTTGGAGACTGAGCCAAACCATGCCAATGTCCGATGTTTCAAAAAGAAAATTATGACATCAATGAATGGGTTGCACCAAGGAAACTGAAAAAGAAACTCGCTCACAACCATGTGGATTGAGACATTTATCCAGAGTAATTCTAATTGTCTTCCTGCACCTAGTGGTGCACTAAAGCAGACTTTCGTCTCTTTCCCTAGTTGCTAGTCTGTTGTCAGAAGCTTATAGCTTGAGGGGCGCCACTTCACATCTAGTGTGGCTGACCAGGAGTCTCTCCTGCTCTTATTGCCAGCCATTGGCGTGTTTGGAAGGATTTGCAGGTTGACACTCAACCTGTTTGGCTGCGTTATGAACGCGCCTTCCTTGGTCATCGAGTCCTGGGATGGGACTCGAACCTGGAGGTTCAGAGGCAGGGACGCTACCCACTGTGCCACAAGATCTGCACGTTCTCCCCGTGTCTGCGTGGGTTTCTTCCGGGTGCTCCGGTTTCCCCTCAAATTCCGAAAGACGTGCTGGTTAGGTGCATTGGCCATGCTAAATTCTCCCTCAGTGTACCCGAACAGGCGCCAGAGTGTGGCGACTAAGGGATTCTCACAGTAACTTCATTGCAGTGTTAATGTAAGCCTACTTGTGACTAATAAATAAACTACTTTAAAAAAAACACCTCCCATCCAGAGTGACGGTGATAGAAAAATGAGACCAGATTCCAAAGTGGTTCTGTGATAGGTTGAAATAAATAAGTGATTGAGGAGATAAGATGCTGCACATGTTATTTTACTCAATTATAAAAACAGATATTGCCAGTGAAACAAGTGCTTCTCTTTTTAGCAAATAAAAGCGCTCCCCCTTGATATTACAATGAGAAAATGCATGGCAGAGTGTGACCCTGCAGTACAGAGCTGGAGGATCCTAGGTTCAATGCCTGGATCCATGCTGGAATGTGCTTGTGATTGGGGGAAATTGGGTGGGACATTTAACTGGCTACTGCACCATAAAAGGACAGACCACTATTTGAGCGGCTGGGAAGAAGACATACTAAAGTGAATGGTATGGGGGTGCCGCAGCAGGGCTCAGAGCTCCACAAGTTCACTGAATCCTCGCTAGAGGTACTATTGCAAATGAGGGCGAGGAGGGATCAAATATTTGGGAGAGGGGGCAGGAGAGCAACCAAAGGAATGGTGTAGGAACAGTGGAAGAAGGTGACCTTAGCAGTCAATGCCACCTCTACCAAACCCAGAATGGCGATCAATGCCAGAAAAAGATTCAATGACCCCCACCAGGGCATACCAGGTAAGAAAAAGCAGCCCCAACGTTGTAACAGTCCCTCTAAAATGGGCATATTCCCCATTCCAAACCACCTTACCATTGCCGTGTTAAACATCATATACAACTTTCCGCCATGAGATACCACAATACTCCACCACTTCTTTCCTTTTCACCTTATTTTGAAAGTGATGCACTATCAATTACGATACGAGGACTCCAGAGAGTGAGTGAATTAACAGGCTTTTATTCACAAAGAACAGGAGCACACCCTTGTAGCTGACCTGGCCTAGACTGAGGCGAGGAGGAGGAACCATCACCTTTATACCTCGCTCTGGTGGAAAGGGAGGAGTCTCAGGTGGAAAGGGAGGAGTCTCCCTGTGCATTTAGAACGGAACAATCTCATTAGTGACAGACAGCATGGTTTTGTAAGAGGGAGGTCGTGCCTTACAAATTTGGTGGAGTTTTTTTGAGGAAGTGACAAAAACGGTTGACGAAGGAAGGGCCGTGGATGTCGTCTATATGGATTTCAGTAAGGCATTTGACAAAGTCCCACATGGCAGGTTGGTTAAGAAGGTTAAGGCTCATGGGATACAAGGAGAAGTGGCTAGATGGGTGGAGAACTGGCTTGGCCATAGGAGACAGAGGGTAGTGGTCGAAGGGTCTTTTTCCGGCTGGAGGTCTGTGACCAGTGGTGTTCCGCAGGGCTCTGTACTGGGACCTCTGCTATTTGTGATATATATAAATGATTTGGAAGAAGGTGTAACTGGTGTAATCAGCAAGTTTGCGGATGACACGAAGATGGCTGGACTTGCGGATAGCGAAGAGCATTGTCGGGCAATACAGCAGGATATAGATAGGCTGGAAAATTGGGCGGAGAGGTGGCAGATGGAGTTTAATCCGGATAAATGCGAAGTGATGCATTTTGGAAGAAATAATGTAGGGAGGAGTTATACAATAAATGGCAGAGTCATCAGGAGTATAGAAACACAGAGGGACCTAGGTGTGCAAGTCCACAAATCCTTGAAGGTGGCAACACAGGTGGAGAAGGTGGTGAAGAAGGCATATGGTATGCTTGCCTTTATAGGACGGGGTATAGAGTATAAAAGCTGGAGTCTGATGATGCAGCTGTATAGAACGCTGGTTAGGCCACATTTGGAGTACTGCGTCCAGTTCTGGTCGCCGCACTACCAGAAGGACGTGGAGGCGTTAGAGAGAGTGCAGAGAAGGTTTACCAGGATGTTGCCTGGTATGGAGGGTCTTAGCTATGAGGAGAGATTGGGTAGACTGGGGTTGTTCTCCTTGGAAAGACGGAGAATGAGGGGAGATCTAATAGAGGTGTACAAGATTATGAAGGGTATAGATAGGGTGAACAGTGGGAAGCTTTTTCCCAGGTCGGAGGTGACGATCACGAGGGGTCACGGGCTCAAGCTGAGAGGGGCGAAGTATAACTCGGACATCAGAGGGATGTTTTTTACACAGAGGGTGGTGGGGGCCTGGAATGCGCTGCCAAGTAGGGTGGTGGAGGCAGGCACGCTGACATCGTTTAAGACTTACCTGGATAGTCACATGAGCAGCCTGGGAATGGAGGGATACAAACGATTGGTCTAGTTGGACCAAGGAGCGGCACAGGCTTGGAGGGCCGAAGGGCCTGTTTCCTGTGCTGTACTGTTCTTTGTTCTTTGTCTCGGGCCAGGTGCAGCATGGGTCTGTCCAGGCATACACATGTAGTTACAGTGGGTCACCACAGAAAGTTCAATAGCCATTGAGTTGGCTCCCACTCCTCTTGCTAAGGTATTCCTTTTGTGCTATCATAGGTGTGCCAGAGTAACAAGCAGATGAAGAGAGCAAGGAGGAACCTGACCCCTCTACTTCAGTCCTGGCCAGCACTTCTTTGCGCATACCATGCCAAACACCACTTCAGAGATGTGCCAGATGGGAGTGTGTGATACACAGAGCCGGAATTGCAAGGAGGAGCTAGGCTGAACGATGAGAAGGAAGGCATACTGACTGAAAGTCCAGGAGACTTTGGATGGCTTTGAGTCTTGGGTATCCTGTGTTTAACAGCGAGGTGCTTGGAGAGCATCAAATATATCTATAGGCACTGGGGACAATGCACTGGGATGTACTGTAGATCAGTTGGAGCGTTCGCTAGCCACATTTGTGGAACCACGATGGATATGTGTACACTACTGTGGTCAACTCTGGAGCACATGGCAATTCTAGAATGACTTGTAGCAGAGATGCCACCAACAGAGAGCCAAAGGACACTTGCACCTTCTGGCATATTAGCTGTAATTGCTGTCAAAGGCACTTTTCGGTACCAGATGGACCTCAATGATCTGATTAATGCTATTCAGCTGCTTTCAAACTGATCACAATGAACTGGGAAATTTGATGAGAATGGCAATTTTGTGGTAAGTAGTTCGGAAATTGTGTTTTTGTTCATATCAAACTGAAATTTGAACTTAGTTTTTACTTGAAGAAATACCGATCAGTTGGCAGTTAACTGTTAGTCTGCTGTAAATAGGTCACTGATTGATGTTAATTAGATAGTTTGTGATTGGGGACTTACTGACCAATGGAACAGGTTTTTGACTGAATGGTCAAAATGATCATATGATCCCCAGAGAGAGCAATATCTTTTGAAAAGATATTTGCATTCCCAGTTACTGACTGGAAGGATCATATGTGAAGATTTCAAGTTAAGACTCTTGCTGTAATAAACAAACTAAAATCAACATTGTCTAAACACTATTCAGTAGGTAATTCTGCCAGTCTAAACTGGAGTAAAGATCCCCCATTTAACTTTTAAAACAACTGAAAATCTCCCTCTATGGTTATACTTTACTCTGTCCCTTAAATGGATACTTCATTCTCCAGGAACCAATCCAAAGTTATTCTCAGTTTCCAATGGCTTGCTGGCTTTCCACCTTTCCAGCTTCTAATCTCCAAACTGAATTACACAGTGAGGGTTACCTTGGAGATGCCTTCCTCTCGCCAAAGCTAGGCGAATCTCGCAGCTTTGTTTAAATCTTCACAAACTTGGGGGCGGGATTCTCCAATCTTGTTCGCCCTGCCAGAGAATGTGGCGCTCAGCCAAAACTCCATTCACTGCAGCGGCACCGGAGAATCCCAGCCACGGACAAAGTCGGAGGTTTCCAGTGTTGGTTTCTTCAATGTGAGTGCCAACTCCAACTCTTACTCTGCATGGTCAACAATAGAGTCTGACTGCTCTATCCCTCTGCTTTCTCTCTCTCTCTGATTCTTGAAAACTGACCTGTCTTTGAAGTTTAGGGATATATCAAAAAAAACCCATATAATCTAATCCCACAATGCCTTCCTATGGACTTTACCCTCCTAAAGCTAATCCCCATGGCAACATAGAAACTAGAAGCAGGAGTAGGCCATTCAGCCCTTCAAACCTGCTCCGCCATTCATTTTGATCATGGCTGATCATCAAATTCAATATCCTGATTCCCCCCCCTTTTCCCTTGATCCCTTTAGCCCCAAGAGCGATATCTAATTCCTTCTTGAAATCACACAATGTTTTGGTCTCAGCTACTTTCTGTGGTAGTGAATTCCACACATTCACCACCCTCTGAGTGAAGAAATTTCTCCTCACCTCAGTTCTAAAAGGTTTACCCCTTATCCTCAAACTATGACCCCGAGTTCTGGATTCCTCCTCCATTGGGAACATTGAATTTTATAAGTTTCTATGAGATCCCCTCTCACTCTTCTAAACTCCAGTGAATATAATCCTAACCGACTTAGTCTGTCCTCATATGACAGACCTGCCATCCCAAGAATCAGCCTGGTAAACCTTCGCTGTACTTCCTCTATTGCAAGGACATTCTTCCTCAGATAAGGACACCAAAACTGCACACAATACTCCAGGTGTGGCCTCACCAACAGCCTATACAATTGCAGCAAAACATCCCCATCCCTCTACTCAAATCCTCTCACTATGAAGGCCATTTGCCTTCTTTACTGCCTGCTGTACCTGCGCGCTTACTTTCAGCGACTGATGCATGAGGACTCCAAGGTCTCGCTGAGTATCCACCTCTCTCGATTTACACCCATTCAAATAATAATCTGCCTTCCTATTATTGCTACCAAAGTGGATAACCTCACATTTATCCACATTATACTGCATCTGCCATGCTGATGCCCACACACTCAACCTGTCCAAATCAGGCTGAAACATCTCTGCATCCTCCTCACAGCTCACCCTCCCACCCAACTTTCTATCATCTGCAAATTTGGAGATAATATATTCAGTTCCCTCTTCCTAATCATTAATATGTAATGTGAACAGTTGGGGCCCTAGCACAGATCCCTGCGGAACCCCACTAGTCACTGACTGCCAATCAAAAAAAGACCCATTTATGCCAATTTTCTATCAATCTCAAAACTTTTCCTGCAATCCCATGCGCTTTAACTTTACATAGTAGTCTATTATGTGAGACCTTGTCGAAAGCCTTCTGAAAGTCTAAATAAACCACATCCACTGGTTCTCCTCGGTCAACCCTACTAGTTACGTGCATCACATAACCCTTGTATCCAGGTAGAAATACTAATTAGCTTTCCCCTAGCCCCCCCCTCCAACTCCATTCTATCTTGAAATTAAATACAGATTAAAGTATAATTGTTTACAAAACCCGACATTCCGAACACCTCCCTGTGAGACTTGGAGGCTAACAATCTATCCAGAGTCATCACAGATGCCCTTGTCATTGTCCCAATAAATCAATCTGGGCCTCACTGCCCCATAGCAACCAGGCCACCTGGGTTTGTTTCCAAGTCGAATGTGAGGCAAGTCACACGACTCACTTCAGTAATCCATTTTTCTTTGAATTGAACACAGCAAAATTATAAACTTCATATTTGTAACAAAGAACAAAGAACAAAGAACAGTACAGCACAGGAAACAGGCCCTTCGGCCCTCCAAGCCTGTGCCGCTCCTTGGTCCAACTAGACCAATCGTTTGTATCCCTCCATTCCCAGGCTGCTCATGTGACTATCCAGGTAAGTCTTAAACGATGTCAGCGTGCCTGCCTCCACCACCCTACTTGGCAGCGCATTCCAGGCCCCCACCACCCTCTGTGTAAAAAACGTCCCTCTGATGTCTGAGTTATACTTCGCCCCTCTCAGCTTGAGCCCGTGACCCCTCGTGATCGTCACCTCCGACCTGGGAAAAAGCTTCCCACTGTTCACCCTATCTATACCCTTCATAATCTTGTACACCTCTATTAGATCTCCCCTCATTCTCCGTCTTTCCAAGGAGAACAACCCCAGTCTACCCAATCTCTCCTCATAGCTAAGACCCTCCATACCAGGCAACATCCTGGTAAACCTTCTCTGCACTCTCTCCAATGCCTCCACGTCCTTCTGGTAGTGCGGCGACCAGAACTGGACGCAGTACTCCAAATGTGGCCTAACCAGCGTTCTATACAGCTGCATCATCAGACTCCAGCTTTTATACTCTATACCCCGTCCTATAAAGGCAAGCATACCATATGCCTTCTTCACCACCTTCTCCACCTGTGTTGCCACCTTCAAGGATTTGTGGACTTGCACACCGAGGTCCCTCTGTGTTTCTATACAGTATTTAAATGGTAAATCCCTGTGAGAGGACAGAGCTTAATCAGAAAGCACAGCCGAATAAACTGGTAACAGAGTGAGGATTTTAAAATGGGACTGTGGTGAAAGTGGGAATTTGGTGTGGTGCTGAGAAAGAGTGAGGCAGGTGCAAAGGAAAAATGCTATGTCTTCAATTATAGACTCATCCTTTAACACCTGATTAAGGGATTGATGCGCGATATAACTCACGAGGCGAGAGGTACTCGAGGAAATAAAGGCTTTTATTGACTACTACAATAGAGCTACCATATATAATACACGATCCCAGACTGAAGGGTCCCAGACAGAGCAGTGACCTTTATACCTCTCCCAGGAGGCGGAGCCCGACTGGGATGTACCATAATAACTATATTACAGGTAGAACAGCCCAACCCTAACCCCAACAGTAACATATATACAGACTCATAGTACTGGCCAGACCCTGGCTCAGTACTACCTGGTGGGAACCAACGATGGTTCACCACAGGGATTAATAAACTTAAATAGAAATTAATAAATAAGATCAAAGGCAAAAAACTAGGTAAGTGATAAAAATGTAATAAATAAATCAAAACTGACATCAAAAAGAGAAAGAAATAGGCCAATTAAACGAAAGCAAGCAACCAAAAGTAGCAAAAAAGCATCAAAATGAAATCCATCTGATCAACAAAAGTTAATATTAAGGGTGAATAATTTAGAAAGAAGAACACAATTAATAAATAATAGCAGCACATGGAGTGTGTTGGGACTACATTGTTTAAAGTTTATTTATTGATGTCACAAGTAGGCCTACGTTAACACCGCAATGAAGTTACTGTGAAAATCTCCTAGTCGCCACACTCTGGCACCTGTTCGGGTCCACTGAGGGAGGATTTAAAATACACCTAACCAGCACGTCTTTCGGACTGTGGGAGGAAACCGGAGCACCCGGAGGAAACCCACGCAGACACGGGGAGAACGTGCAAACTCCACACGGACAGTGACCCAAGCTGGTAATCAAGCCTGGGTCCCTGGCGCTGTGAAGCAACAGTGCTAACCATTGTGCCACCGTGCCACCATTGCGATATATATTCATGACTTGCACTTTCTGTTAGCGCACAATTTTGAAAATTTCAGATGGAAGCACCGTAAACAGTGAGATAGACTTCAAAAGGACATAGACAGGCTGGTAGAATGGGCATGACAGATGCAGGGAAGTGTGAGCCGATACATTTTGAGAAAAGGTCTGAGCAGAGGTGAGACAATGCAAATTGAATGGTATAATTTTGAAGGAGGTGAAAGAAGAACAAGACCTGTGAGTGCCTGTGCACAAATTTAGAATCATGCAGAAATAGGCCATTCAGCCCATCAAACCTGTACTGACAACAAACCCACCCAGGCCCTAATCCCATATTTACCCTGATAATCTCCCTGACACTAAGGGGCAATTGAGCATGGCCAGTGCACCTAACCTGCACATCTTTGGAGTGTAGGAGGAAACTGGAGCACCCAAAAGAAACCCACGCAGACACGGGGAGAACGTGCAAACTCCACACAGTCAAAGAACAAAGACAATTACAGCACAGGAACAGGCCCTTCGGCCCTCCAAGTCTGCACCGACTACGCTGCCCAACTAAACTAAAACCCCCGACCCTTCCGGGGACCATATCCCTCTATTCCCATCCTATTCATGTATTTGTCAAGATGCCCCTTAAAAGTCACTATCGTATCTGCTTCTACTATCTTCCCCGGCAGCAAGTTCCAGGCACCCACCATCCTCTGTGTAAAAAACTTGCCTTATACATCTCCTTTAAATCTTTCCCCTCGCACCTTAAACTTATGCCCCCTAGTAATTGACTCTTTTACCCTGGAAAAAGCTTCTGACTATCCACTCTGTCCATGCCCCTCATAATCTTGTAGACTTCTATCAGGTCTCCCCTCAACCTCCGTCGCTCCAGTGAGAACAAACCAAGCTTCTCCAACCTCTCCTCATAGCTAATGTCCTCCATACCAGGCAACGTCTTGGTAAATCTTTCCTGTACCCTCTCCAAAGCCTCCACATCCTTCTAGTAGTGTGGCAACCAGAATTGAACACTATATTCCAAGTGCAGCCTAACTAAGGTTCTATAAAGCTGCAACATGACTTGCCAATTTTTAAACTCAATGCCCCAGCCGATGAAGGCAAGCATGTCATATGCCTTCTTGACTACCTTCTCCACCTGCGTTGCCAAGTCACCCAAGACTGGAATTGAACCCAGGTCCCTGGTGCTGTGAGGCAGCAATATTAACCTCTGTGCCACCGTGCCACCTGTTTGAAGTTGGCAGGACAGGTTAACATAATAGTTAATAAAGTATAAAGCATAGAGTACAAAAGCCAGAAAGTTATATTAAATCTACATAAAACACAAGGTCAGCCCTAGTTGGAATGCTGTGTTCAGCACTGAGCACCACACCTTTCATAGAGGAGATGTGAAGGCTTTGGAGAGGGTACAGAAATGATTTACTAGTATGTTTCTAGGGTTGAGAGACTTCGGTTATGAGAATAGACTGGAGAAGCTGTGGTTGATCGCCTTAGAACAAAGATGTGCTTAAAACCCTGAAGGGTTTAGATAAAGTAAAGAAGGAAAAAACTGTTTCTGATGGCTGAAGGGGCAATAACCAGAGGCACAGATTTAAGGTGATTGCCAAAAGAACCAGAGGTGATATGACAAAAAATATTTGATGCAATGATTTGGAATCCAGTTGGATACAGATTCAATAGTAACCTTCAAATGGGACTTAGATAAATATTTGAAGGAGAAAAATTACAGGGACATAGAGAAAGAGCAGGGGAGTGGAGCTAACTGGATCACTCGTCGAAAGAGACATGATGAGTTGAATGGCCTACTTCTGTGCTGTATTATTTTATATTTCTATCTTTGCCAAATGTGTGAATTTGTGGACACTGAGATTGTTCTGGATGAACACAATTATGGGAAGAGTCTTTGGGTTGAATCAGTCTGCTTAGCGTCATTGAGCTGTTAGGGGCATTTTGACAAATAAGAATATCTGGATTGTTTATCTCAGAACAGTCACGCTACCTCGAGAGATAGAGAAAGAGGAGTGTGTGACTCAAAGTCAGCAGGCTATGGGGAACCTAGTGGGGAGGAGGGAAGGTGAGGCCACATGGGTGCAATCTATCACACCAGGCATGCTTCTTTGCCCCATTTTCACACCCCGTCTGCCTTGAGATTGGTTGGTTAGAAAGATCAGAAAAAACAGCCCTCGCTATGTAGTTTCAGACTTGCTTCTCTTTTACTCATTCAGGGGAGGGGACATTGCTGGTCAGGCCAGCATTTATTGCCTGGCCCTAACTGCCTATGAGGAGGCGGTGGTGAGCCACCTTATTGAATAAAACTGAGTGGCTCGCTGGGTCATTTCAGAGGTTAATTAAGAGTCAACTACATGGCTATTAGAGTCAGAATGAGTCAGTTTTCCTTCCCCAAAGGACATTGGTGAACCAGATGGATCTTTCCGATAATTCAGCAATTTAATAGTCACCATTACTGCTACCAACTTTTAATTCTGGGTTAATCACAGAATTGTTACAGCTGAAGGAGCTCATTTGGCCCAATGTGTATGTGCCAGCTCTCCAAATGGGCATTTCACCTAGTGTCATTCTCCTGTCCTCTACTTGTAACCCTGCAGATTATTTCTTCTCAAATAATCATTGAATTCCCTTTTGAATGCCTCGATTGAACCTGCCTCCACCACACCCTCGGACAGTGCATTCCAGACCCCAACCACTCGCTGTGTAAAAAAGGTTTCTCTCTCATACTGCTTTTGCTTCCTTTGCTAATTACTTTCAATTTGTGCCCTCCCGTTCTCAATCCTTTCACGAGTGGAAACAGTTTTTTTACTTCCTTGTTCATGGGATGTGGGCATTGATGGCTGGGCCAGCATTTATTGACCACCCCTGAAGGCATTCAAGAGTCAACAACATTACTGTAGATCTGGAGTCACATGTAGGCCAGACCAGGTAGAGGCAACAGATTTCCTTCCCTAAAGTACATTAGTGAACCAGGTGGGTTTTTCTGACAACCAACAATGGTTTCGTGGTCATCAGTAGACTTTTAATTCCAGATTTTATTATTGAATTTAAATTTCACCATCTGCCGTGGTGGGATTCGAATCCAGGTCCCCAGAGCATTACCCTGGGTCTCTGGATTACTGTTTTTAATTTTGATTTTTTAAAATTTGATTTATTATTGTCACATGTATTAGCATACAGTGAAAAGTATTGTGTCTTGCGCGCTATACAGACAAAGCATACCATTCATAGAGAAGGAAAGGAGAGGGTGCAGAATGTAGTGTTACAGTCACAGCTAGGGTGTAGAGAAAGATCAACTTAATACAAGGTAGGTCCATTCAAAATTCTGATGGCAGCAGGGAAGAAGCTGTTCTTGAGTCGGTCGGTACGTGACCTCAAACTTCAGTACCTTTTTCCCGATGGAAGAAGGTGGAAGAGAGAATGTCCAGGGTGCGTGGGGTCCTTAATTATGCTGGCTGCTTTGCCGAGGCAGTGGGAAGTGTAGACAGAGTCAGTGGATGGAAGGCTGGTTTGCGTGATGGATTGGGCTACATTCACAACCTTTTGTAGTTTCTTGCGGTCTTGGTCAGAACAGGAGCCATACCGAGCTGTGATACAACCAGAAAGAATGCTTTTTGTGGTGCATCTGTAAAAGTTGATGAGAGTAGTAGCGGACATGCCAAATTTCCTTAGTCTTCTGAGAAGGAAGAGGTATTGGTGGGGCTTTCTTAACTATAGTGTCCACCACTGCCTCCCCTCAGAGGAGCTACTCCCTATCTACTGTGTCCAGAACCCTCATGAATTTGAACATTTCTAACAAATCTCCTCTTAGCCTTCTTGTCTCCAAAGGGAACAGTCCCAACCTCTCCAATCTATCCTCATAACAGAAGTTTCTCATCCCTGGAACCATTCTTGTAAACCTCTTCTGCACTCTCTCCAATGCATTTGCATCCTTCCTAAAATGCAACACCCAGAACTGTATATAATACTCCAGCTGAGGTCTAACTAGTGTCTTATATAAGTTCACCATAAACTCCTTGCTCTTCTTTTCTATGCTCCTATGAATAAATCCTGGGATACTGTATACTTTATTAACTGTGCTCTCAACCTGTCCTGCCACCTTGAATGATTTATGCACATATACACCCAGGTCCCTCTGCTCCGGCACCCCCTTTAGAGTTGTACCCTTTATTTTATGTTATCTGTCATGTTCTTCGTACCAAAATGTATCACCACATATTTCTCCACATTGAACTTTATCTGCTAGCTATCCACGCACTCCACCAACTTGCCTGTGTCCTTTTGAAGTTCTACACTGTCCTCCTCACAGTTTTACAATACTTCCAGGTTTTGTATTGTCGGCAAATTTTGACACCAAGGTCTCGATCATTAACATATACCAGGAAAAGCATTATTTAATTAACTGCATTTAAATTCCCCAACCGCCCCAGTGGAATTTGAATTCATATTTCCAGAGCATTCTGGATTACTAATCCAGTGACCCAACCCCTATGGTCTGTATCCTGCCAGTGCTGTACTGGGAGAACTCTAACAAGGAATTGACGTCTTTGGGAGAGGAGACATTGCAAGAAGAAAAGCAAAAAAGAAATTCATGTCAAATGGAGTGATTTCAGACACTTTAACCTTAAAAGATGACATTAAATACACTCAATTGTGACATAAAATGGTTAGGCATTGATAAGAGTTGGATTGATATTGTGGGGTGCTATTATGTTAAGTGGATTGTAATATAAAACAGTTTGATAAGTGGTTGTACTGCACTCAGGCACACATTGCACCTTCTCTTTGCAAAATTCAACACAAATCCATCCATCGACATGGCATATTCTGTGAATGATCACCACTCAGCTCTAAAAAAAAGTGGTAATAATGGTGACAAAATAAGTTAATCGCTTCAAGTCAAGATAAGAGTGCAAAAATAGCAGCAAAATAACATAATGCACTTCAAGTCCTGGAGCTAGTGCAGAGAAGAGACACAATGCTGATCCCTCCAATCTGGATAATGGAGAAAAATGGCCTTTCCAGCCTTGAAAGGAGATGACGAGGATTGTACTGTATTTCATGCAGCAATACAATGGGAATTGAGACAGAAGGAGGTGACTCTGAACCATCGTACAGTAGAATAAAGAGCCAGAGGTTCAAGCTGGCAAATTTAGACCTGATTTCAGGAAGTTCTTCATACAAATAACGATCGACAGATGCCCTACAATTTTTCTCTGCCAGCAGCCTTGGCAGATAAGTGCCATGGTGTACAGTTTTATACTTGTGGGACTGTCAAATCCATTTTCAACTTACTTAGAAACTTAGAAACCCTACAGCACAGAAAGAGGCCATTCGGCCCATCGAGTCTGCACCGACCACAATCCCACCCAGGCCCTACCCTCATATCCCTACATATTTACCCACTAATCCCTCTAACCTACGCATCCCGGGACACTAAGGGCAATTTTAGCATGGCCAATCAACCAATTCAACATTAACATTGCAGCTACATAGAGGATTACAAAAAGCAGCTTCTGCTAACTTCATACAGCAGATCTACACTGTATTGCCGCTGATTTCCAGCAGCCTTTGGCTCTCTGTGAACTCACCCACAGTTTCAGCATTGCTGTTGGCTGCAGGGCTATCTTTTATCTTGTTTTGATGATATCATTCACTGACAATTCATTCAGGGGAAAAAAGTAGAATGGCCTGACCAGGCCTCCGCTGTCACATATCCTCCCATTTCCCCATCCACAACACTGATGAAGGCCCTGTTCCCTAAGCTCTTCAGGCCTCCTCCTCATAGAGAGTGAGCAGTCTGAGCTTATATTAAAAATAATACCCAAAGGGCCAAATTACAATCAATTCATCTAACATACAGTCACACCGAGGTATCAACTTGCAGCCCATGGTGGGTATGCAAACAAGTCAATTAATTCATAAGATCACAAAATAATTACAGCTGAGATATGTCACCAACCCATCTTTGTTCTTCTGTCCAGAAAGCCCCTACATTCCAGGCCAGTGGGTGAATGCAGGTAAGGATGTGAATTAAAGACTATGTTCAAGTGAAGATTGGGGAAATGAACAATAATGCGTCGCCTCCTGAGCACTGATGGTAAGAAATTCAATCACTTGAGCACCATGTGAGGGGATTATCACCATCAGACATAAAAATTCCCTTTCGTTCCTCTTGGAGCCACCCTTCTCCCAGACCTGCACCACTGCTAATCTTTCCCCTGCCACTAGATGGTGCAGACGAACAAGAAAGGTTGACTTGCTGGTTCTGTTTTTTAAAAAAATGTTTACTCCATTCTTAAAGTTACAAAGCCAATGTCTTCCCGCTGCCTCGGAAAAGCAGCCGGCATAATTAAGGACCCCACGCACCCCGGACATTCTCTCTTCCACCTTCTTCCGTCGGGGAAAAAGATACAAAAATCTGAGGTCACGTACCGACCGACTCAAGAACAGCTTCTTCCCTGCTGCTGTCAGACTTTTGAATGGACCTACCTCGCATTAAGTTAATCTTTCTCCGCACCCTAGCTGTGACTGTAACACTACATTCTGCACTCTCTCCTTTCCTTCTCTATGAACAGTATGCTTTGTATAGCGTGTAAGAAACAATACTTTTCACTGTATATTAATTAATACATATGACAATAATAAATCAAATCAATGCGCAAAGTGCACTGGGCGATCCTGAATCCATCTCCTTGTTTGCTCCAAAAACCAAATCCAAATTGAATCCAGTTCATGGTCCCCACAAGAGAGACAAACAAGACCCAAGCTGACAAGATAAGGCATCGCATCCCATTTTGAGCTTGATCTGACGCTTCATCTTAGCCATAAGCCCGAGAAGGAATTCACCCGTATTCTCACCCCCACCAGAAAAAAGACCTAATGGTAACCATTTGGAGTAGGGCATGGAATTTTTGCACTGTTTTCCAGTATAATTTCAGCGCATAATCAGGAGGGTATTTTTTTTTGGCAGTGAAATAGGGCAGGGTTTTACTGCCTTAAAATCAATTCCACTCCTCCCTGAATTCCCGTGTGGCTTTTAATCCTTCCTGTGTTCTGTTTGCAAATTCCAAGTGACTCAGTGACTCCCAGCCTCCTGCTTTTACACTCCCAAAGCACATGTGGCAAATCAGACTGAGAATTTGAAGAGCAGCTAAGATGTTTGGAAGTAAGGAGTTTCTGAGCCTGTGAAGGGTTTCAGCAGCAATTTCTGCAGCTTGGATCCAATTTTTGCTTCTGACTGTGTCTAACAGTTTGAGCACTGAGTAATATCCACTTCACACCCACAGTGTGGTATTCCCTGTGGGCATAATCCCCGTGTGCATTAATGATAGTGGAGAAGCAGCATAGGATGGGACAGTCAGCGTTTAACGAGGCTGAAATCCACCAGATATAAACTACCCCACTCCTTCCATAGAATTTACAGGCAGCACAGGTCACATGAGCATCTTAGTGGAGAGGAGATGTATAAGAAGAGTGTGTTTCACCAGTAAGATTATAGGAGGCGGGAGGGAGGGGCGGGGGTCGGGGGGGGGGGGGGGCGGTGCTCTTCCACCTACTACATGAGGGCCTACAGCCGGGTACATCTACCAGCACTGTTCCCTGTGAGAATGAAGATGATCATTTTGGGTGGCACGGTGGCGCAGTGGGTTAGCGCTGCTGTCTCACAGCGCCAGGGACCTGGGTTCAATTCCAGCCTTGGGTAATTGTCTGTGTGGAGTTTGCACATTCTCCCCGTGTCTGCGTGGGTTTCCTCCGGGTGCTCCGGTTTCCTCCCACAGTCCAAAGATGTGCGGGTTAGGTTGATTGGCCAAGCTAAATTGCCCCTAGTGTCAGGGGGATTAGCAGGGTAAATTTGTGGGATTGTAGTCGGTACAGACTCGATGGGCCGAATTGCCTCCTTCTGCACTGTTGGGATTCTAATTTCATGGCACAAGCTCATTTCAGGCAGCCATGGAGTAATCTCATTAATATCAGCTAAGGTGCCTTCCGGCCGTGTATCCTTCAGGTGACTGACACATTTGACAGGAAAGTTGGAGCATTCATAACCATTGGTATCACCATGGCAGAGAAATGGCACCATCCAGTCTTACAGACGTGCTGGGTGTCCCAAGGAACAGGGTGCAATTAATGGCGCCCCAGTTTCTTTGTGATCTCCTGCAGAAAAGCTCTTCTTCAACACTCCCTCAGCGACCGAATGCAAAGGATGTGTGGCTGTTCAGTCACAAAGCTGACACCATCAATTTGTCCCCAACCTCACCATGTCCCAGAGGAGAGCTGCACCATCTATGAGCGCAGTGGCCTTCTTCTCATAGACCGTGAGGTGTTCCAGGTTGTGGATCCTCTTTCTCGGAGGCTTGCCTCTCTGGGGTATTACCAACTATTTTCTTGCAACCAGATTAAATAAATGAGGGGTTAAGACGAGCAGCTGAGGACTGTGTCAAGTGGCATGGAAGAGCTGAAGTAAGAGATAGAAAAGGTTCAGCCTCAACTGGAGTATTGTTTTGATTCCTGAGCACCAAAAGATGTGAAAGCTTTAGGGAGGGTGCAGAAAAGATAGATTAGTACGGCTCCAGGGATGAGGGACTTCAGTTACGCGGATAGATACGAGAAATTGGGGTCTTATCCTTCCGAGAAGAGAAGATTTGAGAGGAGATTTGATGGAGGTGTTCAAAATGGTAAGGGCTCTGGTCAGAGAGAAAGCATTGGAGCAAAGATGGAGAAGCAGAGAACACCGAGTTAAGGTGATTGGCAAAAGAATCAAAGGTGACACAAGAAAAAGCATTTTTTCCATAGTGAGTGGTTAGGATGTGGAATGCATTGTCCAAGAGGGTGGTGGAGGCAGATTCAATTGTGGCTTTCAAAAGGGAATTAGACAAGCACCAAGAGAAAAACATACAGGGCGACAGGGAAAGGGCTGGGGAGTGAGGTGTACCGATTTGCTCTTGAAGAGATGGGCACAGACACCTCAGGTTGAATGGTCTTCCCTGTGCTGTAACCATCCTGAGTTTTGAAGTGGTGTTATCACTCTATTAAAGTGGAGGAAAGGGTTTCAGTGTTGTTCATGCATGTATTTAGGGAGTTGAGCATGCTGTAGGATCCTGAGTTAGTTTCCTCCCTTTCCCAGAAGTAGAGTGAATTGTGAAGGGTTAGGGGGCAAAACTTGACCTCCTCTTGGGAAATAAGGAAGGGCAGGTGACAGAAGTGTTAGTGAGGGATCACTTTGGGACCAGTGACCATAATTCTATTGGTTTTAAGATAGCTATGGAAAATGATAGGTCTGGCCCAAAAGTTAAAATTCTAAATTGGGGCAAGGCCAATTTTGATGGTATCAGACAGGAACTTTCAAAAGTTAATTAGGGGAGTCTCTTGGCAGGCAACGGGACGTCTGGTAAGTGGGAGGCTTTCAAAAGTATGCTAACCAGGGTTCAGGGTAAGCACATTCCTCTTAGAGTGAGGGGCAAGGCTGGCAGAAGTCGGGAACCCTGGATGACTTGGGATATTGAGGCCCTGGTCAAGAAGAAGAAGGAGGCACATGACGTGCATAGGCAGCTGGGATCAAGTGAATCCCTTGAAGAGTATAGGGGGTGTAGGAGTAGAGTTAAGAGAGAAATCAGGAGGGCAAAAAGGGGACACGAGATTGCTTTGGCAGATAAGGCAAAGGAGAATCCAAAGATATTCTACAAATACATAAAGGGCAAAAGAGTAACGAGGGAGAGAGTAGGGCCGCTTAAGGATCAACAAGGTCATCTATGTGCAGATCCACAAGAGACGGGTGAGATCCTAAGTGAATATTTCTCATCAGTATTTACTGTTGAGAACAAAGAACAAGAACAAAGAACAATACAGCACAGGAACAGGCCCTTCGGCCCTCCAAGCCCGCGCCGCTCCCCGGTCCAGGATTGAATCCTGAATCCAGGATCCCCGCCCCATTTTCCAGCCTATCTACATACCAATATCCTATCCACCGAGCTGTCCCTCACAGCTACGATGCTTTGTTCATCACAACCTATTAACTCACCCCCACCCCCCCATTCCAGACCATGTGATCTCCAGGGAGAGGCGAAAACCCAGAGTGAAAACCCCAGGGCCAATATGGGGAAAAAAAATCTGGGAAATTCCTCTCCGACCCCCTGAGGCGATCGAAACGAGTCCAGGAGATCACACTGGCCCTGATCGGAAAATGCTTCCCAACCCTAGTCATTTCCACTTCCACGAACACCATATGAATTCCCTGCCCCCGAGACAGGTTCCCAACTATCCGCAGTCTCGCTCTGTACTGGCACCAGCAAGATGATCATAGAATGAAGCCTTGAAACGAGAAACAAGGAACAATTAGCCCGCGCCGCTCCCTGGTCCAAACTAGACCACTCTTTTGTATCCCTCCATTCCCACTCCGTTCATACAGCTGTCTAGATAAGTCTTAAACGTTCCCAGTGTGTCCGCCTCCACCACCTTGCCCGGCAACACATTCCAGGCCCCCACGACCCTCTGTGTAAAATATGTCCTTCTGATATCTGTGTTAAACCTCCCCCCCTTCACCTTGAACCTATGACCCCTCGTAAACATCACCACCGACCCGGGGAAAAACTTCCCACCGTTCACCCTATCTATGCCTTTCATAATTTTATACACCTCTATTAAGTCTCCCCTCATCCTCCGTCTTTCCAAGGAGAACAACCCCAGTTTCCCCAATCTCTCCTCATAACCAAGCCCCTCCATACCAGGCAACATCCTGGTAAACCTCCTCTGTACTCTCTCCAAAGCCTCCACGTCCTTCTGGTAGTGTGGCGACCAGAACTGGACGCAGTATTCCAAATGCGGCCGAACCAACGTTCTATACATCTGCAACATCAGACCCCAACTCTTATACTCTATGCCCCGTCCTATAAAGGCAAGCATGCCATATGCCTTCTTCACCACCTTCTCCACCTGTGACGTCACCTTCAAAGATCTGTGGACTTGCACACCCAGGTCCCTCTGCGTCTCTACACCCTTTATGGTTCTTCCATTTATCGTGTAGCTCCTCCCTACATTATTCCCACCAAAATGCATCACTTCGCATTTATCAGGATTGAACTCCATCTGCCATTTCCTTGCCCAAATTTCCAGCCTATCTATATCCTTCTGTAGCCTCTGACAATGTTCCTCACTATCTGCAAGTCCTGCCAGTTTTGTGTCGTCCGCAAACTTACTGATCACCCCAGTTACTCCTTCTTCCAGATCATTTATATAAATCACAAACAGCAGAGGTCCCAATACAGAGCCCTGCGGTACACCACTAGTCACAGGCCTCCAGCCGGAAAAAGACCCTTCCACTACCACCCTCTGTCTTCTATGACCAAGCCAGTTCTCCACCCATCTAGCCACCTCCCCCTTTATCCCATGGGATCCAACCTTTTTCACTAGCCTACCATGAGGGACTTTGTCAAACGCTTTACTAAAGTCCATATAGACAACATCCACGGCCCTTCCTTCGTCAACCATTTTGGTCACTTCTTCAAACAACACCACCAGGTTAGTGAGGCATGACCTCCCTCTCACAAAACAGCAGAGAAAGGCATGGATGTTAGGGAACTTGGGGAAATAAATAGTGATGTCTTGAAGAGTGTACATATAACAGAGAAGGAGGTGCTGGAAGTCTTAAAGCACATCAAGGTAGGTAAATCCCCGAGACCTGATGAGGTATATCCCAGGACGTTGTGGGAGGCTAGGGAGGAAATTGCGGGTCCCCTAGCAGAGATATTTGAATCATCGATAGTCACGGGTGAGGTGCCTGAAGATTGGAGGGTGGCAAATGTTGTGCCTTTGTTTAAAAAGGGCTGCAGGGAAAAGCCTGGGAACTACAGGCCGGTGAGCCTCACATCTGTAGTGGGTAAGGTGTTAGAAGGTATTCTGAGAGACAATATATAGGCATTTAGAGAGGCAAGGGCTGATTAAGGACAGTCAGCATGGCTTTGTGAGTGGAAAATCATGTCTCTCAAATTTGATTGAGTTTTTTGAAGGAGTAACCAAGAAGGTAGATGAGGGCAGTGCAGTTGATGTTGTCTACATGGACTTTAGCAAGGCCTTTGACAAGGTACCGCATGGTAGGTTGTTGCATAAGGTTAAATCTCACGGGATCCAGGGTGAGGTAACCAAGTGGATACAAAATTGGCTTGATGACAGAAGACAGAGGGTGGTTGGAGAGGGTTGTTTTTCAAACTGGAGGCCTGTGACCAGCGTTGAGCCTCAGGGATTAGTGCTGGGTCCCCTGTTATTTGTCATTTATATTAATGATTTGGATGAGAATATAGGAGGCATGGTTAGTAAGTTTGCAGATGACACCAAGATTGGTGGCATAGTGGACAGTGAAAAAGGTTATCTCGGATTGCAACAGGATCTTGATCAATTGGGCCAGTGGGCTGACGAATGGCAGATGGAGTTTAATTTAGATAAATGCGAGGTGATGCATTTTGGTAGATTGAACCAAGGCAGGACTTACTCAGTTAATGGCCGGGCGTTGGGAAGAGTTACAGAACAAAGAGATCTAGGGGTACATGTTCATAGCTCCTTGAAAGTGGAGTCACAGGTGGACAGAGTGGTGAAGAAGGCATTCAGCATGCTTGGTTTCATCGGTCAGAACATTGAATACAGGGGTTGGGACGTCTTGTTGAAGGTGTACAAGACATTGGTAAGGCCACACTTGGAATACTGTGTGCAATTCTGGTCACCCTATTATAGAAAGGATATTATTAAACTAGAAAGAGTGCAGAAAAGATTTACTAGGATGCTATCAGGACTTGATGGTTTGAGTTATAAGGAGAGGCTGGATAGACTGGGACTTTTTTCTCTGGAGCGTAGAAGGCTGAGGGGTGATCTTATAGAGGTCTATAAAATAATGAGGGGCACAGATCAGCTAGATGGTCAATATCTTTTCCCAAAGGTGGGAGAGTCTAAAACTAGAGGGCATAGGTTTAAGGTGAGAGGGAAGAGATACAAAAGGGTCCAGAGAGGCACTTATTTCACACAGAGGGTGGTGAGTGTCTGGAACAAGCTGCCAGAGGTAGTAGTAGAGGCGGGTACAATTTTGTCTTTTAAAAAGCGTTTAGACAGTTACATGGGTAAGATGGGTATAGAGGGATATGGGCCAAATGCAGGCAATTGGGACTAGCTTAGTGGTTAAAAAAAAAGGCGGCATGGACAAGTTGGGCCGAGGGGCCTGTTTCCATGCTGTAAACCTCTATGAGGTGTCCGAGATGTTACATTTAGAGGTTGAACAATGTGCAGGCACCTAAAGTAGAAAATAGTGAGCGGCTGGTCTGTTACCTTGTCTGCCTGGGTCAAGTCACTGAGCTTTCCATGTCACTGGTCTGCACTCCTGAGGTGGGGCGTGGGGGGGGGGGAGGGGGGAGTTGGCATTCTGGCAGTGCCAGAATGATATGTTTCCTGCCACGGACACCCAGAAGTCTGTCTCTCCTCAGAGCAGCTGAGCACATGCACAGAACTCATGTAGAATGCACAGGGACTGGCTTGTGATGAACTGGCCAGTGGCATGCAAGTACATCTTGCCTTCAGGACATAAATCCCAGAGATTGCTAATGGAAATTGCACTGGAGGGGTTAACCGACAATAAAATGTATCAGGCGAAGACAACGCAGCAGAAACTGATATGAAGCATACTGGAGAAAATTAAGAATTAGGGAAGTGATATAGGGCAGTGTTTACTGCTGTTCTAGCTGTGGGAGGGGGCACTGGGGTGGAGAATGGTAATAATTTTACATTGCCAGAGGCCACCTTATCCTGCAACCATCTTTCCTGGGACTGGTGAATAGGATGCCGTTTCTATCCACAAGAGAGGAGAATCCTAGTGGCCCTTGAAACAACAGGGGAGGTGGTGGCGCAGTGGTATTGTTGTTGGACTAATAATCCAGAGGCCCAGGGTAATTCTCTGGGGACCCGGGTTCGAATCCCACCACGGCAGATGGTGGAATTTGAATTCAATAAAAAAAATCTGGAATTAAAAGATGACTATTGTCGTAAATCCCATCTGCTTCACTCGTGCCCTTTAGGGAAGGAAATCTGTCATCCTTACCCGGTCTGGCCTACATGTGACTCCAGATCCACAGCAATGTGGTTGACTCTTAAATGCCCTCAGGGATGGGCAATAAATGCTGACCCAGCCAGAGGCACCCACATCCCAGGATTGAATATGAAAAAAACAAAGGAATATTTGAATGCATATTGGATGCTATGGAGGCTTATGGTGATTGTGCTCCCAGGAGGATGCCGCAGAACAGGTTGTGGTTTCATATAAGATTGCAGAACATTGTAAAGCTTAGGGAATCTCTGTTACAGAAGCCTTCAGAAGCCTTCTCATTCTCGTGCCCTCTGCAACCTGCATGAAGAAGCAGGAAGTTGTGGGGGATAAAATGGCCCGGTCTTACATGTTAGCTGGGATGTGTTCTTCAGCTTTAAGATTCACATAAGAGACTCACTTTCTTCAAAAGAAGAGACACAAGGTTGTCTGCCATCACCCACCATATTCAATGTCTTCATCAGTGACGTGTTGTTTGGCATTGTAGAGGACAGCCCTGGAGTGTGTGTTCTGAGTATTTCTGAAACACATTCCTTTTAAAAATAACACCGTGTTGCTGCCAGATTCCTCTGGGGAATCAAGTGTGTTCCACTGATCACCATTTTTAGCTTCAAAGGCTGATTCACAATGTTTTCTGCCTGGCATGTCCCGGACCCAATCTGAACCTGTGACGAGACAGGAAAATTGGCGCCATCTTTCCCCCTCTTCAGAAATTTGTAAACTCACCACTGCAGAAACAAAAGTAACTTTGGTACCTTATAGCTTTTCCCATAAAAAGGGTGCAAAAGAGCTTTCCCAGGATGCTGCCTGGATTAGAGGGTACGAGCTATGAGGAGAAGCTGGACAAACTAGGGCCGTTTTCTCTGGAATGGAAGAGGCTCAGGGGAGACCTGGTAGAAGTCTATAAAATTATGAGAGGCATAGATAGGGTTGACTGTCAGAATCTTGTTCCCCCAGAGTTGAAGACCGGAATTTTACCAACATGCCCAGCCCGGAATCGGGGTGGGCGAGGCTGGCAGAATGGCATTCCCTGTTGGCCTCGAGCAGGATCTTACAAGCCTCGGGGAGGCAAGGCGGTAAAATTCCAGTAGAAATGTCTAATAATAGAGGGCATGCACTTAAGGTGAGAGGGTGAAAGGAGATGTGAGGGGCAAGTTTTTACACAGAGAGTGGTAGGTATCTGGAACGCGCTGCCAGGGGTGGTGGTGGAGGCAGATACGATAGGGACGTTTAAGGGGCTTTTAGATAAGCACAGGAATATGCGAGGAATAGAGGGATATGGAACAAGGGCAGGCGGAAGGGATTAGTTTAATTTGGCGTCATGTTTGGCACAACATTGTGGGCCGAAGGACCTGTTCCTGTGCTGCACTGCTCTATGTTCTATAATATAATAATGAATCGTTGGGGATATACCTGCAGCTTAAGTCACAAGCTTATGTCCCACTGTACCTTCAATTTAAACATTTGCTTCCAAACATGTGAGGGAAAACCATTACATTTCATGTTTTACAGATAAGCAAGTGTTATTCTGGAACAAGAGCCCCAAATCAATAGTAAAATTCCTGAAATCTTACGTAGCAAACCTTAAAAGCCGTGGGTGTGGCCTATATTAAAGGCTGTTTTTGACTTCTTTGGAGTTTGTTCTTGAGTTCCTTCACGTTACTGTGTATAGAAACTAAACTCCGATATTTTTTCCTGATAATTTTTATTGTATACACAGGTTGCCTCTGTGGGCTTAGCAACCTTGAGCTTCAATGAATAAAGAAAAACAACTTCTGTTTTTATGGTGCCTTTAATGAAGTCAGATCATAGAATCCTTACAGTGCAGAAATAGGCCATTCAGCCCATCGAGTCTGCACCAATTCTCCGACAGAGCGTCGGAAGCAGAGAGTCGGAATAAATGGGTGCTTTTCTGGTTGGCAGATGGTAACTAGTGGCGTGCCGCAGGGATCGGTACTGGGGCCTCAACTATTTACCATTTATATAGATGATCTGGAGGAGGGGACGGAGTGGAGGGTAACAAAGTTTGCAGACGACACAAAGATAAGTGGAAAAGTGAATCGTGTGGAGGGCGTAGAAGGTCTGCAGAGAGATTTGGACAGGCTGAGTGAGTGCGAGGATCTGGCAGATGGAGTATAACGTTAACAAATGCGAGGTTATTCACTTTGGAAGAAATAATAGCAAATTGGATTATTATCTAAATGGAAAGAAATTACAACATGCTGCTGTGCAGAGGGACCTGGGGGTCCTTGTGCATGAGACGCAAAAACCCAGTCTGCAGGTGGAACAGGTGATCAAGAAGGCAAATGGGATCATAGAATCATAGAATCCCTACAGTACAGAAAGAGGCCATTCGGCCCATTGAGTCTGCACCGAACACAATCCCACCCAGGCCCTACCCCCATATCATAAGAACATAAGAAATAGGAGCAGGAGTAGGCCATCTAGCCCCTCGAGCCTGCCCCGCCATTCAATAAGATCATGGCTGATCTGACGTGGATCAGTTCCACTTACCCGCCTGATCCCCATAACCCTTAATTCCCTTACCGATCAGGAATCCATCCATCCGCGCTTTAAACATATTCAGCGAGGTAGCCTCCACCACCTCAGTGGGCAGAGAATTCCAGAGATTCACCACCCTCTGGGAGAAGAAGTTCCTCCTCAACTCTGTCTTAAACCGACCCCCCTTTATTTTGAGGCTGTGTCCTCTAGTTTTAACTTCCTTACTAAGTGGAAAGAATCTCTCCGCCTCCACCCTATCCAGCCCCCGCATTATCTTATAAGTCTCCATAAGATCCCCCCTCATCCTTCTAAACTCCAACGAGTACAAACCCAATCTCCTCAGCCTCTCCTCATAATCCAAACCCCTCATCTCCGGTATCAACCTGGTGAACCTTCTCTGCACTCCCTCCAATGCCAATATATCCTTCCTCATATAAGGGGACCAATACTGCACACAGTATTCCAGCTGCGGCCTCATCAATGCCCTGTACAGGTGCATCAAGACATCCCTGCTTTTATATTCTATCCCCCTCGCGATATAGGCCAACATCCCATTTGCCTTCTTGATCACCTGTTGTACCTGCAGACTGGGCTTTTGCGTCTCATGCACAAGGACCCCCATATCCACCCATTAATCCCTCTAACCTACACATCTCAGGACACTAAGGGCAATTTTTTTTTTTAGCCTGGCCAATCAACCTAGCCCGCACATCTTTGGACTGTGGGAGGAAACCGGAGCACCCGGAGGAAACCCACGCAGACACGAGGAGAATGTGCAAACTTCACACAGACAGTGACCCAAGCCGGGAATCGAACCCTGGTTCCTGGAGCTGTGCAGCAGCAGTGCTAACCACTGTTGGCCTATATCGCAAGGGGGATAGAATATAAAAGCAGAGATGTCTTGCTGTATCTGTGCAGGGCATTGGTGAGGCCGCAGCTGGAATACTGTGTGCAGTATTGGTCCCCTTATTTGCGGAAGGATATATTGGCCTTGGAGGGAGTGCAGAGAAGGTTCACCAGGTTGATACCAGAGATGAGGGGTGTTGATTATGAGGAAAGACTGAGCAGATTGTGTTTGTACTCGTTGGAATTTAGAAGGCTGAGGGGGGATCTTATAGAGACCTATAAGATAATGAAGGGGCTGGATAGGGTAGAGATGGAGAGATTCTTTCCACTTAGAAAGGAAACTAGAACTAGAGGGCACAGCCTCAAAATAAAGGGGGGTCGGTTTAGGACAGAGTTGAGGAGGAACTTCTTCTCTCAGAGGGTGGTGAATCTCTGGAATTCTCTGCCCACTGAAGTGGTGGAGGCTACCTCGTTGAATATGTTTAAATCACGGATAGATGGATTCCTGATCGGTAAGGGAATTAGGGGTTATAGGGATCAGGCGGGTTAGTGGAACTGATCCACTTCAGATCAGCCATGATCTTATTGAATGGCGGGGCAGGCTCGAGGGGCTAGATGGCCTACTCCTGCTCCTATTTCTTATGTTCTTATGTTCTTAGAGCATCTTGGCCAGGCCCACCCCCGGCCTATCCCCACAACCCCATTGAGCATGGCCAATCCCCCTAAGCTGTGTATCTTTGGAATATGTCAAAGTGCATCACAGAGGCAAAACCAGATGCCAAGCAAGGAATGCCAAGGAATGGTCAGCAAACTAGGTTTTGAAAGGCGGAAAGAGGCGGCAAAATGGAGGAATTTAGGGAGAGTGTTTCCAGAATGTGGGGCCCGGCCAGCTTTTTGATTTGATTTATTATTGTCACATGTATTAGTATACAGTGAAAAGTATTGTTTCTTGCGTACAGACAAAGCATACCGTTCATAGAGAAGGAAAGGAGAGAGTGCAGAATGTAGTGTTACAGTCACAGCTAGGGTGTAGAGAAAGATCACCTTAATGTGAGGTTGGTCCATTCAAAAGTCTGACAGCAGCAGGGAAGAAGCTGTTCTTGAGTCAGTTGGCACGTGACCTCAGACTTTTGTGTCTTTTTCCCGACGGAAGAAGGTGGAAGAGAGAATGTGCAGGGTGCATGGGGTCCTTAATTATGCTGGCTGGTTTTCCGAGGCAGCGGGAAGTGTAGACAGAGTCAATGGATGGGAGGCTGGTTTGATTGATGGACTGGGCTTCGTTCATGACCCTTTGTAGTTCCTTGCGGTCTTGGGCAGAGCAGGAGCCATACCAAGCTGTGATACAACCGGAAAGAATGCTTTCTATGGTGCATCTGTAAAAGTTGGTGAGAGTTGTAGTGGACATACCAAATTTCCTTAGTCTTCTGAGAAAGTAGAGGCGTTGGTGGACTTTCTTAACTATAGTGTCGGCATGGGGGACCAGGACAGGTTGTTGGTGATCTGGACACCTAAAAACATGAAGCTCTATCACTGATGGTGGAGTAGAGAGGGATACACAGAGGGAGAGTGGAGAGTGCGCTCTGGCACATCAAATGGGATGAAGTTGCAGAGGTAGGTTGGGGGGGAGACTTGTGGACAAGTAGAAGGAATTTGAAATTGGATATGTTGGAGGACAGGAAGCTAAAGGAGATTCGTAAAGCAGGGTGTTGGGGGCAGAGAGCCTTAGAACCAAGTATGAGTTACATCTCCATACCAATTTATTATTCCCCAACCTTCATACCCAGAGAATCATACTAAGAGAATCTGATTTACCCCAGTAAATGCAATCAAGCATCCTACCCTGCAAGATAGAGTCATAGAATGGCTATGCTCAGAAGCAGGCTATGCCAACTCTCTGCAAGAGCAATTTAGCTAGTCCCACTCCCTTGTCCTTTCCCCATATCCCTGCTGTATGAGATTGGGCTGACAGTGTGCTTGAGCTCCAATCCATGTATCTGGGGAGCTTTCACACAAGAAGCAAGGTTCGGTCAGAGAATCAGTCATTCCAGGCTGCTTTCAATCTTCTACTGGCCCAAAGGGAGACTCCAGCAGGGTGAATAAACAGTTGAAGTAAATAATAGAATATATTTGAAATTTAATCCTGTGTATTGTTACAGCAGTGAGTAACTGCTCCCAGGATGACAAGGCAGTGAGCTACTGAGCGATGCAATCCAGACGGTGTTAAGATTTGAACTCTTCCAGGGTGCTGAGTTCGCAGATTGCAGCCATGAGAGTTATAGGGAGCTGTGACTGGCCTCAGCATCCC
This sequence comes from Mustelus asterias, assembly GCF_964213995.1. Taxonomy (NCBI): domain Eukaryota; kingdom Metazoa; phylum Chordata; class Chondrichthyes; order Carcharhiniformes; family Triakidae; genus Mustelus; species Mustelus asterias. The sequence continues at coordinate 15,457,656 of NC_135834.1, read as the reverse complement.
TGGGGTCGGAAAAGGGAAACGCCAACAAGGGCTGTGCTTCTGATCATTGTTGAGTGATCCCTACTGCATGTGTGGATATGATGTGAGGACGAGATTGAGTGAAGTTGTGATGCTCTCATAGTCAAATAGCCTAGTAACACTCACTGTCCAGGTTTGCATCAGACGGTAAGGACACCCACGGAACAGTACCTCAAACACTGCTTGGTGCACTGAGTGCCCAGTTCCCTGTGCTGTCCCCCACAAATTGAGTCTTGCAATCTTTTCTGCTTCTTTTGTGCCAGCCAACCCTGTCCTATTCTGATCTTTTCTAATCCATTCAGTCCAGAGGCTGCACTGACTTCCACTGTCAGTGTCATCATCTGAAAGCCGTGCTGGTTAGGTGCGTAGGCCGTGCTAAATTCTCCCTCAGTGTACCCGAACAGGCGCCAGAGTGTGGTGACTAGGGGATTGTCACAGTAACTTCATTGCAGCGTTAATGTAAGACTTACTTGTGACACTAATAAATAAATAAATAAACACAACAAATATCTTGCACGTCAGTCACTCGCTGCGCTTGGATCCAGCGCGACTTTAGAAAGTTCGACAGCTGTGAGGAAGCACAGGGGAATAGAGAAGACAGAGCAAGTGGAGAGCGACATCAGGACCGTAAGATACACAAAAAACTGAAATTAAAATCAGCAGTGAGCTGCACTCAAGCATAGCAAACAGACATGATTTATAATTTGTATGGGGGCGGGGTGGGGAAATGATGGGAAGAGGCCGGCACATTCTGCAGCCATGGGAGCAGGAATGAATCACTTGATTAGAGTTTGATCAGAGGAGGTTTCCAATTGGTTAATGTAGGTGTGATCCATAATAAATATACTGCTTCTCACTGCCTTACAGCCACTCACTGTTGGGCACCAGGACTGCTACTGTCAAATCAAAAGAATCTGGGCCAGCAACTGAGGAGGAAATATTACTTTTTTAAAAAGACCTCTGTCTGCTATTGGATAAAATAAGGGGCTTGCCTCTCATTCTGAAGAGCCGGGGCTTTACATTTTAGTGCTGGGCTCCACCTTATGCCAGCACTTTCTTTGGTATGTGTCCTGACCATTATAAATTGGACACCTGCTTGTTCAATAATGTCATCATTCAGGAGGAAGAACAAACAGACCCTTTCCAGCAACTGTTTCTCGGAAAGGGATTGGGGGTTTTAAAAAAAATAAGGATTTACAATCAGTTGTCCAACCTAACATGGGAAGCTGGACTTTGGATCAGAAGAGACTGAGTTCAAATCATTTCAGTCTGCTGGTGCTGCAACAGTCCTGTCAGCTTTGCTCTGTGCTGTTAGAAGGATCCTGTTGTGAGGAGAGAAAAAATCCTGTGGGGTGGTGGAGGGGTGGTTGTGAAGGAAGAGTGAGCAAGGCTCAGTCAATTTGATTTGATTTGACTTGAATTATTATTGTCACATACTGTGAAAAGTATTGTTTCTTGCGCACTATACAGACAAAGCATCTTATACTATACGATACAAAGGGGTGGCACAGTGGGTAGCACTGCTGCCTCCCAGCGCCAGGGACCCGGGTTTGATTCCCGGCTTGGGTCACTGTGCAGAGTCTGCACATTCTCCCCGTGTCTGCGTGGGTTTCCTCCGGGTGCTCCGGTTTCCTCCCACAGTCCAAAGATGTGCGGGTTAGGTGGATTGGCCGTGCTAAATTGCCCCTTAGTGTCAGGGGGATTAGCTAGGGTAAATACATGGTGTTACGGGGATAGGGCCTGTGTGGGATTGTGGTCAGTGCAGACTCAATGGCCCAAATGGTCTCCTTCTGCACTGTAGGGATTCAATGATTCATACCGTACGTAGAGAAGGAAAGGAGAGGGTGTAGAATGAAGTGTTACAGTCATAGCTCGGGTATAGAGAAAGATCAACTCAGTACGAGGTAGGTCCGTTCAAAAGTCCAATGGCAGCAGGGAAGAAGCTGTTCTTGAGTCGGTTGGTATGTTGCCTCAGACTTTTGTATCTTTTTCCTGATGGAAGAAGGTGGAAGAGAGAATGTCTGGAGCTGAATGAGCACTAGGTTAAGGAACCGGAGGATAGCAAGTGCTGGTGGAATCCCAGCCCAGCATCACCAGGAGACCAGAGGAAAATATTAGGGGCAAAAGAGAAATTCTTCATTGGTGTCATTCGTTACTAATGGGAATGGCACAGATGTTATTTCGGTAAGATCATGACAACTTGTTTCAGTCACTTCTAATCCTGTGTTTCGTTTGTGAATTGAATATTCACGGCACGGTGGCACAGTGGTTAGCACTGCTGCCTCACAGCGCCAGGGTCCCAGGTTCAATTCTGGCCTCGGGTCACTGTCTGTGCGGAGTTTGCATGTTCTCCCCGTGTCTGCGTGGGTTTCCTCCGGATGCTCCAGTTTCCTCCCACAGTCCAAAGATATGTGGGTTAGGTTGATTGGCCATGCTAAATTGACCCTAGTGTCAGGGGGATTAGCAGGGTAAATGCATGGGATTACGGGAATAGGGCCTGGGTGGGATTGTGGTCGGTGCAGACTAGATGGGCTGAATGGCCTCCTTCTGTATTGTACTGATTCAATAAGGAGGTTAGTTTTGGAGAATGACTTACTTTCCCACTGCAGCGACCAAGTGTCAGCAGTATTAAACACTCCCAGATCAGGCCCAGCAAGAGTTTGATCCAGAGAAAAGCTCACTTAACCCTCATACCTGGACAAAAAAGGTGGACTCTTGACATCTAGCCAATAATAAACTTGTAAATATATGTAGGTGAGCTAGACAGGCGCAGATTTTGTTGATGCCACATTCTAGACAACACTATTTATTGGCCCCATTTGTGTGACTGCTTCAGGAAAGGTGCAGTAAACAGACTGGTAAGAAAGGGCTGTTTCACCCTCACCCCTGCCCACCTCCCTCTCGCAGCACGGAGGTGACTGAGATAAGAACAAAAAAAAAACAGCTGAGGAAAAACTCAGGAGTCAGACAGCATCTGTGGAGAGAGAAACAAACATCGATGATCTTCCCTCAGAACTGAAGAGGAATAGAAATGAGAGTTTTGGAGGGACAGGCAGAACAAAGAAGAAGGTGTGTGTTAGGATTATAAATGACACCAAATAGAAAGAAGCTGAACAAGATAGAAGAGACAAACGGAAATCCCACCAGTGAGAACAGCAGAACTTCTTCAAGGTAGCCATGATGTGGAGATGCCGGTGTTGGACTGGGGTAAACACAGTAAGAAGTCTCACAACACCAGGTTAAAGTCCAACAGGTTTATTTGGTATCACGAGCTTTCGGAGCGCTGCTCCTTCATCAGGTGAGTGAGTGCTCCGAAAGCTCGTGATTCCAAATAAACCTGTTGGACTTTAACCTGGTGTTGTGAGACTTCTTACTGTTCTTCAAGGTGGGCGTTCCTGGAAGAAAGTGGCAGTGAATTAAACACAAATGAAAAGTCATTTTCTCTGTCTGCAGGCTGCTTTGAGGAGATAGAATGCCCCCAGACAATTGCCATGTACCTTCTAGCAACCAGGAGCAGAGGGGGAGGGCAGATACTTTAGAATACCAGTTGGGACCAGGGATGACCAACTGGGGAGAGGGCAAAACAATGGAGGGGGTTACAGCCAGGAAGTTTTTAAAGTACAACTCTCTTCACAAGGAGTTTTGTATGATTGTGGGAGGATGGCCTTTAAAAAAAAATCTCATCTTTAAATTTTTATTTATTTATCCAATTCAATCAAATCAAGTCCAATTCAGAGTCTCAACAAGTTGAGACATTCCCGATCCAAGCTGACAAGACAGGGCTCTCACCTCCTGTCTTGGGCTTGATCTACATGATCCAAGCTGATTGGAGTAGGAATAGCTCCTCCAAGGCTTGATCTCATTTGCATCTTAGCCAAAAGGCCAAGATGCCGCTTTTAAAAAATAGCTTCAAATGAAGCTAAAATGTAACCTAATGACTTCAACCAAGTATGTCGATACTACACTTGATCTTAGCCAAAAAGCCGAGAAGAGGCAAAGATAATCGTCATTATGGCCCCTCGTGTCTATGGCTCCGAAACCAACACTCTCGCTAACTTTCGGGTCCTTTTCACATAAACATTGTCGCTCTCCGGCTGCAAACGGCGCCACATGTGGCGAGTGTTGAAGTTGGCGGGTTTTATTTGAGAGATTGCCACACTAGGAAAACTCACTTGCTAAATCTGAACATCCTTTTTGTTTTACTTCTGGCTCTGTTGATTCGTTTTTGAATACTTCTGTGAGGAAGGCGTGTTGACAGAGGAGTTACTGAGTCCAACCATGTGAGGGAGCTGAAATGACAGCCGGATTTGTAAAAGAGGAAGAACATTGGAAGCTGCACCTTTGATCAGAGAGACAGAGCTCAGATTATGTCAGCCCAGTGTCCCACTGGTGCTAGAATGGATCTGCCAATCTGTTGTAGCAAAATAATTCTTACTAAATTCTTACTGTAGCAAAAGAAAACAGAATTAGAGCTGTGTTGAAGAATCTCTGGTTAATGACTGCAATTTAGTGACTTGGTCAATTCACACCCGCCACATCGCAAGGCACTGCAACTCTTCCAACTCTGTCCCAGCTCCTAAACAAAACTATTCCAAAGTATGACTAAATGTAAATTGAAAGGAACGAACTTATTTTGATTATTTATTCATGCTTGATTCCGAAAACTGATTTCATAGGCAACTATACAAATTTTGTATTTAGACACTTTCAAAATTAAAATATAGCTATTTACAAATCGCAACTATAATCCTGTTTTCCTAGGACACTTGCAACATATTATGGATTCAAGTACTTCCTCATCCCCAGAATGTTTAGCCAGTTAGGATAATTTATTTACCACGGTCCTGCAATTATTCTCTTCATAAGTACGCCCTTGTTCCGGCACTGAGCCAAGCAGACGAGGGAAATCACAAATTTCATTTCTGATCTGCGCTGATTTCAGCCAGGCGGCAGTAACAGTGCTATCAGTAATCTCAGTGCCCTGGGCTAGGGAGAAACCAGATTAGCCAAGAGTTCCCACTCTTGAGCACTCTGCTGCGTCCTCTGCTGGCTAGCGTGTGTTCAGATGCTGGGTGAGGGCAGCTTCTGATTTTACTGTGATTGCACACCCACCCCTCAGCCCCCGCCGTGAACAATAGCCTGCCAAAAGTTAACACAAGAAGAATGGTCACTTGGAGCAGGCAATAGAGGGTTGCCAGTTGCCATTTCCTGTGGAGCTATAACCCAGCAAGAAGCAGCAATCAGCAGGAGAAGAGTTAAGAGAATCAGGGAAAGTAACATGCTTGGCAGCCCACTGGTACTCCTGCCAAAGGCCTATTTTTCATCTAGAAGTTTGGAAATTGGTGAGTGCAGCGGACTTTCAACCACGTAATCCTAGCAATCTTCACCTGATGACCAGGGATCACCGATAAGGCTGATATTTCCCCTTACTAACTCTGAAGTTCTGCGGCCTATCAGTGAATTCAGACATCAGTTCTGATTCCAGATGGCCAGTTGACCCACTAAGGTATTGGGAGTCTTTGCCTCACCTTTTCACAATTTGGAATACAGTCTTTCGATTCAGATGACCCCATCAGTTCTTTTTAGTGTTTCTTTTATGTCCTACCGCTGAAAATAGCATCCTCAAGAGAGAGAAAAAACATATCAAAGGAAATGGAACTGTCTTTCTCTAAAGTCAGTAAGAGTTTTAACAACACCGGGTTAAAGTCTTGGAGATCCTCGCCACTTGGAACCGGCAGTTTGCGGTGTCGATGGTAGTCATGATGGGGAGATGCATCTCCACATCATTTCTCTAAAGTCTACAGAGGTCCCACATAGGGACTGGCTGCCCTTTTATGATTCTATCTCATTTGTTTTGGTGCAGGTCCCCTAAATAAATGATCCAATGAATTTAAAAAAAGCCATCTTTGCGACACTTTCAGTAGGAAAAATACAAAAAAATATATAAATTGATAATTAATGAGTGACTAATTTCCACCTACATCTATTGATGCTAATTTTAAAAATATATAATTCTAGACTTGCACAAAAAAATCTGACAATAGTATTTTTGGTCATAAAAATTGAACGGTAATCTGGAAAAAAAACTAAATTTGACAATGTTGAGCAAGTTTTGAAGATATGGATTTGTAGAAATATAATTAATGTAAAATTCAACTTTGATTTCCCCATGCATTTTTTTTAAAGAAAGGATTAATATAAATATTTTATTAATAGTTGCATTCTAAAGTTAAAGGGAAAATGGAGGCATTTGATTTGCAACAATTCTGAAGGTTGTCGTGATGTGGAGGATGCTGTACAATGGCTGCATATTAATGAGTAGATGGTAATCTTTCTTTACAAAGTCAAATTTATGCAGATGATGCTGTGGGTCAGAACTGACTGACGTCATTAGTCTCAGCCACCTGCCTGAAGAGGGGGTGAAACTGACTCGCTGTGAAATCCACCAAACTTTGCCATTTCAGGCTGGCCGCAGATCTCCGCGCCCGGCTGGGGATCAGCTGGATGGCCAGGTGAGTGCTGTGACCCTGCTCCTACCTCCGATCGCCCCTTAAAACCTCCCCCCCGCAAGACCGGGCGGGCAGCAGCTTCGGGGATCAGCGTGCGATTGCTGTGCAGTTTTGTATCTTTTTTCCTCTCTCTCTCCCTTGTGCTTGTATCACTTCCTCCTGCGGCCGGCTCCTGGGCATCCCACTGGGTCTTAGAGCCCTCCCGCTCTCGATCGCATACAAAGAGGGCCCCGCAGGATCCTAGCAACCATCCTGTTCGAATGGCGCATCGGCCAGCATTCGAGTTAAATGACACCCACAAGTGACAGCAGATAGTTTGGGACACACATAATGGCAGACACAAGCCAGTGTGGTTTTTATTTACTAAGATGGATTGCCATTTATTGCCTCTCGATTGTAGCAACTTGGCTTCTGGTTGTCAAGAATATCATTGATCTTTCTCACAGTTGCCTAGAGATCTACTTGGAGGCGAGAGCTGTTATATCGTTAGTAAAGTTATATCCTCTTAAGAAAGTTACCGTGAGCGTCTAACTTTATATATCTACACTTTCACCCAGGTTGGAACCAAATAGGTTCTCCTGCAATGGAATTGCCTCCTGCTCCCTCACTTTACTCCTTATTCGATCTATTTAGAATCATAGAATCCCTGCAGTGCAGAAGGAGGCCATTCAGCCCATCAAGCCAGCACCAACAACAATCCCACCCAGACCCTATCCCCATAACCCCACCTATTTACCCTGCTAATCCCCCTGACACAAAGGGGCAATTTAGCATGGCTAAACCTGCACATCTTTGGACTGTGGGAGGAAACCAGAGTAGAATCCCTACAGTGCAGAAGGAGGCCATTCAGCCCATCCAGCCTGCACTGACAATAATCCCACCCAGGCCTTATCCCTGTCATCCTATGTATTTACCCTGCTAATTCCCCTAACAGTAACGGGCAATTTTAGCATAGCCAATCAACCCAACCCACACACCTTTGGAGTGTGGGAGGAAACCGGAGCACCCGGAGGAAACTGTGAGGCAGCAGTGTTAACCATTGTAGGGCGGCATAGTGGTTAGCACTGCTGCCTCACAGCACCAGGGACCCGGGTTCGATTCCTGGCTTGGGCCACTGTTTGTGTGGAGTCTGCACGTTCTCCCCGTGTCTGCGTGGGTTTCCTCCGGGTGTTCCGGTTTCCTCCCACAGCCTGAAAGATGTGCTGGTTAGGGTGGATTGGCCGTGCTAAATTCTCCCTCAGTGTACCCAACCAGGTGCCAGAGTGTGGCGACTAGGGGATTTTCACAGTAACTTCATTGCAGTGTTAATGTAAGCCTACTTGTGACACTAATAAAATAAACTTTTTAAACTTTAAACTGTGCCACTGTGCTGCCATACCCAGAGGAAATTATGGTCAAAATGATATCATGGTTAATATATCTCCAGCTTCGGGCAGACAGGTATTAATTGGGAAACCTTGCAAATACTCTGAGGAAACTTTCATTTTCTGTTGATAGAAAGGGAAAGTCAGATTTTAAAAATTGAATTGCATTGTTAGGAACAGCTGGACAATACAGACCCTTCCTTACAACCACACTTCAGTCAGCAGTGAAGTGGGACTTGGCATTATTGTCCTTTGGGGTGGCACAGTGGTTAGCACTGCTGCCTCACAGCACCAGGGACCCGGGTTCGATTCCCAGCTTGGGTCACTGTCTGTGTGGAGTTTGCACGTTCTCCCCGTGTCTGCGTGGGTTTCCTCCGGGTGCTTCGGTTTCCTCCCACATTCTAAAGATGTGCAGGTTAAGTGGATTGGCCATGCTAAATTGCCCCTTAGTGTCGCTAGATGTGTAGGTTGGATGGATTAGCCATGGTAAATGTGTGGGGGGTTATGGGGATAGGGCGGGGGAGAGGGCCTGGGTAAGAAACTCTGTCAGAGTGTCGGTGCAGACCCGATGGGCTGAATGGCCTCCTTCTGCACAGTAAAGCTTCGATGATCAGTGTCATGACCTCACGTGTGGTCACATGAAAGAACGCCAACAACTCTCTCTGCAAGCGATGATCCTGACCTTCCAGTCACTTGCCATTTCAATTCATCATCTTGCTCTCATGATCACGTTTCTATTCTTGACCTGCTGAATTAGAAACATAGAAAAACTACAGCACAAAACAGGCCCTTCGGCCCCACAAGTTGTGCTGAACATATCCCTACCTATAACCCTCCATCCTATTAAGTCCCATGTACTCATCCAGGAGTCTCTTAAAAGACCCTATTGAGTTCGCCTCCACCACCACTGACGGCAGCCGATTCCACTCGCCCACCACCCTCCGTGTGAAAGCCTTCCCCCTAACATCTCCCCTGTACCTACCCCCCAGCACCTTAAACCTGTGTCCTCTCGTAGCAGCCATTTCCACCCTGGGAAAAAGCCTCTGAGAGTCCACCCGATCTATGCCTCTCAACATCTTATACACCTCTATTAGGTCTCCTCTCATCCTACGTCTCTCCAAGGAGAAAAGACCGAGCTCCCTCAGCCTATCCTCATAAGGCATGCCACTCAATCCAGGCAACATCCTTGTAAAAATCCAGGCAACATCCTTGTAATTGTTCCAGTAAACAATTAACAGAAAATAGAATTGTTCCAGTAAAACCCAAAGCAAACTGGAGAAACAGCATTTTATCTTCCGATTAGGCACGTTACAACCTTATAGACTCAACATTGAGTTCGATAACTTCAAACTGTGAACTCTGCCCTCCATTTTGAATTGTTCACATGTTTTGCTTTCAGAGAGTGCTGACCCTCCTTCTGTTACTAGCACATTCTGCTATCTGACCTTTATGCCACTATTAACACCTGCCTTAGTCTTTAACATTATCATTGCCACTCCCTTTATCTCGTGACCATGGCATCTTTGTCAACCTATTTTTCTCCACCCTCTTCAACTGTATAAAACCCATCACATTTCTACCTCTTCAGCTCTGGAGAAGTCATATTGGACTCAAAACGTTAACTCTGTTTCTCTCTCGACAGATGCTTCCAAACCTGCTGAGTATTTCCAGCATTTTCTGTTCATGAAACAAATCCCTTCCCTGAGAGCCACCCTTAGGGACCCTGCAGCACTGAGTGAGGGGACATGGGTCTGTGCCTTGTAATTCCCCACAGAGTTGCCACGTAGAGATCCGACGCTTCCACATCGGAAGAAAGGAAAAAGCTGCAGGATCAACAGGACCCTGTCACTTACTATGGGATAACCCTTGTCACATCATAACATTCCTTTTCCTTCTGGAGAGGCAGAATATGAAAATTAGAGCCACATACTAACAGATGTATTAGTTATTCTGTGTGAAACCTTTGTTTTCTTTCCTCTATTTTCAGTCTTCGCCCTTTCTCAAGACGCTGTCTTATGTTGGGGTAAAACTCAATGAGCACTGACCACCCTTACGATATCTTATCAAAGACGCCATTCTTAATGAGTAAGTGTAGAAAGTAAGTGTCAGTAAGCCAACTGGGCATAGGGCACATCACAACCGAGGCCAGTCTTGTTCTCCCTCAATGTCTACGTATAGATAGATTTCAGCAGGAGTTACTGGGTAGTGATTACGAGAGAGAGAGAGAGAGAGCTGATTTTCTTCCCCTCTTCTTAGGCCAAGGGCACTCACTCTGTGTCACTGTGGCTGGGAACTCAGCAGAGGCCAAGAATCAAACCTCGGAATGCTAACATTTTGTAGGGTTCTGTACTGCACTGAGACTTTTCACTGAGTCATTGGGGTGGGGGAGAGTTGTCTCCATTTTAAAAAGAATTACAGATGGTAACTGCTGCAGAGATATTATGACAAAAATGAAACTGTAAAGATGTAAAGAATTGTAATCTTTAATGTTAAACACTTTCAATTGAAATGGCATGCTATTGATTATTGAATTTTTACAGAAATATACTGCATTTTGTACTGTACAGTGTCTAATAGAGTGCATAAAATAGGAAATAGGCTATGTTTCATAAATGTGTCAGATATAATGGAGAGAATCCACTGAATAATATAGGCACTTTGTAATAGCACAACTTGCATTTTTGTAATCCCGAATGACATCTCTCAACAACACCTTAAGTTGCGATACATAATATGTATTACAGTGATTGGCGGTACATAGGCAACTGCAGCAATCATTTGGAGCATAGCAAGGTTCCATAAGCAGCTGTATAGTGTCAGCCTGGGTTATGTGCTCAAGTTCTTGAGCAGAACTTGAAGGCAGAGCCTTCAGGCTCAGAGGTAAGAGCTTTGCCAACAGAACCAAGTTGACACATGGTTTTTGCTGTAACAGGTTTTACAGGCTCTTTTATACTTTAATGCCCTCAACTGATGTCCGCACTTGAGGCCAACAGTATCATCACTACTGTCACTCTGGCTGAACGCGGCTAACTCAGGACATATTGGGAATAGAACCTATGATATTTATAGTCTTTGTGACTCAGAGATGTAGGTTGCTTCAAGTTGCCACTGGCGGAGCCCACTGTTGACTTAAAACTTGACTACAGCAGGATTGGAAACTACGCCTCTTCTGGCTGACCTAGATAACCCACTGGTGACATTGTTTGTGAGTTAGGAGGCGCGGTCACTTTGGAATGGCTGCCATAGTCTACAGTGGCTTCCTCTGATAACTGTGCAGTTATTGTCGAAGCAGCAAAAAACAATCCCAAGAGGAGCAAAGAGAGAGTGGGAGCAGAACCAACCTCCTGCTATTTGATGTTGGGAGTGAGTGGAACAATGTGGCACTATCACTTACCAATACAGTGTCGTACGGAGTGGTTCACATACACGCTGAACTCCCAGTCTCAACTATGTTGCCATAATGATGCACCAAGTTGAGACCAGGCAGCCACACACACAGGGAGGGAGTGAGGGATAATCATTGCACCCTTGATAACGCTCACTTTTTAAGCTTTTCAGTAGGGCTTTGTAGATAAGTTCAGAAAAGCCTGCGGGCAGATTTCTTCATTGTACACTCGAGTGAGTTATGTTTCATGCTATGGGAGATTTGGAAAGCTAGGGGGGGCAGAGTCAGGAGATTTCTCCTGTTTTAGAGCATACATAGAACATTACAGCGCAGTACAGGCCCTTCGGCCCTCAATGTTGCGCCGACCAGTGAAACCAATCTAAAACCCATCTAACCTACACTATTCCAATATCATCCATATGTTTATCCAATGACCCTTTAAATGCCCTTAATGTTGGCGAGTCCACTACTGCTGCAGGCAGGGCATTCCACGCCCTTACTACTCTCTGAGTAAAGAACCTACCTCTGACATCTGTCCTATATCTATCACCCCTCAATTTAAAGCTAAGTCCCCTCGTGCTAGCCATCACCATCCGAGGAAAAAGGCTCTCTGTCCACCCTATCTAATCCTCTGATCATCTTGTGTGCCTCTATTAAGTCACCTCTTAACCTTCTTCTCTCTAACGAAAACAGCCTCAAGTCCCTCAGCCTTTCCTCATACGATCTTCCCACCATACCAGGCAACATCCTGGTAAATTTCCTCTGCACCGTTTCCAATGCTTCCACATCCTTCCTATAATACGGCGACCAGAACTGTACGCAATACTCCAAATGCGGCCGCACCAGAGTTTTGTACAGCTGCAACATGACATCATGGCTCCGAAACTCAATCCCTCTACCAATAAAAGCTAACACTCCGTACGCCTTCTTAACAACCCTATCAACCTGGGTGCCAACTTTCAGGGATCTATGCACATGGACACCCAGATCCCTCTGTTCATCCACACTACCAAGTATCTTACCATTAGCCCAGTACTCTGTATTCTTGTTACTCCTTCCAAAGTGAATCACCTCACACTTTTCCACATTAAACTCCATTTGCCACCTCTTAGCCCAGCTCTGCAGCTTATCTATGTCCCTCTGTAACCTGCAACAACCTTCCGCACTGTCCACAACTCCACCGACTTTAGTGTCATCCGCAAATTTACTAACCCATCCTTCTAGGCCCTCATCCAGGTCATTAATAAAAATGACAAACAGCAGTGGCCCCAAAACAGATCCTGGCAGTACACCACTAGTAACTGAACTCCAGGATGAACATTTCCCATCAACCACCACCCTCTGTCTTCTTACAGCTAGCCAATTCCTGATCCAAACCGCAAAATCACCCTCAATCCCATGCCTCCGTATTTTCTGCAATAGCTTACCGTGGGGAACCTTATCAAACGCTTTGCTGAAATCCATATACACCACATCAACCGCTTTACCCTCATCCACCTCTTTGGTCACCTTCTCAAAGAATTCAATAAGGTTTGTGAGGCACGACCTACCCTTCACAAAACCGTGTTGACTATCCCTAATCAAATTATTCCTTTCTAGATGATTATAAATCCTCTCTCTTATAATCCTTTCCAAATCTTTGCCCACAACAGAAGTAAGGCTCACCGGTCTATAATTCCAGTAAGAAGTCTCACAACACCAGGTTAAAGTCCAACAGGTTTATTTGGTAGCAAATACCATAAGCTTTCGGAGCACAGCTCCTTCGTCAGATGGAGTGGATATCTGTTCTCAAACAGTGCAAACAGACACAGAAATCAAATTACAGAATACTGATTAGAATGCAAATCTCTACAGCCAGCCAGGTCTTAAATGTACAGACAATGTGGGTGGAGGGAGCATTCAACACAGGTTAAAGAGATGTGTATTGTCTCCAGACAGAACAGCTTGTGGAATTCTGCAAGTCCAGGAGGCAAGCTGTGGGGGTTACTGATAATGTGACATAAATCCAACATCCCGGTTTAGGCCGTCTTCATGTGTGCGGAACTTGGCTATCAGTTTCTGCTCAGCGACTCTGCGCTGTCGTGTGTCGTGAAGGCCGCCTTGGAGAACGCTTACCTGAAGATCCAAGGCTGAATGCCTGTGACTGCTGAAGTGCTCCCCCACAGGAAGAGAACAGTCTTGCCTGGTGATTCCTGTGGGGGAGCACTTCAGCAGTCACGGGCATTCAGCCTTGGATCTTCAGGTAAGCATTCTCCAAGGCGGCCTTCACGACACACGACAGCGCAGAGTCACTGAGCAGAAACTGATAGCCAAGTTCCGCACACATGAGGACGGCCTAAACCGGGATGTTGGATTTATGTCACATTATCAGTAACCCCCACAGCTTGCCTCCTGGACTTGCAGAATTTCACTAGCTGTTCTGTCTGGAGACAATACACATCTCTTTAACCTGTGTTGAATGCTCCCTCCACCCACATTGTCTGTACATTTAAGACCTGGCTGGCTGTAGAGATTTGCATTCTAATCAGTATTCTGTAATTTGATTTCTGTGTCTGTTTGCACTGTTTGAGAACAGATATCCACTCCATCTGACGAAGGAGCTGTGCTCCGAAAGCTTATGGTATTTGCTACCAAATAAACCTGTTGGACTTTAACCTGGTGTTGTGACTTCTTACTGTGCTTACCCCAGTCCAACGCCGGCATCTCCACATCATGGTCTATAATTACCAGGGTTGTCTCTACTCCCCTTCTTGAACAAGGGGACAACATTTGCTCTCCTCCAGTCTTCTGGCACTATTCCTGTAGACAATGACAACATAAAGATCAAAGCCAAAGGCTCTGCAATCTCCTCCCTGGCTTCCCAGAGAATCCTAGGATAAATCCCATCCAGCCCAGGGGACTTACCTATTTTCACACTTTCCAGAATTGCTAACACCTCCTCCTTATGAACCTTAATCCCGTCTAGTCTCATAGCCTGTATCTCAGTATTCTCCTCGACAACATTGTCTTTTTCCTGCATGAATACTGACGAAAAATATTCATTTAGCGCCTCTCCTATCTCTTCGGACTCCACACACAACTTCCCACTACTGTCCTTGACTGGCCCTAATCTTACCCTTGTCATTCTTTTATTCCTGACATTCGTATAGAAAGCTTTAGGGTTTTCCTTGATCCTACCTGCCAAAGACTTCTCATGTCCCCTCCTGGCTCTTCTTTGCTCTCTCTTCAGGTCCTTCCTGGCTAACTTGTAACTCTCAAGCGCCCTAACTGAGCCTTCATGTCTCATCTTTACATAAGTACAGCACAGGAAACAGGCCCTTCGGCCCTCCAAAATGTTCAAGTCTCCTTCTTCCTCTTCACAAGAGATTCAGCTTCTTTAGTAAACCACGGTTCCCTCGCTCGACCACTTCCTCCCTGCCTGACAGGTACATACTTATCAAGGACACGCAGTAGCTGTTCCTTGAACAAGCTCCACATTTCAATTGTGTCCATCCCCTGCAGATTTCTTCCCCATCCTATGCAGGCTAAATCTCGCCTAATCGCATCATAATTTCCTTTCCCCCAGCTATAACTCTTGCCCTGCGGTATATACCTATCCCTTTCCATCACTAAAGTAAACGTAACTGAATTGTGGTCACTGTCACCAAAGTGCTCATCTACCTCCAAATCTAACACCTGGCCTGGTTCATTACCCAGTACCAAATCCAAGGTGGCCTCGCCTCTTGTTGGCCTATCTACCCCCTTGGACTGGGATTATCCTGTGCTCATAAATTCATAATTTGTTCATATTTTCTTTTATTGCACGCTGGTCCTTCATTTGTCTTTGCCTCTGAAAGTTAGGACAACTGTTTAGCTTTCGTGTATTTTTTCAGGAGGCACAGGAGAACTGGTCAGGTTAACTGTGACTAACACTTCTCTCCCTGGCCGCGAGAAATTGTTTTATGTTTACCGGCCAAGTTCGTCTGAGTTTAGGAATTAGCCTTCTTTGGATCCCGACATGTGAATAAATGCCCTATTGCTCTGTGGTACAATGCAGTGGAACATCTGCATGTTCAAGCCACCTTTTCAGTCACAGAGTCACAGAGGTTCACAACATGGAAACAGGCCCTTCGGCCCAACCCGTCCATGCCGCCCCCTTTTTTTAAAACCCCTATGCAAGTCCCAATTGCCCGCATTTGGCCCATATCCCTCTATACCCATCTTACCCATGTAACTGTCTAAATGATTTTTAAAAGACAAAATTGTACCCGCCTCTACTACTGCCTCTGGCAGCTTGTTCCAGACACTCACCACCCTCTGTGTGAAAAAATTGCCCCTCTGGACCCTTTTGTATCTCTCCCCTCTCACCTTAAACCTATGCCCTCTAGTTTTAGACTCCCCTACCTTTTGAAAAAGATATTGACTATCTAGCTGATCTGTGCCCCTCATTATTTTTTAGACCTCTATAAGATCACCCCTCAGCCTCCTATGCTCCAGATAAAAAAGTCCCAGTCTATCCAGCCTCTCCTTATAACTCAAACCATCAAGTCCCGGTGGCATCCTAGTAAATCTCTTCTGCACGCTTTCTAGTTTAATAATATCCTTTCTATAATAGGGTGACCAGAACTGTACACAGTATTCCAAGTGTGGCCTTACCAATGTCTTGTACAACTTCAACAAGACGTCCCAACTCCTGTATTCAATGTTCTGACCAATGAAACCAAGCATGCTGAATGCCTTCTTCACCACTCTGTCCACCTGTGACTCCACTTTCAAGGAGCTATGAACCTGTACCCCGAGATCTCTTTGTTCTATAACTCTCCCCAACACCCTACCATTAACTGAGTAAGTCCTGCCCTGGTTCAATCTACCAAAATGCATCATCTCGCATTTATCTAAATTAAACTCCATCTGCCATTCGTCAGCCCGCTGGCCCAATTGATCAAGATCCCGTTGCAATTGGAGATAACCTCCTTCATTGTCCACTATGCCACCAATCTTGGTGTCATCTGCAAACTTACTAACCATGCCTCCTATATTCTCGTCCAAATTATTAATATAAATGACAAATAACAGTGGACCCAGCACCGATCCTTGAGGCACACCGCTGGTCACAGGCCTCCAGTTTGAAAAACAATCCTCTACAACCACCATTAAGCCAATTTTGTATCCATTTAGCTACCTCACCCTGGATCCCGTGAGATTTAACCTTATGCAATAACCTACCATGCCTTGCTAAAGTCCATGTAGACAACATCAACTGCACTGCCCTCATCTACCTTCTTGGTTACCCCATCAAAAAACTCAATCAAATTTGTGAGACATGATTTTCCACTCTCAAAGCCATGCTGACTGTCCCTAATCAGTCCTTGCATCTCTAAATGCCTGTAGATCCTGTCTCTCAAAATACCTTCCAACAACTTACCCACCACAGATGTGAGGCTCACTGGCCTGTAGTTCCCAGGCTTTTCCCTGCAGCCCTTTTTAAACAAAGGCACAACATTTGCCACCCTCCAATCTTCAGGCACCTCACCTGTAACTATTGATGATTCAAATATCTTTGCCAGGGGACCCGCAATTTCCTCCCTAGCCTCCCACAACGTCCTGGAATATACTTCATCAGGTCCCGGGGATTTATCTACCTTGATGCGCTTTAAGACTTCCAGCACCTCCTTCTCTGTTATATGTACACTTCTCAAGACATCACTATTTATTTCCCCAAGTTCCCTAACATCCATGCTTTTCTCAACAGTAAATACTGATGAGAAATAATCATTTAGGATCTCACCCATCTCTTGTGGATTTGCACATAGATGACCTTGTTGAAACGTAAGAGGCCCTACTCTCTCCCTCGTTACTCTTTTGGCCTTTATGTATTTGTAGAAGCTCTTTGTAACTTCAACTTCCTTAGAAGTTGACTTTTTATCGTAAAATATTATTTATTGTAGGAAACCCCAGCAAAGTTTTTCCTTGTGCACGGTCATTCAGTTGATGTCTCAAATATGCTCCACTTCTGTTGGATAACTAGAGCTTTTGTGTTGGATGAGTCCTGCTTGTAGCGGCATGGTGGCACAGTGGTTAGCACTGCTGCCCCACAGCACCAGGGACCCGGGTTCGATTCCGGCCTCGGGTCACTGTCTGTGTGGAGTTTGAACATTCTGCGTGTCTGTGTGGGTTTCCTCCGGGTGCTCCAGTTTCCTCCCACAGTCCAAAGATGTGCGGGTTAGGTTGATTGGCCATGCTAAATTGCCCCTAGTGTCGGGGGATTAGCAGGGTAAATATGTGGGGTTACGGGGATAGGTCCTGGGTGGAATTGTGGTCGGTGCAGACTCGATGGGCCGAATGGCCTCCTTCTGCACTGTGGGGATTCTATGCTTGTGTGCCGAGAGAACAAAATAAATAATTGCATTTCCCTAGCGCCTTTCATGAGCACAGGACCTCCCAAAGCACTTTACAGCCAATGATGTGCTTTTGAAATGTACTCAACGTTGGAATGTAGGGAATTTGCACAAAGCAAGCTCCCACAAACAGCAATGTGATCCTGACCAAATCATGTGTTTTAATGTTATTGGCGAAAGGAGAAATATTGGCCAGCCCATCAGGGACCAGTCTCCTGCTCTTCTTTGAAATAATGCCATGGGATCTTTTACGTCCACTTGAGAGAGCAGATAGGACCTCAGTTTAATTGATTCTAGCTGCTTTTCTATGAGGAGGTAGAAGGCAAACACACTGCACCTATTTCTTTTCCAGTAAAACTCTCTGTCCCTAACGTGGTGTCAACACAAACACCAAATTCTTGGAAAACCAAAAGTGAGTCATTTTACAGAAGCGCATTCCCAGTTCAGACCTTCGCTGCTGGGACAGTGTGCCAGGAAATCAGGCAGGTGCTCCCCACGATTTCTACCCCTGTGTTGCAAACTTGTTGGGCTGAGTCCCGGAATTCTCGGAATGCCCTCCCACGGGTGCACAAGATTGTAAAGTTGCCCCACAATAAAAATGGACAGATGGTCCCTCACAGGATGACAAGAGGAAATCAAAGACAAGCCTCCTGAAGCCAGCTGTGTGCTTGACAAGTGTTCGAAGCAGCCAGAGCAAACTCAGGAAGAGAAACGTTTCTTCCCTGGTGTCCTCCACCCCCTCCCTCCCACCGTCTCTGAAGCTGCCGGCTGATGCTGGGGTAAATTTTCACAGCTGTCAGCAGCCCTCCAACACCACAAACCAAATGGCAATTCCTTAAGATTGAGTTAAGACGTGTGGTGAGAATTTTGATCTAACCCATTCCTTGGGAAACCAATGGGATCAGAAGTGACACTGGTTTTCCACCCTGCCCAATTTTACTCTCCAGTGGAGAGTATCTCGGGCTAGGTGTAAATCCTGAGCTCCGCTCAATCCCGTGGGTTTGCTGCTAGGGCGAGTTAGGTTAACAGTGTGTGTGTTAGCAGAAAGGCTGTTCAGAAGCTGACCTTGTCCTCACTCGATGACCATCCGCAAGCACTTTCCAGTAAGTGTTATTGAATAGCAATTGGGAACATGGACCGAAGCTGATTTTTTATGTTCCTTGCTAACCCAGGAGTGCTGAGACCAATTGCAGGAATCTTACTGCCGTGCTAGCTAAGACCAACTAACTTGGCACAAAGAGGATTGAATCGGGGACCTCCCAGAGTGCATTAGGTGCACTTTTTTTACTCGTGGGACATGAGCGTCACTGGCTGGCCAGCATTTGTTGTGATGTGTTGATGCCAGCGTTGGACTGGGGTAAACGCAGTAAGAAGTTTAACACCAGGTTAAAGTCCAACAGGTTTATTTGGTAGCAAAAGCCACGCAAGCTTTCGGAGCCTTAAGCTCCTTCTTCAGGTGAGCGGGAATTCTGTTCACAAACAGGGCATATAAAGACACAAACTCAATTTACATGAATAATGGTTGGAATGTGAATACTTACAGCTAATCAAGTCTTTAAGATACAAAACAATGTGAGTGGAGAGAGCATCAAGACAGGCTAAAAAGATGTGTATTGTCTCTAGACAGGACAGCCACTCACATTGTTTGTATCTTAAAGACTTGATTAGCTGTAAGTATTCACATTCCAACCATTATTCATGTAAATTGAGTTTGTGTCTTTATATGCTCTGTTTGTGAACAGAATTCTCACTCACCTGAAGAAGGAGCTTGAGGCTCCGAAAGCTTGTGTGGCTTTTGCTACCAAATAAACCTGTTGGACTTTAACCTGGTGTTGTTAAACTTCTTACAGCATTTATTGCCCATCCCTAGTTGCCCGAGGGCAGTTGAGAGTCAACCACATTGCTGTGTCTCTGGAGTCACATGTAGGCCAGACCAGGCAAGTATGGCAGATTTCCTTCCCTGAAGGGCATTAGTGAACCAGATGGGTTTTTCCAACAATCGACAACGGTTTCGTGGTTATCAGTGGATTCTTAATTCCAGATATTTTTTATTGAATTCAAATTCCACCATATGCTGTGGCGGGATTCGAATCCGGGTCCCCAGAGTTTCCTGGAGTTCATAGTCTAGCAATAATACCACTAGGCCATCCCCACTAGTTTCAGTGTGCTTGGGCTGGGAAACTGAAGAAATATCGGCTAGGATCCCAGCTCCTGGTTGCTATCCATTGTCCCCTGCTGGAAACTGTGGATGCTGGAAGCTAACTTTACTGTGATCCCCTCATGATAGAATAGCCTGTTGTCACTGTCTTGGTTCATGTGTAGATTGGCCTTTCAACTACTGAAGGATGCACAGTACCAGTAGAGCTATTAGCTAGCAGTATCACAGAACCATAGAATCCCTACAGTGTAGAAGGAGCCTCCTCAGTGAGATGGAAGCTCTTAATAGAAAGATTTTTTTTAGCTTTGTAGTCACAGAGCATCAACCAGGCAGGGGAAAGCCTCACGGAAGGGCTGCATAATTGTAATAACATTGAGTTATGGGCGGCACGGTGGCACAGTGGTTAGCACTGCTGCCTTACAGCGCCAGGGACCCGGGTTCGATTCCCGGTTTGGGTTACTGCCTGTGTGAAGTCTGCACGTTCTCCCCGTGTCTGCGTGGGTTTCCTCCGGGTGCTCCGGTTTCCTCCCACACTCCAAAGATGTGCGGTTAGATGGATTGGCCGTGCTAAATTACCCCTTAGTGTCAGGGGGACTAGCTAGGGTAAAATGCATGGGGTTATGGGGGTAGGGCCTGTGTGGGATTGTGGTCGGTGCAGACTCGATGGGCCAAATGGCCTCCTTCTGCACTGTAGGGTTTCTATGATCTATGATTCTGAGTTACCACAGCATGGCGAAGGTTTGAGCTGTACTGAGTGCCCTTGTCACTTGTTCTAGATAGAATCAGAAACTGCACAGCAGGCCAGTCAGCATCTGAAAGAGAAAGATCGGTTAATCAGTTTTTGGTGGGGGCCTTCACCATCATTCCCTGGGTAGTGCCCAATCTTTACCAGTCACATCCTGTAACTGAGGATGCAACTAGCCAGTGGGGAGAGTTTTTATAATGTTCATGACACAGCAAATCGTGTGAAGCATTTACAAGGAATACATATAACATTGTAGTGGTGTAATGCAGGGTGAAGTATGTGAAACCTGATTAGATTATTTGCGAGTGAGTTAAAACAGAGAGAAGGATGTTGCTGACTAGGCCCGAGATCGAACAGAGTGATTGCCTTTTGTGTTGGTATTGCCAGCACATTGGAAGTGTCATTATTGAGCTGCGTCATTTAGTGATTTTTTAAAAATTCACTCATGGGACATGGGCGTCGCTGGCTGGGCCAGCATTTATTGCCCATCCCTAGTTGTCCGAGGGCAGTTGAGAGTCAACCACATTGCTGTGGCTCTGGAGTCACATGTAGGCCAGACCGGGTAAGGACGGCAGATTTCCTTCCCTAAAGGGAACCAGATGGGTTTTTCCGACAATGGGTCATCAGTAGATTCTTAATTCCATATATTTTTTTATTGAATTCAAATTCCACCACCTGCCGTGGCGGGATTTGAACCCGGGTCCCCAGACATCAGCTGAGTCTCTGGATTAATAGACGTAACGATAATACCACGAGTCCATCGCCTTCCCAAATTGACCAAGAAAGCTCCGAGTGCAGAGAATGGCCTGAAATTCCACTTCTGAAATGATTGATTTTGAGGCTGGAGACTGTCACCTGTCTGGGAAACCCCAGCACAATTTGCGCCTGCCTTGGGAAAGAAGAAGATGGTTGGGAAGTAACAACTTCATTGGAATTTGAAACAAAAAAAGGGGAACCTCGGGACTGTCGAAATATGAGCTGACGGATAGGTTTTGCTGACACAGTGAGCATTGGAAACTCACAGGCCCACTGCTGCTGCTTTTTTGATGTGAGCTCACAGTCTGCAAGGTATCTCACCTTCTCAGAGTATTCAAAACCTTTGGTTAATTCATCTTGCTTTTTTCAAATGTAGAGAATTGAGGTGCTGTGGATTGGGGACATGTTTTGCAAGAGGAGTTTGTTGCTGCCAAGAGTTGTGAATAATTGGATTTTATTTCCTCAATACGTATTTTGCAGGATGGCTTGACTCAACTCTTGTCTGACTCAGCCCGCAGGTTTAATACAAGAATAGAATTCCAGTCCAATAACTTTCAGACCAGCTGACGTCAGTGTGAGCTGGAGCACCGCAGCTCAGGATTGAACTTGAGTTTCCTGATAGTTAACCTCTCATGAGTCAGTGACATTCCTTGAGTTTTCTGTTTGAATTCGTCTCACTCTGTGCCCTCTGACCAAGGCAAACAGGCTATCAGTTTCTTTTCTGTAAATCACTTTGTTGTCCCTTTTTATCTTGCCAGCTTTCTTCCTCTCCTCTCTCCTTAAGGTCATAGAGTCATAGAGGTTTACAGCTTGGAAACAGGCCCTTCGGCCCAACTTGTCCATGCTGCCCTTTCTTTTACCCATGAAGCTAATCCCAATTGCCCGCATTTGGCCCATATCCCTCTATACCCATCTTACCCATGTAACTGTCTAAACGCTTTTTAAAAGACAAAATTGTACCCGCCTCTACTACTACCTCTGGCAGCTTGTTCCAGACACTCCCCACCCTCTGTGTGAAAAAATTGCATCCGAGTAAATCTTTTCTGCACTCTTTCTAGTTTAATAATATCCTTTCTACAATAGGGTGACCAGAATTGTACACAGTATTCCAAGTGTGGCCTTATTAATGTCTTGTACAACTTCAACAAGAAGTCCCAACTCCTGTATTCAATGTTCTGACCGATGAAACCAAGCATGCCGAATGCCTTCTTCACCACTCTGTCCAGCTGTGACTCCACTTTTTTTATAGAAACCCTACAGTGCAGAAGGAGGCCATTCGGCCCATCGAGTCTGCACCGACCGCAATCCCACCCAGGCCCTACCCCCACATATTAACCCGCTAATCCCTCTAACCTACACATCCCAGGACTCTAAGGGGCAATTTTTAACCTGGCCAATCAACCTAACCCACACATCTTTGGACTGTGGGAGGAAACCGGAGCACCCGGAGGAAACCCACGCAGACACAAGGAGAATGTGCAAACTCCACACAGACAGTGACCCGAGCCGGGAATCGAACCCGGGACCCTGGAGCTGTGAAGCAGCAGTGCTAACCACTGTGCTACCGTGAACCTGTACCCCTGGATCTCTTTGTCCTATAACTCTCCCCAACGCCCTACCATTAACCACCCCTTATGGCGGCACGGTGACGTTTTCGGAGAACTTGATGGGCCAAATAGCCTCCTTCTGCACTGTAGGGATTCTATGGATAGCGGGATTATTATCCCTTGGCTAAGTGGCCACTCTTCATCTGTGGGCCTAGCCAGTCAGTGGCAGCAGGCAGGAGGGATCATGACCAGTTCTGATCCTGTTATCTGCTCACATGCTGATCCCGTGGTCTCTGGATAGCGGTTAAACAGAACCACTGTTCAATTCTGGTTGCACTTGCATTGTGGAATCCATACTTGTTGCACCGTCCTGTGACTCTCATCCTGCCCTACTGCCCTTTTTGCTCATCACCATCTTCAGGTCCCTGCTCCTGCTTTGCTCTGCGTCAGTAGGCTGTGTTTACCTTCAGGTTGGCACATGAATCTGAATGATTACAAAATCAACGCTGTTTAGGTGGAAACATCGAGCTTTAATGCACCCGCAAAATCAAGCAGCATAATATGCAACATAAAATGGCCACGCCCACATGGGAACAGGCTTCAAGCCACCAGAGGATGATCGCATGCAGTGGCGTCACATCTTTCTTTCTCTTTTCCTTGTGCATCAAGTTCCTTTCTTACAAATAAAAACACGAAAGCAGCTTCTTCACGGCAAAATGAACTCTCGGGTGGCCAAAGAATGCAGCGTCATCAATGTAAGAATTAAAAAAGTCTTTGCAAAAGGCAATCCAAACACACACTTGGGAATCGCTACAGCCGGTGTGCACACTGGGCATTGCAAGCAAACATTTCACAGGGGTAAACTATCCTCCAGCTATTGGTTTTCTCCTTCCCCAAATATTAGCATAATTCTGAAGTATAAAATCTGGTAGGTGTTTCAGAAGGCGTCTCTGACAAGTTCAGCATCTCAAACCAAGCACCAAGGGTAGCAGTACACACGGACGGCTGACTGAGTGTGCTAAATGTCGGTGCTGTAGAATCAGAGCTGGGACCTGCAAGTCTGGACGAGGTGATAAAAGACGCTGGATTAGATATCGGGGTGAGGGAAACTCGGGGATATGTCCCAAAATCAGTGATTGGGACAGGACCAGGGGGACCCATCATAAACTGTGGAGTTTGTATGATTGACCCCATTGTTGGCAGCACGGAGCTGTGGAAGGTATAAACAGCGCAATTGGTATGTTAACGGATTGGACAGGTGGGAAGTGTTCACCTTGACTGGTAGAACCATAGCCGGAGCTGGAGCAAATTGCGGGGCCAGTGTAGAAGGAAGGGACCTAATAATATTCAGATCTCTTGACTCGATAAGTTGTGCTCAGTAGCTGGGAACCAATTAACTTGTGAATGTTGCACCAGCTGTCATCAGCAGATGTTACCAAGTAGCGTTGGCGGGCTTATGACTTGTTGCGATCGGTGTGAAGGGAGACCAGATCACCAACATCAAGTGTTGGTTGCATTCTTAGGCGGGCTCCGGATTCCTGACTAGATGGGTGACTGACCTGGTGGAGCTGGTGTCGCGTCTCATTAACTCTGTCGCCGGGTTGGACAGCGCAATGTGCATGTTGGCAAACTGGTCTCTGTGTCGATAATTCTCTCACAGCAAGGCCTTGGGAACGAAACATGGAAGATAGGAGCAGGAGGAGGCCATTCGGCCCTTCGAGCCTGCTCCGCCATTCATCACCATCATGGCTGATCGTCCAACTCAATAGCCTAATCCTGCTTTCTCCCCATAACCTTTGACCCCATTCGCCCCAAGTGCTATATTCAGCCGCCTCTTGAATACATTCAATGTTTTGGCATCAACTACTTCCTGTGGGAATGAATTCCACAGGCTCACCGGGTGAAGAAATGTCTCCTCATCTCCGTCCTAAATGGTCTACCCCGAATCCTCAGACTGTGACCCCTGATTCTGGACTCCCCCACCATCGGGAACATCCTCCCGGCATCTACCCTGTCTAGTCCTGTTAGAATTTTATAAATCTCCATAAGATTTCCTCCTCATTCATCTGAATTCCAGTGAAAACAATCAGTATACAAAGGCATGAGTTGGGTCGTGCAGTGGTGACAGAGCCAAAGGTTTGAATGATCATTGCCTACATGTGGGTCGTGGCGGAGAAGCTTGCCCTCCAGTTCTCGTACTGCTTTCTATGCTGCCAGCTTCTTGTTGGGGTTCTTCGATCTCCGAAGCTCAGAGGAAGCATGAAATCCATAAACAAAGGTGTTGGCGTTCGCACCTAGCATGAGGCGTTTAGCTGATTGAATTGACACTTCATTGGCTTCCATGAACAGAGTGGCTAAAAGTAACAAAAACAGAAAGTGCTCAAAATAGTCAGCAGGTCTGGCAGCAACTGTGGAGAGAAAGAAATAGAGTTAACATTTTGAGTCTGATATGATTCTTCTTCAGAGCTTCAGTCATATTAGACTCAAAACGTTAACTCTGTTTCCTTCTCCACAGAGGCTGCCACACCTGCTGAGTATTTCTCGCACTTTCTGTTTTTATTTCCGATTCCCGGCACCCGCAGTATTTTGCTTCTGTTTTAGTGCCTCAACATTAAGGTTCTCCACATCCAGCAAGGGTGCCAAATTCTCTGACCTCGCTGCAGCGTGAATGGCTGGTGGGTGGCACAGTGGTTAGCTCTGCTGCCTCACAGTCCTCACTCACCTGATGAAGGATCTTGAGACTCCGAAAGCTCCTGCTGCCAAATAAACCTGTTGGACTTCAACCTGGTGTTGTGAGACTTCTTACTGCTGCCTCACAGGGACCTGGGTTCGATACCCGGCTCGGGTCACTGTTTGTGTGGAGTCTGCACATTCTCCCCGTGTCTGCGTGGGTTTCCTCCGGGTGCTCTGGTTTCCTCCCACACTCCAAAGATGTGCGGGTTAGGTGGACTGGCCGTGCTAAATTGCCCCTTAGTGTCAGCTAGGGTAAATGCATGGGGTTATGGGGGTAGGGCCTGGGTGGGATTGTGGTCAGTGCAGACTCGATGGGCCGAATGGCCTCCTTTTGTACTGTAGGGAGTCTATGATTAGAACCTAATGTATACTTTGATACTTGTTCCTAACTTCACACCCCCCCCATCTCATTGATAGTTTTTCCAGTGGGATGAGAACCAAGATTAACTCTCTTTGTGCATTCGGAGACACATAGGTTGATGGGACGTGGGATTCACCGCTCAACAGAAGGTGAACTTATTGGATCTGATGCTTGGGCAGATAGAGAATTATTTCCGGTCAAAGCATCAACATCACTTGCTTCAATATGGCAGACCGTCCCTGTGCATTATGACTTCCAGGCCGTGGATTCCCATCTCTCAAAGCTGGCTGATTTCAGAATACAATCAGTTGAAAGGCTTAAGGATCTGTATCAATGTCTTATGGCCTTATGACAAGCATCTGCAATGATATCAACATCAGCACCCAGGGCAGCAGCTGTATTCCAGGCTTTAGTCAGATATCGGTGGCATAACATTTAAGAAAAACTTGGACGGGTTCATGGATGAGAGGGGTGTGGAGGGATATGGTCCAAGTGCAGGTCAGTGGGACTAGGCATAAAATGGTTCGGCACAGACAAGAAGGGCCAAAAGGCCTGTTTCTGAGCTGTAATTTTCTATGGTTCTATGGTTCTATAACACCTCTTGCCTGCGTTTGGAAGGGAGTTACGGGGTCTGGTCTTGTTGAGCGAGAGTTACACTGTCTGGCATTTCAGGAAGGATGAGGCAGTGGGGTGGAGAGCCTTGGCATCAGTGTGAATCTCACCCAACAGTGAATCCAAACCTTGGGAGATCTCTGGCTCAGTGGATTCCAGGGTGCATGGCCTGAGCTGAGTGCCATCCCTCTGCTTCACGAGATGTGGTAAGCCAGGGTGAATGGGTTGTGGCCACTGAGGACCACAATGTTCTCCTGTGAGGGTAACATCTCTTCATCCTCTTCAAGAGGTAGACTGTGATGACTGAGCCCACCTTTCAGCCAGAGGCTAGCCTCAGAATAAAGGGAGGGGGGCGAAGTTAGGAACAAGTATCAAAGTATACATTAGGTTCTAATCATAGAATCCCTACAGTACACAAAGAGGCCATTCGGCCCTTTGAGTCTGCACTGACCACAATCCCACCCAGGCCCTATCCCCATGCATTTACCCTGCTAATTCCCCTGACACTAAGGGACAATTTAACCTGGCCAATCCACCTAACCTGCACGTCTTTGGACTGTGGGAGGAAACCGGAGCACCCGGAGGAAACCCACGCAGACACGAGGAGAATGTGCAAACTTCACACAGACAGTGACCCAAGCTGGGAATCGAACCCGGGTCCCTGGCGCTGTGAGGCAGCAGTGCTAACCACTGTGCTACCGTGATGCCAATGATCAAAAGAAATGACTGTCTTGATCTTCCCTTAACCCCACTGCTTCAGTGCCTGATGTCTGGCTGCCAAAGTTCCTGCTGTTACGAAACAGGAACACTGTGGACTAATAAGAGGATGTTACTGGTGTGTAAACATGGTCAAAACTCAAACATTGCCTTTGACGAGAGGCGTGCACGTTAGCACGTTAACGGGACCACAATATCAGCAGCGCTTTGGTGAAAATATTCAGCTTGAATGGAAACGCAAAATGAAATTGTACAGCCAGCAGAAGGAGATGGCGGTGGCCACATGGGAACGGGCTACAGAGGGTGATAACATAGAATGGGCCTGGGGTTAGAACTCTGCCAGTCATGGATGGAAATCCTTCATCTTGGTAACCTTGGCTGCCCCAAGATGCAGCCAAATTTGATCCCTGGGCCAAAGGAGCAGAGGCAGTTTGAGCCTGGATAAAGAATGAAGAACAAAATAGGGAAGGGCATCAGCACAGTCGACGAGGAAGGACAGACAGCGGGGCTGAGAGTCGGGGCAAAGGGAACACAGGAGGGCAGAAAAAATCAGAGAGTGAGGAAATCCGAATAATGGTATTGTGAACTGGGGGAGGGGGGGTACAGTGTGAACTGGGGGAGGGGGGGTACAGTGTGAACTGGGGGAGGGGGGGTACAGTGTGAACTGGGGGAGGGGGTGTACAGTGTGAACTGGGGGAGGGGGGGTACAGTGTGAACTGGGGGAGGGGGGGGTACAGTGTGAACTGGGGGAGGGGGGGTACAGTGTGAACTGGGGGAGGGGGGGTACAGTGTGAACTGGGGGAGGGGGGGGTACAGTGTGAACTGGGGGAGGGGGGGTACAGTGTGAACTGGGGGAGGGGGTGTACAGTGTGAACTGGGGGAGGGGGGGTACAGTGTGAACTGGGGGAGGGGGGGGTACAGTGTGAACTGGGGGAGGGGGGTACAGTGTGAACTGGGGGAGGGGGGGTACAGTGTGAACTGGGGGAGGGGGTGTACAGTGTGAACTGGGGGAGGGGGTGTACAGTGTGAACTGGGGGAGGGGGGGTACAGTGTGAACTGGGGGAGGGGGGGGTACAGTGTGAACTGGGGGAGGGGGGGTACAGTGTGAACTGGGGGAGGGGGTGTACAGTGTGAACTGGGGGAGGGGGGGTACAGTGTGAACTGGGGGAGGGGGGTACAGTGTGAACTGGGGGAGGGGGTGTACAGTGTGAACTGGGGGAGGGGGGGTACAGTGTGAACTGGGGGAGGGGGTGTACAGTGTGAACTGGGGGAGGGGGGGTACAGTGTGAACTGGGGGAGGGGGGGGTACAGTGTGAACTGGGGGAGGGGGGTACAGTGTGAACTGGGGGAGGGGGTGTACAGTGTGAACTGGGGGAGGGGGGGGTACAGTGTGAACTGGGGGAGGGGGTGTACAGTGTGAACTGGGGGAGGGGGTGTACAGTGTGAACTGGGGGAGGGGGGTACAGTGTGAACTGGGGGAGGGGGTGTACAGTGTGAACTGGGGGAGGGGGTGTACAGTGTGAACTGGGGGAGGGGGGTACAGTGTGAACTGGGGGAGGGGGTGTACAGTGTGAACTGGGGGAGGGGGGAGTACAGTGTGAACTGGGGGAGGGGGGGGTACAGTGTGAACTGGGGGAGGGGGGTACAGTGTGAACTGGGGGAGGGGGTGTACAGTGTGAACTGGGGGAGGGGGAGTACAGTGTGAACTGGGGGAGGGGGGAGTACAGTGTGAACTGGGGGAGGGGGGGTACAGTGTGAACTGGGGGAGGGGGAGTACAGTGTGAACTGGGGGAGGGGGTGTACAGTGTGAACTGGGGGAGGGGGGAGTACAGTGTGAACTGGGGGAGGGGGGGTACAGTGTGAACTGGGGGAGGGGGGTACAGTGTGAACTGGGGGAGGGGGTGTACAGTGTGAACTGGGGGAGGGGGGGTACAGTGTGAACTGGGGGAGGGGGGTACAGTGTGAACTGGGGGAGGGGGTGTACAGTGTGAACTGGGGGAGGTGGGGGTACAGTGTGAACTGGGGGAGGGGGGTTACAGTGTGAACTGGGGGAGGGGGTGTACAGTGTGAACTGGGGGAGGGGGGGGGTACAGTGTGAACTGGGGGAGGGGGAGTACAGTGTGAACTGGGGGAGGGGGTGTACAGTGTGAACTGGGGGAGGGGGGTACAGTGTGAACTGGGGAAGGGGGGAGTACAGTGTGAACTGGGGGAGGGGGGGTACAGTGTGAACTGGGGGAGGGGCAGTACAGTGTGAACTGGGGGAGGGGGAGTACAGTGTGAACTGGGGGAGGGGGGTGCAGTGTGAACTGGGGGAGGGGGTGTACAGTGTGAACTGGGGGAGGGGGAGTACAGTGTGAACTGGGGGAGGGGGTGTACAGTGTGAACTGGGGGAGGGGGGAGTACAGTGTGAACTGGGGGAGGGGGGAGTACAGTGTGAACTGGGGGAGGGGGGAGTACAGTGTGAACTGGGGGAGGGGGGTACAGTGTGAACTGGGGGAGAGGGGAGTACAGTGTGAACTGGGGGAGGGGGGTACAGTGTGAACTGGGGGAGGGGGGAGTACAGTGTGAACTGGGGGAGGGGGGTACAGTGTGAACTGGGGAAGAGGGGGGGAGTACAGTGTGAACTGGGGGAGGGGGAGTACAGTGTGAACTGGGGGAGGGGGAGTACAGTGTGAAATGGGGGAGGGGGAGTACAGTGTGAACTGGGGGAGGGGGTGTACAGTGTGAACTGGGGGAGGGGGGAATACAGTGTGAACTGGGGGAGGGGGAGTACAGTGTGAACTGGGGAAGAGGGGGGAGTACAGTGT
The DNA here is from genome assembly GCF_964213995.1 of Mustelus asterias. Lineage (NCBI taxonomy): Eukaryota > Metazoa > Chordata > Chondrichthyes > Carcharhiniformes > Triakidae > Mustelus > Mustelus asterias. The sequence continues at coordinate 15,427,567 of NC_135834.1, read as the reverse complement.
GAACTGGGGGAGGGGGAGTACAGTGTGAACTGGGGGAGGGGGAGTACAGTGTGAACTGGGGGAGGGGGGTGTACAGTGTGAACTGGGGGAGGGGGGAGTACAGTGTGAACTGGGGGAGGGGGAGTACAGTGTGAACTGGGGGAGGGGGGGTACAGTGTGAACTGGGGGAGGGGGGAGTACAGTGTGAACTGGGGAAGAGGGGGGAGTACAGTGTGAACTGGGGGAGGGGGGAGTACAGTGTGAACTGGGGGAGGGGGTGTACAGTGTGAACTGGGGGACGGGGGAGTACAGTGTGAACTGGGGGAGAGGGGTGTACAGTGTGAACTGGGGGAGGGGGTGTACAGTGTGAACTGGGGGAGGGGGGTACAGTGTGAACTGGTGAAGAGGGGGGAGTACAGTGTGAACTGGGGGAGGGGGGGTACAGTGTGAACTGGGGGAGGGGGGTACAGTGTGAACTGGGGGAGAGGGGAGTACAGTGTGAACTGGGGTAGGGGGTGTACAGTGTGAACTAGGGGAGAGGGGAGTACAGTGTGAACTGGGGGAGGGGGAGTACAGTGTGAACTGGGGGAGAGGGGAGTACAGTGTGAACTGGGGGAGGGGGTGTACAGTGTGAACTGGGGAAGAGGGGGGAGTACAGTGTGAACTGGGGGAGGGGGGGTACAGTGTGAACTGGGGGAGGGGGGTACAGTGTGAACTGGGGGAGAGGGGAGTACAGTGTGAACTGGGGGAGGGGGTGTACAGTGTGAACTAGGGGAGAGGGGAGTACAGTGTGAACTGAGGGAGGGGGAGTACAGTGTGAACTGGGGGAGAGGGGAGTACAGTGTGAACTGGGGGAGGGGGTGTACAGTGTGAACTGGGGGAGGGGGGGTACAGTGTGAACTGGGGGAGAGGGGAGTACAGTGTGAACTGGGGGAGGGGGGAGTACAGTGTGAACTGGGGGAGGGGGGAGTACAGTGTGAACTGGGGGAGGGGGGTACAGTGTGAACTGGGGAAGAGGGGGGGAGTACAGTGTGAACTGGGGGAGGGGGAGTACAGTGTGAACTGGGGGAGGGGGAGTACAGTGTGAACTGGGGGAGGGGGGTGTACAGTGTGAACTGGGGGAGGGGGGAGTACAGTGTGAACTGGGGGGGGGGTACAGTGTGAACTGGGGGAGGGGGAGTACAGTGTGAACTGGGGAAGGGGGGAGTACAGTGTGAACTGGGGGAGGGGGGGTACAGTGTGAACTGGGGGAGGGGCAGTACAGTGTGAACTGGGGGAGGGGAGTACAGTGTGAACTGGAGGAGGGGGGTGCAGTGTGAACTGGGGGAGGGGGTGTACAGTGTGAACTGGGGGAGGGGGAGTACAGTGTGAACTGGGGGAGGGGGTGTACAGTGTGAACTGGGGGAGGGGGGAGTACAGTGTGAACTGGGGGAGGGGGGAGTACAGTGTGAACTGGGGGAGGGGGGAGTACAGTGTGAACTGGGGGAGGGGGGTACAGTGTGAACTGGGGGAGAGGGGAGTACAGTGTGAACTGGGGGAGGGGGGTACAGTGTGAACTGGGGGAGGGGGGAGTACAGTGTGAACTGGGGGAGGGGGGTACAGTGTGAACTGGGGAAGAGGGGGGGAGTACAGTGTGAACTGGGGAAGAGGGGGGAGTACAGTGTGAACTGGGGGAGGGGGGAGTACAGTGTGAACTGGGGGAGGGGGTGTACAGTGTGAACTGGGGGACGGGGGAGTACAGTGTGAACTGGGGGAGAGGGGTGTACAGTGTGAACTGGGGGAGGGGGTGTACAGTGTGAACTGGGGAAGAGGGGGGAGTACAGTGTGAACTGGGGGAGGGGGAGTACAGTGTGAACTGGGGGAGGGGGAGTACAGTGTGAACTGGGGGAGGGGGGTACAGTGTGAACTGGGGGAGAGGGGAGTACAGTGTGAACTGGGGTAGGGGGTGTACAGTGTGAACTAGGGGAGAGGGGAGTACAGTGTGAACTGGGGGAGGGGGAGTACAGTGTGAACTGGGGGAGAGGGGAGTACAGTGTGAACTGGGGGAGGGGGTGTACAGTGTGAACTGGGGAAGAGGGGGGAGTACAGTGTGAACTGGGGGAGGGGGGGTACAGTGTGAACTGGGGGAGGGGGGTACAGTGTGAACTGGGGGAGAGGGGAGTACAGTGTGAACTGGGGGAGGGGGTGTACAGTGTGAACTAGGGGAGAGGGGAGTACAGTGTGAACTGAGGGAGGGGGAGTACAGTGTGAACTGGGGGAGAGGGGAGTACAGTGTGAACTGGGGGAGGGGGTGTACAGTGTGAACTGGGGGAGGGGGGGTACAGTGTGAACTGGGGGAGAGGGGAGTACAGTGTGAACTGGGGGAGGGGGGAGTACAGTGTGAACTGGGGGAGGGGGGAGTACAGTGTGAACTGGGGGAGGGGGGTACAGTGTGAACTGGGGAAGAGGGGGGGAGTACAGTGTGAACTGGGGGAGGGGGAGTACAGTGTGAACTGGGGGAGGGGGAGTACAGTGTGAACTGGGGGAGGGGGGTGTACAGTGTGAACTGGGGGAGGGGGGAGTACAGTGTGAACTGGGGGGGGGGGTACAGTGTGAACTGAGGGAGGGGGAGTACAGTGTGAACTGGGGGAGGTGGGGAGTACAGTGTGAACTGGGGGAGGGGGGAGTACAGTGTGAACTGGGGGGGGTGTACAGTGTGAACTGGGGGAGGGGGAGTACAGTGTGAACTGGGGGAGGGGGAGTACAGTGTGAACTGGGGGAGGGGGAGTACAGTGTGAACTGGGGGAGGGGGGGTACAGTGTGAACTGGGGGAGGGGGGGGGTACAGTGTGAACTGGGGGAGGGGGGGGTACAGTGTGAACTGGGGGAGGGGGAGTACAGTGTGAACTGGGGGAGGAGGGTACAGTGTGAACTGGGGGAGGGGGGGGTACAGTGTGAACTGGGGGAGGGGGGGGTACAGTGTGAACTGGGGGAGGGGGAGTACAGTGTGAACTGGGGGAGGAGGGTACAGTGTGAACTGGGGGAGGGGGAGTACAGTGTGAACTGGGGGAGGGGGGAGTACAGTGTGAACTGGGGGAGGGGGGGGTACAGTGTGAACTGGGGGAGGGGGAGTACATTGTGAACTGGGGGAGGGGGGGTACAGTGTGAACTGGGGGAGGGGGGGGTACAGTGTGAACTGTGGGAGGGGGTGTACAGTGTGAACTGGGGGAGGGGGGGTACAGTGTGAACTGGGGGAGGGGGGGGTACAGTGTGAACTGGGGGAGGGGGGGGTACAGTGTGAACTGGGGGAGGGGGGGGGTACAGTGTGAACTGGGGGAGGGGGAGTACAGTGTGAACTGGGGGAGGGGGGGGTACAGTGTGAACTGGGGGAGGGGGGGTACAGTGTGAACTGGGGGAGGGGGGGGTACAGTGTGAACTGGGGGAGGGGGGGGTACAGTGTGAACTGGGGGAGGGGGGTACAGTGTGAACTGGGGGAGGGGGGGTACAGTGTGAACTGGGGGAGGGGGTGTACAGTGTGAACTGGGGGAGGGGGTGTACAGTGTGAACTGAGGGAGGGGGTGTACAGTGTGAACTGGGGGACGGGGTGTACAGTGTGAACTGGGGGAGGGGGAGTACAGTGTGAACTGGGGGAGGGGGGGGTACAGTGTGAACTGGGGGAGGGGGTGTACAGTGTGAACTGGGGGAGGGGGGGTACAGTGTGAACTGGGGGAGGGGGTGTACAGTGTGAACTGGGGGACGGGGTGTACAGTGTGAACTGGGGGAGGGGGGGGTACAGTGTGAACTGGGGGAGGGGGTGTACAGTGTGAACTGGGGGAGGGGGAGTACAGTGTGAACTGGGGGACGGGGTGTACAGTGTGAACTGGGGGAGGGGGTGTACAGTGTGAACTGGGGGAGGGGGGAGTACAGTGTGAACTGGGGAAGAGGGGGGGAGTACAGTGTGAACTGGGGGAGGGGGAGTACAGTGTGAACTGGGGGAGGGGGAGTACAGTGTGAACTGGGGGAGGGGGGTGTACAGTGTGAACTGGGGGAGGGGGGAGCAGTGTGAACTGGGGGAGAGGGTGTACAGTGTGAACTGGGGGAGGGGGTGTACAGTGTGAACTGGGGGAGGGGGTGTACAGTGTGAACTGGGGGAGGGGGTGTACAGTGTGAACTGGGGGAGGGGGTGTACAGTGTGAACAGGGGGAGGGGGTGTACAGTGTGAACTGGGGGAGAGGGGGGGAGTACAGTGTGAACTGGGGGAGGGGGGGGTACAGTGTGAACTGGGGGAGGGGGTGTACAGTGTGAACTGGGGAAGAAGGGGGGAGTACAGTGTGAACTGGGGGACGGGGTGTACAGTGTGAACTGGGGGAGAGAGGGGTACTGTGTGAACTGGGGGAGGGGGTGTACAGTGTGAACTGGGGGAGGGGGAGTACAGTGTGAACTGGGGGAGGGGGTGTACAGTGTGAACTGGGGGAGGGGGGAGTACAGTGTGAACTGGGGGAGGGGGGTACAGTGTGAACTGGGGGAGGGGGGTGTACAGTGTGAACTGGGGGAGGGGGGAGTACAGTGTGAACTGGGGGAGGGGGGTACAGTGTGAACTGGGGAAGAGGGGGGGTACAGTGTGAACTGGGGGAGGGGGGTACAGTGTGAACTGGGGAAGAGGGGGGGGTACAGTGTGAACTGGGGGAGGGGGGTACAGTGTGAACTGGGGGAGGGGGAGTACAGTGTGAACTGGGGGACGGGGTGTACAGTGTGAACTGGGGTAGGGGGGTACAGTGTGAACTGGTGGAGGAGAGTACAGTGTGAACTGGGGGAGGGGGTGTACAGTGTGAACTGGGGGAGGGGGGTACAGTGTGAACTGGTGGAGGAGAGTACAGTGTGAACTGGGGGAGGGGGTGTACAGTGTGAACTGGGGGAGGGGGTGTACAGTGTGAACTGGGGGAGGGGGGGTACAGTGTGAACTGGGGGTGGGGGTGTACAGTGTGAACTGGGGAGGGGGGGTACAGTGTGAACTGGGGGAGGGGGAGTACAGTGTGAACTGGGGGAGGGGGGTACAGTGTGAACTGGGGAAGAGGGGGGGAGTACAGTGTGAACTGGGGGAGGGGGAGTACAGTGTGAACTGGGGGAGGGGGAGTACAGTGTGAACTGGGGGAGGGGGTGTACAGTGTGAACTGGGGGAGGGGGAGTACAGTGTGAACTGGGGGAGGGGGTGTACAGTGTGAACTGGGGGAGGGGGTGTACAGTGTGAACTGGGGGAGGGGGGGTACAGTGTGAACTGGGGGAGGGGGTGCACAGTGTGAACTGGGGGAGTGGGAGTACAGTGTGAACTGGGGGAGGGGGTGTACAGTGTGAAATGGGGGAGGGGGAGTACAGTGTGAACTGGGGGAGGGGGAGTACAGTGTGAACTGGGGGAGGGGGGTGTACAGTGTGAACTGGGGGAGGGGGGAGTACAGTGTGAACTGGGGGAGGGGGGTACAGTGTGAACTGGGGAAGAGGGTGTACAGTGTGAACTGGGGGAGGGGGTGTACAGTGTGAACTGGGGGAGGGGGTGTACAGTGTGAACTGGGGGAGGGGGTGTACAGTGTGAACTGGGGGAGGGGGTGTACAGTGTGAACTGGGGGAGGGGGTGTACAGTGTGAACTGGGGGAGAGGGGGGGAGTACAGTGTGAACTGGGGGAGGGGGGGGTACAGTGTGAACTGGGGGAGGGGGTGTACAGTGTGAACTGGGGAAGAGGGGGGGAGTACAGTGTGAACTGGGGGACGGGGTGTACAGTGTGAACTGGGGGAGAGGGGGGTACTGTGTGAACTGGGGGAGGGGGTGTACAGTGTGAACTGGGGGAGGGGGAGTACAGTGTGAACTGGGGGAGGGGGTGTACAGTGTGAAATGGGGGAGGGGGAGTACAGTGTGAACTGGGGGAGAGGGGGGTACTGTGTGAACTGGGGGAGGGGGTGTACAGTGTGAACTGGGGGAGGGGGAGTACAGTGTGAAATGGGGGAGGGGGAGTACAGTGTGAACTGGGGGAGGGGGAGTACAGTGTGAACTGGGGGAGGGGGGTGTACAGTGTGAACTGGGGGAGGGGGGAGTACAGTGTGAACTGGGGGAGGGGGGAGTACAGTGTGAACTGGGGGAGGGGGTGTACAGTGTGAACTGTGGGAGGGGGAGTACAGTGTGAACTGGGGGAGGGGGGGTACAGTGTGAACTGGGGGAGGGGGGGTACAGTGTGATCTGGGGAAGAGGGGGGAGTACAGTGTGAACTGGGGGAGGGGGAGTGCAGTGTGAACTGGGGGAGGGGGAGTACAGTGTGAACTGGGGAAGAGGGGGGAGTACAGTGTGAACTGGGGGAGGGGGAGTGCAGTGTGAACTGGGGGAGGGGGAGTACAGTGTGAACTGGGGGAGGGGGGGGTACAGTGTGAACTGGGGGAGGGGGGTACAGTGTGAACTGGGGGAGGGGGAGTACAGTGTGAACTGGGGGACGGGGTGTACAGTGTGAACTGGGGGAGGGGGTGTACAGTGTGAACTGGGGTAGGGGGGGTACAGTGTGAACTGGGGGAGGGGGAGTACAGTGTGAACTGGGGGACGGGGTGTACAGTGTGAACTGGGGTAGGGGGGTACAGTGTGAACTGGTGGAGGAGAGTACAGTGTGAACTGGGGGTGGGGGTGTACAGTGTGAACTGGGGAGGGGGGTACAGTGTGAACTGGGGGAGGGGGTGTACAGTGTGAACTGGGGGAGGGGGGAGTACAGTGTGAACTGGGGGAGGGGGAGTACAGTGTGAACTGGGGGAGGGGGGTGTACAGTGTGAACTGGGGGAGGGGGGTGTACAGTGTGAACTGGGGGTGGGGGTGTACAGTGTGAACTGGGGAGGGGGGTACAGTGTGAACTGGGGGAGGGGGGTACAGTGTGAACTGGGGGAGGGGGGTACAGTGTGAAATGGGGGAGGGGGAGTACAGTGTGAACTGGGGGAGGGGGGGGTACAGTGTGAACTGGGGGAGGGGGAGTACAGTGTGAACTGGGGGAGGGGGGTACAGTGTGAACTGGGGGAGGGGGGTACAGTGTGAACTGGGGGAGAGGGGAGTACAGTGTGAACTGGGGGAGGGGGTGTACAGTGTGAACTGGGGGAGGGGGAGTACAGTGTGAACTGGGGTAGGGGGGTACAGTGTGAACTGGTGGAGGAGAGTACAGTGTGAACTGGGGGTGGGGGTGTACAGTGTGAACTGGGGGAGGGGGGGTACAGTGTGAACTGGGGGAGGGGGGTCCAGTGTGAACTGCGGGAGGGGGTGTACAGTGTGAACTGGGGGAAAGGGGAGTACAGTGTGAACAGGGGGAGGGGGAGTACAGTGTGAAATGGGGGAGGGGGAGTACAGTGTGAACTGGGGGAGGGGGGTATAGTGTGTACTGGGGGAGGGGGGGTACAGTGTGAACTGGGGGAGAGGGGAGTACAGTGTGAACTGGGGGAGAGGGGAGTACAGTGTGAACAGGGGGAGGGGGAGTACAGTGTGAACTGGGGGTGGGGGGGTACAGTGTGAACTGGGGGAGGGGGAGTACAGTGTGAACAGGGGGAGGGGGGTACAGTGTGAACTTGGGGAGGGGGAGTACAGTGTGAACTGGGGGAGGGGGTGTACAGTGTGAACAGGGGGAGGGGGGTACAGTGTGAACTGGGGGAGAGGGTGTACAGTGTGAACAGGGGGAGGGGGGTACAGTGTGAACTGGGGGAGGGGGGTACAGTGTGAACTGGGGGAGGGGGGTACAGTGTGAAATGGGGGAGAGGAGTGCAGTGTGAACTGGGGGAGGGGGGGTACAGTGTGAACTGGGGGAGGGGGGTACAGTGTGAACTGGGGGAGGGGGTGTACAGTGTGAACTGGGGGAGGGGGTGTACAGTGTGAACTGGGGGAGGGGGAGTACAGTGTGAACTGGGGGAGGGGGAGTACAGTGTGAACAGGGGGAGGGGGGGTACAGTGTGAACTGGGGGAGGGGGGGTACAGTGTGAACTGGGGGAGGGGGGTACAGTGTGAACTGGGGGAGGGGGGAGTACAGTGTGAACTGGGGGAGGGGGAGTACAGTGTGAACTGGGGGAGGGGGAGTACAGTGTGAACTGGGGGAGGGGGGGTACAGTGTGAACTGGGGGAGGGGGGGTACAGTGTGAACTGGGGGAGGGGGTGTACAGTGTGAACTGGGGGAGGGGGTGTACAGTGTGAACTGGGGGAGGGGGAGTACAGTGTGAACTGGGGGAGGGGGAGTACAGTGTGAACAGGGGGAGGGGGGGTACAGTGTGAACTGGGGGAGGGGGGGTACAGTGTGAACTGGGGGAGGGGGGTACAGTGTGAACTGGGGGAGGGGGGAGTACAGTGTGAACTGGGGGAGGGGGAGTACAGTGTGAACTGGGGGAGGGGGAGTACAGTGTGAACTGGGGGAGGGGGGGTACAGTGTGAACTGGGGGAGGGGGGGTACAGTGTGAACTGGGGGAGGGGGTGTACAGTGTGAACTGGGGGAGGGGGAGTACAGTGTGAACTGGGGGAGGGGGAGTACAGTGTGAACAGGGGGAGGGGGTGTACAGTGTGAACTGGGGGAGGGGTGTACAGTGTGAACTGGGGGAGGGGGGGGTACAGTGTGAACTGGGGGAGGGGGAGTACAGTGTGAACTGGGGAAGAGGGGGAGTACAGTGTGAACTGGGGGAGGGGGGTACAGTGTGAACAGGGGGAGAGGGGAGTACAGTGTGAACTGGGGGAGGGGGAGTACAGTGTGAACTGGGGGAGGGGGGGTACAGTGTGAACTGGGGGAGGGGGGTACAGTGTGAACTGGGGGAGGGGGAGTACAGTGTGAACTGGGGGAGGGGGGGTACAGTGTGAACTGGGGGAGGGGGTGTACAGTGTGAACTGGGGGAGGGGGTGTACAGTGTGAACTGGGGGAGGGGGTGTACAGTGTGAACTGGGGGAGGGGGGTACAGTGTGAACTGGGGGAGGGGGTGTACAGTGTGAACTGGGGGAGGGGGTGTACAGTGTGAACTGGGGGAGGGGGTGTACAGTGTGAACTGGGGGAGGGGGGTACAGTGTGAACTGGGGGAGGGGGGGTACAGTGTGAACTGGGGGAGGGGGTGTACAGTGTGAACTGGGGGAGGGGGTGTACAGTGTGAACAGTGAGGTGCGAAGCACATCCCCCCCGGCTCTAAAATGGCTGTTCTGTACGGGGAAACCTGCTGGTTTTTCTGGGGAAACGCCCCAGTTCTCAGTTAGAAGCTGACACTTTGGCTGCAATTCTCCAATCCCGTTGGTCCCGCCACCCCTGCCAGCGAGAAGAGAAAATTTGGCGCGCAGCCAAAACACCACTCACTGCAGCGGGACTGGAGAATCCCAGACACAGGGCAGGTCGGAGAATTCCCGGCTTTGCCATTTGTTGGGAAAATTCTGTCCAGTGAGTTTACAGTGGCTGGTTGGGAGTGAGAGGGGATGGGTGGATCAGAGAGAGTTACCTCAGAGCAGTCCACTGAGTGCGGCCTTTTCAGCTGACTCGAGAAGCTTGATGGGGAGGACAGCATACTGGTGTCTGACTTGGTTTGCGAATGGTACCTGTGGAGTGAAAGTGGAGAGAAAATGTTGCCTTGGGACAGTTGAAGTGTCCTTATTATTGTCATTGTTTTAAATTGTGGTTTACTTTGTTTGAGACATTTAACACGGGCAATGGGGCGACACGGTGACACAGTGGTTAGCGCTGCTGCCTCACAGCGCCAGGGACCCGGGTTTGATTCCTGGCTTGGTCACTGTCTGTGTGGCGATTGCACATTCTCCCCGTGTCTGCGTGGGTTTCCTCCCGGTGCTCCGATTCTTCCCACAGTCTGAAAAATGTGCTGGTTAGGTGCATTGGCCATGCTAAATCCTCCCTCAGTGTACCCAAAGAGGTACCAGAGTGTGGCAACTAGGGGATTTTCACAGTAACTTCATTGCAGTGTTAATGTAAGCCTTGTGTCGCTAATAAATCAACTTTACTTTAGGAGGTATAAGTGAAGCATCTTGTGGATTCTGGTGCTTAAATGAATTCTTAAGTGGGTGAAATAATTAAATTTGGGCTTTGAGTAACTATTTGCTTCAGTGAAATTCCCTCCAAATGCTCAATGGTGCTGATTTAACACAAATGTAGAATCAATGGATCATAGGATAGAATCATAGAATCCCTACAGTGCAGAAGGAGGCCATGTAGGTTCGCTGTGTCTACCCGAATGTGGGAACATTTGCTCAAGGGGTGGTCCAAACCTGCTCACATACTGGTGAACAATTGCTGTGGTGCTTCATCCGTTTCTGAAAGGGAAGTGCGACAGTCTAGTAACTGACAAAACACTTCCACTAAGTCAGGTGATCTGATGTCATTTGCCACTGATTTTGTTTTGAATCCAGACTTACAGATTTCAAATGATTTTGTCTTGTGGGTTACTATCCTGCACTGTACGGGGAGCTGGTGGTGCAGTGGTATTGTCACTGGAGTAGTATCCCAGAATAATGGGGACCTGGGTTTGAATCCCACCACGGATGATGGTGAAATAGATTGGCCATGCTAAATTGACCCTAGTGTCAGGGGGATTAGCTAGGGTAAATGCATGGGGTTACGGGAATAGGGCCTGAGTGGGATTGTGGGGTAGGTGCAGACTTGATGGGCCAAATGGCCTCCTTCTGCACTGTCGGGATTCGATGATCAAATTTGAATTCAATAAAAATCTTGAATTAATAGTCTACTGATGACCATGAAGCCATTGTCGATTGTCGGGAAAACCCATCTAGTTCACTAATGTCCTTTAGGGAAGGAAATCTGCCATCCTTACCCAGTCTGGCTTACTTGTGACTCCAGGGCCACAGCAATCATAGAATCCCTACAGTGCAGAAGGAGGCCATTCGGCCCATCGAGTCTGCACCAACCACAATCCCACCCAGACTCGATCCCCATAACACTACTAATTTACCCTGCTAATCTCCCTCAAACTAAGGAGCAATTTGGTATGGCCAATCAACCTAACCCACACATCTTTGGAGTGTGGGAGGAAACCGGAGCACCCGGAGGAAACCCATGCAGACACGGGGAGAATGTGCAAACTCCACACAGACAGTGACCCAAGCCGGGAATCGAACCCGGGTCCCTGGCGCTGCGAGGCAGCAGTGCTAACCACCGTGCCACGGCGAATGACTTTAAAATGCCAGGGAATGGACAATAAATGCTGGCCCAGACAGAGACGCTCACTTCCCATAAACAAATTAAAAAAAATCACACACTGCTTTGTGGAATAGAACTGCAACCTTTGAAAGAATCTGCGTAGATATGTTCTCTTTGGGAAAACACCTACCCTTTGCGTCTCTCTTAGTAGGCACGGGCAGTGTGCGGGGGGGAGGGGGGGGGGGGGGGGAGGGGGGGGGGGGGAGGGGGGGATCCCTGCCCAGAGATGTGAGCACTGGAGCTGACACTCCAGTGCAGTGCTGAGGAGGTGCCATCTTTTGGATAACACTCAAATCAAGGCTCCATCTGCTCACTTGGGGATATAAAGGATCCCGTGGCACTGTTCGAAGAAGAGTTCTCCACAGTGTCCTGGACAAATATTTATCCTTCAACTAACATTCTTAAAACAGACTACCTGGTCATTATCATTTTGTTATAGAATCCTTACAGTGCAGAAGGAGGCCATTCAGCCCATCGAGTCTGCACCGATCACAATCCCACCCAGGCCCTGTTCCCGTAACCCCACATATTTACCCTGCTAATCCCCCAATGGGCAATTTAGCACGGCCAATCCACCTAACCAGCACATCTTTGGAGTGTGGGAGGAAACCGGAGCACCCGGAGGAAACCCACGCAGACACGGGGAGAACGTGCAAACTCCACACAGACAGTGATCCGAGGCTGGAATTGAACCCGGGTCCCTAGCGTTGTGAGGCAGCAGAGCTAACCCACCATGCCACCCCAACACTCACTGCCGCTGCGCTGTCATGAAACTTGGCAGCTCCCCAGCAGGGAATTGAACCCCCATCTTCCGCGTGACAGGCGGGGATTCTAACCACTATGCTAACAGGAAAATTCAAATCAAATTTCTTTTTATATTTAATTTAAATTCCACCATCTGTCGTGGCGGGATTTGAACCCAGGTCCCTAGAACATTAGCTGAGTTTCTGGTTTCTGGATTAATAGTCAAGCATAATACCACTAGGCCATTGCCTCCCCGGGGGTCCATTGCCTCCCCTAGATGTGCAAATGCTGCATGCACATTAGTTGCTGCATTTACTACATTACAACAGTGCCTACACTTCCAGGAAATATTTAATTGTCTAACAAGCACTTTGGGATAAAGTTGTGGACGCCTTGTATAAATGTAAAGGAAAGGCACCTCGGACAGCAGAAATCCGAAATAAAAATGAGAAGCACTCAGCAGGCCAGGCTCCCTATGCAAAGCAATACAGAGATAAGGTGGGGGAAGGGGGGGTGTGATTCTCTGGGGCCTCTAACCCCAGGCAGGATTCGGGATGGCCTGATGAATCAGGCATTGGGGCCAAAAAGGCATTTTTTTGATTTGATTTGATTTATTATTGTCACCTGTATTGGGATACAGTGAAAAGTATTGTTTCTTGCGCGCTATACAGACAAAGCATACCGTTCATAGAGAAGGAAAGGAGAGGGTGCAGGATGTAGTGTTACAGTCACAGCTAGGGTGTAGAGAAAGATCAGCTTAATGCGAGGTAGGTCCATTCAAAAGTCTGACAGCAGCAGGGAAGAAGCTGTTCTTGAGTCGGTTGGTACGTGACCTCAGACTTTTGTATCTTTTTCCCGATGAAAGAAGGTGGAAGAAAGAATGCCCGGGGTCCGTGGGGTCCTTAATTATGCTGGCTGCTTTTCCCCGAGGCAGCAGGAAGTGTAGACAGAGTCAATGGATGGGAGGCTGGTTTGCGTGATGGATTGGGCTACATTCACAACCCTTTGTAGTTCCTTGTGGTCTTGGGCAGAGCAGGAGCCCCAGACCAAGCTGTGATACAACCAGAAAGGATGCTTTCTATGGTGCATCTGTAAATGTTGGTGAGAGTCGTAGCTGACATGCCAAATTTCCTTAGTCTTCTGAGGAAGTAGAGGTGTTGGTGGGCTTTCTTAACTATAGTGTCGCCATGGGGGACACCTAAAAACCTGAAGCTTTCAACCATTTCCACGTCGCCCCGCCATTGATGTAGACAGGAGCATGTTAATGAGAACATAAGAACTAGGAGCAGGAGTCGGCCATCTGGTCCCTCGAGCCTGCTCCGCCATTCAATAAGATCATGGCTGATCTTTTTGTGGATTCAGCTTCACTTACCCACCTCCTCACCATAGAACATAGAACATAGAACATAGAAACCCTACAGTGCAGAAGGAGGCCATTCGGCCCATCGAGTCTGCACCGACCACAATCCCACCCAGGCCCTACCCCCACATATTTATCCGCTAATCCCTCTAACCTACGCATCTCAGGACTCTAAGGGGCAATTTTTTAACCTGGCCAATCAACCTAACCCGCACATCTTTGGACTGTGGGAGGAAACCGGAGCACCCGGAGGAAACCCACGCAGACACGAGGAGAATGTGCAAACTCCACACAGACAGTGACCCGAGCCGGGAATCGAACCCGGGACCCTGGAGCTGTGAAGCAGCAGTGCTAACCACTGTGCTACCGTGCCGCCATAACCCTTAATTCCTTTACTGTTCAAAAAAGTATCTATCCTTGCCTTAAAAACATTCAATAAGGTAGCCTCAACTGCTTCACTGGACAGGGAACTCCACAGATTCACAACCCTGTGTGTGAAGAAGTTCCTTCTGAACTCAGTCCTAAATCTGCTCCCCCTTATTTTGAGGCCATGCCCCCTAGTTCTAGTTTCACCCGCCAGTGGAAACAACTTCCCTGCTTCTATCTTATCTATTCCCTTCATAATCTTCTATGTTTCTATAAGATCTCCCCTCATTCTTCTGTTCTCCACTACGCTTCCTGAAGTCGATGACAATCTCCTTTGTTTTGTTGACATTGAGGGAGAGATTATTGTTGCTGCACCAGTTCACCAGATTCTCTGTCTCTTTCCTGTACTCTGTCTCGTTGGGCGTCAAAGCCATTGAGAGTCTCCTGGCCTGCTTGGCCAGCGCGATCAGGTTCTCACCCAGAGCGGGCAAGAACCTGAGCACTACTCGTTAACGTTCATTTAAATGTAATTACCAGTTTAAGACCGGATGCCCCGGCCTCCCAGTATGCTCTTTCCCTTCGCCCCCTCCCGCCCGCAGTGGAAAGGAGGTAAGTGCAGTGCCCAGGGGCTCCTCTGCCACTGCCAGGCTGCAGAGGGAGGGTCCCTCAAGGCACCTGGGTGTTGGAGTGGGCTTGGGCTGTGGGGGAAGGGATTGACCTCGAGACTCTCTCCAGGGTGAGAGGGGGGTCTCGTGGCTGGACTTCTCTGAGGTTGCTTATTTCAGGCAACTTGCTGTTAAAAGTGTTTATCACTGTTTATCTATTGTTCTGTAAAACCTTTGAAGTGGCCTGGTCACATTAATATCCATGTCCCCTGAACACCTGGAATCCTTCAAAATCACAGCAGCACTCCCTTCTACAGCAGGGATTGCCCTTGGTTGATTTCAGAAGCCCCAGATCTTTGAAGTACTTTGAACAGGAGATGTCAGTTTCACTGGGCGGAATCCCCTTTGTAGCCTGGATGAGCCGCAGGTGTTGCCTGACCTCTTTGAACTGCTTTGACTGACAGCTCCAGAGCAGATCAAAGAGTACATTGTTGATACAATTAGATCATGGTCTAGTAAGCCTTAAATACTTCCTCTTTTCACCACAGTCCTTCAGTCTGGCCCCATTTTTATAACACTGCAGTTTTCTTTTCAAGTCTGTGATCCGAGAAATCACACAGGCTTTCCAATAACTTTTTGTTTTACATTGGCTTTTTTTTCTTGCCTGTAAAGCTTCTCACTGAGTCCATTAGCTTCATTCTTAACACTTTTTACTCCAACTGTATCTTTTTTCTCTCTGCCAAGCTTCCAGATTGGAGATGCTGTGGTTTTTTAAATCTCTGAGATAGAGGCTGAGGGAAGATTTCACTGGGAGAGCATAAAAATATGAGGGGGCAGATTGGATATGGAAGGACCTATTTGTAAAAGCAGCAAAGTCACCAGGGGGCAAAACGTGAAAGGCTGAAGGAATGAAGGGGAGTTGAGGGGAAATTAATTGAACCGAAGAGTGGGGTTTGGGGAAGCAGTAGAGGCAGAAAGCTTCTCAAACATGTAGAGTGTGGTTATCCATTAGAAACATAGAAGATAGGAGCGGGAGAAGGCCATTCGGCCCTTCGAGCCTGCTCCGCCATTCATCACCATCATAGCTGATCGTCCAACTCAGTAGCCTAATCCTGCTTTCCCCCCATAACCTTTTATCCCGTTTGCCCCAAGTGCTATATCCAGCCGCCTCTTGAATACATTCAATGCTTTGGCATCAACCACTTCCTGAGGTAATGAATTCCACAGACTCTTTGGGTGGAGAAATGTCTCCTCATCTCCATCCTAAATGGTCCACCCTGTATCCTCAGACTGCGACCCCTGGTTCTGGACTCCCCCCACCATCGGGAACATCCTCCCTGCATCTACCCTGTTTAGTCCTGTTAGAATTTTATAAGTCTCTATGAGATCTCCCCTCATTCGTCTGAACTCCAGTGAAAACAATCCTAACCTAGTCAATCTCCCCTCATACATCAGTCCCACCATCCCCGGAATCAGCCTGGTAAACCTTCGCTGCACTCCCTCGAGAGCAGGAACATCCTTCCTCAGAAAAGGAGACTAAAACTGCACACAATATTCTAGGTGCGGCCTCACCAAGGCCCTGTATAATTGCAACAACACATCCCTGCTCCTGTACTCGAAACCTCTCACAATGAAGGCAAACATACCATTTGCCTTCTTTACCCCCTGCTGCACCTGCATGCTTACCCTCAGCGACCAGTGCTCAAGGACACCCAGATCCCCCTGCACACTCCCCTCTCCCAATTTACAACCATTCAGAAGAAGCGTGATGTACGGGGCTACTGCCAAGGGCTGAAAAATGAATCCCGTTCAGCCGGCAGACATCTGAAGGGCCACCTCCCCTGCTATTACTTTCTCTGAATCTATAGCCAATCTCATCACTTCATCCAGCAAGACCCTCAGAAGGGCCATTCATATTAGTTAGATAAGACACCAAAATAAGCTTGCTGTTGGCGTATGTAAGGAGGCAGAATCTTGTCCATTTGAACATTGGCTTCCAGCGTGTCAAGTTCAAAGTTCTGTCAGATGAAGGTGAAAGTCTTGCCTCTTGATGCGCTGGAAATCTTTGGAGTGCTTGTTTCACGTTCAATCTCATTCCTCTTCACCTTTTCCAAGCCTCTGGCCATGCTGAGAAGCCTAAATGCTTTGAAATGCATTGCTTGCGTTTAATTTCATACTCCAGTACCTTTTACCAGCCTTTTGATTGACAGGTCCAGGCTATTTCACAGTAGGCAGTAGCTTTGTTTGTTTTTATTTCCTTTCACCCTCGATAAAAGTGCTTCCTCTTTTCAGTTGTTGCCGTTTCTGAGCGCAGTGTTTTTAAACAGGTTTTCTCTTGGATTTGAAGATCTTCTTAGAAAGACCAGGTGCACAGGCTGACTTTTATTTTCATAGTGGGTCTTTTTTCAACCTCTAATGCTGGAACAGCATGCCTGAAATGGAGGTTTTTTTCAGCCGTAGAAGAAGCTGGCACAACTCACCCTGCCACCCTGGCAGTGTCACCCTGGTTGTGACAGTGTCATAGTGACACCCTGGCAGTGACATCACTGTGATGTGGAGTTGCCGGTGTTGGACTGGGGTGGGCACAGTAAGAAGTCTCACAACACCAGGTTAAAGTCCAACAGGTTTATTTGGTAGCACAAAATGTGATACCAAATAAACCTGTTGGACTTTAACCTGGTGTTGTGAGACTTCTTACTGTGACATCACTGCCAGAGTGGAATTGGCAGAATTTGGAGTATTGTGTACAGTTGTGGTCACCTAGTTACAGGAAGGATGTAAATAAGATTGAAAGAGTGCAGAGAAGGTTCACAAGGATGTTGCCGGGACTTGAGAAGCTGAGTTACAGAGAGAGATTGAATAGGTTGGGACTTTATTCCCTGGAGCGTAGAAGATTGAGGGGAGATTTGATAGAGGTGTATAAGATTTTGATGGGTATAGAGAGAGTGAATGCGAGCAGGCTTTTTCCGCTGAGGCTAGGGGAGAAAAAAACCAGAGGGCATGGGTTAAGGGTGAAAGGAGAAAAGTTTAAAGGGAATATTAGGGGGGGGGCTTCTTCACGCAGAGAGTGGTGGGAGCGTGGAATGAGCTGCCGGATAAAGTGGTAAATGCACTTTTAACATTTAAGAAAAACTTGGACGGGTTGATGGATGAGAGGGGTGTGGAGGGATATGGTCCAAGTGCAGGTCAGTGGGACTAGGCATAAAATGGTTCGGCACAGACAAGAAGGGCCAAAAGGCCTGTTTCTGAGCTGTAATTTTCTATGGTTCTATGGCAGGGTGGCAGGGGCCAGTACCAGGTTGGCACTGCCAAGGGGAGGTTGTGAATGGGATGGGGCTTTTGCTGCCCTTATATTGGAGTGTCTCCCTCGTTGGGGTGGGGGTGAGGCCACTATGATTATGATGGGGAGGCGGGGGGGTGGGGGGGGGGGGCGGAGGAGGTGGGTCACCCTCATGCCTGCACTGTGTCGGGAGTAGGGGTAGAGGTAACCCAAACATTTAGTGGTGGTGAGGGAGGGTGGTTGGGAGTGTTTCCCTTGTCTGTGAGGTGTAGCTATGTCCGTGAGGGCTGTGAGGGTGGGGAGGCCAAAACACTGCACTCTGCGATCGGGCACGCCCCGGTCCCTGTGAAGTTGGGCCTGTTTCCCATTGGGGATCCTTTTGCCACGAAAGAGTGGTTGAATGCCACCGGTTAACACTGCCAGCTCCAGCGGGAAACATTCTCCCTGCTGGCAGCAGCACTTAGATTCTCATCAGAAGGATCGCGGCCAACATGTTTCAGATTGGTGATCTGTTCACAGAAATGCAAGTCTATCTTGATCTCTCTGAGTGTATGGAAGCCACGTGCAACATCTCACCCACACACAATGAGATAAGGTTGATCGAATTAATCTAACATGGATCCATGGCTGGAAACAAAGCTGAAAGCAGCATTCGCTCTGCCTGTGGACAGCCGACTGTTTTCAGTTCTCTTATCCAGGTAGTTTGATTGGTTTGATTTATTATTGTCACATGTATTAGCACACAGTGAAAAGTATTGTTCCTTGCACACTATACAAAGCATACTGTTCATAGAGAAGGAAAGGAGAGGGTGCAGAATGTAGTGTTACAGTCATACCTAGGGTGTAGAGAAAGATCAACTTAGTGCGAGGTAGGTCCATTCAAAAGTCTGATGGCAGCAGGGAAGAAGCTGTTCTTGAACATAGAACATAGAACATTACAGCGCAGTACAGGCCCTTCAGCCCTCGATGTTCCGCCGACCAGTGGAACCAATCTAAAGCCCTCTAATCTACACGATTCCAATATCATCCATATGTTTATCCAATGACCATTTAAATGCCCTTAATGTTGGCGAGTCCACTACTGCTGCAGGCAGGGCATTCCACGCCCTTACTACTCTCTGAGTAAAGAACCTACCTCTGACATCTGTCCGATATCTATCACCCCTCAATTTAAAGCTATGTCCCCTCGTGCTAGCCATCACCATCCGAGGAAAAAGGCTCTCACTATCCACCCTGTCTAATCTTCTGAGTCGGTTGGTACGTGACCTCAGACTTTTGTATCCTTTTCCCGATGGGAGAAGGTGGAAGAGAGAATGTCCGGGGCGCGTGGGGTCCTTGATTATGCTGGATGCTTTCCCGAGGCAGCGGGAAGTGTCGACAGAGTCAATGGATGGGAGGCTGGTTTGCACGATGGATTGGGCTAAAATGCAATATTTCTCCTGTAATCTTTCCTTTCTGTGAACCTTTTTAAAATTGTACATTTAGCAGTTGAATCTGTACAAAGTAGTCTATCATTATATAATCATCCATCCTGTTGACAAGTGCCATAATGGGTATCAGGCACACTCTCCAGTAAGCAGTTTACCCGATTGTGATGAGTCAGTCGACATGTGCCATGCTAACTCAGTGT
The DNA here is from genome assembly GCF_964213995.1 of Mustelus asterias. Taxonomy (NCBI): domain Eukaryota; kingdom Metazoa; phylum Chordata; class Chondrichthyes; order Carcharhiniformes; family Triakidae; genus Mustelus; species Mustelus asterias. The sequence goes on along the minus strand of NC_135834.1, from coordinate 15,408,433 downwards.
TGCAGTAAATGAAAAGATACTGGACTCAGCTTGGAGGAAAAGAGAGCAGTTTGCAGAAACTCCATCGAGGTTTTTACCCAAGAAAATGATGTTGGGGAAGTCTGAACTGTAACACTCACATTAAGATGCATTGTTACAATGGTGACTGTTCCCATGTTGTTACACTACATCAACCTAACACAAGCCAGGCATGATCCTGTTCTCAGCTGATGCTCATCCACTTGCCTTCTGGCTAAGATCTAGTGTGAGATCAAGGCCTGGATTCTCCAGTCTCGCTTGCCCTGCCACCGCTGCCAGCGAGAATGGAGAATTTGGCGCTTAGCCAAAACTCCATACCTGGCAGCGGACCTGGAGAATTCCAGTCATGGGCGAGGTCGGAGAATTCCAGCCCTGCTGTTAATGCCTGTTCTTGTCAGTTTGGATTTAGTATGTCCCTTTTGCGGGCACCATGAATTGGATTCAATTTGAATTTGAATTGGTTTTTGGAGCAAGCAAGAAGATGGATTAAGGGCTTGCCCTGTCCACTCTGCAAATTGGCTTTGTAACTCTGAGAAATAGAACATAGAACAGGACAGCACAGAACAGGCCCTTCGGCCCACGATGTTGTGCCGAGCTTTGTCTGAAACCAAGATCAAGCTATTTCCTCCCTATCATCCCGAAGTACTCCATGTGCCTATCCAATAGCTTCTTAAATGTTCCTAAAGTTTCTGACTCCACTATCCCTGCAGGCAGTCCATTCCACACCCCAACCACTCTCTGAGTAAAAAACCTACCTCGGACATCCTTCCTATATCTCCCACCGTGAACCCGATAGTTATGCCCCCTAGTTACCGCTCCATTCACCCGAGGAAATAGTCTTTGAATGTTCACTCTATCTATCCCCCTCATCATCTTATAAACCTCTATCAAGTCTCCTCTCAACCTCCTCCGCTCCAAAGCAATGAATAACATGGGGAAAAAAAGATGGTCATATACTTGCCAGGTGCAAATGCAGGCTGATGTTTCCTCATCCGTCATCCAGGAACCTCGTAACCAATTGTAGCCCTTTCATTACCTAACTCACACTTATTGAGGATTGAACTGGAGAATTTTGTTCTCAATGTTCCAGTGGAGCAAGCTGAGAGGGAGTGATTGGAGGCAGCAGTGCTGGTGAGAGATTAATTGAATTGTTTATTTATTTAATTAGTCAGCTAGTGTGTGTTTTTCTTTTTGGCCTTTACTTTTGTAGTAGTATTTTAAGTTTAAAGTGAAAACTGGAAGTGGGCTGCTAAGGAGTCTGGGAAGGGTTTTTTAAGCGCGTGAAGTATAAAAGATAGGCTGCAGTATACAGCGGGCAGCGTCGGGAGTGGGCAGCGTAGTGTGTGGGAAGCAGAGTGTGAGCTATAAGGCTTTGGCTCACAGGGCTTAGGCAGAAAGGGCGAACAGGGGTGAGTTTAATTCATTTTTGCTGTTTCTACCTGGTACTGGCAAGGTATCGAGAGGGGATGGGTGTGCAGGCAGTGCTATGTTCCTCTTGCACTATGTTTGAGGTGAGGGACGACGACAGTGTCCCTGCTGATTACACCTGTGGGAAGTGCACCCATCTGCAGCTCCTCCAAAACCGTGTTTGGGAACTGGAGCTGGAGTTGGATGAACTTAGGATCATCAGGGACGCAGAGGTGGCCATAGACAGAAGCTTTAGGGATACAGTTACTCCGAGGAATGAAAACAGATGGGTGACGGTGAGAGGGGCTGGGAGGAAGCAGTCCGTGCAGGAATCCCCGGTGGTCGTTCCCCTTAGCAACAAGTATTCCGCTTTGGATACGGTTGAGGGGGATGACATACCAGTGGTGAGCCACAGTGAGAGGATCTCCAGCACTGTGTCCGTCTCTGTGGCTCGGGAGGGTAAGGGGCAGAGCGGGAGAGCAATAGTTATTGGGGACTCGTTAGTTAGAGGGATAGATAGGAGGTTCTGTGGCAGCAAAAGAGACTCACGGATGGTATGTTGCCTACCGGATGCCAAGGTCCGTGACGTCTCAGACCGTGTTTTCCGGATTCTGAAGGGGGAGGGAAAACAGTCACAAGTCATGGTACACATTGGTACCAATGACATAGGTAAGAGAAGGGACGGGGATTTAAAGCAGGAATTTCTGGAGCTGGGCTGGAAGCTGAGAGCCAAGACAAAACATGTGGTCATCTCTGGTACGTTGCCGGTGCCACGTGATAGCGAGTTGAGGAACAGGGAGAGAGTGCAGTTAAACATGTGGTTGCAGGGATGGTGTAGGAGGGAGGGTTTCAGATACGTGGATAATTGGAACACATTCTGGGGAAGGTGGGACCTGTACAAACAGGACGGGGTGCACCTGAACCAGAGGGGCACCAATATCCTAGGAGGGAAATTTGTTACGGCTCTTCAGGGGGGTTTAAACTAATTTGTCAGGGGAGTGGGAAAAGGAGTTGTAGTCCAGAAGTCAGTGAGGGTGGTGAGGTATTGGGGAAGGTATCAGGGTCAAGGGTGGGTACCGGTAGACAGGAAGGTGGGTTGAAATGTGTCTACTTCAATGCAAGGAGCATCCGGAACAAGGTAGATGAACTTGGGGCGTGGATTGGTACTTGGGACAACGATGTTGTGGCCATTACGGAGACGTGGGTAGAACAAGGACAGGAATGGTTGTTGGACATTCCGGGGTATAGATGTTTCACTAAGTGTAGGGAAGCTGGTAAAAGAGGTGGAGGAGTGGCATTGTTAATCAAGGATAGTTTAACGGCTGCGGAAAGGCACTTTGAGGGGGATCTGCACACTGAGGTAATATGGGCTGAGGTTAGAAATAGGAAAGGAGCGGTCACGTTGTTAGGAGTTTACTATAGGCCCCCAAATAGTAATAGAGATGTGGAGGAAGAAATTGCTAAGCAGATTATGGATATGTGTGGGGGTCACAGGGTAGTTGTCATGGGGGACTTTAACTTTCCAAATATTGATTGGAACCTTTGTAGGTCAAATAGTTCGGATGGGGCAGTTTTTGTGCAGTGTGTGCAGGAGGGTTTCCTGACACAATATGTGGATAGGCCGACAAGAGGTGAGGCCACATTGGATTTGGTACTGGGAAATGAACCGGGCCAAGTGTTAGATTTGGTTGTGGGAGAGCACTTTGGAGATAGTGACCACAATTCGGTGTCTTTTGTTATTGCAATGGAGAGGGATAGGGCCGTACGGCAGGGCAAGGTTTACAATTGGGGGAGAGGTAATTATGATGCGATTAGGCAAGAATTAGGGGGCATAAGTTGGGAACAGAAACTGTCAGAGAAAGGAACTAATGAAAAGTGGAACTTTTTCAAGGAACAAATACTGGATGTCCTTGATAGGTATGTCCCTGTCAGGCAGGGAGGAAATGGCCGAGTGAGGGAACCATGGTTCACGGAAGAGGTGGAATGTCTTGTGAAAAGGAAGAGGGAAGCTTATGTAGGGATGAGGAAACAAGGTTCAGATGGCTCGATTGAGGGTTACAAGTTAGCAAGGAATGAGCTGAAAAAGGGGCTTAGGAGAACTAGGAGGGGACACGAGAAGTCCTTGGCGGGTCGGATCAAGGAAAACCCCAAGGCTTTTTACTCTTATGTGAGGAATAAAAGAATGACCAGGGTGAGGTTAGGGCCGGTCAAGGACAGTAGTGGGAACCTGTGTATGGAGTCAGTAGAGATAGGCGAGGTGATGAATGAATACTTTTCTTCAGTGTTCACCAAGGAGAGGGGCCATGTTTTTGAGGAAGAGAAGGTGTTACAGGCTAATAGGCTGGAGGAAATAGATGTTCGGAGGGAGGATGTACTGGCAGTTTTGAATAAACTGAAGGTCGATAAGTCCCCTGGGCCTGATGAAATGTATCCTAGGATTCTTTGGGAGGCAAGGGATGAGATTGCAGAGCCTTTGGCTTTGATCTTTGGGTCCTCGCTGTCCACGGGGATGGTGCCAGAGGACTGGAGAGTGGCGAATGTTGTTCCTCTGTTTAAGAAAGGGAATAGAAATGACCCTGGTAATTATAGACCGGTTAGTCTTACTTCGGTGGTTGGTAAATTGATGGAAAAGGTCCTTAGAGATGGGATTTACGACCATTTAGAAAGATGCGGATTAATCCGGGATAGTCAGCACGGATTCGTGAAGGGCAAGTCGTGCCTCACAAATTTGATAGAATTTTTTGAGGAGGTAACTAAGTGTGTTGATGAAGGTAGGGCAGTTGATGTCATATACATGGATTTTAGTAAGGCGTTTGATAAGGTCCCCCATGGTCGGCTTATGATGAAAGTGAGGAGGTGTGGGATAGAGGGAAAGTTGGCCGATTGGATAGGTAACTGGCTGCCTGATCGAAGACAGAGGGTGGTGGTGGATGGAAAATTTTCGGATTGGAGGCAGGTTGCTAGCGGAGTGCCGCAGGGATCAGTGCTTGGTCCTCTGCTCTTTGTGATTTTTATTAATGACTTAGAGGAGGGGGCTGAAGGGTGGATCAGTAAATTTGCTGATGACACCAAGATTGGTGGAGTAGTGGATGAGGTGGAGGGCTGTTGTAGGCTGCAAAGAGACATAGATAGGATGCAAAGCTGGGCTGAAAAATGGCAAATGGAGTTTAACCCTGATAAATGTGAGGTGATTCATTTTGGTAAGACTAATTTAAATGTGGATTACAGGGTCAAAGGTAGGGTTCTGAAGACTGTGGAGGAACAGAGAGATCTTGGGATCCATATCCACAGATCTCTGAAGGTTGCCACTCAAGTGGATAGAGCTGTGAAGAAGGCCTATAGTGTGTTAGCTTTTATTAACAGGGGGTTGGAGCTTAAGAGCCGTGGGGTTATGCTGCAACTGTACAGGACCTTGGTGAGACCACATTTGGAATATTGTGTGCAGTTCTGGTCACCTCACTATAAGAAGGATGTGGAAGCGCTGGAAAGAATGCAGAGGAGATTTACCAGGATGCTGCCTGGTTTGGAGGGTCGGTCTTATGAGGAAAGGTTGAGGGAGCTAGGGCTGTTCTCTCTGGAGCGGAGGAGGCTGAGGGGAGACTTAATAGAGGTTTATATAATGATGAAGGGGATAGATAGAGTGAACGTTGAAAGACTATTTCCTCGGGTGGATGGAGCTATTACAAGGGGGCATAACTATAGGGTTCGTGGTGGGAGATACAGGAAGGATATCAGAGGTAGGTTCTTTACGCAGAGAGTGGTTGGGGTGTGGAATGGACTGCCTGCAGTGATAGTGGAGTCGGACACTTTAGGAACATTTAAGCGGTTATTGGATAGGCACATGGAGCACACCAGGATGATAGGGAGTGGGATAGCTTGATCTTGGTTTCAGATAAAGCTCGGCACAACATTGTGGGCCGAAGGGCCTGTTCTGTGCTGTACTGTTCTATGTTCTACCTATGTCCCAAACAGTGCGTCTAATTATTCCATATATTTAATGTTTTGAGTGAAGTTGTTAAAAAAGCAAAGCTGTGCATTTGTACTGTGCAGCTGTGATCCAATGCAACGTGTAAGTTAGTTTATACTTTGTGGAAACAGCGTACCGCTTTTACCTTCTGTGCAAAACTGTCCTCAAAAGGTTTCAAGAGGAGATGCCTGATTTACCAGCTGAATGCACAGTGGTCCTTGGAGCACAAAAATCTAAAACGCAGCAATGCAGTATTAACTGTGTTTCCTTCACAATTAATGTTCTGTACAATCTAAGACACTATAACCTGTCACTGATATTGCATTTCAGGCCATGTAATATTCGACTGAAATCCTGCTATATTTGCTCAGGTAAAAATCTCAGTGCTTCCTTTTCTTGGTACTGTTGCCTCTGGTTCTTTCTATCTCTTCAGTTTAATTTTAGGGCTGTGCTGATTACAAATGGTCTTGAGACGGAGCCAGAGCATTTTCTTTTTGGCTCTGTTAGAACATCAAAGCATTTTAGGAATTATAAAGGGTATTAGGCTGGGTGTGTTCTTTTTATACAACCAACCTTACCTTCCATCCTTCTCACCATAACCCTCAACCCTATTTCTCCCTTTATAAACCCATCCAATCACCTCTTGAACCTATTTATACTCTCCGTTTCAATGGCTTTCCTTGGTTCAAAGATGTGCAGGTGAGGTGGATTCGCCATGCTAAGTTGCCCCTTAGTGCCCAAAGATGTGTAGGTTAGGTGGATTGGCCATGCTAAGTTGCCCCTTAGTGCCCAAAGATGTGTAGGTTAGGTGGATTGGCCATGCTAAGTTGCCCCTTAGTGCCCAAAGATGTGTAGGTTAGGGGGATTGGCCATGCTAAATTGCCCCTTAGTGTCCAAAGATGTGCAGGTTAGGGGGATTAGCCATGCGACATTGCCCCTTAGTGCCCAAAGATGTGTAGGTTAGGTGGATTGGCCATGCTAAATTGCCCCTTAGTGTCCAAAGATGTGTAGGTTAGGTGGATTGGCCATGCTAAATTGCCCCTTAGTGTCCAAAGATGTGCAGGTTAAGTGGATTGGCCATGGTAAGTGTGTAGGGTTATAGGGATCGGTGGAGGGGAAGGCCCGGCTGGGATTCTCTTTCTGCACTCTTTCAGAGAGTTGATGCAGACTCTCCATATCTAAGGAAGGATGTGCTGGCCTTGGAGAAGGTCCAGACAAGGTTCACAAGGATGATCCCAGGAACGAAAAGCTTGACATATGAGGAATATTTAAGGACTCTGGGTCTGTATCCGATGGAGTTTAGAAGGAGGAGGAGAGATCTCATTTAAACTTACTGAATACAGAGAGGCCTAGATAGAGTGGTCATGGGGAAGATGTTTCCATTAGTGGGAGAGACTCGGATCCAAGGGCACAGCCTCAGAATAAAGGGACGACTCTTTAGAACTGAGATGAGGAGGAATTTCTTCAGCCAGAGGGTGGTGAATCTATGGAATTCATTGCCACAGAAGGCTGTGGAGGCCGGGTCATTGAGTGTATTTAAGACAGAGATAGATAAGTTGTTAGTTGGTAAGGGGATCAAAGGTTATGGAGGGAAAGCGAAGAATGGAGTTGAAAAAGGGTGACACAGTGGTTAGCACTGCTGCCTCACAGCACCATGGACCCAGGTTCAATTCCCAGTTTGGGTCACTGTCTGTGTGGAGTTTGCACATTCTCCCCTTGTCTGCGTGGGTTTCCTCCGGGTGCTCCGGTTTCCTCCCACAGTCCAAAGATGTGCAAGTTAGGTGGATTGCCATGCTAAATTTCCTCTTAGTGTCAGGGGGACTAGCTAGGGAAATAAATGCATGGGGTTACGGGGATAGGGCCTGGGTGGGATTGTGGTCGGTGCAGACTTGATGGGCCGAATGGCCTCCTTCTGGTGGGATTCTATGATTCTATGAAACTTATCAGCCATGATCAAATGACCGAGCAGACTCAGTGGGCCAAATGGCCTAATTCTGCGCCTACATCTTATGGTTTTATGCCGACTCGATAGGTTGAATGGCTTCTATCTGCACTGTAGGGATTCGATGGTAATATATTCCACAACCCTTGCCTTTTGGGTGAAAATAATTCCTCTTGATTCCATTCTTACTCCAACTTCCTCATTTTAACTTCAGTTTCTCACTGTTTGAACCCCTCACTGTCGTGAAAAAAAACTTGCCAGAAATCAGCTTGCGAAATCTCGCTTGTAATTTTGGGAACTTCAGTGAGGTCACTTAGAATATTTTTCTTTGTTTTGCAAGAAAACATGCCCTAGGTTTCTTTAACTTGGCCAGATATGTTAAATTCCTGGAACTGTCTTTGTTGCTGCCAGTGTTTTTTCTGGAGGGTCCTGTATGTCGTTGTATCAATGGCGTTGGATTCAGATAACTGTGTGAAGTTTTTGAATGTTATATGTACCCCAAGAATTATCTCTGTATGTTATTCTTCATGATGTGGAGATGCCGGCGTTGGACTGGGGTAAACACAGTAAGAAGTTTAACAACACCAGGTTAAAGTCCAACAGGTTTATTTGGTAGCAAAAGCCACACAAGCTTTCGAAGCTCTAAGCCCCTTCTTCAGGTGAGTGGGAATTCTGTTCACAAACAGAGTTTATAAAGACACAGACTTAATTTACATGAATAATGGTTGGAATGCGAACACCCACAACCAATCAAGTCTTTAAGAAACAAAACAATGGGAGTGGAGAGAGCATCAAGACAGGCTAAAAAGATGTGCACTGTCTCCAGACAAGACAGCCAGCGAGTTTCTCAAAAGATGAGACAGTGCACATCTTTTTGGCCTGTCTTGATGCTCTCTCCACTCCCATTGTTTTGTTTCTTAAAGACTTGATTAGTTGTAAGTATTCGCATTCCAACCATTATTCATGTAGATTGAGTCTGTGTCTTTATAAACTCTGTTTGTGAACAGAATTCCCACTCACCTGAAGAAGGGGCTTAGAGCTTCGAAAGCTTGTGTGGCTTTTGCTACCAAATAAACCTGTTGGACTTTAACCTGGTGTTGTTAAACTTCTTACTGTGTTATTCTTCATACAAACCCTACGATACTGCACTAAACCTTACTTCGTACAAACACCTTACTATACTCCTTATACACCTCTGGCTGTACGGCCAAATTCTCCTCCAATTCGATTTTCAAGTTTGCCAACGACACCACCGTTGTGGGTCGGATCTTAAACAATGACGAGACAGAGTACAGGAGATAGAGAATCTGGTGAACTGGTGCGGCAACAATAATCTCTCCCTCAATGTCAACAAAATGAAGGAGACAGTCATCGACTTCGGGAAGCCGAGTGGAGGGCATGTCCCTGTCTACAGTGATGGGGACAAAGTAGAAATGATCGAGAGCTCCATGTTTTTAGGTGTCCAGATCACCAACAACCTGCCCTGGTCCCTCCAAGCGGATGCTATAGTTAACAAAGGCCACCAATGCCTCTAATTTCTCAGAAGACGAAGGAAATTCGGCATGTCTGCTACAACTCTCACCAACTTCTACAGATGCACCATGGAAAGCATTCTTTCTGTTGTATCACAGCTTGGTCTGGCTCCTGCTCTGCCCAAGACCACAAGAAACTACAAAGGGTCATGAACGAAGCCCAGTCCATCACGCAAACCAGCCTCCCATCCATTGACTCTGTCTACACTTCCCGCTGCCTCGGGAAAGGCAGCCAGCATAATCAAGGACCCCACGCACCCCGGACATTCTCTCTTCCACCTTCTTCCATCGGGAAAAGGATACAAAGGTCTGAAGTCACGTACCAATTGGCTCAAGAACAGCTTCCTCCCTGCTGCTGTCAGACTTTTGAATGGACCTACCTCGCATTACGTTGATCTTTCTCTACACCCTAGCTATGACTGTGACACTACATTCTGCACCCTCTCCTTTCCTTCTCAATGAACGGTATGCTTTGTCTATATAGTGCGCAAGAAACAATACTTTTCACTGTATCCCAATGCACGTGATAATAATAAATCAAATATTAAGTTGATCTTTCTCTACACCCTAGCTGTGACTGTAACACTACATTCTGCACCCTCTCCTTTCCTTCTCTATGAACGGTATGCTTTGTCTGCATAGCGCGCAAGAAACAATACTTTTCACTGTATACTAATACATGTGACAATATCTCAAATCAAATCAAAACCTACCAGACTTTTGCAGATCATGGTGGTATTTTAAAGCAATTTTTCCTCTCATGCATTACCATAGCACCAATCATCATATGTTATTCTCCAATATTTTCCATGTTGCAAGCTATCAGATACATTGGAGGATGGTTTAAGCTGTTACAGAGGCTTTGGATATAGATGAGTCACAATCAGTTCAGTTTATGTTCCGGCAGATGATGTTTTTGGAAATCCGTGTTTGTGTACAATGTGCCAATTTATTCATCTATATTGAGTCTGCTTTCTTGATTGAAAAACTGAGGTGAAGGGCCTTGAAGTCACCTGGATTAAAAAGATGCCACTTAAAAAGACATGGCATTGTGATGTCAAGCTGAGATTAGAAAGCTTGTAGATTGTAGAACATAGAACATAGAACAGTACAGCACAGAACAGGCCCTTCGGCCCACGATGTTGTGCCGAGCTTTGTCTGAAACCAAGATCAAGCTATCCCACTCCCTATCATCCTGGTGTGCTCCATGTGCCTATCCAATAACCGCTTAAATGTTCCTAAAGTGTCTGACTCCACTATCACTGCAGGCAGTCCATTCCACACCCCAACCACTCTCTGCGTAAAGAACCTACCTCTGATATCCGTCCTGTATCTCCCACCATGAACCCTATTGTAGGCAGGAGTGCAGACTCCAGGAGGTAAGGAGTTCCACAGTATTGAGGCTTTGGCAAAGAATGAGTTTGTGTGGAGATAATGGGGCTGAAATGAGCTTGGCCCACACGGTGGAAATTGAGCAACAGACTGCACATGCTTCACTGACTGCCACACTCCAGCTTGGAATCTGCCCCTTACCATATATCCCAGATGTGGAGATACCAACGTTGGACTGGGGTAAACACAGTAAGAAGTCTCACGACACCAGGTTAAAGTCCAACAGGTTTATTTGGAATCATGAGCTTTCGGAGCTCCTTCATCAGGCGAGTGGAGAGGTAGGTTCACAAATGCCGCGTTTGTGAGACTTCTTACTGTGCATATATCCCAAGGCCTTGCACTGAGAATCCCAGGTCTGTGCATGGAAGAGATGGGAACCTCATGGCTGCTTGCTAATCAGGCTCTTGTGATGTACACAGTAAGAAGTCTCACAACACCAGGTTAAAGTCCAACAGGTTTATTTGGTAGCAAATACCATAAGCTTTCGGAGCACAGCTCCTTCGTCAGATGAAGTGGAAATGTGCTCTCAAACAGTGCACAGAGACACAACATCAAATTACAGAATACTGATTAGAATGCAAATCCTACAGCCAGCCAGGTCTTAAAGGTACAGACAATGTGGGTGGAGGGAACATTAAACACAGGTTAAAGAGATGTGTATTGTCTCCAGACAGAACAGCTAGTGAGATTCTGCAAGCCCAGGAGGCAAGCTGTGGGGGTTACTGATAATGTGACATAAATCCAAATTCCCGGTTTAGGCCGTCCTCATGTGTGCGGAACTTGGCTATCAGTTTCTGCTCAGCGACTCTGCGCTGTCGTGTGTCGTGAAGGCCGCCTTGGAGAACGCTTACCTGAAGATCCAAGGCTGAATGCCCGTGACTGCTGAAGTGCTCCCCCACAGGAAGAGAACAGTCTTGCCTGGTGATTGTCGAGCGGTGTTCATTCATCCGTTGTCGTAGCGTCTGCATGGTTTCCCCAATGTACCATGCCTCGGGACATCCTTTCTTGCAGCGTATCAGGTAGACAACGTTGGCCGAGTTGCAAGAGTATGTACCGTGTACCTGGTGGATGGTGTTCTCACGTGAGATGATGGCATCCGTGTCGATGATCCGGCACGTCTTGCAGAGGTTGCTGTGGCAGGGTTGTGTGGTGTCATGGTCACTGTTCTCCTGAAGGCTGGGTAGTTTGCTGCGGACAATGGTCTGTTTGAGGTTGTGCGGTTGTTTGAAGGCAAGAAGTGGGGGTGTGGGGATGGCCTTGGCGAGATGTTCGTCTTCATCAATGACATGTTGAAGGCTCCGGAGGAGATGCCATAGCTTCTCCGCTCCGGGGAAGTACTGGACGACGAAGGGTACTCTCTCCACCGTGTCCCGTGTTTGTCTTCTGAGGAGGTCGGTGCGGTTTTTCGCTGTGGCGTGTCAGAACTGTCGATCGATGAGTCGAGCGCCATATCCTGTTCTTATGAGGGCATCTTTCAGCGTCTGGAGGTGTCTGTTGCGATCCTCCTCATCCGAGCAGATCCTGTGTATTCGGAGGGCTTGTCCGTAGGGGATGGCTTCTTTAACGTGTTTAGGGTGGAAGCTGGAGAAGTGGAGCATCATGAGGTTATCCGTGGGTTTGCAGTACAGTGAGGTGCTGAGGTGACCGTCCTTAATGGAGATGCATGTGTCCAAGAATGTAACCGATTCCGGAGAGTAGTCCATGGTGAGTATGATGGTGGGATGGAACTTGTTGATGTCATCATAGAGTTGTTTCAGTGATTGCTCACCATGACTCCAAAGGAAGAAAATGTCATCGATTTATCTAGTGTATAGCATCGGTTGAAGGTCCTGTGCGGTGAAGAAGTCTTGTTCAAACCTGTGCATGAAGATGTTGGCGTATTGAGGTGCGAATTTGGTCCCCATGGCTGTTCCATGTGTCTGGATGAAGAACTGGTTGTTGTATGCAGGAGTCTAATGCAATTTTGATGGACAGTTTTGAGGGGGGGGGTAGATCTGAGGATTGGATCAGCGTTATCAGATCCACCAGTTGCAGAGAGGTTAAGGCATAAGTCTGGGAACCTAAAGGAAAAGAGGACTGGGTAATTTAGCAGGTTTTTCAGGTGAGTAGCTGAACCATGTGTGAGCCACTGTCTCCAGTCAGGGTAGTGATAGGCAGGCGCTATATGTGGCCTCATTGTACCTGGACTTGGAGGGAAAGGTCTATTTTTACTGCCCCAGCCTGCAAGGCATGCTGAGACTGGGTGGAACTCAGACCTTTGGATCTAAAGTTTTTTTTAAGTTTATTTATTGGTGTCACAAGTAGGTTTACATTAACACTGCAATGAAGTTACTGTGAAAATCCCCTAGTCGCCACACTCCTGTTCGGGTTACACTGAGGGAGAATTTAGCACGGCCAATGCACCCTAACCAGCCCGTCTTTCGGACTGAGGGAGGAAACCGGAGCACCCGGAGGAAACCCACGCAGACATGGGGAGAACGTGCAGACTCCACACAGACAGTGACCCAAAGCCGGGAATCAAACCCGGGTCCCTGGCGCTGTGAGGCAGCAGTGCTAACCACTGTGCCACCCCTGACTGTGGATTTCTGACTGAAACTATCAAGTTGTTAGTGGCGGAACTCCTTTGAAGCATTGACTGTCTCTGGCATGTTAAAGAACCTGTTTCCAACACCTACAATTTATAAGACATGTTTGATTTAAATTGCTTCTTCGCTGTCTATGGCTTTTGGCAAAAATCCAGTAGTAACAGCCATAATTAATCACTCTGTTATAGTGAGTGATAGTGTGAGCTTCTGTATGATTCTTCACCAAGTTCTATTCATTCACAAGTTCAGTTGAAGGTTAACATCATGGCGCCACAGCCTGAAATCTGAATTTGTTTCTGATAAAAATCAGCTTACATAAAAAAGAAAAATCCCACATTAGCTTGGCCCACATGCTCAGTGAACAGGAAGGCTCCAGGTTCAGTCCTGTACACAGTTAAGCTGATCGCAGTCAGAGGATAAGCGGACACTGAACCTGGCTTCACTTTCACATGGACTGGAGAGGGGAAATAAAATCAGCCAGGGTTCAGGATCCGGATCCTGATCTCATTACCCCTGAGTCTGAGTGTTTGAGCTTTGACGAGTAATCTCTGGGGCATTTCTCAATGGAAATGCAGACCGAATGACTGGATTTATGTACAGGAGGTGTGATGCAGCTTGTCGTGCTGTCGTCCTCTTAATTATCGACTGTTTTGGGATGTGTCATATTCTGAGTCATCTCAGGGCTGTTTTCAGCAAGTGGGATGAAACTACCCACACTCAGACACATCACTGATCAAATAGCTACGTACTGGCTCCTGCACTTCCCTGCTTGGATGTAATTTAATGAGGCGTTGTTGTTTTGGAAATTCCGGGAGGAGAGCTTCCTGGAATAATCCGACATAGGCCACTGTGTGATCCTAAGATTTTCCTGGTGGATTCAAGTGGGCATCAGGCAGTTCATCCAACCACTGAGCCATCTGGAACCTTTCTCCTAAATTTAAGGTTTCAAAACAAATATTGCACAACCACTGATGGCTTTCGGAGAGGGCCTGTCATCAGGTAATTCCCTGTTCTTTGTGAGTTGCTTCACAAACAGCCATACCCACTTGTGTGGTGTATTGGGATCTTTGTAGTCTAAGTTTTCTAACCTCTGTTCTCGTTGACCCACTTAAGTTCCAGTCTGGTAACACCTTGATAAAATTCCCATCCTTGTTTTCAAATTCCTCCAAACCCCCAAACCCTTTGAGAACTCTGTGCTCCCCAGTTCATATCCCCACTTGCATATCCCTGATTTTAATCATTCCAGTAAGAAGTCTCACAACACCAGGTTAAAGTCCAACAGGTTTATTTGGTAGCAAATACCATAAGCTTTCGGAGCAATGCTCCTTCGTCAGATGGAGTGGTCTCTTTCCACCATTCATTCCACCATTGGTAGCTGTACCTTCAATTGCCTGGGCCCCAAGCTTTGAAATTCCCTCCCTAAACCTCTTCACCTCTCTCTTCTTTTTTTCAGACCCTCCTTAAAACCTACCTTTTTGACAATTAATTCTAATGTTGCTTGGTGTCAAATTTTGCCTCATTCGGGTTCTGTGAGGCTCCTTAGGATGTTGTACTATCACAATGATGCTATATGAATACAACTTGTTGTTGCAGAGCGGATTAAGGGTCAGTACTCTTGGTTCTGCTGATGGTGCAGTGGTTAGCATCCCTGCCTCTGAGCCAGAAGCTTTGGGTTCGAGTTCCACCCCAGGACTCAATGGCCAAGGAAGGTGCGTTCATAACGCGGTCAAACAGGTTGAGTGTCAACCTGCAAATCCTTCCAAACACGCCAATGCATGGCGGCAAGAGCAGGAAAGATTCCTGGTCAGCCATGCTTGATGCAGAGTGGTGCCCTTCAAACTATGAACCTCCAGGGTGGCACGGTGGCACAGTGGTTAGCACTGCTGCCTCACCGCGCCAGGGACCTGGGTTCGATTCCCAGCTTGGGTCACTGTTTGTGCGGAGTCTGCACGTTCTCCCCGCGTCTGCGTGGCTTTCCTCCGGGTGCTCCGGTTTCCTCCCACAGTCCGAAAGACGTGCTGGTTAGGTGAATTGGCCATACTCCCTCCGTGTACCCGCACAGGCGCCGGAGTGTGGCGACGAGGGGATTTTCACAGTAACTTCATTGCAGTGTAAGCCTTACTTGTGACACTAATAAATAAACTTAAACAGAGACAGGCTAGTGACCTGAGCTGTTCCAGGAAAAACCTCGCTATGGGAACTGATGAAAGTTTGCCTGGTGCACCACTAGGTGTGGGAAGAGAGACAACTCCTGGTTCTGTGCTAAAGCCGGACTCTCCTGTGAACAAAGACAGATTATAAAAAGACACTGCAACAGAATTCATTCTAAATTGGTAAATACAGCTTGCAATGGAGGGAAGACGTGTAGTGTTGTCTCTGTTTTGGCTGTATCCTCTTTTGTTAGTAATACCTGGTATTTTACTAAATCAAGATCAAACCTGTTTAAGAAATATGCAGCATGGAATGCTGATGATGGAGTGTGGTTTGTGTTATCGGAGCAGTTAGTGTGTGTGTGGTAGTTAGCTCTGACAGGGTTTAGGACCCAGAGGACACTTCAGCTTGTTGAGATCCACTCATTTCCTCTCTTGCTGTTTTTATCCTTGAATGATCATGGCCTGCAGTGAAACCCGAACCATGATTCTCAGTCTCGGAGATGGATTATCTGTCATGCCTTTTGCTTCAAACGCGTTTCAATAAATCCCTCTGTGTTCTTTTCCCACTCAACAGACACTGAGCTGAACAATCTTTCACCAGGAATTAGTTTATTTATACCTTTTTTTTCAAAGTTCCTGGAATTGTTTGATTTGTCACAAGAGGAAAATTAATCTGCAGAGTATATAACAACACACTCCTGAAATGTGGCTTGGAAAAGAAATGCTCATTGTTTCAATTCTTTCTCTCGAGTCCCGACCCCCCAGCTATTCCCTCCCACAACACTCCCCTCACTAGCAGTGTGAAGTGAATATTTGAATCAAACTTTATTGATGCAAATATGACAAATCAAGCTCTTTGCTTTCCTCCATTACTATTGTGACATCTCCTGCTTCCAGGCCCAGTACTGTTCTCAATTGTGTGCAGAGAGACGAGATGAACACAACCCCCCACCTCTCCCAATCCACCCTCGCCCTACCTTCCCTGTATTAGTGTTTTGTAAGAACTATTTCACATTATTCCGGTGGCTAGAGATTAGTAATATTGTTTGTTTGTGCGCGTTACAATGCAGTCCTTCTGAAGATGCAGTTCCTCCTGTCAAAAGAGATTTATTTCCCAGATCCAGGTCTTACAGATTCAGAAGCCTGCCCGGCACTCCCCACTGTCCTTGGATTGACTTATCCTGACAACCCAGTCCTATGTGGGGAAGAAGAATGAATATTTAAAACAGTTTTTTAAAATATAAGAAGTGCATAATTAAGTGTAAATCAACACGGCCTTTTAGAAGGAAAGGGCGGACTTCACTCATTTCCATCGGGAAAGATTTCGGGAATTCCCATTCATTTTGGTGGGAATTCATTAGCTCATCTGGTTGCGATTTCTAAGATTTGAACACTTCAACTCTACTCACTTCCGCCTTTAAAAAAAAGCTTTATCAAAGTCTGGAATCTTTTGGAGAAGGTGTGGGAAAGAAGAGAATGCCAAGTGCCTCCTGGTGCCTCGGTGAGTATATGCGCTGCCAAATGTGCATATAAAGCACTAAGGTCACAAACTCCATCTCTGGTCTGTCCTGGATTAGCCAGTCCCAGCTGGGCAAACAAAATTGTCTTCAGTGCCTCTGGGCTACGGGGTGGCGGCAGCCAGTTAGGGCGGCATTGGGTTTGCTGTGATGCAGCCTGCAGTCGAATAGCCTTCCAACGTTTACTGTCTAGGCAGACCATTCGGGTGACTGCTCAGGCCACAACAATATTCCTGTGGAATTGTCACCTTATGAAGCCCTATGTCTTCAGACAGGGACTGATTTAGACCACACCTGGAATACTGTGAACAGTTTTGATCCCCTTATCTAAGGCAAGATATACTGGCATTGGAGGCAGTCCAGAGAAGGTTCACTAGGTTGATCCTGGATAGGGAGGGATTTTCTTACAAGGAGAGGTTGAGTGGGTTGGGTCTGCACTCATGGAGTGTCGAAGAATGAGAGGTGACCTTATTGAGACATATAGGATTCTCGGGAGGCTTGACAGGGTCGATGCTGAGAGGTTGTTTCCAATCTTGTGGGAGAGTCTAGGAGCAGAGGTATAATCTCACAGTGAGGGGTCGCCCATTTAAGACAGAGATGAGGAAGAATTTCTTCTCTCAGAGAGTAGTGAATCTGTGGAATTCTTTATCGTAAAGGGTTATAGAGGCTGAGTCATTAAATATGTTCAAGGCTGAGATGACAAATTTCTATTCAGTCAGGGAATTAAGGGTTATGGGGATAAGGGGGGAAAGTGGAGTTGAGGATTGTATCTGATCTGCCATGATCTTGTGGAATGGTGGAGCAGATGTGATGGGCTGAATGGCCTACTTCTGTTCCTAAGTCTTATGGTAAGCAAACGTACGAGCTCTCACTTCCCAATCTGAGTGGTCCCAGCTGTGGGTCTTCCAGAAGCCGGTCACCAAGGAGTTAAATGGTGGGTATTGACGTGAGGAACCAAAAGAATATTGTGGAATAGTTATATCCAATCAGCAGAGATCTAGGGGGTTACTGTATTGTGCAAAAACGTCTACTTCTGAAGATTAAGTAAGATGTTGTCTGTCGTGAGGGGGAGGGGAAAACCAGCTATGGTTTATGCTCTCAACTGCTGTCAAGTGATTGTGTGTGGAAGTCAGACTCTGTTGTAATACCTTCCACAGTCAAATAGATCACTCCCTGTTGTAAATAGGAGGCGGTGGTGTAATGGCACTGTTACTGGACTAGTAATCCAGAGACCCAGGATAATGCTCTGGGGACCTGGGCTCCCACGGCAGATTGTGTAATTTGAATTCAATCAAAAAAATCAGCAATTAAAAGTCCAAGAACGATCATGAAGCCATCTGGTTCACTAACGTCCATTCGGGAAGGAAATCTACATCCTTACCCTGGTCTGCCCCGCATGTACCTCCAGATCCACAGCAATGTGGGCGGCACAGTGGTTAGCACTGCCGCCTCACAGTGCCAGGGACCCGGTTCAATTCCAGCCTCGGGCGACTGTGTGGAGTTTGCACGCTCTCCCCGTGTCTGCGTGGGTTTCCTCTGGGTGCTCCAGTTTCCTCCCACGGTCCAAAGATGTGTGGGTCAGGTTGATTGGCCGTGCTAAGTAGACCTTTAGCGTCCGGGGTAACAGGGATAGGGCCTGGGTGGGATTGTTGTTGGTGCAGGCTCGATGGGTCGAATGGCCTCCTTCTTCACTGTACGGATCATATGATTCCATGTGTGGAATTTTACCATCCCGCCCACCACGGGAATCCAATATTATGGTTTCGGGACAAGCAAGGCTGTAAAATCCCACCCAGTGACTCTTAAAATGCTCTTTGAAATGGCCTAGCACCATTTAGTTCAAGGTCAATTCGGGATGGTCAATAAATTCTGGCCCAGCCAGCCATTCCTACATCCCATGAATGAATTAAAAAAAGAGTTGCTGGCACCAGTTTCCTCCGCTTCAGGAGGAATCTGATAAAACTTTTCAATATTTGAAAGGACTCTTTGAAATGTTGCTCTCTGGCTGTACATAGCCAACTTATATTTATATAGCACCTTTATGGTGGTTAATGAGTCCCAAAGGACTTTGCAGGAGTGTAAATCAGTTAAAACTGACACTGAGTCACTTGCGGAGATGTTAGAACAGGTGAACAAACACTTGATCAATGAGGTAGGTTTTATTCCACACTAACCAGTGGATCAAGAAACTTAGTTTCACCTTTACGAACACTAATCTCTTTATTGTCCATCTAAATGTGTCAGTTTAATGCTGCCATTAGCCTGTGTAAGTCAAGCTTGGTAGTCCCAATCTCTTGAAGCAAATACAAGTCCAACCCTCCCCCTTTGATGTCTGTTAGGCATTCCTGCAGTGTTAGCAGGCAGTTGGGTTTTCAGAATGGGTTATTCCTCACTCAGCCTGCTAGAAGGTCCCAAGTATGATGATCCCAGTCTGTTGCTAATCTCAGCTCTGCATGCAGTCGAAATAGGGACAAATATTGTTCCAGATGCTGATCCAATGATTTGTGGTTGAATGCGCGCGAGTGTAACAGTTCTCAACCAGAAGTGCTCAATGGATGATTTTACTTTGCGGTTGCATCCAGTGCCAATGTCGGACTTCAACCAATTTGGTTTACTGCACCTGACATCAAGAAATGACACAGTAAAGGCCACGGGTGGGATTGTACGTCCTTGCTTGTCCCGAAACCGTAAAATCGTTAGGGGGACAGGGCCTGGGTGGGATTGTGGTCGGTGCAGACTTGATGGGCTGAATGGCCTCCTTCTGCACTGTAGGGTTCTATACCTACAAGGCAAGAATCAGGATTGTGATGGAATACTCTCCATACGCCTCGATGGGCTCAGCTCCAACAACACTTAAGACGTTCACTTGATCAGAAGTTCATCCATCCCTTCCATCCCGTGGCTGCAGTTTGTGCCATCTACAGGATACACTGCAGCAACTTACCAGGGCTCCGTTGGCAGCACCTCCCAGACCCATAACCTTCACTATCTCGAACACTATCTTGAACTTGCAGATGGGAACACCACCATCTGCAAGTTCCACTGCCCAGTCCAACACCATTCCGACTTGGAAATATATCGCCGTTCCTTCACACTCGCTGGGTCAAAATCCTGGAAATCCCTCCCTAACAGCACTGTGGGTGTACCTACACCACATGGACTGCAGCGGGTTCATGAAGGCTGCTCACCCACCACCCTCTCGAGGGCAATTAGGGATGGGCATTAAGTGCCAGCCTCGCCAACGAAGCCCACATCCCATAAATGAATTTTAAAAACTGGATAACTCTTTCAAAGTGCCAGCACAGGCACAATGGGTGGAATGGCCTCCTCCTCTGCTGAATCATTCTGTGATCCTATGCAACCAAAGGGTTATCCTTTCAGCTCAAATGATCCGGAGAATGGATTTTTTTAAACCCCCAAAAATAAGGATCACAAAATCGTAGAAATCATAGAATCCCGACAGTGCCGAAGGAGGCCATTCGGCCCATTGAGTCTGCACCGACCACAATCCCACCCAGGCCCTATCCCCATAATCCCACATATTTACCCAGCTAATCCCTCTAACCTACGTATCCCGGGACACTAAGGGGCAATTTAACATGGCCAATCCACCTAACCGGCACAGTGCTGTTAGGGAGGGCGGCACGGTAGCACAGTGGTTAGCACTGCTGCTTCACAGCTCCAGGGTCCCGGGTTCGATTCCCGGCTCGGGTCACTGTCTGTGTGGAGTTTGCACATTCTCCTCGTGTCTGCGTGGGTTTCCTCCGGGTGCTCCGGTTTCCTCCCACAGTCCAAAGATGTGCGGGTTAGGTTGATTGGCCAGGTTAAAATTGCCCCTGAGATTCGTAGGTTAGAGGGATTAATGGGTAAATATGTGGGGGTAGGGCCTGGGTGGGATGGTGGTCGGTGCAGACTCGATGGGCCGAATGGCCTCCTTCTGCACTGTAGGGTTTCTATGATTCTATGATCTTTGGACTCCCCCTGAAAATATTTCCAGGTTAGAACCTTTGAATCCCAGGACAGTCCCGGGTAACCATGGAATATCACTGGGTAAAATTGGAAATGTTGGCCTATCCTTTGAAAGGCACAAAACCAGTGAAGAAAACACCAATGCTTCTGTTTGTTTGCTAGTTACTGCTAATGGAGGCTCTGGGAGTTTTGATTCCCACAGACCACGTAGAGTAATTATCATTTATCGTAAAATATAGATTAGGAAATTACATACTGTATTTCCTGCTGTGTGAAATTGGTCTGGTGAACTATAGTTATTCACAACGCATAGTTGCATGATGATTGCATTAATACCCAGAGCTCTGTTGTGATCAGTGCACCTATTAAGCTGCATGAAATTTGCCGGGAAAAGACAGCAGAGTGGAGGATTTTCTTGCCAATTTCTCTGCTCCCCTCCCTCTTACTTCTTGTCCTGGAGGCTTTGGGTCTTGCTGGGGATTCATTCCATAGGTGCTGGTCACCCCTTCATTCTTTGTCCACATATTAACTGCAGCAAAAATGTTGCTGCTCTTTTCAGGGGCAAATTAAGCTGTTCCCAAGGATCTAACATCCACACAGGTAAAGCTCCACCACGAATACTATCTTGTAATCAGGAACAGGATCCCTCGGCTGAGTTTCCCTCCCCGCAACAGGCCGTAGGAACGAATTGATGTGTCGCTTCTGCATTCGGTCAGTTGGGAGAGGACTCCCAAGAATTATCGATTGAGAAATCTCCATTGACAGACAAACAAAGTGGGTAGGCGCTGCTTACAGTAGAGCTTGTGGAGTGGGAGAAGGAAGGGTGGCCAACTAAAGGAGGGCCATTGTGACATCTGGCCGAGAGCGAGTAGCCTGGTGTGAGGCATCTCCTCGGGGTGGGTCTGGTTTACATCCAGGGTTTGGGGATGTGCAAAGGGTGCTTGGTAGCTGTGCCGTTAGAATCCTGGAGTCCGACACGAGATACTCCAGTTCTCCAATTTCAGGATATGGGGAAGCCATTTAGGACTGAGTCAAGGAGAAACTTTTTCACTTAGAGGTTTTTTAAAAAAGTTTATTTATTAGTGTCGCAAGTGGGCTTACATCAACACTGCAATGAAGTTACTGTGAAAATCCCCTAATCGCCACACTCCAGCGCCTGTTCGGGTTACACTGAGGGAGAATTTAGCACGGCCAATGCACCCTAACCAGCACGTCTTTCAGACTGTGGGAGGAAACCGGAGCACCCGGAGGAAACCCACGCAGACACAGGGAGAATGTGCAGACTCCGCACAGACAGTGCAGACTCGAACCCAAGTCCCTGGCGCTGTGAGGCAGCAGTGTTAACCACTGTGCCACCGTGCCACCCCCGGTGAACCTGTGGAATTCTCTCCCACAGAAGGCTGCGGAGGCCAAGTCAGTGAAAATATTTAAGAAGGAAATAGATAGAATTCTGGACTCTTTAAGGGCATCAAGGGGAATGGGGAGAGAGTGGGAGTGTGGCATTGTGTTAGAGGATCAGCCATGGTCACATTGAATGATGGAGCAGGCTCAAAGGCCCGAGTGGTTGATGCCTGCTCCTATTTTCTATGTTTCTAAATCTCAGCCTCAAATAACACTCACCATGAGGCTTCAGCAGATGACAAACTGGAGCTGTCAGATTGCACAGCACCAGGAAGGAGAGTTAACTGCCTTTGGCATCAGCTTCTGCCCAATAGTTCAAATGTGCCCACAGCAGTGGTGAGGAAGGACCAATAGACCAGTATTGGCACTGGGTTTATACAGTGTACCGGTACAAAACACGACGGAAAAGTGACAGTGAGCCCAGTACATTTTCATGGATGATCCACTGCTCACGCCATACACTGCTTTCAACCTCTCAGCTGACTCTAACCTTCACCATAAGATCTCCCGCCAGATGGAGTGCCATGTTCTGTTATTCAACGCAAAAATCCTCTCCTCAGGCACCATGCAAGGATGCAGTCTATTACTGGACTGCTGGGAGGTTTTTTTTCACAGTTTGAGCGGGCTCAAAGATATCACTAACATGCCCTGAAATTCCAATGGCAGCACTGGGCACTGAGCACAAACCAAGCTGCTCAGAGTCTAAGAGAAGTGTGTTCTCTGTGAAAGATTTGATTTGATTTATTATTGTCACATGTATTGGGATACAGTGAAAAGTATTGTTTCTTGCACACTATACAGACAAAGCATACTGTTCATAGAGAAGGAAAGGAGAGAGTGCAGAATGTAGTGTTACAGTCATAGCTAGGGTATAGAGAAAGATCAACTTAATGCGAGGTAGGTCCATTCAAAAGTCTGACGGCAGCAGGGAAGAAGCTGTTCTTGAGTCCGTCGGTACGTGACCTCAGACTTTTGTATCTTTTTCCTGACGGAAGAAGGTGGAAGAGAGAATGTCCGGGGTGCGTGGGGTCCTTAATTATGCTGGCTGCTTTTCCCCGAGGCAGCGGGAGGTGTAGACAGTGTCAATGGATGGGAGGCTGGTTTCCGTGATGGATTGGGCTACATTCACAACCCTTTGTAGTTTCTTGTGGTCTTGGGCAGAGCAGGAGCCCCAGACCGAGCTGTGATACAACCAGAAAGAATGCTTTCTATGGTGCATCTGTAAAGGTTGGATGAGAGTCGTAGCTGACATGCCAAATTTCCTTAGTCTTCTGAGAAAGTAGAGGGGCATCAAGGCAATCGGGACTCACCCAGCCTGCCCCGCTGGCCCCGACTGGGAACCCAAAAATGATGCAAAGCCACTAATTGTATTCCAGTTAGCGGGCCGGACGATGGGCGGCCTCTCAAAATGCACCCGCCTCCTCAGCAGGAAATACATCGGTTGGCCTTTGGTGCTGATACTAACCTACATGGACGAGGCGTGTTGGACCCCGAGGATGCCCATGTGCCCTCTGCCGCTGCCAGGCTGCAAGGGGTTGATTTTATAGAAAACCTACAGTGCAGAAGGAGGCCATTCGGCCCATCGAATCTACGCCGAACACAATCCCACCCAGGCCCTACACCTGTAAACCCTCATATTTACATTGCTAGTCCCCCTGACACTAAGGGACAATTTTAGCCTGGCCAATCCACCTAACCTGCACATCTTTGGACTGTGGGAGGAAACCGGAGCACCCGGAGGAAACCCGCGCAGACACGGGGCAAACGTGCAAACTCCACACAGACAGTGACCCAAGCCGGGAATCGAACCCGGGTCCCTGGCACCTTGAGGCAGCAGTGCTAACCACTGTGCCACCGTGCCGCCCCTCTCGGCACTGTCCCCTGGGATGGGGGTCCCGTGGCTGGATTGCCCCTTCTAGCCTGGGCAGAACTGCAGATCACCCCTGGCATGGTGATTTCAAGCAGCTCTGTGCTCAACATCTTCACTTCTGCCTGTCATCTGTGAAAATTTTGAAGTCACTTTGATCCCATGCCCCCTGCTCACCTGGTGGACCTTTAAATAACAGCAGCACTCCATTCTGCATCAGACTTCCTTATAGATCATAAATCTATCTAACATCGCTGCTCACTGAGGAAGAGCATTCCTCAGACTATCAGGGTGGCACGGTGGCACAGTGGTTAGCACTGCTGTCTCACAGTGCCAGGGACCCGGGGCAGCATGGTGGCACAGTGGTTAGCACTGCTGTCTCACAGTGCCAGGGACCCGGGGCAGCATGGTGGCACAGTGGGTTAGTGCTGCTGCCTCACAGTGCCAGGGACCCGGGGCAGCATGGTGGCACAGTGGTTAGCACTGCTGTCTCACAGTGCCAGGAACCTGGGTTCAATTCTGGCTTGTGTCTGTGTGGAGTTTGCACATTTTCCTCGTGTCTGCGTGGGTTTCCTCCGGGTGCTCCGGTTTCCTCCCACACTCCAAGGATGTGCGGGTTAGGTGGATTGGCCAGGCTAAAATTGACCCTTAGTGTCAGGGGGATTCGGAGGGTAAACATGTGGGGTTACGGGGATAGGGCCTGGGTGGGATTGTGATCGGTACAGACTCGATGGGCTGAATGGCCTCCTTCTGCACTGTTGGGATTCTATGATTCTAACCAACCTCTGAGAGGAGAAATTTCTCCTCATCTCAGTCTTAAATAGGAGATACCTCCTTTTTAAACTGTGCCCCCAGTTCTAGATTCCCCCACAAGGGGAACTATCCTCTCAGCATCTACCCTGGCGCGTCCCCTCGGAATCATGTGTTTCAATAAGATCTCCTCTCCTCTCCTAAACTCCCAATGAGCAGAGACCCAACCTGCCCAATCTTTCCTCGTAAGACAATCCCTTAATCCCATCCCTTAATTCCAGGAATCAACCTCACAAACCTTCACTGAACTGTACACAGGTGTCCTCACATACAGAGGAAAGGTGGTCACGGCGTTTGTTTTTACCGAGACTTTGTGATGTTTGGGAACACTTCTGAAAATCGTTGTCAAGCAATGTAAGATCCATCAATGAATATCATGGAATCTTCCTGACTTCAGGCACGGTGGTTAGCACTGCTGCCTCACAGCGCCAGGGACCCGGGGCAGCACGGTAGCACAGTGGTTAGCACTGCTGCCTCACAG